>NC_073266.2:91520566-92187441 GCF_029289425.2 Pan paniscus
TACGGGAAAGACTCATCCCATGATTCAGTTACCTTCCACCGGGTCCCTCCCACAACACGTGGGAATTGCGGGAGCTAAAATTCAAGATGAGAGTGGGGTGGGGACACAGCCAAACCATATCAATGACCCACCAATGAGTCACAAGCATCAAACTGAAAAAGTATTGCTCTAGAGGATAGAGCCAGTGGCCCAGTGGAACCCTTGGGTACACAAGAGACTAAGTGCCTAAATTAAGCTCATATTGGGTCGAATACTTCTATAAAGATATAGTATGGAATGTTTTCTTTCCTGCATGTGTAAGTAAAATAACACAGGCACCATTTTCACAAGAGGTTCAATTTGATTGTGAAAAGAAGTTTAATACAGCCCATAATATGCAAACTGAAACATCCTTGATTAAGGAAAATTCCAGAACTTAGCTATTTTACTATAGTGGGATATGATTTATAGGCTACCATTTGGAAGTAAAAAATTACAACTTTCTTTATTTCTCTCTTTTTCACCTAAACATCATCAGGCTGCATAGCAGAGAGTAAAGCTGAGAGCCACGTGTTGATCTCAATTAAGGATGTCTGGGGCAGAGACAGCCGCCTACCGAAAATTCGTGTTTCCTGTCCTTAGTGTGTGGTTGTGTTGAGGAGGTGACAGGGACCGCTTTTCCTGCTGACAACCCCCACAGCATTAGGTGCAGCCATTTGACTTATGGTCTTGCCAATAAAATGTGAGAGGAAGAAATGTGTCACCTCCAGGCTGGGGTTCTCAGAAGTCCACCCTGTCTTCCCTTCTGCTGGCTGGAGACAGAAGGTCTCAGAGAGGAGGAGCTTGGGTCCCTGGAACACCATGTAGGAGAAAGGCAACTACTACCCCAGTATACACACACAGAAGTATGATGGGATCAAGGAAGAAAGGCCTTTTGTGTTAACCTTTTGAAATGTGAGAGTTTATTTGTTGCAGTGAATAGTATCACACTAACTAGCACAACACCTCAAATTTTGCTTGAATATAGCCCCTGTTTTTGCTTCATCCTAGTCTTAGGCAAAAGCCTAGCTTTCAGATTTTCTCCATCCTCCTTCGTATCCTGGTCATCTTCATGTGTAGGGGCATCTGGGGCTGGGAAAGCAGAGGCCCACGCCTCCAGGCCTCCACCAGCCTGTTGGTTCACAGTCACCAAGAAGGTCCTGATGGGGCCTCATCTCCCTCCAGTGGGGCCACCTATGCTCTAATTTCTACCTGGACCAACCCCTTGCTACTGTGGTTCTGTGTGGAGCTTCTCTCTCAGCTGCCTCCTGCAACCTCCCCAGGAAGGAAGCAGGTAGGTCCACGTGTATCTATAGCATAGATCAAGAGCAAGGTGGGGGCTATCCCAGGCACTCTCCCCATCCTGCACGGTCCCCTCCACCTGCTGTAGCCACCCCATGTGGTGGGGTGCATCCCTGTAGGCAGCCCCATCCCAGATTTCCAGATGCAGAGTCGAGCAAATGCCACTCTACTTCTAGCTTTCTCATACATTTATTATGGTTTTCTCTCCTTTTGCCAATGTTTCCTCTATTTGAGGGATGAGACTCAAAAAAAATGGAAACACTACACTAGGATTCATCTCTCTATCACCCCCTTTACCCTCCCAAATCATTCTTCATGCCCAGGAAAAAGTGCAATGTGCCCTTGATATCCCATAGAAACTATCACTTCATTTTATTTCCTTCTTCCTGACCTTATGGACCTATCTGCCATTAGCAATCCCTGACCTCTTTTTCAACACTTAACAGCAGACAGAGTGCAAGCAGAGAATCTGACTTACTGATACATCAAAAAGTACTTTAAAATGATGTTTCCTCTTACACTGAATCTGAAAAAGCATAGGGATGAAGGAGAGACATTTTATCCCTAGCTACTTACATACAGACAGACACATATACCTGCACACAGACACACAATTGCAATGCAGTGCCTCACAACAGTTGTCACCCTCCAGCCCATGAAACGAGTAGTCAGAATTAGGCATTACTAAAACCACGCTGATGGGACTGAAATTATCCCCTGTGACCCATACCACTCTCCTCTTTTCTCAAGGATGGGTCGCCATGACATTCACTGCCCAGTGGCAGACACCTCCCTACGCAATACACCCTGCAACATACCCATTCTGCCTTCCAAACAGTGTCATGACTTTTCCATAGAAAATCCATTGTTAAAGCTCTTTAGAAATAATTCTGTGGCTTGGAGAGTCCAACCCCAACTGCTGCTGGCTGTAGGGAACATTGACTGAAATTAGACAGAGCTTAGCATCCAATGGAAGAGACTGTGTGTAGCTCGGACTTCAGTCAAGAAGTACCTCTTTCATCAGCAACCAGGAGGATTTATATAATGGGGAAAGGGTTCACGGCCAGATAGACACAATGAAGCTTTACATGATTCATCCTTCTGGTTAAGCATTCTCATTATGCCCTTAGTGAAGGAGAAATGAAAGTTTACATCAGAACCCCACAGGAAGCTTTGAAGTGTTTTGTAGTATGTTTCAATTAATCTGTAGTAAAATATAGACACTTCTTCCTTTATGAGTTTAATCATTCTCAACAAATGTTTGTGTCCTTTTTGACAAAGTCCCCATGAAAGAACCCTAGTCTCAGTGTTGCCAGCATGTAGATGCCTGACGGGGAGGCCTTCACCTGACTATAATCACAGAGACTCTCAGGCCCCAAAGCAACACAGCAGGTAAGTAGTGAGGATTACTTAATGAAGTTATTCTCCCTGGGTTTGCTGCTCATTATAGCTCTAAAATATGGCACTGAGAACAGGCCTCTGTATGGGAGAATTTGGTAGGAAGTTTATGGACCATATGATTTCCCTTATATTGTCTTAAACATTTCTTATGTCCAAAAGTACACAATAAAGAAAGCATGTCAGCTGATAAATGATATACTAAAAGAGATTTCTCATGGAAAGCTGAGCAACAATATATCTAAAATGGCTTAAATACGATCCTTCCTAAAGACAAGAAGGTGGACTAGATGACTTATTAAAACAACTCTCAACAGTAATACATAGAAACCGTATCAACAAAAATGTCCTATTTTTTAAATGCCCTATAAATAAGATTCTACATGGATTCCTTATCAGTTTCTGTAACATTAAATAACCCTTCCTGGTAGACATTCTGCTTTTAATCTGAGAACGATTCCTAACTTTTTAAAAGGTCATTAATCATTTTTAATTTTTTTTATTTTTGTGTGGTTACATTGTAGGTGTATATATCTATGGAGTACATGAGATGTTTGCAATGCAATGTGTAATAATCACATCATGGAGAATGGAGTATTCAGCCCCTCAAGACTTTATCCTTTGTGTTACAAATAATCCAATTATAATCTTTTATTTTAAAATGTACAATTAAATTATTATTGACTATAGTCACCCTGTTTGCTATCAAATACTAGGTCTTATTTATACTTTCTATTTTTGTACTCATTAACCATTCCCACCTTAGCCCTACTGGCCCACTACCCTTCCCAGCCTCTGATAACCATCATTCTATTCTGTATCTCCATGAGACTGGAATCTCACTTGTTTTGATTTTTAGATCCCACAAATGAGTGAGAGCATGCAGTTTTTCTTTTGATGTGTGGCTGATTTTCCTTAACATTATGACCTTTAGTTCCATCCATGCTGTTGCAAATGATAGGATCTCATTCTTTTTTTTTTTTTTTTTTTTTTTTTTTTTGAGACAGAGTCTCACTCTGTCACCCAGGCTGGAGTGCAGTGGCGCGATCTCAGCTCACTCCAAGCTCCTCCTCCTGGGTTCACGCCATTCTCCTGCCTCAGCCTCCCGAGTATCTGGGACTACAGGTGCCTGCCACCACGCCTGGCTAATTTTTTTTGTATTTTTAGTAGAAACGGGGTTTCACCATGTTAGCCAGGATGGTCTCGATCTCCTGACCTCGTGATCCGCCCGCCTCGGCCTCCCAAAGGGCTGGGATTACAGGCGTGAGCCACCCCACCCAGCCACATTCTTTTTTATGGCTCATTAGTCCACCATTGTGTATAAGTAGGACACTTTCTTTATCCATTCATCTGTTGATGCACACTTAGATTGCTTCCAAATCTTGGCTATTGTGAACAATACTGGAACAAACACGAGTACAGATATCTCTTTGATGTACTAATTTCTCTTTCTTTGGGGTATATACCTAGTAGTGGATTGCTGGATTGTATGGTAGCTCTATTTTTAGTTTTTTGAGGAACCTCCAAACTGTTCTCCTTGGTAATTATAGTAATTTATATACCCACCAACAGCGAAAGGGGTTCTTTTTTCTCCACATCCTTGTCAGAATTTGTTATTGCCTATCTTTTGGATACAGCCATTTTAACTAGGATGAGATGATACCTCATTATAGTTTTGATTTGCATTTCTCTGATGATCAATGATGTTGAGCACCTTTCCATATGCCTGTTTGCCATCTGCATGTCTTCTTTTGAGAAATGTCTATGCAAATATTTTGCCTATTTTTTAATTGAATTATTAGATTTTTTCCTTATAGAGTTGTCTGAGCTCCTTATATATTCTGGTTATTAATCCCTTGTCAGATGGGTAGCTTACAAATATTTTCTCCCATTTTGTGGGAGTCTCTTCACTTTGTTGATTGTTTCCTTTGCTGTGCAAAAGCTTTGTAATTTGGTGTGATCCCATTTGTCCATTTTTTCTTTGGTTGCCTTTGTTTATGGTGTATTACTCACAAATTTTTGCCCAGACCAATGTCCTGGAGATTTTCCCCAATGTTTTCTTATAGTAGCTTCATGATAGTTTGAGGTCATAGATTTAACTCATCAATTCATTTTTATCAGATTTTTATATATGGTGAGAGATAAGGGTCTAGTTTCATTCTTCTGTATATGAATATCCAGTTTTCCCAGCACCATTCATTGAGGAAACTGTCTTTTCCCCAGTGTATTTTCTTGGCATGTTTGTTGAAAATGAGTTCAGTGTAGATGTGTAGATTTGTAATAGGGTTTGACTGTGTCCCCACCCAAATCTCATCTAGAATTGTAGCTCCCATAATCCCCACGTGTCATCAGAGGGACCTAGTGGGAGGTAACAAAATCATGAGGGCGAGTTTTCCTTTGCTGTTCTCATGATAGTGAATAAGTTTCACAAGATCTGATGGTTTTATAAATGGGAGCTCCCTTGCATAAGCTCTCTTGCCTGCCACAGTGTAAAACATGCCTTTGCTCCTCCTTCACCTTCCACCATGATTGTGAGTTCTCCCCAGCCATGTGGAACTGTGAGTCCATTAAACTTCTTTTTTTATATAAATTACCAGGTCTTGGGTATGTCTTTATTAGCAGTGTGAAAACAGATTAATACAGTAAATTTGTACCACAGAGAGTGGGGTGCTGCTGTAAAGATATCTGAAAATGTGGAAGTGACTTTGGAACTGGGTAACAGGCAGAGGTTGGAATTTCCTAGAGACTTGGAGGGCTCAGAAGAGAGGAAGAAATTTGAAACTTCCTAGAGATTTGTTGAATGGCTTTAACCAAAATGCTGATAATGATATGGACAATAAAGTCCAGGCTGAGATGGTCTCAGATGGAGATGAGGACCTTGTTGGGAACTGGAGCAAAGGTGACTCTTGTTATGCTTTAGCAAAGAGACTGGTGGCATTTTGCCCCTGCCCTAGAGATCTGTGGTACTTGAAAGAAATGATTTAGGATACCTGGTGGAAGACATTTCTAAGTGGCAAAGCATTCAAGAGGAAGCAGAGCATAAAAGTCTGGAAAATTTGTAGCCTGACAATCCAATAGAAAAGACAAACCCATTTTCTGGGGAGAAATTTAAGCCAGCTGCAGAAATTTGTATAAGTAACAAGGAGCAGAATGTTAATTACCAAGACAATGGGGAAGGTGTCTCCAGGGCATGTCAGAGACCTTTGCAGCAGCCCCTCCCATCACAGGTCTGGGGGCCTAGGAGGAAAAAAAAAAGGTTTCATGGATACCCCCTGCTGTATGCAGCTTAGGGACTTGGTTTCCTGCACCCCAGCTGCTCCAGCCATGGCTAAAAGGGGCCAATGTACAGCTTAGGCTGTTGCTTCAGAGGGTGCAAGCCCCAAGCATTGGCTGTGTACATGTAGTGTTGGATCTGCAGGTGTACAAAGGTCAAGAATTGAGGTTTGGGAACCTCCACCTAGATTTCAGAGGATGTATGGAAATGCCTGGATGTCCAAGCAGAGGTGAACATCCACCTGTCCTCTGCTGCAGGGGCAGGACCCTCATGGAGAACCTCTGCTAGGACAGTACAGAAGGAAAATGTGCAGTGGGAGCCCCCACACAGAGTCCCTACTGGGGCACTCCCTAGTGGAGCTGTGAGAAAAGGGTCACTGTCCTCCAGACCCCAGAATGGTACCGATAGCTTGCACCATGCACCTGGAAAAGCCTCAGACACACCACCAGCTTGTGAAAGCAGCCAGGAGGGGGGCTGTACCCTGCAAAGCAACAGGGGTGGAGCTGCTGAAGACCATGGAAACTCACCTCTTGCATCAGCATGACCTGATGTGAGACATGGAGTCAAAATAGATCATTTTGGAACTTTAAGGTTTAATGACTGCCCTACTGGATTTCGGACTTGCATGGTGTCTGTAGCTCCTTTGTTTTGGCCAATTTCTCCCATTTGGAACAGATGCATTTACCCAAAGCCTGTGCCCTTATTGTATCTAGGAAGTAACTAACTTGCTTTTGATTTTACAGGCTCATAGGCAGAAGGGATTTGCCTTGTCTCAGATGAGGCTTTGGACTGTGGAGTTTTGAGTTAATGATGAAATGAGTTAAGACTTTGGGGGACTGTTGGAAAGGCATGATTGGTTTTGAAATGTGGGGACATGAGATTTGGGAGGGGTTGGGGTGAAATGATATGTTTTGGCTGTGTCCCCACCTAAATCTCATCTTGAATTGTACCTCCCATAATCTCCACATGTTGTAGGAGGGACCTAGTGGGAAGTAATCGAATCACGGGGGTAGGTTTTCCCGTACTGTTCTCATGATAGTGAATAAGTCTCATGAGTTCTGATGGTCTTATAAAGGTGGTTCCCCTGCACACACTTTCTTGCCTGCCACCATGTAAGATGTGCCTTTGCTCCTCCTTCACCTCCACCATGATTGTGAGGCCTCCTCAGCCACGTGGAATTGTAAGTCCATTAAACCTCTTTTTCTTTATAAGTTACCCAGTCTCAGGTATGTCTTTATTAGCAGCATGAGAACAGACTAATACAATTTGTTTCTGGGTACTCTATTCTGTTCCATTAGTCTGTGTGTCTTTTTTTTTATGCCAGGACCATGCTGTTTTGATTCCATCACTCTGCAGTATAATTTGAAGTCAGGTAATGTGATTTCTCCAGTTTTGTTCTTTCTGCTTAGGGTAGAGTTGTCTATTCTGGGTCTTTTGTGGTTCCATATAAATTTTAGCATTGTTTTTTCTACTTCTGTGAAGAATGTCACTGGTATTTTGATAGGAACTGCATTGAATTTGTAGATTGCTTTGGGTAGTACGGACATTTTAACAATATTGATACTTCCAATCTATGAACATGAAATGTATTTCCATTTTTTGGTGTCCTCTTCAATTTCCTTCATCAGTGCTTCATTGACTTGTTTGGTTAATTCCTAGGTAGCTAATTTTATTTGTGGCTATTGTAAATGGGATTACTTTCATGATTTCTTTTTCAAATTGTTCACTGTTGGCATATAGAAATGCTACTGAATTTTGTATGTTGATTTTGTATCCTGCAACTTTACTGAATTTATCAGTTCTAATGGATTTCTGTGGCATCTTTAGGTTTTTTTCAAATATAACATCACATCATCTGCAAATAAGGATAATTTGACATCTTCCTTTCCAATTTGGATGCCCTGTATTATTTATTTGAAGTTTTTTGCCCTGTATTGTTTATTTGAAGTTTTTCTTCTTATTTGATGTTAGGCACTTATAGCTAAAAAATTCCCTCTGTGCACTGCTTTTGCTGTATCCTGTAGGTTTTGGTGTATTTTGTTTCCTTTATCATTGGTTTCAAGAAATTTTTCAATTCTCTTCTTAATTTTTTTTATTGACCCACTGGTCCTTCAGGAGCATATTATTTAATTTCCATGTTCTTATATAGTTTTCAAAATTCCTCTTATTGTTGATTTCTAGTTTTATGTCATGTGGTCACTGAAGATTCTTGATATTATTTCAATTTTTTGAATGTTTTAAGACTTGTTTTGTGACCTCACATATGACCTATCTTTGAGAATGATCCATGTGCTGAGGAAAAGAATATGTATTCTGCAGCCATTGGATGAAATGTTCTGTAAATATTTATTAAGTCCATTTGGTCTATAGTTCAGATTAAGTCTGATGTTTCTTTGTTGATTTTCTGTCTGGAAGATCTGCCCAATGCTGAAAGTGGGGTGTTGAAGTCTCCAGCAATTATTGTGTTGGGGCCTATCTCTCTCTTTAGCTCTACTAATATTTGCTTTATATATCTGGATACTCCAGTGTTGGGTGCATATATATTTAAAATTGTTATATCCTCATGCTGAATTGACTTCTTTATCATTAGATAAGAAGAGACCTTGTTTGTATTTTACACTTTTTGTCTGGAAATCTATTTTGTCTAAGTATAGCTACTCTTGCTTTTTTATTTACATTGGTATGGAATATCATTTTCCATCCCATTATTTTGACTCCATGTGTGTCTTTACAGGCGAAGTGTGTGTGTCTTGTAGGCAACAGGTCATTGGGTCTTGTCTTTTTATCCATTCACCCACTCTTAAGTCTTTTGACTGGAGAGTTTAGTCCATTTACAATTAATGTTATTATTGACAATTAAGGGCTTACTCCTGCCATTTTGTTATTTGTTTTCTGGTTGTTTTTTGGTCTTCTATTCCTTTTATCTTTACTTCCTGTCTTCCTTTTCATGAGGGTGATTTTCTCTGGTGACATGATTTAGTTTCTTGCTTTTTATTTTTTTTGTATCTGTTGTATGTTTTTTCAGTTTGAAGTTACCCTGAGGCTTGCAAATACTATCTTATAACCCATTATTTTAAGCTAATAACAACTTAATACTGTTTGCATAGACAAACAAAAAGAAAACTAACAAAAACATTACACCTTAACTTCATCCCCACTTTTTATCATTTTATTGCTTCTACTTATATATTATTGTACTGCCTATGTGTTGAAAAGTTGTGGTAGTTGTTTTTTATTGGTTCATTGTTTAGTCTTTCTACTTAACAGTAAGAGTAGTTTACACACCACAGTTACAGTGTTATAATATTCTGTGGTTTTCTGTGCACTTACTATTGCCAGTGAGTTTGTACCTTCAGATGATTTCTTATTGCTCACTAACATCCTTTTCTTTCTGATTGAAGTACTCCCTCTGGCATTTCTTATAGAATAGGACAGATGTTGATGAAATCCCTCAGCTTTTGTTTGTCTAGGAAAGTCTTTATTTCTCCTTCATGTTTGAAGCATATTTTCACCAGATATACTAGTCTAGGATGAAGGTTTTTTTTCCTTCAGCACTTTAAATATGTCATGCCACTTTCTTGGCTTGTAAATTTTCCACTGAAAAATCTGCAGCCAGATGTATTGGAGCTCCATTTTATGTTACTTGATTCTTTTCTCTTGCTGCTTTTAGGATCAAAGGATCCTTTGACCTGGATCCTTGACCTTTGGGAGCTTGATTATTAAATACCTTAAGGTAGTCTTCTTCGGGTTAAATCTATTTAGCATTCTATAACCTTCTTGTATTTGGATGTTGATATTTTTCTCTAGGTTTGGGAAGTTCTCTGTTATTATCGCTTTGGATAAATTTTCTACCCTTATCTCCATCTCTACTTCCTCCTTAAAGCCAGTAACTCTTAGATTTGCCTTTTTGAGGCTCTTTTCTAGATCCAGTAGGCACACTTCATTGTTTTTTTTTCTTTTTTCTTTTGTCTCCTCTGTGTATTTTCAAATAGCCTGTCTTCAAACTCACCAACCCTTTCTTCTGCTTGATCAATTCTGCTATTAAAAGACTCTGATGCATTCTTCAGTATGCCAATTGCATTTTTCAGCTCAAAAATTTCTGCTTGATTCTTTTTAATTATTTTAATCTCTGTTAAATTTACCTGATGGAATTCTGAATTTCTTCTCTGTGTTATCTTAAATTTATTTGAGTTTCCTCAGTACAGCTATTTTGAATTTTCTGTCTGAAAGGCCACATGTCTCTATTTCTTCAGGATTGATCCTTGGTGCCTTATTTAATTCATTTGGCAAGGTCACGTTTTCCTGGATGGTCTTGATACTTGTAGATGTTTGTCTATGCCTGGGCACTGAAGAGTTAGGTATACATTATAGTCTTCACAGTCTGGACTTCTTTGTACCCATCCTTCTTGGGAAGGCTTTCCAGATATTTGAAAGGCCTTGAGTGTTTTGATCTAAGCTGTATCTGCTTTAAGGGGCATCCCAAGCCTACTAACACTGTGGTTCTTTCAGACTCATAGAGGTACGACCTTGATGGTCTTAGATAAGATCCAGAAGAAATCTCTGGATTACCAGGCAGCGACTCTTGTTCTCTTTCCTTACTTTCTCCCAAACAAATGGAGCCTCCCTCTCTGTTCTGAGCCACCTGGGGATGCGGTTAGATTGACCCAAGCACCCCTATGGCCACCAGCACTAGGACTATGCTGGATCAGACCTGAAGCCAGCACAGCATTGGGTCTACCCCAAGTCCTGCTGTAACCACTCTTTGGTTACTGCCTATGTTCACTTAAGTCCCTGGGGCTCTATAATCAGCAAGTAACAAAGCCAGTCAGGCCTGTTTCCTTCCCTTCAAGATGAAAAGTTTCCCCAGGCCCCAGGTGGATCCAGAGTTGCCATCCAGGAGCCAGGGACAAGAGTCAGAAACTACCCAGTGTTCTATTGAACTGCAGCTGAGCTGGCACCCAAACCAAAAGATGCAGCCCTTCCTACTTTTTCCTCCCCTTTCCAAAGGCAGAGGAGCCTCACCCCATGGTCACTGCCATCATAGGTCCATGGGGAGTACTGCCAGACTACCACCAATGTTCCCTTAAGGCCCAAGCAAAGAGCTTGCGGTAAAGCCTGGCTTGGGACTCTTCTTTTAGGGCAGTGGGCGCCCCTCCAGCCCAGTGCAGATCTGGAAATGCCATCTAAGAGCTAAGCCCTAGAATTCAGTACACCAAGAGCCCGCTTGGTGCTCTATTCCCCGATGGCTGAGCTGGTACCTAAGGTACAAGATAAAGTCCCCTTACTTTTTCTGTTTTTCTCAAGCAGAAGGAGTCTCATCTGTTAGCCAGCACAGCTGGAAATGTGTTGAGTCTTACCTGAAGGCAACAAGTCTCAAGAGTCTCACCCAAAAGTGATGTCCTCAGTGTAACCTGCTTATTGCTGCTGGTTATTCAGGGCCCAAGGACTCTTCAGTTAGCAAGAGATAAATCTTGACAGAACTAGGTCCTTCCCTTCAAGGCAGCAGGTTCCCTTCTGGCCCAGCATGTATCTAGACATGTCATCCAGGAGTTAGGAACTGGAAAGAGGGCCTCATGACTTTGACTGGTGTCTTATCTTGCTGTGGCCTAGCTGGTATCAAAGATGCAAGACAAAGTTTTCCCCACTGTTCCATCTTTTCTCCTCAAGCAGAAGGAAGGGGTCTCTTTTGAAGCTATGAGCTCTGCAGCCTGAGGTTAGGGGAGGGATGATGCCAGCCCTCTCTTATCTGCCCTGGCTGGTATCTCAGTAGGTCATGTGCCCTCCCACCCTGAGTCCACTGTCTCTGGGCCCATTTCAGCACGACGACCCGCCTAGGAGTTGGAGTCCTTGTGACCTAGGCTGCCTTTCAAGTTTATTTCAGGCTTCAGAGTACTTTAGCCTGCAGTGGTGAGGCTTGCAGGAACTCTTCACCCACTTGGATCAGCAATTCCCCTCTGGCTAGGGCTGGTTTAAATGCTCCTTCCATGGGTGGGCATCTGCTGAGTTTGGTCTGGCTTTGCCTTCTGTTATGACAGGACAGCACTAAGTTCAATGCCTCACACTTGCCGCACTCTCCCCATCCCCAGTGCACAGCAATGTCCTCTGTACCACACTACCATGGCCAGGGTGGCATTGACAATTCAAGACTGTTTTTCCTACCTCCTCAGTGCCTCTTTCAGTGATATGAAGTTAAAACCAGGTACTGCGAGTGCTCACCTGGCTTGTGGTTCTTATGAAGGTGCTTGTCATGTGTTGATGATGTTATATCGATGTCCTTACAAAGGAAATGACTGGTGAAGCCTTCTATTCCACCGTCTTACTTTGCCTCTCTCCCAGGTCATTGATCTTGTTGAGAACCTTTTGACAGCCATGAACATCTTGCTCAGTGTGGTAGACTAATGTACAGACACACAGACACATTTTGATTTAATAAATACAAATAAATATTCATAGCCTAATTATAAAATACAGAGAATGATTATTATGGGTTGAACTGTATTCCTCAAATTTTGTATGTTGAAGTCTTTACCCCCAGTACCTCAGAATGTGACTTTATTTGGCAATAGGGTCTTTCAGAGGTTATCAAGTTAAAATGGGATTATTAGGCTGGACCCTAATCCAATATTCCTAGTGTCCTTTATAAAAAGGAAAAATTTAAACACCGAGATACACATAGAGGGAAGACAATATGAACAGACATGGGAGAAGGTGGCCATCTACAAGCCAAAGAGAGAGGCCTGGAACAGTCTTCCCTCGCAGCTTCACAAGAAACCAACCCTGCTCACACCTTGATCTCAGACTTGGAGCCTTTGGAACTATGAGACAACAGATTTCTGTTGTTTAAGCCAACAGTTTGTGGCACTTGTCAGGGCAGCCTTAGAAAATACAGTAATTCTGTGAGACTCTTCAGGTTGGTATGTGTACCTGGAGCTCGTTCTTGCTGCTGTCTGAGTACACTGAATTCTATTTGTCCATTCTGTTGCTGGTGGGTTGTTTCCAGTTTTGCAGTGTTCAGTGACACTGCTGTGGACATAGTAATATATGCCTCATGGTACCTACATATGGGCATCTCTGTGATGCCCAGGACTGGATGCAAATTGCTCGGAAAGTGGATGTTCCAATATGTATAGCCACCACCAGTGTATAAAATGGTTTCCTCTGCTCCTTAAACTTTCCAAAACTTGATATCATCAGAATTTTCCATTTTTACTAATCTCAGTGTGAAATTGTAACTCATTAGACAGATTCATTGATTGATTTCCATGTGATATTACCACCATTTTCCATTGTGTCTTTTGTCATTGATTTTTCAAACTGTAAACTTTTTAAAAAATCAACTTGAAAAAAAATCAGGCAACATGATGTGAGGTTGATATCTTATATTTCAAAAGTTGTGGTTTATGAGATGAGCATGGTTCCAAATTGGAGTTGTTAGCAGCCTTTCCAACACTGTCCATGCCCAGTGTTCCCCAGAGTGTCTGTTTTTATGCAAAATTGTAAGTTCAGTGTAGCAGTCACAATTACAGATGCAGACCTGAGTTGGAGATTTTGTGGGAAACAGGTACTATGCCAACACAGTTCTAGATTGATAGTGAGTGTCGATTCATGTTTATGGCCATAATATTGGGTCATTTTTCTAGTGATTCTTCATTAATAGTAAAACATTATTATATAACCATTATAAAAACCCTTTTTGGACAATGTCATTCTTTGGATATAGTCATCTCATAACAACATTTTGAGGTAAGAAGAAAAATTGCTCTTAGATCCTTAAGTGAGCTGAAGCACACAGATAGGATTTAATTTCCCACAGGTCAACCTGCAGGTCAGGGTATATTTAAAATAGAAACAAAATGTCCAAAGCCCCATGGCTGCCCCATCCATTAAACAATACCAGTTTCCTTGCTAAATATTAGCCTTCAATTCTCTCTCAAAAGACATACAGTTATTACACACTTCATCTAGTCTTCTTGACATGAACTTAAACTTGTAGGATCAATATTTTAGAGATGAAAGAAGCTTTAGAAATTACCCTAGTCTGATCTTTCTCATCTTAAATATTACAAAAATGAAACAGCGAAAATGTCATTCCTAAAACCATATAGCTATTCAGCTACAGAACCAAAATTAAAAGCTGGGTGTTCTAAGTCCCAAATCTGGATATGAGTTATACACATGATGACTTGTACAATTCACACTGTGTTCCGAGCAGCCCAGCATTCTGAAATTAATACCTGTAAGAGGAAATGTTGGTTCTCTGGACAGGCCTACATAGCCCTAAGTAAATATCACCTAGTGGCGGAGATTGAAGAATTTCTCTCCTACCAAGAAATATCATATGACCAAAAAATATTTTTCTGTTTGAGCAAAGAAATCTGCTGAGTTGAGGTTATTGATACAATATCATAAATAAAATGATGTGCAATATCACAAAGCTCAAAAAAGCACAAAAATATACAGGAGGTCCGGCTATGTCAATTGCATATCAAAGCTCTAAGAAAAGATGGCCTGTGAAGAAGAAAAAGACATTTTTCTTGAACACCTGCTAGGTGAGCATTGTGCTAGTTACTTTACAGACCTTGTCTTATTTTGATTATCCCCACTTCATGTATGATGACTTTGTAACGGCAAATGTAAGTAACCATCCCAAATGCACAGAAAATAATAAAGTTGGAATTCAAATCCTATTATAGTGTCCTCATATATGCAGTTATAATTTGGTGTAGTGAATGTTTGGGGTCTGCTTTGTTTTGTTTTTGATGATGATAAAGCAGAAATGCAGTGTAAACAATTTGAAGGAGACAGTATAAAGGAAAAAAAAAATGTAAATCTGCAATTACACCACCCAGAGAGAACCACTTTTAATATTGTGATATAACTTGCATTTGAGCATCTGCAAAGATGGCTGCTATCAATTGCTTCTCTCCCTGAAGATGCAAATCCTCTGCCTTCCTCTGGCATCTGGCCCATGGCTCATCTTGACCAGTGGAAAATGGCAGAGGTGATGCTATGCCAGCTTCAGTCTGGCCTTTGAGAGATCTAGCAGCTTCTCTTTTCTCAGGGGAAAAAACCAACTGCCACTTAAGAACTCTGACTACCCAAGACCACCTTGCTGTTAGAAAACCTCAGCCACCCATGTGGAAAGAGGCATGAAACAAAACGGAAGCCCCAGACCTGTGAGTGAAGCCTTCTTGGATCCAGTAGCCCAGCCCCACCCCAGTTGAATATGATGCAGTGAGGTACCCCAGCCAAGCCCCTAGAGCAGAGGAACCCCATCCCCAGTCACCGCCGGAGCCCAGTCAAGCCACAGAATCATGAGAAAGAATAGATTTCTGTTGCTTCAAGCTACCACATTTTGCAGTAGTTTGTTACATAGCAATAACTAAGACTAATAGATAACTAAGGCTTCATCCTCATAGATATTCTCTGTATATACGGATGTATGTTTCTATGCATATTCAAAACCATTTTGTACTCTGCTTTTCTTATTTAGAATCACTTTTCACTTTCAGTGAATATTCACATTCTTCTGTAACTTGACTTCTTAGTGGCCACAAGGTATCTACTCATCTGGAGGTATCATAGCTCATGGAAGGGTTCCATATTGCTGGGCAATTGCTGGCTTCTCCATTTTCCTTATTATACCTGAGACCTGCCGTGAGCTTTTGTCAACACAAATCTGTGCACAAATATCCCACTATATTCTTTGGATGAATTCTGGGGATGTTATTCGAGCGTTAAAGCACTACGTATTTGTATGGTTCTGGCCAAATTGCCCTCAACAAAAACTCTCCAATTACAGTCCCCCCAGCTGGGAACCAGCACTCTACTCTCTTCACACATGATCTAGCAACACCAGGTACTTTTCATTACTCTATTCCAATTTGGCAGATGACAAATGGATTCTCACGGTTGTTTTAATTTTCCTTTCACTAATGAGGGTTAGACTTTTCCTCGTGAGGGTGCGAGGCCCATGCTCCGCACTTGGCTGCCTTGCCTGCAGAACCACGCTGTACATAACACCGTCTGACAGTCAAGGTTAAATGAACAAAGCTACTATGAAAACTACATGATGGGAAGAATACTTTTAATATATGGATGACAGGAATAATTTTATCGTAGGGCCTAAAGAGTCATAATCAATTTCCCTGACAGAAGAATTTCACAATCCATTGATTTAGAATCGCCTGGATTGGTGATGACATTTCTAGGGCACTTGTACCTGCCACTCATCTTTGTTACCTATGTTTATAGGAAACTGTAAATCATTTCTGGAGCCAACCACTAATTGTGAAAATAAATTTCAACCTGATAAAACTTCAGAGACAATTATTTTATACTATAAATTTTAGTTAAGAGAAACTAATTCTCAAATTTCTCTTCCACAGAAATAAAAAAAAATTTTTTTTAAGACGAAATCTCACTCTGTCACCCAGACTAGTGTGCAGTGGCAGGATCTTGGCTCACTGCAACCACCGCCTCCCAGGTTCAAGTGATTCCCCTGCCTCGGCCTCCCAAGGAGCTGGAATTACAGGCACGTGCCACCACAAGCGGCTGATTTTTGTGTTGTTTTTAGTAGAGACGGGGTTTCACCATGTTGGCCAGGCTGGTCTCAAACTCCTGACCTTGGGTGATCCACCTGCCTTGGCCTCCCAAAGTGCTAGGATTCCAGGTGTGAGCAACCATGCCCAGCCCTAAATTTTTAATTAAATATGTCTAACCCTCAACAGGTATTATAGGTGAAAAGTCACTCTTGGCACCAAAAGATCATCAAACAAAGAACAGGTCTAAGCAAACATCATTTATAATGTGGCATGCCATAAAAACAGAATTTATTAAAATAACAACTTCATTGAAAATGTTTATTTAGTTTTACTTATTTGAGATAAGTGACAGGAAATAAGAAAATGGCTTAAAAGCTTAGATATTTAGATTCCATATGGAGTTATTATCTTAGAGAATGCCACAAATATAATTTTAGAATTAAGTTGCATTTTCCCCATTGTTATTAAGAAGAAAAGCAACTTACTTTTTGCTCACTTTCCTTGTAGGTTTTTATTTCACTTATGGTACTCCCCCCATCAACCCATTAAATATTTCCCCCAGGTTCTGCTTTTGTTCTCTTCTTTCAGGCACTATTTATTATTTGTGTGCTGCGTGCTAGAAATCGGGCTAAGCTCCTCGCAGACATCAGTCTTTGAGGATGCTTAATAACCACAGTAGCCTGAGGTGGGTATGATTGGCCCTGACTGACAAAGGAGGAAATTGAAAGTTAAAGAGGTTAAGTAACCTGCCAAAGTTGTAAAATACTCTCTCTCTCTCTGACTAGACTGGCACCGTAAACTCAGTGTCGATATGTAGTGTCAGAGTGCTTCCAAGTCTATGTCTTTAGTCCCAATTCTCTCCGTGCTGCAGCCCCGCGAATCAGTCCCCCTAGGAGACATTGCCACTTGCATGTCCCACAGGCACCACCCCGAAACTGACACACCTGAAACCCAACCCTAGCCTCTCCTCGCAAACCTGCATCCCATTCTACATACCTTTGCTGTTTGACATAGACGTATGCTAGCTATGTGATGATCCACAATGGAGACCCGAAGACCCTGGGACTCTCCTGTCCCCTTCCCCTGCACACCTGAACTATGTGCTGTGTGCCAGGCCTTGGACATACAGCAGCGGACAATTCTCTGTAAACACAGACCCTGGTGCTAACTCACGTTCTCATGGGGAAGATGGAAAATCCATTGAAATGTACACAAAAGTCATCCTATGAAATGGCATAAAAGCATAGCACAAGATACAAATCGAGGCCAGGCTGTTGTGCAGCAAGGGTGAGGGTGTCAGAAAAGGTAAAGAGTAAGATATGAAGGAAAATGGAAAACCTAACACAGAGGTAGGAGGCTCCAGGTGGGTGGAACAGCATGTGTGAAGTAATCAGAAGTCAGGTTAAAATTGCTGTCGATTCCACCTCTAAAATATCTCCCAAATGGTTTCCCTCACTCAATTTGTAATAGGACTACAGCCTGCCAGCTTGTTCCTGGTCTTCACTTGCTCCTCCTTCAGTCTACCCCTCAACACCACTGAAGGAGTCATTTTCCCCACACACAAATCTGGCAGCTTCACATCCCTGCCTGAAAGCCTTGGGTGGCTCCATCACCTCCAGACTCCGGCCCCAGCTCCACCACACCTGCTGAAGGCAGGCTGGTCACCGCTCAGCAATTCTTCCATGCCTCCCTTCCTCACCCTTAGGGTTTCTGTGTCTTCCCAGTGGAGTTTGTGCTGGATTTCCATTTCCTCTTTACTACAGAGGTCACTTTTCCCAGGTTAATTAGCTGTCATTTTGACGTGCATCATTTCAGAAGAGTAATACACCTAGAAATCAAGTTCACCCAAACACCTCGGTGCTGAGGAGGCTTCCTGAGACCTGCACTTCAGAGCCGAAGGACTCCTGCACCCGGACGCTGGAGGGTATGCAGAGCGACAGTGAACTTCACCAACGCTTTGTCCTGGACCCCCACAGGCAACAGTTTCTCTTTCCTTTGCAGTGAGCAGCCTCTGCTGTCCTAAGTCCACAGGCATGAGTGTGTAGTTGACCCCATGGAAATGACATTGATAAGTCCATTATCATCACACACGCAAACTATTGTGTGTGAGGTTTTTGTTTGTTTGCTTTTTCCACTAGACAGCTAATGTTACATTATGAAGATGATAAATGTATGATCAAGATATTATATTGTTATGGTAGCACAGACATACATTATATTATCAAGATGGCAATTGCCATGGGAAAGCTGAGTTTGTTTTTTTTATTATACTTTAAGTTTTAGGGTACATGTGCACAATGTGCAGGTTAGTTACGTATGTATACATGTGCCATGCTGGTGTGCTGCACCCATTAACTCATCATTTAGCATTAGGTATATCTCCTAATGCTATCCCTACCCCCACCCCCACCCCACAACAGTCCCCAGAGTGTGATGTTCCCTTTCCTGTGTCCAAGTGTTCTCATTGCTCAAGTCCCACCTATGAGTGAGAACATGTGCTGTTTGGTTTTTTGTCCTTGCGATAGTTTACTGAGAATGATGATTTCCAATTTCATCCATTGGACCTGAACTCATCATTTTTTATGGCTGCATAGTATTCCATGGTGTATATGTGCCACATTTTCTTAATCCAGTCTATCAGTGTTGGACATTTGGGTTGGTTCCAAGTCTTTGCTATTGTGAATAGTGCTGCAATAAACATACGTGTGCATGTGTCTTTATAGCAGCATGATTTATAGTCCTTTGGGTATATACCCAGTAATGGGATGGCTGGGTCAAATGGTATTTCTAGTTCTAGATCCCTGAGGAATCGCCACACTGACTTCCACAATGGTTGAACCAGTTTACAGTCCCACCAACAGTGTAAAAGTGTCCCTATTTCTCCACATCCTCTCCAGCACCTGTTGTTTCCTGACTTTTTAATGATTGCCATTCTAACTGGTGTGAGATGGTATCTCATTGTGGTTTTGATTTGCATTTCTCTGATGGACAGTGATGATGAGCATTTTTTCATGTGTTTTTTGGCTGCATAAATGTCTTCTTTTGAGAAGTGTCTGTTCATGCCCTTCACCCACTTTTTGATGGGGTTGTTTTTTTCTTGTAAATTTGTTTGAGTTCATTGTAGATTCTGGATATTAGCCCTTTGTCAGATGAGTAGGTTGGGAAAATTTTCTCCCATTTTGTAGGTTGCCTGTTCATTCTGATGGTAGTTTCTTTTGCTGTGCAGAAGCTCTTTAGTTTAATTAGATCCCATTTGTCAATTTTGTCTTTTGTTGCCATTGCTTTTGGTGTTTTAGACATGAAGTCCTTGCCTATGCCTATGTCCTGAATGGTAATGCCTAGGTTTTCTTCTAGGGTTTTTATGGTTTTAGGTCTAACATTTAAGTCTTTAATCCATCTTGAATTAATTTTTGTATAAGGTGTAAGGAAGGGATCCAGTTTCAGCTTTCTACATATGGCTGGCCAGTTTTCCCAGCACCATTTATTAAACAGGGAATCCTTTCCCCATTGCTTGTTTTTCTCAGGTTTGTCAAAGATCCAATAGTTGTAGATATGCGGTGTTATTTCTGAGGGCTCTGTTCTGTTCCATTGATCTATATCTCTGTTTTGGTACCAGTACCATGCTGTTTTGGTTACTGTAGCCTTGTAGTATACTTTGAAGTCAGGTAGCGTGATGCCCCAGCTTTGTTCTTTTGGCTTAGGATTGACTTGGCGATGTGGGCTCTTTTTTGGTTCCATATGAACTTTAAAGTAATTTTTTCCAATTCTGTGAAGAAAGTCATTGGTAGCTTGATGGGGATGGCATTGAATCTATAAATTACCTTGGGCAGTATGGCCATTTCCATGATATTGATTCTTCCTACCCATGAGCATGGAATGTTTTCCATTTGTTTGTATCCTCTTTTATTTCACTGAGCAGTGGTCTGTAGTTCTAATTGAAGAGGTCCTTCACATCCCTTGTAAGTTTGATTCCTAGGTATTTTATTCTCTTTGAAGCAATTGTGAATGGGAGTTCACTCATGATTGGCTCTACTGTTTGTCTGTTATTGGTGTATAAGAATGCTTGTGATTTTTGTACATTGATTTTGTATCCTGAAACTTTGCTGAAGTTGGGGAAAGCTGAGTTTTTAAGTGAAAAAGAATTTAAAAAAGTCCCTCCCCAGGTATGCATTTGTTGTTAAGTTTGATGGTATATTGGCATCCACTTTAGGAATAGAGCTGCCAAGCTGTGGGGGGCAATTAGGTCATCTTTTCCCAGGACAGTTCTAGACCTCCACGGTGCCCTTCTTGCAAGTGGTCTTATTCCAGGTCCCAGCTTTATGTAGAAAGTGCAAACTGCTTGTGGCAGGACTGAGCCTGCAGAGCACCGCATTCCCCCTAGGGGAGGTTCTGTGGACAAGGAGCTGGAAGCTCACTAGTGTCACTCCTTTCTCCTCTGCCAAGAAGGCAGCTCCCTCATCTCTGGGGCTCGTGAAGGGAGGCATGGCCTTCTGCTGTCTCTGCTGATGGAGAATGGGGTCTTGCCACCACCAGAAGCCTCCCTGAGGTTATTGTCTCATATCCTCAGTGCCGTCTGGATCCGGGAGGCCAGGACCACCCATAACCTGATGCCACTCCTCACTGGAGCCCAGGAGACCTCAGGATGGAGAAGCAGGTCCAAGTGACCCCGGCCACCCTGTCTCTCAGCCCTCACAAGAAGAATGCCCCAAACTGTGCTGGGAGAGGCAGACCTTGTCCCTGAGGATAAAGGTAATTTCAAAGGCAAAGTACAATGAGAAGCGACACTTGGCCCTCATAAGAAAGGGATACTTATTTAGGGACACAGACACACACTACCAAGATGGCTCACCTGCTCTTGGAGACCTCTGTTACCTAGTTGTTAAGCCCAAGAACTTCAGTTCTCCACTGAGGAAACTCAACCCATTTCCTCGGGAAGGTCCCAATCCAGGGACCCCTCCCTCTGGACACTGAGGCTATCGCATCATTTGATGCCCGCAGCTGTCAGTCTCAGCGCCCTGCAGGGGTGGGGCAGAGCGAGGGGACAGGAGATGGATGGATGGATGGGTTTCTATCCTGGGGGAAGCTCCAAATGCTGATCCTTCATGGAACTTTCCTTTTCTGTATTTTCACGGATGAACAGTTTCCACAGACCCTTTATGAGTTAACTCCTAAGGTCAGCATGTCTCCTTCAGAGACAGCAAACCCCACACTCGCAATGAGAGAAAAGTATTTTCCTAGTTTGCGGGGTACAGGTTGTGCCCCTAGTGTCAAGGGACCCCCACTGCTGTGCTGAGTCCTGAAGTATCACCAAAGAGCTCGACTCACACACCTGATACTGAGTGGCGGCTCGGTTACCTGGAGAAGGACCGCAGCTTAGATTAGGTGCTTGCTATGGCATGAACCCTCTGAGCAGAGGCATGGGCCTGGGGAGACAGCAGAGCGCCCTTTCTTCCGGCCTCATCGACAGCATTTGTGGCACAGGCTTGAGAACGAATAGACATCTAAGAAAGACTTCGGTTGCTAAGTGATCAATTACAGCTCTAGGGGAAACTGGAAGACAGAGCTGGACTTGGGGCTCAGATACCTTGAGTGTCACGCAGGACTTCTGCCATTCAGTGACCTTCAGTTGCCTCTTGTGTCCCAAGACTGCTGTGAGGATAAATGAGATGTTTGTGGGATCTGAAAGTGTTGACACAGGGCGGTGCACAGCAAATGATGGTCTCTCTTCTTGTTTTCTATTCGGCTTTACAATCGGGTTAACAATAAGGAGAACACGGTATTCTAAAGTTGCACAATCATTCCAAAAGCAAGTTGTTGTGAAATCTTCAAAAAGAACAAAGGGGCCGGAAGTGGTGGCTCATGCCTGTAATCCCAGCTGCTCGGGAGGCTGAGGCAAGAGAATCGCTTGAACCCAGGAGGCTGAGGTTGCTGTGAGCCGAGATCGCGCCACTGCATTCCAGCCTGGGCCACAAGAGTGAAACTCCGTCTTAAAAAAAATAAAAATAAAAAATGAAGGGGCAGTTTTTGGCTCCCATAATGATGTAGGACAGGTGAGCCCAAAATTGGGGCTGACCGGGGGAGGCCTTGGCTTTGCCTAGGAAAGAATTCAAAGGCGGACAGTGTTGTAAACAGGAACTTTCACTGAAGCGGCCGTGCACAGCCGCGGCAGAGGTGCTGCTCCTTGCAGAGCAGGGCGACCCCATAGGGCAGGGTGTCCCGAGCAGCAGCTCAGGGGTGACCCCATAGGCAGGGTGTCCTGAGAAGCAGAGCAGGGCGACCCCATAGGCAAGGTGTCCCAAGCAGCAGCTCAGGGGCGACCCCATAGGCAGGGTGTCCCGAGAAGCAGCTGAGGGGCAGGTCTGCAGTCACATTTTTACCTACTTTCAATTACATGCAAATTAAGGGGCAGATTATAGAAAAATTTCTAGAAAAAGGGTGGTAACTTCTGAGTCCTTTGGCGTTGCCATGGAAACGGTTGCTACCTTCAGGGTGTTGTCATGGCAATGTAACTGACATGGCACTGGTGGGCCTGTCTTATGGAAAGGGGCTTTTGCCTCTTCACCCTTTCAGCTAGTCCTCAATCTGGTCCAGAGTCCAAGCCCTGTCCCTGGAGTAGAGTCCTGCCTTCTACCTCAGTAACACTTAAAACAGATTGGTAAAAATAAAGGATTGGGCACATTTTCAAAAGCATCAAATATGTCAGAAACGGGGAAAACGCTGGAGCTTGTTAGATCGTAAAATCTGATGCAGTTTCTAATTGTTCTAATCACACATTTTTATGAGGAGATCAAGTTATTGTCAAAGGAAATTATATCCTGTTAATGGCTTATTAATAAAAATTACATTCTTCAGAAATTGATACACAGGACAGAATTCAATTTGTTCTACAAAATATAACTTTATCATTTGGCTAAAGGTATTCTGATCACAAAATGTCCATAATTCCTGCAATTCTGTTACTTGTTTGGTCTGAAATTACACTGCTGACATCCCTTTTGTGACAAAAGCACTTTAACAGCCAAAAAATTTTAGAAATGACTGGTAGGTCTCTTTTGATTGGAAGTTTGTTGAATGCAGCTGCAATATTTCTGAGTTAAGTTATGTTTGTACGTTCTCATTCTGGCTGGAACATTTCTGTGTTGTTGTGATTGCGATATTGTCCAGCCGGCCAGACTGATGATTAATTCACATTATTAAGATGACTAACACTCCTTTCAGATGGCAATTGAAAAACCACATCAAGAGAACAGCCTGAAAGTGATTTGACTGCAGATTTGGGAGGAGTAGAGATTATGCAATTGTTCCTTCTGTAACTCAGCAATATTTAGCGGGTACATGTGACATCCTGTAGACCCTTATGGTTTCTTGAGGACCCTCAAAATAGTGGGGAGAAGTCATAATTGCTGGGTTCCCAGGGGTCACATAATGAGACTTTGGCAAATTCAGTCATTAAGAGATAAGCAACTTGCACTCTTAGACTGGCCACACGTAGGACTCTTGTAGCAAACACTCCTGCTTAGCCCATCCCCTTGTTTAGAATACCCCCCAGCATTCTTTGTGAAGGGGTGGGCTAGCCAGCAAGGTGCCAGGATGGGCACTGGACCCAAAGTGGACTAATAGGATTTTTTTAAGCCGTAAGTAATGCATACGGTAACTAGCTTGACTTAGCTGCCTCATAAGCATACATGTTTCAAAACATCATGCTGTACACCATAAATATATACAATGTTTGTCAATTAAAAATAAATAATAATTTAAAAATTTCTTCTCTTACACAGGAGGTACAAGTTCAAGAGATTCACTTACAGCATGGTGACTATACTGAATAACAATGTATTGTGAACTTGAAAATCACTGGGAGAGCAGACTTTGTGTTCTCACCACAAAAAAATTGTAAGTATGTGGGATAATGTGTATGTTAATTAGCTTGATTTAACCATTTCACAATGTATATGTATATCAAAACATTACACCATAAATAAGTGCAATTTTGCTTTTTCAATTAATAAAAGCATTTGAATGAAAAAGAAAAAACTCCACCTGCACTCGATTTTGTTGGGTATTGACTATATAAACTCATACAGAGATGGGGACACATCCTGCACCCAAAGCCACTTCTTGCCAATGTTATGAGGAAGCAAGAGACAAAAAGCCCATACAGCATCCAGTCTGCACAAATCACATAAAGTGGACACACGCGAGAAACAAGTTTCCTAGGCTCAGAGAGATGAGGAGGACATGAGACCATTCCCAATGACCCCAGGCCCAACTCCTACAGCTATAAGACTCTGTGATATCATTACCATAGATCCTCACTCACCTGGAAAGCCAGGATAACTGTGAAACCCCAGGTACCAACGACAAAGACTCCACTGCCCCCACTATGGGGATCATGCTGTGGGCCCAGGGACCCATGCAGGAAGCCTCTTCCACCATGAGTCTGAAATCACCCTCAGACCCTTTGGCAGCTTAGGGTATAACTGAACTAACTGAATGCACAAATGCATTTTTTTTAAAATCAGGTGATCTTTCACTATTTCCTCTTTTTAAAAATAGAGATGGCCAGGCATGGTGACTCACACCAGTAATGTCAGGACTTTGGGAGGCCAAGGTGGGTGGATCACTTGAGGTCAGGAGTTCAAGACCAGTCTGCCCAACATGGCGAAACCCCATCTCTACTAAAAATACAAAAATTAGCCAAGTGTGGTGGTGCACACCTGTAGCCCCAACTACTCGGGAGGCTGAGACAAAAGAATCGCTTGAACCTGGGAGGCAGATGTTGCAGTGAGCCGAGACTGTGCAACTGCACTCCAGCCTAGGTGACAGAAGGACACTCCATCTCAAAAAAAAAAAAAAATAGAGATGATAGTAATATCTATCCACTACTTGTATTGTTACTATTGTTACCTCCTTTACAAAACCTGCTCTCATTGCCCAAGATGGAATTCACTTGAATGAACTTTGTTTATATCTCTATAGTAAGAATGGACATTGTGATGGTTAATTTTACATGCCAACTTGACTGGGCCATGGGGTGCCCAGACATTTAGTCAAACATTACTCTGAATATGTCTGTGAGGGGGTTTATGGATGAGATTAACATTTGAGTGGGTAGACTGAGTAAAGCAGATGGCCCTCCCTAATGTAAGCAAGCCTCATCCAATCAGTTTAAGCCCTGAAGCAAATACAAAGGCTGACCTTCCCATGAGTAAGAGGGAATTTCCCCTGCCCAGCTGTCTTCAACCTGGGACATTGGCTTTTCCTGCCTTCAGAGTCAAACTGAAACACTGGCTCTCTGGGTCTTCAGCTTGCCAACTGCAGATCTTAGGACTTCTTAGCCTCCATAATCACTTGAGCCAATTTCTTATCATAAATCTATTTGTGTGTGTGTGCATATATATATATATAGTTGTATGCATCCTATTGATTCTATTTCTCTGGAGAACACTAATAGAGATACATTGTATTATAATTCTCTGTATACATTGATTTTCTTCATCAGACTGTGAGACCTTCCATTGCAAGAATTGCCCCAAATGCATCTTTGTAAACACAACACATAGGACAACATCCGGCCCAATAAATGTCGAGTGAATGAATGACTACCTTTCAGATCGCCTTCTGTGGCTGTTAGGAGGAATAAATGTGTATAAGCCCTTTAAAATCAGTACAGCTTCTGAAAAGGAATTTGATCTTTCTCCATATCAG
This sequence comes from Pan paniscus, assembly GCF_029289425.2. Lineage (NCBI taxonomy): Eukaryota > Metazoa > Chordata > Mammalia > Primates > Hominidae > Pan > Pan paniscus. Next base: position 91,546,811 of record NC_073266.2, read on the forward strand.
TCTCCAAACCTATTCTTACTAGAGAAAATCAAATCAAACTAGGAGTTGAATATTTCTAACCTCTCCCTGCATTCTAGTAATCTTTATTCATTCAAAATATAATTAACAATTGTCTGTTATATGTGAGACACCATCCCTGGCACAGAGGATGAACAACTGTGACAAGGGTCCTGAGATTCTATTCTAGTGTGGAGGTAGGGACAAACTTAAAAAACAAACAGAGTGATGCATTAATGATAAGCACCAGGAGGGAACAAGACGGGGCCATCTGGGGAGAATGGACTGCATTAAACTGCACCATCTTCCCCCACATTGGAGAGCTCTCCTTTTATTTTTATCTGTTTTTGTTTTTTGGTTTATTTTTCCAGTATTTTCTTAGCTCATTTTCAGTTTCTGCTACCTCAGGAAAGAGCTTTAAGCAAACTCAGAATTCATTCAAGTTTATTTTCCTAAAAAATAATTTTGATTGCATCATTCTCTTATTTAAAAAGCTGTGTTGGCTCCTCATTTCCTACAAAGTAATGTCCAAATAATGTATTGGTATCCAAGGCCCTCTACAGTTTGGTCTAAACCTTTCCATCTTGTTAATCTTTGGAAATGCTTGCTCACTTTCACGGTTTTGTTTGTTTCTTTGGACAGGGTCTGTCTCGCTCCACTGCCCAGGCTGGAGTGCAGTGACATGATCACAGGTCACTGCAACCTCAACCTCCTGGGCTCAAGCAATCCTCCCACCTCAGCCTCCCAAGGAGCTGGGACAACAGGCACACACCACCACACCCAGCTAATTTTTTTTTTTTTTTTGAGAGACCAGGTCTCACAGTGTTGCCCAGGCTGATCTCAAACTCCTAGGCTCAAGCAATCCACTCACCTCAGCCTCCCAAAGTGCTGGGATTACAGGCATGAGCCACCATGCCCACTTTCTGTTTCATGTCCCCACCTCAACCCAGCTTTTGCTCACTCCATTGCCCTGACTATACTTCCCATCTTCCTTCCTCTAACCTCATCATAGGTCCCATCTTTTAAGACCCAGATTACATGGTTCTTTAGCACATAGTATCTGCTTAGTCTGAGTTCCTTCCTTTCTAGCTAGAGGAAAACATTTGCTCCTGCAAGTCTTATAGCACTTGGTCCAAACATCCCTTATGATATTTATCTGGCTCTGTCTTGTATTATCATTTTTTAGGAACATGTCACGTCTTTCCATCTGGATTATTATTTCCTTGGGAGGAAGTTGTTTTATTCCACTCTGTTTTTCCTATAGTCCAGTACAAAAGTGCATTCAATAAATGCTAGTTGAAAGATAAATTTGGTGAATAACCAAATGGCCCAGCGAATACAAATGAAGCATCTCAAACTTTTTAAGATTCTTCTACTTCAACTGCTGATGTCATATTTATAATGAGTCTTAGAGAACTCATTCTTCACTCCTTATGGGGTTTTGTAATAAACTGTCACCACAAAAGTGCAGAAAGTGAAGGTAATTTCTTTTTACCAAGAATGATCATTTTAGTGACAATGCAGAAAATTTTGTGCTGTGTATAATTATGAGCTATTTCCAACAACAAGAACAACAAAAAAAATGAGCAATTTTGAAGTTCTCTTTACAGAAGATTCTAAATTTTTGGCTCTAGCGATTCTCTACACAATTATCATGATAGCACATCCTGGCAGTAGGACCCCAGGGGCTCTGAAAGCAGCATAAGGGTTTGAAAGTCATTCCAAGCCTCTGGCTTCGGCACAGGAGCCTGGATAAGCCTTCAGGCGCAGGGAAGGTGCTGGAATTGACCATTCCTCTGCAAAGTGTAGTTGTGAACAGTTCTCCTGCCCTTCTGTTCATCTCAGGGATGCAAACTAAAAAATCGCTTGCATCGATTTGACATCTGACATGATAATACATGGCTTGTCTATGGGACTCTACTTTTCACTGCACAATAGGGGTGCATACTACATTTCATTTAAAATCAAATGTGAAAGATCTCAAATGGTATGCAAATCCAGAAGCTTCTAAGGTATAGCAAGAATCTTGTTGCTGCCTTCTTCTCTCAAAGGTGTCATTTGGATATAGTATTATCAACTTAGAGATTATAGCTATAGTTACCCCAGTAGACATTCATTCTGAGAAAAGCTTTATGGCTTAGCTTTCCTATGCAAAGAAGGAAGTTGAACAGGTTTCCAGCTAACATAATTACTGATTAGCAGTATTTCTGCAAATGTCTCATAATTTTTTCTACACCTAAACGTTCTAAGCTCTTATCCTACAGACACATAATGACTTTGGAGTTAAGGACACTTTGTGATAACATTCTTAGTAAGTGGTGTGTGATTCAAATTAACAACTGAGCAATGGCCATGTAGAAGGCATTGAGGGAAGTGCCCAGGAGAAAATAAAGATGAGGAGGTCACAGTCTCTACCCATGGGAGCTGATCTTAGAATAGAAGCATTCACCACACAAATGTCCATTACACAGGTAGATTAGACAGGTGAGGCACAGGAGGGATAACGGACTCTGGAGCATGGACAAAAGAGGCATTACCTTCAGCCAGAGGACAGTGGCATTTGCTGTGGCCCTTGGAGAATTATATCAGGATAATAATGGCAAAGAGAACGCTAGAGGGATGGCAACACTGGGGAGCCAGCTCACATGAGGCTGCCTCAGTCTGTGCAGGAGGGAGAGGTGGGAGGAAGTCATCCAAGGTCAGGCTGAACATGAACACTTTGCAAGCCATGCTGGGAAATGAGGACTGTGTTCTTAAGTCCATGGGAAACCATGGAGAATGCTCTGCAATGATCTCATGTCCTCCAGAAGCAGTACCCAGCAGGCACAGGAAGCACGGGGAGCAGCTGAAGGCCAGTAAAAGCAATCAGAAGCAGTAATGATTCAACTGGAGGTGAATATTAAGTGAAAAATTAGGAGGAGGACTTGAATGGCAATGGTACTGTTTGTGATGTGGGGATAAACTGCTCTTTTTGAATTGCCAGTAGGTTTCTCTTTCCATTGCTGAAGGTAGACTCTGGAGAGTGAAAACACCAAAGCTAGAAAGCTTCCAGCTTTGCTCTTCATAACAGCTTCTGCGTGGGGACACTGCAGGTGTCTGTGCGTACCTTGGTGGTACATTGTAGTCCGCCAGGTGTCAGGCAGGTATCCAACCCTTGACTTGGGAGATGGGTATATAGATGATGTCATTCCAAGCAGGCTCCTGGGGCCCAGGTGTTAAGCATATTTTTTGGTAAAAGAATGGAAGTGCACCTTTGGCCTGGCAAAGAGGCTTATGGCTTAGTTTTGTTTGTCGGTTTCTTTCTTTCTAAATACCAATTAAGGCAGGACTATCCATAACATGTCAGTGCATGTGCACACACTTGTGGGTTACATGGGCACACATGCCTGATCACATGCTCACAGGAGCACACCTTAGCAGGAGAGTCACATGGTTTCTACACCTCAGTCTGAAGGGAAGACCAGAAACAATACAGGACTTAGCACAGAACCATTGGAACTGGATGTCCCACCCATGGGATTGTGCTAGAATTCTCTTAATCAAACTCCAGTGTTCAACTCCGCAAATTGTCAGTGCCCCCCATGCCTTCTGCAGAAGCTCAGACTCAGATCCAGAGTACAATGCATCCCAAAGAGCTCCTGAAGTACACCAACAAGGACACATCTATTTTCAAGACTGAAAAATTGCACATACCAAAGCTTTGTTGGTACAGAAATTATAGTTTTCTAAGCCAACTGAATGGCATATAAATATGAATGCAAAAGGAGATTTGTTCTTTCTATAAATTTGAATGCTGAGAAAAACTCATTAAATATGAATTGCTAAAAATGGTGTTGTATTAGCCCATTCTCACACTGTTATAAAGAAATACCTGAGACTGGGTAATTTATAAAGAGAAGAGGTTTAGGCTGGGTGCGGTGGCTCACGCTTGTAATCCCAGCACTTTGGGAGGCTGAGGTGGGCAGATCATTAGGTCAAGAGATCGAGACCATCCTGGCCAATATGGTGAAACCCTGTCTCTACTAAAAATACAAAAATTAGCTGGGCATGATGGCACACATCTGTAGTCCCAGCTACTTGGGAGGCTGAGGCAGGAGAATTGCTTGAACCCTGGAGGCGGAGGTTGCAGTTAGCCGAGATCACGCCACTGCACTCCAGGCTGGCAACAGAGTGAAACTCTCTTAAAAAAAAAAAAAAAAGAAAGAAAGAAAAGAAAAAGAAAAAAAGCAAAGAGGTTTAATTGGCTCATGGTTCTCTAGGCTGTACAGGAAACAGGCAGCTTTTGCTTGCAGGAAACCTCAGGAAACTTACAATCATGGCGGAAGCAAAGGGGAAGCAAGTACATCTTACATGGCCAGAGCAGGAGGAAGAGAGAGAGCAAGGAGGTGCTACATACTTTTAAACAACCAGAACTTGAAAGCACTCACTCACCATCATGAGAGCAGCACCAAGGGGAAGGTGCTAACCCACTCATGAAAAACTGCCCCTGATCCAACCACCTCCCGCCAGGCCACCTCAACATTGGGGATTACATTTCGACATAAGCCTGGGCAGGGACACAGATCCAAACCATATCAGGGGTCAATTCAGATATTGTCAAACCACTTGTAAAAGCTTAAGGGGGGCGGGAGTGGTGGCTCACGCCTGTAATCCCAGCACTTTGGATGGCCCAGGCGGGTGGATTGCCTGAGGTCAGGAGTTCGAGACCAGCCTGACCAACATGGTGAAACCCCCGCTCTACTAAAAAATACAAAAATTATGCAGGCATGGTGGCATGCGCCTGTAACCCCAGCTGCTCGGGAGGTTGAGGCAGGAGAATCGCTTGAACCTGGGAGGTGGAGGTTGCAGTGAGTCGAGATTGTGCGATTGCATTCCACCCTGGGTGACAGAGCAAGACTCCATTTCAGAAAAAAAAAAAGCTAAAAGTTTAAGGGGAAGAATAACAAAATCCAAAGAAAAGACCTAGCAAATAATTAATTAAAGAATTTTTGTCCTGCAGCTATTCATGTTCATTATAAAATTCTTTCAATGTTTCTGTAAGTTTCAACATTTTCATAATAAAATGTTTAGGAAAATGTATCTAAAATTCTACAGGGATGATTTTGAGTCCCCAGCAAGATGGTAAATTAGCATGAAATGCTGGTTCCTTCCTCCTGTCCAATGCTAGAGAGCCCACACAAGCTAGAGAGCCCACACAAGTGACAAGAAAGACACAGGACCTAGGGAATAAAATGAAAATTACGCAGATGCAAAAGACCACATGCCCTACCTTCCAACTGTTCATCCCGCTTTGCTTTTTTCCTTCCATATTGTAAGTTTTTGTTTTCTCAACCACGCACACTCCATCCTTGCAACCCACCCAGAGGTTTAACTATTATAATTCTAGTGTCTGGCCAAAAAAATGCAGGTGCTAACTGCGCATGAAAGAAAGCTCAGAAAAATAAGTCGAAAATGCTGCTTCTATTCCTTCAACTAAACAAATACAGATATTATGCATTATGAAACTGCCTTTGCAAATGTTACTTCTAGCAAATAAATCTTGTAGGACATTCATAGTCAGTCCTTGATGGTGTGTTCTGTGACCATTTAAGAACCTTGACATTTCTAACAGGGTGTCACACTAAAAATTTTTGGCCCTGGTAATAATATTCAACTTTATCTCTCTCTCTCTCTCTCTCTTTTTTTTTTTTTTTGTTAACTTAAAAGCATAAATTCTCATGAATTTTCTTGGTAAACCAGAAAGGACTGGTCATTACTCCACCATAAATAGCTTTTCTTGAACAAATGACTTTTACTTAACTATTTTATTTTATTTATTTAAGTTATTTGTATTTAACCTACTGGGTCAGGGAGGAAGCATTTGTGGAAGAGAGTGATGACCTGGAGCAAAGGTTAGCATTGGAAAGGAGCTGGGGGGAAGGCTTCCCCTCTGAGCTCTTTGCTCCCTGTCACATTCCCCTGGGAAGGCCACTGACTGACCCCCCTCTGACCACCATGAGATTATAAAACAGCAGTACTTCCTCCTGGGGGTTGAATTGTGTCCTCCAATAAAATATGTTGGAGTCCTAAGTCCCAGAACCTCACAATGCAGCCGTATTTGGAAATAGGGTCTTTGCAGAGGTATCAATTTAGATGAGTTTGCACTGGATCACAGTAATCCTGAGTTCAATATGACTATGTCCTTATAAAATGAGGAAATTTGGAAACAGACAGACATGCACACAGGAAGGACACCATGAGAAGATGATGACAAAGGTCGGGGTGATGCTTCAACAAAGCTAGAAACACCAAAAATTGCCAGAAAACTTCCAGAAGCTGGAAGCAAGGCCTGGAATAGATTCTTCTCCAGAGCCGTCAGCAGGAACCAACCCTGCCAACAACTTGATTTTGGACTTCTGACCTTCAGAACTCTGAGAATAAATTTCTGTCATAAGTCACCTAGCTTGTGTACTTTGTTTCAGTAGCTCTAGGAAATTAATGCAGAATGATTATCTTTGATTATTCACACAGGCCCTAATGCAATAACTGGTGTCCTTTAAGAAAGGGTAAGTGTGGACTCAGAAGCAGGGAGAATGCCAGAGGATAACAGGCAGAGTGATCCTCTGACAAGCAGGGAAGGCCAAGGATTGCTGGGAGCCACCAGAAGCTGAAAGGGACAAGGAAGGATCCTCCTTGCTATAGTTTGAATGTTTATCCCCACAGACCTCATGTTGAAATTTGATCCCAATGTGGCAGGTGGGTCCTAGTGGGAGGGGTTTGAGTCCTGGGAGAGAATCCCTCATGAATAAATTAATGACCTCCCTGGAGGAGCAGGGGAGTCTGTTCTCACTCTATTAGTTCCCTTGAGAATCGGTTGTTAAAAAGAGCCTGAAACCTTCCCCATCTCTCTTTCTCGCTTCCCCTCTCCCCATGTGATGTCGGCACATACAAGCTCCCCTTCACCTTCTGCCAGTGGTGGAAGCAGCCAAGGCCCTCTTCACTTCAGATGCAGATGTGGGTGCCACGCTTCTTGTACCACCTGCAGAACTGTGAGCCAAATACCTCTTTTCTTTATAAATTACCCAGTTTCATGTATTATTTTGTAGCAAGACAAAATGGACTAAGACATTCCCCTAGGCCTTCAGAGAGCGTGGAACTGCTAACACCTTGATTTTAAATTTCTAGGCTCCAAAGCGTAAGAGAATACATTTCTATTGTTTTAAGCATTTTTGTGGTACACTAACGCCTCACTTCACAAATGCATCTTTAGGCAATTTTGTACCTGTGCAAACATCACAGAGTGCACTTACACAAATCTAGATGGCAAAGTCTGTTACACACCTAGGCTATATGGTATAGCCTATTGCTTCCAGGCTACAAAGCTGCAGAGCATGTTACTATACTGAATACTACAGGCAACTGTGACAGAATGGTAAGTATTTATGCATCTAAACAACTAAAGGTTAAAAAGGTACATTAAAAATATGGTATAAAAGATGAAAAATGTATAGGACACTTACTGAGCTTACAGGACTGGAAGTTGCCCTGGGTGAATTAGTGAGTGGTGAGTGAATGTGAAGGCCTAGGACATTACTATATGCTAATGTCGACTTTGTAAACACTGTACACTTAGGCGACACTAAATTTATTTTTAAAATTTTCTCTCTTCAATAATAAATTAACCTTAGCTTACTGTAACATTTTTACTTTATAAATATTTTAATTTTTTTAAACCTTTTGACCCTTTTGTAATAACATTCAGCTTAAAACACATAGTGTACAACTATACAAAAAAGTTTTTCTTTATACCCTTATTCCATAAGCTTATTTCTAATCTTTAAATTGCTTATTGTTTTTTACTTTTCAAACTCCTTGCATTAAAAAACTAAGACACACACACACACACACATTAGTGTACATCTACCCACATCAAGATGATCAATATCACTATCTTCCACTTTCATATCTTGTCCCACAGGAAGGTCTTCAGGAGTCATAACATGCATGGAACCTTCTCGTGTGATAACAATGCCTTCTTCTGGACACCTCCTGAAGGACCTGCCTGAGGTTCTTGATGAGGTGCTGCCCTTTCCTGAAATATGTTCAGGGTGGTTTGCTTGGTTTGTTTCTTTTTTCTGCCACGGATGTGCATGAGTAATATGTTACGCTACAACATTACGATGGCTACAGCATCACTAGATTACAGGAAATTTTCAGCTCCATGATGGCTGATAGTCTTACGGGACCACTGTTGCATATGCAGTCTGAAATGTCATTATGTGATGTATAACTGTATTTTGCTGCAACAGCCCTGGAAAATGAGCAGACCATCCCATGCCACAGATGCTACAGATATTGCTAGTGACTCACCAGAGACCAGGAAGGTGAAGAGTGACAGGCAAGAAATGCAGGTGGATGGGCCAGCCCCTATGGCCCCTTTCCTCCCCTCCCTACTCACAGGGAACATTAGGCTACTACATTCAAGGGAGAAAAGCCCTCAGGGGTGGAAAGAAACAACCAGCACTGTGGGAACTAGAAATGATAGAACTGCCAGATCGAGACTTTAAAATAAGCTTGACAAAGAGATAGGAGGTGATATGAATAACATAAATGAAGAACAGGCAGTTAACAAGAAAAATCATTGGGTTTGAAATAATAAACTCAGTAGATAGAATAAATAAACTGAATAAAGGTAAATAAAATCTCAGGAGCTGAACAATCAGGTAAAGAAACTTACCAATCATTATTGGGAATAAAGAGACAGAAAATATAAAAGAATACATAAAAGTTGTGTGAGCTAAGAAGTAAAAGTGTTTGTGGACTAATAAGAGATATCAGAGAAAGAGAAAAAAATTAATTGAGAGAAAATATTGGAAAAATAATCCCTAAAAATGTACTGAGTTAAAGAAAGGTGAAAGACTTCTGGAATGGCAGCAGAGACAAGAAAGAGAATTCATACCTAGATATTAATATATTATAATAAAACTTAAGGACATTAAGGTTGATATGAAAATTCTAGAAAGGCTGGTCAAAAATAATAAATTTCTCCAAAGCTGAAAAAAAAAAACAAATGGGTTAGCATCAGGCTTCTCAAGAGCATCTTTGAATAAACCATGAGGTAGCATTTTCAAAGCATCAAAAAAAAAATCTCCAATGCTTGAACATAAGCAGAAGAGGCAATGGGTATTCATTCAGTATAGTGCAGGATGTCATTCACAGGGCCTCTGGGAGCATCCGCTCCTATAGGGACGTGCGTCTTTGATTGATTATCTATTGAATGATTTCCTTTACGACTCTGCAGGGGTAGAAGTTTGCTTGTAGAAAACTGTGAGAAATGCAAATGTCATTCTCCACAGTTATGCAAAAAAATTCATCTGGAAGAGATAAAATTAATTTCTTCTGGGTAGAAAAGATAACTCCACACATTACATTTTACTCCCCTATAGGGATGCATCTATTAGCAAATTGATTTCAGAATGCTTAACTCTGATATGTGTTGTATGTGTTCTTCAAATACTCTTTTGAATCTTGATGGTTTCCTCATTAATTACTAAGTTGCATAAAATCTTTAGTATGTGTTCATTTCTTATTTGCATGTGAGTCTTTTTTTTAACTTTGCAAAAATTATACTTTGAAAAAGAATTAAAGAAAAAGAATGTCAAGCCTATGATTTTGGTACAACTGAATTATTTAAAGGTGAGTAAACAAAAACTATATTCTCAGATACATATAGATTCAGAAGAATTATCATACAAGGATCTTAAAAGAAAACACTCTTAATAGATGTATACAGGAGGATACAATGAAATATATGAGAATGGTGAGTAAATAAATTAGTAGGGTTTTATTGTTGTTTAAGAAAAGAAGAACCTAAAAAGAGTTAAAGAACAACAAAAACAAAAAGTAAAGGAGGAAGGGAGCGAGGATGAATATCTATAACAACTCAGAATTTAGAAGCTGGAGGAATATGAAATAGCAATTCGCACCACCAGAATAACTAAAATGGAAACAAAGGGAAGTATCAAGGATAGACAATAATGTGAAACAATTAAAATTCTCATAAAGTGCTGGTGGGAATGTGAATCAGAACACCACTTCAGAGAACTGTTTGGCAGCATCTACTAAAGCTAAATGTGTGCATACCCTATGCCCTACCAATTCCATTCCCAAGGCATACATCCAAAATAAAGTCTTATATAGGCTCAAACACCAATAGACGTGCACCACCATGTTCATCCCAGCGCTATTTGCAATACCAAAAGCTGGAAACAACCCAAATGCCTTTAAACAACAGAATCAATCAATAAACTGTATAGGCATGCAATGGAACACTAAACAAAAGTGGGAATTAATCATCTACAACTAAGTGCAACAATGTGGATGACACAACATGATTCCATCTGTGTGAAGAACCAAAACAAAAGTAATCCAAGGCATTAGGCATCCTTCTGGGGAGTGGAGGCAAGGTAATAACTAGGAAGGTGCATTAAGGACACAGGAGTCTGGAATGCTTGTCGTGTTCTGCTGGTAGATGTGAATTCAGTTTGTGAACGTTCACTTAACTGTACACTTATGATTTGTGTACTTTATGTATATTTATCATACTTTAACTAAAAGGTTTTTTTTTTTTTTTTTGAGACAGATTCTTGCTCTGTCACCCAGGCTGGAGTGCAGTGACGTGATCTCGGCTCACTGCAACCTCTGCCTCCAGGGTTTAAGTGATTCTTCCGCCTCAGCCTCCCAAGTAGCTGAGATTACAGGCACGTGCCACCATGCCCGGCTAATTTTTGTATTTTTAGTAGAGACAGGGTTTCACCATATTGGCCAGGCTGATCTCAAACTTCTGATCTCGTGATCCACCTGCCTCGGCCTCCCAAAGTGCTGGGATTACAGGCATGAGCCACCACACCTGGCCTAAAAGGTTTTTTTTTAATGAGGACAGCATCTTGGAGGTGAAGTAGAGGGAACCAGAGAAAAGTCAGTCATATTAAATCACTTGTCCTATCCAGAGAAGTAATACTGAAATTAATAAGTTTAAGATAATAAGTATAGACTGGGTGCAGTGGCTCACACCTGTAATCCCCAGCACTTTGGGAGGCCGAGGTAGGCAGACCACTTGAGGCCAGGAGTTCGAGACCAGCCTGGACAACATGAAACCCAATCTCTACTAAAAATACAAAAATTAGCTGGGCATGGTGGCACATGCCTGTAATCCAAGCTACTCTAGAGGCTGAAGCACGAGAATCACTTAAACCTGGGAGGCAGAAGTTGCAGTGAGCCGAGATCACACCACTGAACTCCAGCCTGGGTGACAGGGTGAGACCCTATCTCAAAAAAAGATAATAAGTATAATAAGTTAGGAGTAACCACACAAAGGATGAAAATAGTTCATGGTTTTTACGACAATAGAAAGATAAATTTAATCTGTCCAATGAAAGGCAGAAAAAATTAATTTGATATATAGAAAATAGGAAATAAGAAGGCATAAATAATTCCTAATATTATAGTAGTCATGATAAATAAAATAGGATTAAATTAGCCAATCAAAAGATAGAAACTCTCAGATTAAACCTAAAAAAAACCAGAAAAACTAGATCTAGTAATATATTGTGCATAAAAAAATTTAAATAAAAGTTTAAAATACATGAATAAAATGATACACCAAATTTTATTTTAACTAAAATACAATCGAGGTAACAAGCTTAATATTAGAAGAAATGGAATGCAAAGAAAACAAAATGTTGTTAAGTAAGAGGAATACTGTCTTCTGCTAAAAGGAGCAGTATATAAAAAAACAATGATTATGAACTGATCTATACCTAACAATACAGCTTTTAAAATTTATAAAAACAATTGTCAAAACACGAGAAGCAATAAATACTTAAAGAAATTTACATTGTAATTTTTTAAACATACCCTTCTCAAAATGATAAATACAACTGGATGAAATATAAGCAGATATATCTAAATTTTAAATAACGCACTAAACTTCCAGTAATATACATCTAACAAGTCTGCACATTGCACATAATCTTTTGGTTGCATTTAGTACAGTTACTCAGACACACATACACACACACATACACAAAAATGATTAATATTAATCCCCAAAATATTCTTCAAATAAATTCCAAAAAATAACATTATAAAATTCTGTTCTCTAATTGTATTGCTTTAAAATTAGAAATAAATAACAAACAGAAAAGTAAATAAATGAATAATATACCTAGGAACAAATTGCATATTACTAAGCAATATTTTGTTAAAGAAGAAATGAAAAGAAAAATTAAGGAATCTTTTAACCTGAATACCTTGAAAATATTGCATACCAATTTTTGTGATGACAGAAAGAGCAATTATTTATAGGGAAATACATAACTTTAAATAAATTTATCAAAAAACTCAAAATATTATAAACAAATAAACTAAATATCCAACTCACAGTTAAAATACAAAGACCAAAAAGGAAGGAAAGAAAAAACAGAAAAGACAGAAGAGAAAGAAGGAAAGAAGGAGAGAAAGAAAGAGAGGAAGGAAGGAAGGAAGGAAGGAAGGTTGGTTAGTTGGTTTATAGGTTTTGGCTATAGCCAACTAAAAATGGCTGAAAACAACTGGGTGAAATAGCCCAGAAAACAACTACAAAGCTTCAAGCTAAAAGGAAATCACACCAGATAGTCACTTCAATCCATAGGAAATGAAGGAAATGGAGAACACTGGAAATGGTAAATTTGTAAGTTAATATAAAAAACTCCAAATATATTTCTTCTCATTCTTCTTTTAACTTCTTTAATGACATGAGATTGCTTTAAGTGATCACTGTAATATTATATTGTTAGGTTCATAACTTATTTATATGTAACAATATGACAACAATGGCTCAGAGAAGGAGGAGATGATGAAGCTACACTGGAGTAAGTTTCTCATCTTGCCAGAATTAAGTTAGAAGGAGACTGCAATAAAGTAAAATGCATCATTTAATTCATAGAGCAACTGTTTTAAAAACCACAAAATTATTAAAAACAAAAATTATTTTTAAATCTACAAATGAATTAAAATTGTACATTAAAAATATTTAGCACAAAATAAAACAGTAAGGGAAGACGGGAGAAGCAGAAAAGACAGAAGGCATAAAGAAAATAACAGTAAAATGTCAAGTGTAAATCTCACTGTATGAACAATTATATCAAATGCGAATGTTCAAAAACCCTAATTAACAGGAAGACACTGTCAAACTGGACAAAACACAGATCCAAATATATTCTGTTTACAAAGGATACACCTTAAATTCAAACATGTAAATAGACTGAAAATAAGTAGATAAAAAAAGGTATACAATGCAAACTGCAGTTGTAAGAAAGCTAGAATGGCTATGTTAATACTAAATTGATTTTAAGACAAATAGTTTTAAAGATAAAAAGAAACACTTTATAATGATAAAAGGATCAATATATCAGGAAGATATAACAACATATGCATACCTAAACACAGTTTCAAAATACACGAAATACAATCTGACAGAATTGAAAGAAATATAGGGATGATTCTAGTAATGATTAGAATCTTCAACCACAATAATTGTTGAAGATTTCAGTATCCTGCTCCAATCATTATTAGAATATTAAGAGAGAAATCATCAAGAATACAGAAGATGTGAAAAGCACTATCAACTAGTTCCATCACATTGACACTTACAGAACATGCCACACAACAACTACAAAACACATAATCTTTGCAAGCACGTATGGAAAACTCTCCAGCGTAGACCATATGCTGGTTCAAAAAACAAGTTTCCAAAAATTTAAATAGTTTGAAATTATACAAAGTGTGTTCTCAAATTACAATGGTATTAACACTGGATAGAAATTTGTCTGTAGCAATAGAAAGAAAATCTGGAAAATCTTCATATATTGGAAAACTAAGCAACATGCTTCTAAATACTCCACAAGTCAAAGAAATCATAAGGGAAATTAGAGAATACTTTGAAATGAATAAAAGTTTTTAAAATATCAAATTTATGGGATGGAGCTAAAGAAGTAATTACAGGGAAATTTAGAACTTTAAACCTTATATCATAAAAGAAAAAGGTGGCTGGGCACGGTGGTTCACGCCTGTAATCCCAGCACTTTGGGAGGCTGAGGTGGGCGGATCACGAGGTCAGAAGATCGAGACCATCCTGGCTAACATGGTGAAACCCCATCTCTACTAAAAATATAAAAAATTAGCCGGGCGTGGTGGCGGGCGCCTGTAGTCCCAGCTACTCAGGAGGCTGAGGTAGGAGAATGGCGTGAACCCGGGAGGCGGAGCTTGAAGTGGGCCGAGATTGTGCCACTGGACTCCAGCCTGGGCGACAGAGCGAGAATCCATCAAAAAAAAAAAAAAAAAAAAAGTAACAAATAAATAACCTAAGCTTCTACCTTAAGAATCTAAGAAAAGAAGAGCAAATTAAACCCGAAGTACACAGAAGAAACAAGCAGTAAATTAGAGCAAAAATCAATGAAATAGAAAACAGACTGTAGGAAAATATCAACGAAATCAAAAGTGTGTTCTTTCACAAAAAAAAAAATCTAAAAAACATAGCAAATCTTTCACAAGACCAGGAGGAAAATAAAGAAGACAAAAATTAGCAAAATTGGAAAAAGAAAGAGGATGTCATTAAGGAAACTAGAGAAATTTAAAGGATGATAAGAGAATATATGAACCATGATATGTTAACAAATGAGGCAACTGAGATGAAGTGGGCAAAATCTAGAAATACAACTATCAAAACTGACTGAAGAAGAATGTATACTCTAACATAAGTCTATAACAAGAAAATAACAACCCAATACAAGAAAAGAATGTGAAATGGTAATAAAAAATTTCCCACAAAGAGAAACCAAGGCCCAGGCGACTTCATTGTCAAATTTTAGCAAATATTTAAAGGAATAATACCAATCCTCCACAATTTCAGAAAATAGAGAAGATTTTTCAAATCATTTAATGAGTAGTACTTCCTAGTATACTACTACTACCTACTAACATTACAAAGCTGTAAAAAGACAAGAAAACTACAAATCAATATTCCTCATGAACATAGACAGCAATGCTTATTACATATACATATTAGCAAACCAAATCCAGTAACACATAAAAAGGACTACACATTTTGATCAAGTGATATTTTCCCAAGAATGGAAGGTTGGTTTAACATTTGAACATCAATTACTATGATAAACTATATTAACAGACAAAAAGACAAAAAACACATGATCATCTTAATAGATGCAGGAAATGTACTTGGCAAAATCTAAAATCCATTCATGATAACAAGTTTCAGCAAAATAGGAATGGAAGGGAACTTCATCAGCCTGGTCAAGGGTAACTATGAGAAACCAACAGGTAGTATCATACTTATTGCTGAAAGGCAGATTGCTTTGGTCCCTAAGTTTTAGAACAAGATCAGAAACTTCTATTCAACACTGAACTGGATGGTTTTTAGTCAATGCAGTAAGATAAGTATAAAAAGAAAGAGGAGAAGAAGGAGAAAGAAAGAGATGTGGAAGAAGAAGGAAGAGAGAGGAGAAGGAAAGGAAGAAGAGGAGGACTGAAGAGGAAAAAGCAAAAGAAATGGATAGAAAAAAATAGAGTCATCTAATTTGGAAATAAAGAAGTAAAACTATCTTATAATCTTGGATGTAGAAAATCCCAAAGAAATTCTCTATTTCTATCTCTCTCTTTCTCTCTCTTTCCCACACACACACACACACACACACACACTGTTAGAACAAATAAATGAGTTTATCAAAGTCATGAAACCCAAAATCACTAGGCAAAAATAAATTACACTTATATATTATGTTTGTACTATAAATTTTTATAGAAATATAAAATGACAAAATTAGTGCATGATGAAACAGAATAGGTGTGTCTGAAAGTTTATTAAAGCTCACACATAGATGAAGGAATTCAGGGGTAATGGCTATAATTACTGCTTCAATATTTCTTAAGTTTTTTTTGCCACTAGCATTGTGCTTTCATTATTTTGGGCTTGTGAGATGTTAATTTCTGCCCCCCAAATAACCTATAAATTATCAATATAATCCCAACCAACAATCCAGAATAAAATTTTTGAAGAATTTCTCAACCTCATATTAAAATACATAAAGGTCTGCAAATAGCTAAGTAAACTTTTTAAAAGAAGAGTAAGCAGAGAGGACTCTCCCTATGTGATATTAAAACATACTACAAATTAGTGTAACAAAAGTAGTATTGTGCTAGCACACAGACAGAGACATATTCCCATAGGATAAAAGAGAGAGCTCACAGATTTGCCTGTAATTTTACAAGGAAAATAGAAAACAAACAGGTAATTAATGATAGGAAAACTTCATATACTCTGCAAGGAAAAAAACAGGTGTATTTCTATTTTACACCACATACAAATTAAAGACCTATATGTAAACTGTAAAACTAAAAGGATAATAGATGTAAATGCACTGGAATCACTTTATGACCTAGGTGGGGAGGGGGAAAACTTCTTTAAAAGTACAAAAACACAAACCATGTGGGAAAAGCTGGCAGATGAGAGTCTGCAAAATATAATACCTATGATATATAAAGAGCACCTACAAATCAACAAGCAAAAATACACTTAATAGGAAAATGGGCAAAGGATAGAAATATACAATTCATAGAGGAGCCCAGATGGCTAAGAAATATATGAACTGTTACTTGATCTCATACAAGTAATCAAAGAAATATGGAATAAATAGTGTATAATTTTACAACCATCAAAATGGTAAAATTTTAGTAAGACAGATAACATCATATACTATATAGGTGAGAAAGTAGGGAGGTAGAAATTCTGTGCACAACTGATGAAATGGAAACTGTTATCACAGCTCTCAAATGCAAAGTGGTACAATTTTGTTAAAGAAAATATATATATATATGCTCCAGGATCCAGTAGTCTCACTCCTAGCTATAATTCCCAGAAAACACACACACACACACACACACACAAACTCAAACAGATTTGTAAGACTCATGTACGAGCCTATGCATCTGTTTGGGTAGCAGGATGTTAAGGTATCCCAATGTCTGTGGTAGGTTGTTACAGCAACAGCTCCCGATGAATTGCACCTCCCTGTATGCACACCCATCTTTACGCACTCTCAGGTTGGCCACTTGAATTGCTTTTGCCAATAAGATATTAGCAAACATGATATAGCAGAGGCTTGAAAGTTCTTGTACACTGGGGTTTGTAAAGGAGCCAAGGCTACTTGCTAGACACTGGTGACACAGAGTCCAGAAGATAGCCAGCACTTGCCTCCAGACATGTTACTGAGGAGCTACCTGAGATGATCCAACCCCTGCCGAGCAACCAGATGGCCACAGGCATATGAGAGACCCTGGGCTAGGCTGGAAGAACTGCTCAGCTCTCAAACCGTAGTCCCACAGAATCATGAGCAAGTAAAGTGTCATCTTCAGGCACAAACCTTTGGGGCGTTTTGTGATGCAGCAAGAAACAATTGTGCTATCATTACGGGAAATGAATAAGAAACATGTGGAAAAATATAGACTGTGGATTATGATGCTCTGGTCAAAAAAGACCCAAACTAGGTATATACTCAGCAGTATGAATAATCTACCAAAAAAAAGTGAAGAGAAAAAAGGAGTAAGAATGAGATTCATAAATTAACACCATTTAGGTGAATTGAAAACAGAAAACTCACCATCTACAAGGGTACACATCTGTTTAAGGGTAATCAACAAGAATGGGAATCTAGGGGAGGGCAGCAGGAGTCAAGACAGCTGAGGAAGAGTAGAAATTCCACAATGTGGCATAATGTAACATGACTTGATGTAATCTCATTCATAATACAGTATAACAAAGAAAGGACCCTTGCAGGGGCCCATGACAAGTCCATTATGACCTGAAGAATCAGGTTAATCCCACTCTCTACAACTAATCAAAAATATATTCTTAAAGGGATTCTGAACTCAGATTCCTTTGTAAGTGTCTTTAAGTTCTCATTCTACTGTAAGCCATAAACAAAATTCTAAGTCCCCCAACCATCTGAATGGATCCCTTCCCTTGGCCAAGCGCACTCCAAAGTTAACCTGAAAAACTAGATCAGGCCATGATGGGAATGGGGAGCCAGACGTACCTCATTTGTACCCCCCTTTCCTTTTAGAATTACTGATAGAACAGACTCTTTAAGTCTGATAATAAACATTTGAAATCTATTCTCTCTGAAGCCTGCTACCTAGAGGCTTCATCTGCATGATAAAACCTTGGTCTTCACAACTCCTTATCATAACCCAGACATTCCTTTCTATTGATAATAACTCTTTCAACCAATTGCTAATCAGTAAAACGTTTAAATCCACCTATGATCTGGAAGCCCCTGCTTTGAGTAGTCCCGCCTTTCTGGACTGAACTAATGTACACCTTACATGCCTTGATTGACATCCCATGTCTCCCTAAAATGTATAAAATCAAGCTGTACCCCCAAACACCTTGGGCACATGTCATCAGGACCTCCTGAGGCTGTATCACAGGCACATCCTTAACCGTGGCAAAATAAATTTTCTAAATTGATTGAGACCTGTCTTAGATACTTTTGGTTTACACTACTTTCAAGAAAGCAAAGTTGAACACAGTAGATGATGAAATATGGCCATGGTTTATGCAAGAAAGATGACACAGAATTAAACACTATACTCAGAGAATAAACCTTGGTTCTTCATCTAAAGATTGGCAAATGAAACCATGTACTTATGTTTGAAGTTAAAATAAATTCATGCACGCATGCAGCATTTCCTTATGATTCCCCATTTAACTGATGCTTTTAATTAACTACCCAAATATTAGAGTACTTCAGGTACAGGGGCTTCTTCTGCATTTACTATTGCATAGCACAGACTTTGAGAAGTGGATTGCATTGTGAACATCTTCCTTGTGTCACGTGAAGCCAGTCTAACACTGAAGAAAATGGGTGTTCCTCCTTTCATTCATCTGGAGGTGGAGAAATGAAGTTGATCTTAGCCTGGTATCAAGGAGGACCTGGCCTTTCTCTCTGGAGGCTGAAGACACTCATGAAGGGGAGAGGAGAAGAGAAGAAACTGATCTTCGAGAGCAGTGAATGATGTCCTTCCAGCATGGTGGAAAAGCAAGGCTTAGGGACGAACAGCTTGATCTTAGCCCTCCGAGAAGGACCACGACAGATTCCAGGTTCACTGGGAGCTTCTAATGAGCTTTATGTTTTCCTTTTCAGAATCACAAGGGCCTTCCTTCACTCTTGTACCTTCAATAAAATCAGTGAAACGCTACAGGCTGGAACTGACTGAGTTTGCAGGAATCAAGACAGGAGCTGTGTGCATATTGGAGCTGAAGTTGTCCAATCATGACATGGTCCAGGGAGGTACTTGGGGCAGAAACCCAGAACAAAGGGTTATAGCTGGAAACCAGACCAAATGGGCAAAACACACAAACTTGCCCCAGAGGCCACAGAAATAAACACTTAGAGAAAGGCCTGTGCCCTTATCATGGAGCGCAGCGTTCCTCCCATGCCAACTGGGGCTTACAGGGAAGACTATGGGGTGGGCAGCATGCAACAGAGCCAGCCCTTCCCTCTGCTTGACAGCCAGCTGACCACCCTACTCTGGGAAAGGCTCCTCTTCCACTCAGCCATCAGAGTTCTGCCCCTGCCTCCATCCCTGCCATCAGCCAGGGATGGACCTTCCAGGCTATTACCTGAAAAGGGAGAGAGAATTTTGCCTTGTCTCTTGCTGAGGAGCCCCAAGGTTGTGATTTCAAAGTGGCCAGCAGTTCTATCCCCCAACACTTGGGACGGTTGAGAAAACAAGCAGGGACAGGAAAAAACAGAAAAGGAAACAGCTGACAAAGACCCCCCTGCTCTTTTTGCTCTGATTCATGGCTGGCAGCCCACAGTCCACTCCTGCATGCCTTGCCAGGGTGGGGCTGTATCCCTCTTCATTTGATTCCTAGGACACCCAGGGTCCTGCTGGTAAACTCCTCCTTGGTTTAGTTGGTTTTTCAGACATCTTCTTGAGGAAAGGAATATCCAGAAATGTTAGAGGGAGCTTGCTAACCGTCAACAAGGCACATTCACTTCCTGGGGCTCCTGGAACAGAATATCACACCTGGGTGGCCTGAAACAGTGGTCCCCAAGCTTTTTGGCACCAGTTTTGTGGAAAAAATTTTTCCACGGATCAGTGTTGGTGGTGATGGTTTGAGGATGATTAAAGCACATTACATTTGTTGTCTACTTTATTTCTATTATTATCACATTGTAATATGTAATGAAGTAATTATACAACTCACCATCATGTAGAATCAGTGGGAACCTTGAGCTTGTTTTCCTGCAACTAGACAGACCCATCTGAGGGTGATGGGAGACACTGACTGATTATCAGGCATTAGATTCTCATAAGGAGAGTGCAACGTAGATCCCTGGCATGCACTGTTGATAATAGTGTTTGCACTGCTATGAGAATCTAATGCTGCCACTGATCTGACAAGAGGTGGAGCTCAGGTGGTAATGTGAGCAACAGTGAGCGGCTCTAAATACAAATGAATCTTCACTCACTCATCTGCTGTTCACCTCCCATTGTGCAACCCAGATCCTGACAGGCCATGAAGTGGTACTGGTCTGTGGCCCAGGGGTTGGGGACCCCTGGCTGAAAACAATGCAAATATATCCTCTCCCAGTTCTGGAGGCCAGAAGTCCAAGATCAAGGTTTCGCAGGGCTGGTTCCTTCTGAAGGTCATGAGAAAAGGACCTGTTCTGAGCGCTCTCCTCGGCTTGGCAATGGCCATCTTCTCCCTGTGTCTTCCCTTCATCTTCCCTCCGGGACTCTCTGTCTCTGTGTCCAGATTTCCCTTTTTCATAAGAACATGACCATGTTGGATAAAGTCCCATTCAATGACCTCATCTTCACTTGTTCACTTCTGCAAAGACCCTATTTCCAAATAAGGTCACATGCACAGGTACTGGGGATTAGGGCTTTGATGTCTCCTGGCCCCATGTCCTCACATCTCTCACCGTGCAATGACGATCTCCCTGTTTGTTTCTGCATGTCCTCACTTGTCCTCGCAGCCCAGGTGGCCTCTTCCACTCACTCCTCTCTCGTAGGCTCTGCTTGCCTTCCCTGGAAAGACATTCTCCAGCCTTGCCCTCACTCTTTGAAGACCCCCCCACCAGCCCTCAGTGAGCAAAGAAGGATGTCGGCACCCCCTGCACAGACGGGGTAAGGACTCTAAAGAAGTCCTGCAGTGTTCTCATCACTGCCCCCAAAACACAAAATAGCTGCCACTTTTCAAAGGAAATGAGCCGTCTACCTCTGATTTTGCCTCCCCTCCTGGCTGAGCCATCCCTCTTTTCTGGTTCCTCTCGGCCTAGCATATTGCCCAAATGGCTTGGCATCCATCCAACAAGCAAGGCATGAAAAAAACCCTCATAGCTAAAATGTACACAAAGTCAGAAGACAGGCTCTGTCCCTGCACTGAAGAAGGTCCTGGGGAGAAGCAGAGGTCAAAGCTCTCAGAAGTGGCTGTGGTTCACAGGCAGATGTCCTATCTCCATGCTGGCCAGGCACCCACGTGAGCAGGAAGGTTTGAGTCTCGCTGAGTGTGTGCCCTGGGCCATGACATCTGGAGGACATGAGCCTACCAGGAAGTGGGAAGAGCCATCGAGGCAAGCAGGTGCCAGGAAACACCCAGGGCCAACAGTTGCCTGTGAAGAGGAAAGGAGATGGCAGCCCAGGAGAACAGAAGGGCAAGGTGTGTGGTCCATCACACCGAGATTTAATCTGCAGAGGTGACTGCACAACACAGACAGGTCAATGCCCTTGAAGGAAGGATTCTTACTTACAGCTCCCAAGACAAGGGGCCACAGGATGCAGCACAGGGCCATGGGCGGAAGGAAGCATCAGGGCGGTCAGGAGGCAGCAGACGTGGAGGGAGAGGACAGCCCCATGCCCGCACTGTGTGGGCAACAGGAAGGAGTGGGTGTGGCAGGAGAGGCAAGTGTGAGCAAGAACAAGTCTAGGATTGGACAGTTTGAGTTATTCAGTGGACTCTAGGGGCAGGGTGATCCTCAGTTCAGTGCCTGGCCCTGGGGTGGTTTAGGGCAGGGGAAATGCTGGCTGGGGGTATGAGAGGCAGATCAAGGAGGTAGGTGGGATACAGGCTTTGGGTTGTTGGTTTTCGTATGAAAGGCACACCCTCAGGGCAGTCATTTGCTATCTTTAGGAACTCGCCAGCCCTGGGAAGGGCTGTCTCATCCCAACAAACAAAGCTCCCAAGACGCTGAAGCATCATAAAATACAGAAAATAAAACCCATGATGAATACAGTGTGGAAATCTCTCAAATATCCTCTCAGAACTTATTCATTTGATCAACTTTGTATCAGTGAGCCAAGATCATGCCATTGCACTCCAGCCTGGGCAACAAGAGAGAGACTTTGTCTCAAAAAAAAAAAAATTCTTATTCCCAAAAATAACAGAAAAAAAATTACTGCTCTGTGTATGTAATGGACTGGTATGGTTGAATCTGTGTCCCCACCCAAATCTCATGTCGAATTGTAATCCCCAAGGTTGGAAGTGGGGCCTGGTGGGAGGTGACTGGATCATGGAGGTGGAGTTTTCATGATGGTTTAGCAGCATCCTCCCTTGGTACTGTATCGCGATAGAGTTCTCACAAGATCTGGTGTTTAAAAGTGTGTAGCACCTCCCCTCCCCCTTCCTACTGCTCCTGGCTGTGTAAAGTGCCAGCTTCCTGTTCGCCTTCCGCCATGATTCTAAGTTTTCTGAGGCCTCCCCAGAAGCTGATGCCACCATGCTTCCTGTACAGCCTGCAGAACCATGAGCCAACGAAATCTCTTTTCTATATATATTACCCAATCTCAAGTATTTCTTTATAGCAGTGTGAAAATGGACTAACACACATACTCTCTTCATGAATGCCAGATTGTTCTAAGAATCTACATGTTACCATGTCACAACCTGCTTAAAACTCTCATGTCCTCCCCTAAGGTTGAACTCCTTAGGAACACACACACAGGCCCTCCCATCCTGGCCCGATGAAGATATTCAGCTCCAACCCCTGCCATTCAAGAAGATCACACTATTTGCCTGCGATCTCTATGCAATCATATCAAATACAACCCTTACATTATCCCGTAGCACACACCAGGCAGTTGGCTAAGCATTCACAGGAATTACTTGATTTAATCCTTCAGACAATATGCCCAGTTTACATGAAAGGAAGTCAAGGCCCAAGAGCTCAAGTTACTTGGCTCTGTCACATACTTAGGAAGTGAGGGTGTTGGATTTGAAGCCGGCCAGTGCCTTTTGGAGCCATGGCTTGAGCATTCCCACTCTACAGCCCAAAGGGCCTTGAGCCCCTTTGTTCTCCCTCATGTCCTTCCCTGGCCCCCTCACTGTGATTCACAGGGCCTCACTATCCCCTCAACTGCACTAAACTTTAGGCAGGCTTCCTCCTGACTGTAGAGCCTGATTTCCCTTTTCCTAGAACATTTACTTTAGAAAACTTGCCATTGTGATTCCTTATCTGCCGCTTTGAGATGTAAAGCTTCCTCCAGCCTCTAGCCAGTTTTATAGCCCAGAATTGTCTTCCTCAAGGACCTGAGGGCCATCACTTTGAAATATAATCATCAAGAAAGATACCTCCTTGATTATGGTGATCATTTCACAGTGCACACAGATATTAAGACACCAAAAAGTACACTTTAAAGATATACAATTTTTGTCACTTATACCTCAATAAAGCTGGAGGAAAAGAAAGATAGCATCCTTATTCCTCAGTCTCTATGGGAAGGTAGGAACCTGGAAAACAAAGGTCACTTAGCAAGCACAGCTTTCCTAATCCCACTGACCGGCCTCTGCCCTGACATACTTAGAGCTTTCTACCCTTCAAACCACTCCTGCTTTTCGTCTCAACACAGTTGAGTTCTAGCGTGCGCGCGTGCTCTTGCACTCTCTGTCTCTCTCTCTCTCTCCTATTGCAATAGTCTTGGGTAAAGTCTTTCTGGCTGTTTTTAACAGGCCTCTAGTGAAATTTTTCTTCTACAACTTTCCTTTTCCCACCACAGAACAGTCTCTGTGATGCCTCCTCACCCCGCCAGCAGGGGGCAGGCAGCAGGCCTGCTCCACATGGCTCCCATGGAGGCCTTCCTACAGCAAGCAGAGACCACAGCAGGCAGAGAACACTGCATGCAGAGGCCACAGGGCACAGAGACCACTGCACGCAGAGACCACAGCACACAGAGACCACAGTACACAGAAGCCACTGCACGCAGAAACCACAGCACACAGAGACCACAGTACACAGAGACCACTGCACGCGGGGGCCATAGTACATGGAGACCACAGCACACAAAGTCCACAGC
Organism: Pan paniscus; assembly: GCF_029289425.2. NCBI lineage: Eukaryota > Metazoa > Chordata > Mammalia > Primates > Hominidae > Pan > Pan paniscus. Next base: position 91,571,204 of record NC_073266.2, read on the forward strand.
AAACAGAGACCACAGCACACAGAAGCCACAGCACGCAGAGACCACAGTACACAGAGACCACTGCACGCGGGGGCCATAGTACATGGAGACCACAGCACACAAAGACCACAGCAAACAGAGACCACAGCACACAGAAGCCACAGCACGCAGAGACCACAGTACACAGAGACCACTGCACACGAAGACCACAGTACGCAGAGACCACTGCACACGGCGGCCATAGCACGTGGAGACCACAGCACACAGAGACCACAGCACACGGAGACCACAGCACACAGAAGCCACAGCACACAGAGACCACTGCACATGGGGGCCACAGCACACAGAGACCACAGCACACAGAGACCAGAGCACACAGAAGCCATAGCACACAGAGACCACAGCACTCAGAGACCACAGCACACAGGGGCCACAGCACACAGGGGCCACGGCACACAGAGACCACTGCACGTGGAGGCCACAGCACGCAGAGACCACAGCATGCAGAGACCACAGCATGTGGAGACTACAGCATGCAAAGACCACTGCCCATACACCACAACACATGGAGACCACTGGCCCTCAGGACCATGTGCCCCATGGGTCTGCAAGCTCTCCCCAGACCAAAGCTTTCTCCTACTCTTCCTCTTTGAATTTTTATTCCTCTTTTCTCAGCTTTCTGGCTTATATTCAGCAGAGTGCATACCACACTGTGAATGCTAGTAAGAGTGCAATGAAATGATCACATAAATGAACTGGAAAAAGAAAACAAATCTTTCAATAACTTATTTTAAATCAGAAGGAATGCAAACTATGAGAAGAGTATGTATTTTGTATGTATTACACTAGCAGTTTCTAGATTTTAGGATGAGATTAATTTCAGCTTTCCAAGGACATGATTCAACAGGATAGGAAAAGAAACAAAGCAAAAGGAAATAATGCCAATTCTTGCAGTAGATAAATTCCAAGCCTCTGTACCTGATTCCCAATTCTACTCTTCCCTTTTCAGCCGTGCTGCTAAGTAATACGCACAGACATAATTCTCTGTAATACACTGCTCAGTATAAACACAGAGAAATGATAACTGTATTAGCTGGACATTTATTATGGGCCACGTGCTACCCACGTTATTTAACACAGCAATCTTATGAGACATTTTCTATCATTACACAGATGACATTTCACAAATGACAAAACTGAGACCCAGGGAACCAAATCACACATACAAGGTGACTCGATTAATGGGCAGCAGAGCGCAGAACAGAAGCAAAGCTGCCCCAGTGGCAAAAGCAATGCTCTAGCCATTGTCCTCGCTGCTCCACCCTGAAGGCCAACTACAAACAAATGCAAACCCAATTTGAAAGACTAGTAGTGATTTATCTCAAAAGAGACTAACAGATTTATCTCAAAAGAGACTAACACTCCTCAACTTTTTAAATTATCTGGTCTCTATCACATTTTTTTCTTTATTCTGTGCTATTAAATCACCACACCAAAACCTCAACATAAAGTTATCTTAATAAGAATAATAAAACTTTTCTAAAAACTTAGAGGGGGGATATGTTTATATGGAGGCTAGAAAACCTTTTCAACTTTATAATGGCTTTTCTCTCAAAATATTTAAATATTTCCTTCTCTGAAGGTGTCAATGTGTTTCCTATTAAACTCTCTCTCTAAATTTTTTCCAATCTATCCATCTGACAAAGAATCTACAAGGAACTTAAACAAATTTACAGAGAAAAAACAACCCCATTAAAAAGTGGGCAAAGGACATAAACAGACAGACACTTCTCAAAAGAAGGCATACATGTAGCCAACAAACATATGAAAAAACGTTCAACATCGCTGATCATTAGAGAAATGCAAATCAAAACCACAATGAGAAACCATCTCATGCCAGTCAGAGCAGTGATTATTAAAAAGTCAAGAAACAGATGCTGGCGAGGCTACAGAGAAATAGGAACACTTTTACATTGTTGGTGGGAATGTAAATTAGTTCAACCATCGTGGATCACAGTGTGGCAATTCCTCAAAGACCTAGAACCAGAAATACCATTTGACCCAGCAATCCCATTACTTGGTGTATACTCAAAGAAATATAAATCATTCAGTTATAAAGATACATGCACACGTATGTTCACTGCAGCACCATCCACAATAGCAAAGACATGGTATCAACTCAAATGCCCATCAATCATAGACTGGATAAAGTAAATCTGGCACATATACAACATGCAATATTATGCAGTCATAAAAAGGAGCAAGGTCATGTCCTTTGCAGGGACATGAATGGAGCTGGAAGCCATTATCCTCAGCAAACTATCATAGGAACAGAAAATCAAACACCACATGTTCTCACTTATAAGTGGGAGCTGAACAATGAGAACACATGGACAAAAGGAGGAGAACAACACACACTGGGGCCTGTGGGAGGGAGAGCATCAGGATAAATAGCTAATGCATGCACGGATTAATGCCTAGATGATCGGCTGATAGGTGCAGCAAACAACCATAGCACACGTTTACCTGTGTAACAAACCTGCACATCCTGCATGTGTATCCAGGAACTTAAAATCACATTAAATTAAATTTTAAAAACTCTCTCTCCCTCTTTCTCTCTTGCTTATGCACACACACACACACACACACACAAAGAGCTATCCTTACTACTTCTCCCTATTTTCATTTTCATGTCTCCTAAAAAGAAACAAGAAGCATTTCAGCAAATTAAGACAGGCAAGCCACACTAAATGCCACAGTATAAATAGCCGTCATAAAATATATTTTAAGAAATGTGATAATTACAGGACCCATCCAACCGAGGCTGTTGTATGACTCCATGCATAAATCCCGTGTCCACCTCTACATCCCTCAAGCCTGGGGGGCAGCACAGGAGTCACCCTTTCCTCCTGCACCCTTAAGGCACAAGCTTGTCACTTCCACATCACACAATAGAAACCACATGTGGAAGTCCAGAGCATGTGATAAAAACATAGTACCATCAACTGTCATTCTAATATAACTGAAAAAAGCAAAGTCAAAGTTTTAAAATGTGCTCACCCAATATTCTATCACAGAAACATGCCCACAACTCCTCTGGGTGTGACGCTCTTGGCCCAACCCTGGGCCACTGGCTGCTCCCAAGAAGTCTTAGTTCTCCTTCACTTATGAAGCTTAGTTTGGCTGGATATGAAATTCTGGGTTGAAAATTCTTTCCTTTAAGAATGTTGAAAAACACATGAAAAAATGCTCACCATCACTGGCCATCAGAGAAATGCAAATCAAAACCACAATGAGATACCATCTCACACCAGTTAGAATGGCAATCATTAAAAAGTCAGGAAACAACAGGTGCTGGAGAGGATGTGGAGAAATAGGAACACTTTTACACTGTTGGTGGGACTGTAAACTAGTTCAACCATTGTGGAAGTCAGTGTGGCGATTCCTCAGGGATCTAGAACTAGAAATAACATTTGACTCAGCCATCCCATTACTGGGTATATACCCAAAGGACTATAAATCATGCTGCTATAAAGACACAGGCACACGTATGTTTATTGCGGCACTATTCACAATAGCAAAGACTTGGAACCAACCCAAATGTCCAACAATGATAGACGGGATTAAGAAAATGTGGCACATATACACCATGGAATACTATGCAGCCATAAAAAACGATGAGTTCATGTCCTTTGTAGGGACATGGATGAAATTGGAAATCATCATTCTCAGTAAACTATCGCAAGGACAAAAAACCAAACACTGCATGTTCTCACTCATAGATGGGAACTGAACGATGAGAACACTTGGACACAGGAAGGGGAACATTACACACCAGGGCCTGTTGTGGGGTGGGGGTAGGGGGTAGGGATAGCATTAGGAGATATACCTAATGCTAAATGACGAGTTAATGGGTGCAGCACACCAACATGGCACATGTATACATATGTAACTAACCTGCACATTGTGCACATGCACCCTAGAACTTAAAGTATAATAATAATAAAATAAAAAAAGAAGTCTTAGTTCTCCCTTTACATTGCTTGTCTGGCTTCATGTCCATTCAGATTTCCAAAATTCCACCTGGAATGGGAAAGGAATGAAAGGACCACCAGTGCCTCCCACGTGTAGATGCAGGGCCAGCCGCCTTCCTCCCATTAGCTCTGCAATAATCCACTGCCACGGGCAGGTGTTGCTTCCTGGTGATGGATGGAGAACTCAGGATCTGAAGTTAAAAATGTTACCCAGATCACATTCTAGTCAGTGACACAGCTACGACTGGGATCTGGATTTGTCCAACTTCCAAATGCTCATGCTTTCCACATCATCTCCTATTTTGACAAGTTTATCAAGCAGTTTCTCTAAGTAACTCAGATTTTTAAAGTGACTTTATTTCAATATAGCCAACACAGGTAGCCAAAGTGCAAAGGCTGGGGTGAAGACAATTTCTTGTGGGGCCGAAAGCTCCTAAATTACTGCCTTTTAATCAGAGCTTTACCTGGCCAGAGCCTCCTCAGACCCAGCTGCCCATTGGCCTCTCTGTGCTCTCTCTGGCCCCAGCAGAACTCCTGCCCTCTTCCTAATGCCCGCCACCTTGCAGGTCCTGGCAACCAAAACCAAAGGATGGTGGCCCTTCCCCTATTTTCTATCGCTGCAAAAATATGTATATATACATGTCATCAAAATTATAGGCCAAACACTAATTTACAAAGTGTTTCATTTTATCATCTCCAAAGCACCTGCCCATTGGAGATATCATTTTATTTATTCTTTCCATCTTCTTTAGGGCTTTCTGAGTCACACCAAGCAAATAATGGTTAGAACCAAAAGGACAAGTCAGAGAATGAAATGGGGACATGGGAGATAAAGCTATAAATAAAAAGCCTCAGAACTGTCCTTCACTATCCAAGACATCGATTTACTTTTAAATATTAAGTAGCAATTATCTCCTTGACCTACAAAAAGTAGAAAAGTGTTAAGGAACTTGCCAAGCATAGCAAAGAAAACAGCGTGGTACGTTCAGAAATATAAGCCATTAACAAGTCACTCACTAAGCCAAGTTGGGTTATGGTGGCAAAACAATAACGAATTTTCATTGATTTGTTCATTATGTAAATTACATTTTCACTGGGTATTTGACGTGTGCCAGGCACTGTGCTTTATCAGTGCTCTAGGGAGGAACAAGAAGCCCAAATATTTTGTCTGTCTCTACTATTCAGAACCATCTTTCATCCAGCAGTTGAATAAGAGCTATTAGGTTAGAGCTATTAAGTCAAATACTTTTGAAAATTTTCATCTAAATTTCCATCTTTTTTTCTGAAAGGTAGCATAGTGCTATTTTCAAACCCCTTTATGAGAGCCCAAAGTTGATACCAATGTCTTTGATATTCATTTCTAACAAGAGAGCAGCAGGAAGTGCATGGAGTGGCACTCAAAACCAAGCCCAGTTGATGTATCCATTGCCTAACTGGTTGTGCAAATGATACATAATAACAAATGGCCCCAGGGTGGCTCGAGGACAATTGCCTTAGTTGGTAATATGGGACGGACGTATGTGTCCTTTCAAAATTCATATGTTAAAGTCTTCACCACCAATGTGGCTGTATTTGGAGTAAGGAAGAAACTAAGGTTAAATGAGGCCATGAGGGTGGAGCCCTGATCTGATGGGATTAGTGTCCCTATAAAAAGAGACTCCAGAGTTCTCTCCTTCCCCTGCCATGTGGGGACACAGCAAGAAAGCAGCTGCCCAAATCAGCTAGAACCTGATCTTGGACCTCCAGCCTCCAGAACTGTGAGAAATAAATGTCTGCTGTCTAAGCCACCTGATCTATGGTATTTTGGTGTCATTGCCTGAGAAAATAAGACAGTGGTATTTTGTCATTCTTCCCATTTAAATCTGTAAGTTACAGCACAGCTTAGATTACACAGTCGCACATTACTGGTAACTTCCTCACAGCAGAAATTACCCATTGTTTTGCATCAGTTCTAGCGTTACATAGAGTTAATTCTCTTCCATTCAAAGACTGGTCACTCCTAATGTCTAATGGCTGGCAATCTAGCGTATAAAGAAAACAATATCAAGGAAAGTGATGGAAATGTTCGCAATAACATCACTCTCTTGTTGGCCTAATACATTAATATTTTAAAACTCTGCAGATGCTTCCTAGATCCTGTTTTTATATCTCAGGTTTAATTTGCATTTATAGTATCCTTTCCTCAGGCCTTCAAGTGTAGGGGATTGGCATGGAAGGGTGAGTTAGAAAAGAGTTGGAAGGAGGTCAGAGGTTAACAACATCCAACCACTTTTTTTTTATATGATCGTCTTGAGAATTGCTGATTAATTGTAGTAAATGAGATTGTAGGTGTATGTAATTTATATATTGCATATTTGGCCTTATTTAACTATACTGGTTTCTAAAAACTTAAATAAACCTAAACTTTATATGCATATATAAGTATGATCATGAAATTACTATTTGATATGTCTATGAAATATGACCTTACTAAGGAACACTATTTAGATATCAAAATTGAGCACAGCGATATGATGGTACATACTAATGATGGTTTTCCTTTCTGTATGAAATATTTCAAGCATATCATCATTCTTCATTGCTTTTTCATATTTGCCATATTGGTTTTATATCACTCTTTAAAGTATCCTCAGTCTCACTAACCCTCTCTCCCTCCCTTCCTAAACATAAGCTCTCACTTGAATTGATGTTTATCATCTCCATTCATATTTTTAATGATTTTACTATAAATGCATGTTTTCATAAAACATATTGAGTGTTGGTTTTGAAGGTCTTAAAGTCTTACATAAATGATATCATACTGCAATGCTCTGTTTTTTTAGATTTATCCATATTCATGCATGTGGCTCTGGTACATTCACTTTGCTGTATAATATTAACATTTTATGAATATAGCACAATTTATTCATTTTCCTGTTGACAAATATATAGGATGTTTCCCATTTCTTGTTATCACAAACAATATTTTTATAAGCATTTTTCATCTCTGTGTACATGTGCACAAGTTTCCATTGGCATGTACTTAGAAATGGAATTAGTAGATTGTAGATTATGCACATTTTGAACTTTATTAGAGAATGCAAAATTATTTTACAAAGTGGTTATACCAGTTTGTACTCCCATCACAGGGCATGTGAGTTTTTATGCTCCACATCCTGACTAACACTTGGAATTGTCAGATTTTTACATTTTTGCCAATTGAAGAATGTGAAACGGAATCTCACTTGGGTTTTAATGTGAACTTCTCTGAGGACTAGTGATGTCGATTATTTTCATGTTGGTTCCTCTCCTGTGACTTGTTTGCTTATATTCTTTATCATCTTCCTAGTGAGTTTCTGGTCTGCAGCTTACTGCTTTGAAGGAGTTTGGGGTTTTTAAAGTTATTCTCAACACCACTCATTTATCAGTTATAGGTTTTACAAATATCTCTCATTCTGTAGTTTATGTATGGAAATTTTTGTTTTAAATATAGACAATTTGATCTGCATTCTTCCCATGGCTTGTGTTTTTTGTGTCTTTATTTAAATCCCTCCCTATACTGGGATTAGATATTCTCCAATATTTTCATCTCAAATTTGAAATTTTGCTTATATCTTTACCTGGAATGTATCTCAGCGTATGGTGTAAAGTAAAAGCCTAATTTTAATATTTTGCATATGGATATCCAATTTATTAAATGGTCTATCTTTCCATCTAATTGATAATGCTACTTTGCTGTAAATTGTTTCCATTATGCATGACTTTGTTTATAAAGCAACGTTTACCCTCGAGCTACTTCTTGAAAGTATGCCCTCCACACTGTTCTTCAGAATCGTCTTCTCCATTCTTAGTCCTGTAGTTTTCCAAGTTTTTAAATTTACTTATTAAATAAAAAAATTCTTTAGCAATTAGATTGTAGTGATATTGTATTTGTAGATTTAGTGGGAACAGACATTGCTAGAGCCTTTCCATCTATGCAAATGGTAACTCTCCATTTATTTACATTTTTGTTTGTGGCTTTTGAGAAAGTTGTAAATTTTCTCCATAAAGGTTTTATATGTCCTTTGTTGAACTTGTTCCCAAGTACCATAGAGTTATCTATCTTTGTTTCAGTTAGGCTTTTTGGCAATTATAAATAACATATTATTTAGTTTAACTTTCTGATTGGTGGGTTTTTAATGGAATTAAATTGATTTTCATACATACATATTTTATCCAGAATTCTTACTGAACTTTCTTATTTTAAAACTTGTCAATAGGTTAGTTTCGGGTGTCGATATAGAAAATCACATCATTTGCAAATAACAGCTTAGTTACTTCTAATTCTTATTCATTTTTTCTCTTTACAAACTTACTGCACTGTCCACGACCCCCATCCAAGCCATTTATATAAAGTTCACAAACAGAAGAAACTGAAACACTTAGGAATGCATAGTAAGATAATGAAATTATGAAGAGGCTGGGCGCGGTGGCTCACATCTGTAATTCCAACACTTTGGGAGGCCAAGGCGGGTGGATCATGAGGTCAGGAGTTTGAGACCAGCCTGACCAATATGGTGAAACCCCATCTCTACTAAAAATACAAAAATTAGCCGGGCATGGTGGCACGTGCCTGTAATCCCAGCTACTCAGGAGGCTGAGGCAGGAGAATCGCTTGAACCCAGGAGGCAGAAGTTGCAGTGAGCCGAGATCGGGCCACTGCACTCCAGCCTGGGCAACAAAGTAAGATGCTGTCTCAGAAAAAAAAAAAAAAGAAAGAAAGAAAAAAGAAAAGAAAGTATGAAGAAAAGTAAGCACATAATATCCTGAAAGCCAGGATAGTGTTTATCTTTATGGAAATAATTCATCTCAGTATTGGAATAAAATGTTTGGCAACATATTTAGAAAGGTCACTTCCCCCAGTGGAAAGAAAGTGGATTTAACTATTTTCACCAAATTCTAATATTCTGGGAGAGAGTGTAGGAATGCAATGTATTAGGAAAATTATTTGCTCTTTTAGCCAGGAGTCATCTATCAATACCTTACTTTATATTTTCCATGCTGCTTAGCTGCATCTCAGTTTTTATTTTAAATAGTACTACCACATGGTCTCAATTGGCCTTTATCTTGTATTTTAAATTGTACAGCAAACAAGTGAAAACTGTCATCCCCATAGGTCAGACTTAACTATCAATTTCTATTTTTACTTCTCATAAGACAGATAAGCTCTCTAACTAATCATCCCTTCTTCCCTGCTCTACATTGTCTGCAGAGTTGGTGGATTGGAAGGTAATTCTACAAATGACAGAAGTAGGAACATCATATCTAAGATTCATAGATTAATAAAAGGAGGCTTATCCCACTGTTTCTTAGGTGAATTCCATCCCAATTATACAGGTTCTTCAGAGATCTCAGCTCTGGCTAAGGAATTATACTAAAGCTACATCCCCAAAACTAAGCTATTAACTTCTCTGGACACAGGCAGCTATAAAATGTCCTACGGGCAGAGACTTGGGCACAATTTCTAGTATTCATTTCTCTCCAAAAATAACTTGCCTAATTATATAAACAGTACTGCTTTTCTAATGGATATTAGTGGTTTAATTATTTGAGTCAAGTCAGGAGAAGATGTGTAATTGCATTCACTGCCACAAACTTGCTTGGATTCAACATTTGTTGACTGTCTACTACGTGAAGGATGACATCAGTTCATTACTGCAATTTCTCTCCCTTGGCAAACTGTAATGAAGTATGAAGCTTCATCAATTCAACGTGTTCTTTTTGTGGGCTTTATTTAGCATGCCAACTTGATCAGCAAGATTCTCTTCTAAATGACATCCTAAAGGTCTTTCTGAAAGTGAACCTCAAAGTTAGAAGCAGGACATATAACATCATTGACTCCCTCTCTAGTGCCCAGATGGTTACAATAAACACTCTAACCTTCATGCAGTCACAATGCTTGTAACTTTCTAAAATTGAACGTTTTCAGCTGCATCCCGCCTTCCTCATCCACACATCCACCGTCTTCCTTTAGACACATGCCAGGGGAGTTGCTGAGGAGGAGGGAAAGAACTACGCTGCGGCATCCAGCACCATCTGCAGCTGCTTGTTATATATGCATTGGATTTCTGATCCCAGGATAGGCATAGCTGACTTCCTCTCATGTGGAGCCATTTCTCTAAGATTCCAACATGGAAAGTGAAAAAAACAGAATCATGAACCCATTTTTAATTCATAGAAAGTGTCTATTTCCTCGCCGCAAGTTGCCCGGGAACTTTAATTTGGGCTCTGAAAATTTAGGCGTTATCTTCAAGTTAAACAGACACTGATGGTTGAAAACAGGGAAATTACTATTGAATCACAGACAGATCTTATTATAGAGTGTGATAGAGTAAATACTGTAGGGAGACAGGTAATAATTTACACCTGTTACGTACTCAGTAACTATTTGTTGAATTGAATGTAATAACTTGGGAAGGAGTGTGAATAAAAGCAGTTCTTTTCACTCGCTCCTAGCTGTAGTTTCTCCTGTGTTTTTCAGTATTGAACCCTGTCCTCCACCAGACTTTCTAAGGACATGCATTAGCCCCACAAGGGATTCTCCTCTCATTACGATGTGATTTGTCATTCTGTACACTGCACCAATGGGAGAGTGAGCACACAATTATCTACCTCAGGGTGAAGTCCTGATGGCCTTGATTTAAGATTCAGAACTCTTATGGAATATTTTCCCAGAAAATTAGCCCTGTTAATGTTTCTGGAGGAAAGAGAGGAGAGAGGGAGTGTGCAGACACAATATATCTTTGTGCATTAAGAGTGTTACTGTGTGTTTGTCATTGCAAGCTAGTAAATCCACACTCTACTCTATCACCCTGCAAGTTTTTATACAGGGATGAGTGCTGCTGAGTTGCATTCTACTTGTACTACATCAGAAACTGTTACTTTCATCCCTCATTGATTTCTTTGGAGAACTCCATTTTGGGTTGTAGGACATGAAGATTGTCATCATATTAAGAAGTGTAGAGTTGCTTGCTCAGAGAGTAATGTCATTGTTCAGCATGGAATGCCAGGATAAACAACAGTAACCTTTTGGCATTGAGCACCTGGGATGTCCCCCAGGCAGGCAGCATATTCCCAAGTCCAAGGCAGGATGGTTCCTGTCCTGCAGTCAGTGCTGCTCCGTCTGACTGCTAAGAGATCCATAGACTCCTTAGCTCAGACAGAGTGCTGCCTCTGCCCACACTAAGATCACAGTTTCGACAGTCCCTGGGTTAGGTTGTGTGAGTCTTGAAGGCAGCGAGGATCTGGGCTATTCCCCGTGTATACAGAACAATGCCTTTTATACCCTAGGAACTTAATGAGAGTTTTGTACATGGATGAATGAACGCATGAATGTAGACCTCATAGACATATTTTCTGCTGTGTAGCTCCTTCTGCTAGCTGCAGTTTCTCAGGGAGATGGACAAACATCACCTGGTTGATTCAGGGCAGATACAAACAGGGAAAGTCTTCCCGCCCTGACCAAATATCTGCCATTACCCTGGAGTCTGTCATCTAGTCATGACTTTCAAAGGGGGATATTAATCTATTTCAATGAGCACTTTCTGAGTAAGTCTTTTTTATGAGCAAAGGAACATGTTTTGGGGACACAATGGTGAATACAAACTCACCCATCCTGCACCAGGGTATAAACCTTCTTCCCCAAGCGTCTGCCTCTCCTGGTTTAGGCTCTCTCAGGGCCATTTCTCACTGGGCTCCCCACCACTCCCCTGACCCCTGTCCTGACTATGCCCCACCCCACTCCTCTCACCCTATATGTGGATGAAGAGTTATTTCCTAAAGCGAGTACATCCTTTTGACCTTTCCTCTGCTTTGGTTCCAGATTCTCTGGTGACTCCTGATCTGTGAGAGGCTGATGGGAGACTCCAGGGTTCTCAGCACTGGGCCTGATGGCCAGCGGCACCATCCAGGGACCTGCTGGAAATTCAGATTCTGATGCCCGGACAAGATGGCCAAATAGGAACAGCTCAGGTCTGCAGCTCCCAGTGAGACTAATGCAGAAGGTGGGTGATTTCTGCATTTCCAACTGAGGTACCGGATTCATCTCATTGGGACTGGTTAGACAGTGGGTGCAGCCCATGGAGGGTGAGCAGAAGCAGGGTGGGATGTCACCTCACCTTGGAAGTGCAAGGGGTCAGGGAACTCCCTCCCCTAGCCAAAGGAAGTCACGAAGGACTGTGCCATGAACGACAGTGCTATTTAGCCCAGATACTATGCTTTTCCCACAGTCCTCACAACTCACAAACCAGGAGATTCCCTCGGGTGCCTACACCACCAGGGCCCTGGCTTTCAAGCACAAAACTAGGCGGCCATTTGGGCAGACGCTGACCTAGCTGCAGGAGTTTTTTTTCGTACCCCAGTGGCACCTGGAACACCAGCAAGACAGAACCTTCACTCCCCTGAAAAGGGGGCTGAAGCCAGGGAGCTGAGTGGCCTTGCTCAGTGGATCCCACCCCCACAGAGTCCAACAAACTAAAATCCACTGGCTTGAAATTCTCACTGCCAGCACAGCAGTCTGAAGTCGACCTGGGACACTCTAGCTTGGCGGGGAAAGGGGCATCTGCCATTACTGAGTACTGATAGGTGGTTTTCCCCTCACAGTGTAAACAAAGCCACCTGGAAGTTCAGACTGGGTGGAGCCCACCACAGCACCACAAAGCCACTGCAGCCAGACTGCCTCTCTAGATTCCTCCTCTCTGGGCAGGGAATCTCTGAAAGAAAGGCAGCAGCCCCAGTCAGGGGCTTATAGATAAAACTCCCATCTCCCTGGGACAGAGCACCTAGGGGAAGGGGTGGCTGTGGGCGCAGCTTCAGCAGACTTAAACGTTCCTGCCTGCCAGCTCTGAAGACAGCAGCGGATCTCCCAGCACAGCGCTCAAGCTCTGCTAAAGGATAGACTGCCTCCTCAAGTGTGTCCCTGACCCCCGTGCCTCCTGATGGGGAGACAGACACCTCCCAGCAGGGGTCGACAGACACCCTATAAAGGAGAGCTCTGGCTGGCATCTGGCAGGTGCCCCCTTGGGACTACGCTTCCAGAGGAAGGAGCAGGCAGCAATCTTTGCTGTTGTGCAGCCTCTGCTGGTAATACCCAGGCAAACAGGGTCTGGAGTGGACCTCCAGCAAACTCCAGCAGACCTGCAGAAGAGGGGACTAACTGTTAAAAGGGAAACTAACAAATAGAAAGGAATAGCATCAACATCAACAAAAAGAACAATCACGCAAAAACCCCTTCCAAAGGTCACCAATATCAAAGACCGAAGGTAGATAAATCCATGAAGATGAGGAAAAACCAGTGCAGAAAAGGCTGAAAATTCCAAAAATCAGAATGCCTCTTCTCCTCCAAAGGATCATAACTCCTTGCCAGCAAGGGAAAAAATTGGACAGAGAATGAGTTTGACAAATTGACAGAAGTAGGCTTCAGAAGGTGGGTAATAACAAACTTCTCCGAGCTAAAGGAGCATGTTCTAATGCAATGCAAGGAAGCTAAGAACCTTGATATAAGGTTACAGGAACTGCTAACTAGAATAAGCAGTTTAGAGAAGAACATAAACGACCTGATGGAGCTGAAAAACACAGCACAAGAACTTCGTGAAGCATATACAAGTATCAATAGCTGAATTGATCAAGCAGAAGAAAGTATATCAGAGATCGAAGATCAACTAAATGAAATAAAGTATGAAAACAAGATTAGAGAAAAAGGAATGAAAAGGAATGAACAAAGCCTCCAAGAAATATGGGACTATGTAAAAAGACCAAACCTATGCTTGATTGGTGTACCTGAAAGTGATAGGGAGAATGGAACAAAGTTGGAAAACACACTTCAGGATGTTATCCAGAACTTCCCCAACCTAGCAAGATAGGCCAACATTCAAAATTCAAAAAATACAGAAAACACCACAAAGATACTCCTCGAGAAAAGCAACCCCAAGACACATAATCATCAGATTCATCAAAGTTGAAATGAAGGAAAAAAAATGTTAAGAGCAGCCAGAGAGAGAGGTCGGGTTACCCACAAAGGGAAGCCCATCAGACTACAAGCCAGAAGAGAGCGGGGGCCAATATTCGACATTCTTAGAGAAGAATTTTCAACCCAGAATTTTATATCCAGCCAAAGTAAGCTTCATAAGTGAAGGAGTAATAAAATCCTTTACAGACAAGCAAATGCTAAGGGATTTTGTCACTACCAGGCCTGCCTTACAAGAGCTCCTAAAGGACACACTAAACATGGAAAGGAAAAACCGGTACCAGCCATTGCAAAAACATACCAAAATGTAAAGACCCATTGACACTATGAAGAAACTGCATCAACTAATGGGCAAAATAACCAGCTAGCATCATAATGACAGGATCGAATTCATACATAACAATATTAACCTTAAATGTAAACAGGTTAAATGCCCCAATTAAAAGACACAGACTGGCAAATTGAATAAAGAGTCAATATCCATCGGTGTGCTGTATTCAGGAGACCCATCTCATGTGGAAAGACACACATAGGCTCAAAATAAAGGGATGGAGGAAGATTAACCAAGCAAATGGAAAGCAAAAAAATCAGGGATTGCAGTCCTAGTCTCTGATAAACCAGAGTTTCAACCAACAAAAATAAAAAAAGACAAAGGGCATTACATAATGGTAAAGGGATCAATGCAACAAGAAGAGCTAACTATCCTAAATACATATGCGCCCGATACAGGAGCACCCAGATTCATAAAGCAAGTTCTTAGAGACATAAAAAGAGACTTAGATACCCACACAATAATAGTGGGAGACTTTAACACTCCAATGTCAATATTAGACAGAATGATGAGACAGAAAATTAACAAGGATATTCAGGACTTGAACTCAGCTCTGGACCAAGCAGACCATCTACAGAACTCTCCACCACAAATCAACAGAATATACATTCTTCTCAGCACCACATCACACTTATTCTAAAGTAGACCACATAATTGGAAGTAAAACACTCCTTAGCAAGTGCAAAAGAATGGAAATCATAACAAACAGTCTCTCAGACCACAGTGCAATCAAATTAGAACTCAGGATTAAGAAACTCACTCGAAACCACACAACTACATGGAAACTGAACAACTTGCTCCTGAATGACTACTGGGTAAATAACAAAATTAAGGCAGAAATAAATAAGTTCTTTGAAGCCAGTGAGAACAAAGACACAATGTACCAGAATGTCTGAGACACAGCTAAAGCAGTGTTTAGAGGGAAATTTATAGCACTAAATGCCCACAGGAGAAAGCAGGAAACATCTAAAATTGACACCCTAACATCACAATTAAACAAACTAGAGAAGCAAGAGCAAACAAATTCAAAAGCTAGCAGAAGACAAGAAATAACTAAGACCAGAGCAGAACTGAAGGAGATAGAGACATGAAAAACCCTTCAAAAAAAAAATAAATGAATCCAGGAGACGGTTTTTTGAAAAGATTAACAAAATAGATAGACTGCTAGCCAGATTAATAAAGAAGAAAAGAGAGAAGAATAAAATAGACACAATAAAAAATGATAAAGGGGATATCACCACTGATCCCACAGAAATACAAACTACCATCAGAGAATACTATAAACACCTCTACGCAAATAAACTAGAAAATCTAGAAGAAACTGATAAATTCCTGGACACATACACCCTACCAAGACTAAGCCAAGAAGTCGAATCCCTGAATAGACCAATAACAAGTTCTGAAATTGAGGCAGTAATTAATGGCCTACCAACCAAAAAAGCCCAGGACCAGATGGATTCACAGCTGAATTCTATCAAAGGTACAAAGAGGAGCTGGTACCATTCCTTCTGAAACTATTCCATACTATAGAAAAAGAGGGAATCCTCTCTAACTCATTTTATGAGGCCAGCATCATCCTGGTACCAAAACCTGGCAGAGACACAGCAAAAAAAAGAAAATTTCAGGCCAATATCCCTGATGAACATCGATGTGAAAATCTTCAATAAAATACTGGCAAACCAAATCCAGCAGCTCATTAAAAACCTTATCCACCACGATCAAGTTGGCTTCATCTCTGGAATGCAAGGCTGGTTCAACATATGCAAAATCAATAAACGTAATCCATCACATAAACAGAACCAATGACAAAAACCACATGATTATCTTGATAGATGCAGAAAAGGACTTCAATAAAATTCAACACCCCTTCATGCTAAAAACACTCAATAAACTAGGTATTGATGGAATGTATCTCAAAATAATAAAAGCTATTTATGACAAACCCACAGCCAATATCATACTGAATGGGCAAAAGCTGGAAGCATTCCCTTCAAAAACCGGCACAAGAAAAGGATGCCCTCTCTCACCACTCCTATTCAACATAGTATTGGAAGTTCTGGCCAGGGCAATCAGACAAAAGAAAGAAATAAAGGGTATTCAAATAGGAAGAGAGGAAGTCAAATAATCTCTGTTTGCAGGTGACATGACTGTGTATTTAGAAAACCCCATCGTCTCAGCCCAAAAACTCCTTAAGCTGATAAGCAACTTCAGCAAAGTCTCAGGATACAAAATCAATGTGCAAAAGTCACAAACATTCCTATACACCAATAATAGAGAGCCAAATCATGAGTAAACTCCCATTCACAATTGCTACAAAGAGAATAAAATACCTAGGAATACAACTTACAAGGGATGTGAAGGACCTCTTCAAGGAGAACTACAAACCACTGCTCAAGGAAATAAGAGAGGACACAAACAAATGGAAAAACATCCCATGCTCATGGATAGGAAGAATCAATATTGTGAAAATGGCCATACTGCCCAAAGTAATTTATAGATTCCATGCTATTCCCATCAAGCTACCATTGACTTTCTACACAGAATTAGAAAAAACTACTTTAAACTTCATCTGAAACCAAAGAAAAGGCCCAAATAGCCAAAACAGTCCTAAGCAAAAAGAACAAAGCTGGAGGCAACACACTATCCGACTTCAAACTATACTACAAGGCTACAGTAACCAAAACAGCATGGTACTGGTACCAAAACAGATATATAGACCAATGAACAGAACAGAGGCCTCAGAAATAACACCACACATCTACAACCATCTGATCTTTGAGAAATCTGACAAAAACAAGCAATGGGGAAAGGATTCCCTATTTAATAAATGGTGTTGGGAAAACTGGCTAGCCATATGCAGAAAACTGAAACTGGGCCCCTTCCTTACACCTTATACAAAAATTAATTCAAGATGGATTAAAGATTTAAACCTAAGACCTAAAACCATAAAAACCCTAGAAGAAAACCTAGGCAGTACCATTCACAAGATAGGCATGGGCAAAGACTTCATGACTAAAACACCAAAAGCAATGGCAACAAAAGCCAAAATTGACAAATGGGATCTAACTAAACTAAACAGCTTCTGCACAGCAAAAGAAACTACCATCAGAGTGAATAGGCAACCTACAGAATGGGAGAAGATTTTTGCAATCTACTCATATGACAAAGGGCTAATATCCAGAATCTACAAAGAACTCAAACAAATTTACAAGAAAAAAACAAACGACCCCATCAACAAGTGGGCAAAGGATATGAACAGACACTTCCTAAAAGAAGACATTTATGCAGCCAAAAGACACATGAAAAAATGCTCATCATCACTGGCCATCAGAGAAATGCAAATCAAAACCACAATGAGATACCATCTCACACCAGTTAGAATGGCAATCATTAAAAAGTCAGGAAACAACAGGTGCTGGAGAGGATGTGGAGAAATAAGAACACTTTTACACTGTTGGTGGGACTGTAAACTAGTTCAACCATCGTGGAAGTCAATGTGGTGATTCCTCAGGGATCTAGAACTACAAATACCATTTGACCCAGCCATCCCATTACTGGGTATATACCCAAAGGACTCTAAATCATGCTGCTATAAAGACACATGCACACGTATGTTTATTGCGGCACTATTCACAATAGCAAAGACTTGGAACCAACCCAAATGTCCAACAATGATAGACTGGATTAAGAAAATATGGCACATATACTATGTGGAATACTATGCAGCCACAGAAAAGGATGAGTTCATGTCCTTTGTAGGGACATGGATGAAGCTGGAAACCATCATTCTCAGCAAACTATCACAAGGTCAAAAAACCAAACACATGGTCTCACTCATAGGTGGGAAATGAACAATCAGAACACATGGACACAGGAAGGGGAACATCACACACCAGGGCCTGTTGTGGGGTAGGGGGAGTGGGGAGGGATAGCATTAGGAGATATACCTAACGTTAAATGATGAGTTAATGGGTGCAGCACACCAACACGGCACATGTATACATATGTAACAAACCTGCACATTGTGCACATGTACCCTAAAACTTAAAGTATAATAAAAAATAAAAATAAAAAAGGGAAAACCTGAAGGTTTGAGATGTTTCACGTGTGAAATCAATTAAACTGGACATGGTCACATATTTATTTAGAAAAAGAAATTATAGCAAACTATATAAAATATGAAGTCTTTTAATATTTTTTCCCAAAATTGTACTCCTGAAATGGTGGGCATGAACCTTTCTGCCTGTTGTATAGAACTCAGAAATGCATCATTGCCTCTGGAAACATACACCAGGTATTTATGGCATCTATGAAAGTGTCCTAACTAAAGAGTACCAGTAGCCAGGTGTGGTGGCACACGCATATAATCCCAGCACTATGGAAGATCAAGCAAGAGCATTGCTTGAGCCCAGGAGTTCAAAACCATCCTGGACAACATAGGGAGGCCCCCATCTCTACAAAAAATAGAAAAATTAGCTTAATGTGGTGACATCCACCTGTAGTCTCAGCTACTCAGGAAGCTGACATGGGAAGATCACTTGAGCTGGGGAGGTCGAGGCTGCAGTGAGCCATGATCGAACCACCGCACTACGCCAGAGCAAGACTCTGTCTCAAAAAAAAAAGAGTGCCAGTAGATAAGGTATAGGCTATGTAAGCAGCATGCATGGATTGAAAAAATAAAGAATCATACTGGGATTACTGATATGGATATTGTTATACCCATATCAATAATATCTATGAGTAAAAGACTTTGTAACAAGAATATTAAAATATTTGGATTATTTAGGCAAAGAAGAGGAAAACACTGGGCCTTGCGAGAAAGCAGCCTGCCCATTCCACTTTCCCCTGGGCCCTCCTCAGCTCCGGGCCACCTTGCCTGGTGTCTTTTTGGCCTCTACCCAAAGCCCAACCCCAGCTCTTTCTTTTTCTCCAGTTCTCATCCTACTTGTGGCTCCCTCTGTCTACACCTCTCCTGGCCCTGTGATTTATCTCCTACCTTCTCCTTTCCACACACTTGTTGAGGACTTGCTATGCTTTGAGATCAACTGTTATGCTCAATACTTAAAAAATCGGCTCTATTGAATACTGAAAAGGAAGCTGCATTTTCCCCACATGTTCTTCCCTTTTCTTTCCTTTCTTTTTCCTTATGCTTTTCTCCTACCTGGATAACCTCAGTTTTACAAAACAAAAATCAACCCGTATTTCAAAGTGAGGTAGAAGGCACAACTTGACTCCAGAGGTGGAGCTTGGACACCAGACCAAATTGAGGACTAGCTAAAACGGAAGAAGCAGACGCACCTCTCCTAAGACACACCCACCAGTGTGGATGTCAGTTTACCATTGCCATAGCAACATGCAGAAGCCACTGCCCCTTTCCATGGCAACAACCTGGTGACCCAGATGTTACCCCCCTTTTTCTAGAAATGTCTGCACAATCTGCTCCTTAGTTTGCATGTAATTTAAAGTGGGTATAAACACGGCTGCAGAAGGGCCTTTGAGCAGCTACTCTCAGTGCGCCACCTGTGGGTAGCCCTGCTCTGCAGATGCAGTCACGGAGCTGTAACTGCCACCTCAATAAAGCTGTTTTCCTCGACCACCAGCTTACCCTTGAATTCCTTCCTAGCTGAAGCCAATAACCCTCCTGGGTTAAGCCCCAAGTTGGGGCTCACCTGCCCTGCATCAAAGGCCCATGGAGACTTTTTCATTCCCTCCTCAGACCTCATCCCCCTTCTTCCCTGCACAGAGAACAGAACTAGGACATGGCACACGTCATGGTCTGCTTCTCTGGTCATCCATGCCTTCTCCTCTTGGAATCCAAAGTAGCTAGGGTGTTGCCTTATGCTGAAGAAGCACAAAATAAATGCCTGCTGGCTTTCCTTCTTAGGGTCCCTGGCTATTGTTAGGGGAAGAACAGTGTTCTTGCCTGCGTTTTAGAATGAGTGGTACGAAATGCGAGCAAGAGCCTGCTACTTAAGTGTAAAGTATCAGCTGCAGCTCACAGAGAATGCATACATCTAAAACCCAGAGCTCATGCTGAAATCTGAAACAAAGGGCTTACATTCGTCTGCTACACGATCCTCTCACCATTTTCATGGGGAGACTAGAGCATTTAAAATAATTGAAGGTAATCCTAAGTATTCTGTCCGAAAAGCCATATTTAACTCCTGATACAGGAACAAGTTTCAAACCCATATTCACAATTAAGGGAACGATTTTCTCACATCCACAGATGGGGACAGGGGAGATTCTGCACACAGAAGTAATATTCTCTGTTGCTATTAGGATTTTCATAAATCACAGTGATTAAAATGCATGGTTATACTTCCTAATTTAATAACACCCTAAGGAATAAAAGTGATAGGAACATAAACCATGAGACTATAATGCATTGTCTGCCTCCAGAATAAAACTTTCAACATTTTCCTAATGCCAGTGTGGCAGGTTTTCCGTTTTTTGCCCCTCCATGAAACAAAGTTTTACCATCTGGGGACTGGGGACTTTTTTATACAATATAGCTTTGAGAATCTCTTTTTACAACAGTTATAGATGTACCATAATTATCTCCTTGTGAAAGAGAAGAGCAAACGCCTACAATTTCAGGTCAGGCATCACGCAGGTCTATTTCAGCTGTCCATGGAGCCCTTACTAAATAGATACATCAGCACAGTCATTTTACAGGGCTGCCACAGAAATGCATTTCTCCGGCATGGCCATTCATTCCACTTAAGCAAAACCAATAATAGGGCAAATTCACAATTTAGCTGCAAAACAGTGGCCAACAGAAACTTATTACGGAAAGAAAGTATCTTGCTCTGGGAAAATGGGTAGATGGGGTATATAAATCTGTAAGCAAGCAGACAGCCACTTAGTATCTTATTCCAAGACAACATCAATTCTTGCCCTAATAGTGCAAAGATCAGTGTGTATTGCACAAACACAAGAATCGGGGGCAATATAAGACCGCTGGGATGTAGGTTGTATGTAAATAAAACATTGAATCATTTTTATTGCTGGCTCCAGAGTCTAGTAACATCAGAATTTAATAGTAGAATTAATGTAACCATGAACTAAATTTCTCATTTTAAAATATTTTATTATAGCAACATTAATAAAATTACAAATAAAATGTACTTAGAATCTCATGATTTCAACAAATCAAATTGCATTTATTTGTCCATTATTACTCTAGTCTCATTAAAATATCTAACTTTTGCTTAGCTGAAAGAATGCTGCAGTTAAGAAGTACTTGATATTTTAAATCAATACAGAATGTTTAGAATGTTTTAACCTTACTATTTTAACCTTGAGGATGTTTAGGCTCTATTTATCAATAAAATATTTTTCTCAGAATTATAGCAAGATGAAATGCCATTAAAGCAACTTGATCATTTGATTAATTACCAAGACTGCGTAAGTGAACTGTTTTCAGTTTTTCCTTTTCATTGGGACCAGTTCTCATCCATGTAAATTTCACAATATAAATTTGATTCATTGATTTTTTTTGATCCCTATCAAATTTTACCAATCACCATGTCTGCCCCTGAGCATTTTCTGAAATGACCATTATTTCTTCCCAGGCTAATGTTCTTATGTGAAGTTTTAACTACTCTCAGTTTTACTTTAGATTGGTTATTTCCACCAAGTCTAGTTTTTTTTTAAATAATGCACCCAACAAACATCATTGTGGCTAAAATGGCAGAGTTAAATACCCTGTTCTCTTTATACATACATCATATAATAAGACTTTCCTTTTGTTTTTCACAGAGTTGATTGTAGATGACTAAGATGTCCCTCACAGCCCTAACTGAGAAGATAGGGCACTGTCTGCTTAGATGCAACATAGATTGTTCCTCCAGCTTTTTTAGTTGATGCTTTGAGGCCCATCTCCTCTTCCTCTTTAAAAACAACTGAGATGAGGCCAGGCGGGGTTAGACTTATTCTATGAACCCCCAGTAGGGGGAAATAAGACCAATGAGTCATATTTTTCTGAAACTTACTTATGGGCAGGTGTCGCCTCTGGGCTGATTCAACTTGGAGAGGAATATTCCAGCAAGACTTATCAAAGGAGAGAGTATGTTTCCTAAGAAAAGTGAGAGTCCTATTTCTAAAAAAGTAAAAGAATGGTTCCCAACTAGAGTGCCCGTCAGAGATGACGGAACATGGAAATACTGCCCATATTGTCTTCCTGAAGCTTCCTTACTTTGCTTTCCACATTTAGGGCATGGTATAAGTAGGTCCACTTTTTTTTCTTCCAGATGGCTATACAATTGTCCCGGCATCATTATGAAAATGTCCATCCTTCCCCCACTGCTCTGAGATGCCACCTTTGCCATAAAACAGCTGTCTTTCTGTGTGCGTCTGTTTCTGAGCTCTGTGTTCTGCCCCATTTGTCTATTTACTCTTTTCTTGCACCAAAGGGCACTCTAATTTCCTGTGGTGTTACACAAAGCCTTCCCATGTGATAGAGCAAGCCCTGTCACCTTCCGCTTCTTCAAAGTGACTTGGTTATTCTCAGTTCTTTGTGTTAGTATATACCAGTTTCATTGATTTAAGACATAGTTCTTTCAAACAGCCTTATCCCTGTTAGGTAGAATAAGCTTCACTGCATGTGTTTATTTATGCTCTGCTAAATACCCATGTGATGACCTTCTCTTGTGTGTCAAATGTTCATAATCCATCATCCACCGTCCAGCACTATGGGTGCACAGGTGGCAATATGGGACAACAGGCCGTGGGCTTTAGAATCAGGTCAATCCTAGCTTTGTCCAGGCCAATCCTAGCTTTGTCCAGTACCAGATGTGCACCTCTGGGCATTTAACCTCTCTGCTCAGTTCCTCATTTTAAATGCCATTTTCATACCAACTGCCCATAGTGTTTTGGGAAGATTTTTAAAAATATAGGTGAAGCTTATTGCATAATGCCTGGCACACAATAAGGTTCCAACTTTTAAAAATGAAAGCTACTATTATTATTTCATGGTGAATTTTTCACTTTCTCCTTTACCAAGATTAAGTCAGTGAGAAATCACAGGTGTTTCATCTTGCATCTCTGGGCACTTTTCTGAACAAAACACATAAAGATTAATGTATTTCTTACAGCCATTTCACTGACTCAATCATGTGACTGTATGTCAAGCAGTAAACACACATTTTCCTTAGGAGCACCTCTCGGAGTTCATTTTTATCATCACCAGGAGGCCAGAAGGTAAAGTGAGGGGGTTGGCACAGGCCAGCTGTCCAGGCTGAGGCAGGTGAAAGAGGCTGAGGACCTGTGTGCCCCATCCCATGTGACTCTAAAACCTGACAAATCCCCAATGTTTACACATTTCTCAGGGCATGCGCTCATCTCTGCATGTCATATTCAGGAACAAACTGACGCCCACAACGTCCTGCACAGCTGCAGTGATGGATGTGTGAGCACGCATCCTGCATCCCTGCCAGAGCTTGCATGTTGTGCTGGTGGCAGGGGACCTGACACGGTCTGTGGCTGCACCTTTAACCTGCTTTGCCCACAGCCCCGCCTTTTCTTCTAAGCTCTTCCCCGGGAGCCTGGTGGACCTCCTCGGCTGCAGTGAGCAAAGGAGAGCTGCCATTCAGCTGCTCTCGAACATGCATTTCATTTCCCCATAGCAGCCCTCATTTCTTTGGGTGTCCTACGCACTCCCCTCCTTTCTTGCCTTGTGTGTAATTCCCAGAGCGGTGCTTAGTGAACCTGCCTCGCAGCCCCAGGGGCTTCTGCAGCTTGAGATGTACCCGGTAGTGATCTGGCTCATATTCCCCATAGCTCACGGGAACCTAGGGTTATTCCTTGCAGCCACAGAAGACCACAAAATACTCCCTAGCCTGCAGGTAAATGCCATGATATTCCAGGCACCAAAGGTTCACAGGTACCTGAAACCATCCAGTGTGTTAAAGGTACAACCTCTTTCCATTACAAGTATTGGGAAAACAGTTTCCATAGATTTTCCCAGGAGAACATTTTGTTTCTGAAGAAGTTATGATCATTAGACTTAGGTGGATGTTAATGAAAATAAGAGACAACTATGGAGTTACATATAAAAGTCAACTTTCCAAAGGATGGTCAGATCTTTGACCTAATTTTGAATCAGACAAGATTTTGCATCTGGAGTTTACTTGAAATAAAAAACATGTCCTTTTTTTCTACACTAGTGGTAGGTATGCTTTCTTGTAACTCAAACTTATTTTCTTTGCCAGCTGCATGATTAAGAGTTTGCACCTGTTACTTTTCTTGACTTGATTCAGCTCAATGAGCCCTGCCTCGTGATTTTTTCTTCGTAGTCAAGATACCCCAGCACAATAATTCCTCTTGCTTTGCAAACAAAAAGCTTTATCTCTGACAAAGGAGTATGATTAGTAAATGCTTTCTTTTCATGTGTCTGACAACTGCATTTCACACAATATTAACACACACACAATATTAACACACACAATATTAAGATGGTCAGTCCCCGCAAAAAGCTAGTACTTCTACTGGGTATAATCTGTGAACATTGATGACACACAGAACTTACATGATGTTAGCATATTTAATCCTTGAGAAATATCTCCCCTTCACCCACTGTGGATTCCTAAAGCCATTAAGTGGAGCAGAGCAAGGCAGTACCTGCAGCTGGTGGGATGAGCGATCCTTAAGGCCCAGGTGGAGTGACTGGGGTGCCTGGTAGAGGAGGCAGGGCTTAGAAGGAGTGGCTGAAAATTGGTTTGTTATTGTATCGTTTTCACATTGCTATAAAGAATTACCTGAGACTGGGTAATTTATGAAGAAAAGAGGTGTAATTGACTCACAGTTCTGCAGGCTTAACAGGAAGCATGACTGGGAGGGCTCCCAGAAGATGAAGGGGAGGCAAGGACCTTCTTCATGTAGTGGCCGGAAAGAGAAAGCGAGGGGGTTAAGTGCCACACTTTTAAACTATCCGATCTCGTGAGAACTCACTCACTATCACGAGAACAGCATGGGGAAACTGGCCCCATGATCCAATCACCTCCCATCAGACCCTTCCCCAGACATATGGGGATTACAATTTGAAATGTGATTTGTGTGGGGACACAAATCCAAACCATATCAGTTTTTTTTAATGCTGTACCCATTTAATGCTTGACCCGATTTTGAGGATAGAGGCTGGTCAGTTCCCTTCCTGAGCAGTTAAGTCCACACCCCAACCAGTTCCCTTATCAGGCTCTCATCGTCAATGTCCACTATGTGCCAGCCTTAATGGCTCCGGGGCCAGGTACCAGACAACTAAGATATGCCCACAGAACTATTCAAGTCAGCCAATCCACAGGGAGGCTGCGAGACCTAGCTAGTCTCCCTCCACATCCAGCTCACCATTAATAGGCTGCTTCTGCAATGCCAGCTTGCTGTTACTCTGTCCCCAGGGGCAACCCCCAAGCAGCCCTATGTGGCAGCCTTCTCTCATTTGGAGCTGCAAGTAACCACGAGTTCTGCCCATCATCCATCCGAATGCCAGGATGTTGTGGGCATGAAAAATAATCTTTAATCCTATAGGTCAGTGGTTGAGTGTGACATTTCTGAGCCTCAGTAGATGCGAGGGCTGCACAAACAGGAGTGGGCGCCCTGAGGCATGAGGGGTGGGGGCCCTGGCATAGTGCAGAGGGTCTCCTTGTGCCTGAGCCTCTCATCACAATCTGTCAGAGCCCAGGAGAGGAAGCGAGGCATCTGCAGGAGAGGTGTGATGGGAGATGGGATGGGATGCCCCGAGGAGGAAAGAGATTCAGGATGATGGGAGTCAGGTGGGCATGCGAGCACCAAGCATCCAAAGGAGAAAACAAGAATGACCTTGTGGTGCTGTGTTGAAACTGAAGATACAGGGGTGAATTCGTGCTTTTCAATATCTGCGGATATATTAAGTTCGTGCATAAGTAATTGCGGTTTTCGCCATTAAAAGTAATGGCAAAACTGCAATTACTTTTGCAACAACCTAAAAAAAAGATATAAGTGAATGTGTAGCATACATATGAGGGGGAATACTTACATTCCTGATGCTGTTCTTGGAGAGGAACTGAAGCAGTGACACCTCAGTAGGAATGAGCATGCCTGGCACCCACATCTTTGTTTCCAAATACTCTCCACCAGAAGGAAGCCACGCTCTTTGAAGAAAGGCTGATTCCAGGGCTGTGGCAGGGAAAGTACAGGATGAGTCTGAACCACCTTATTCCAGAAAGGAAGTGTCCAGCGAGTGATGGGGGATATATCACTAGCCAGGGCTTCTGCCAGACAGACCTGAGAAAATTTGAGTACAGAAATAAATAATAATGGTAACTGATTACAACCCAGTGAGGAAAAAAAGAAAACCATGATTCTATACTGATAGAAACAAATAAATATGTTAAAAGTTTGCCAATGAATAGGACAGTTACCTAGTTTCAAAGTACCTCCCACAAAATAATCATCACAAAGGTGGGAAAAGTAACCAGAGAAGATGCCAGACACCATTCTCATCCAGGGCCTGCAGGGAACAGTTTGGTAAGGGGACAAATTGAAATCCTATGACTCCGATAGGACACAGTGAGAACACAGCACCACCTCTGCAATATTTCTGACAAAGATGCTGGATTAGTCCGTTCTCATGCTGCCATGAAGAAATACCTGAGACTGGGCAATTTATACAGAAAAGAAGTTTAATAGACTCACAGTTCTGTATGGCTGGAGAGGCCTCAGGAAACTTACATTCATGGTGGAAGGGGAAGCAAACATGTCCTTCTTCACATGGCAGCAACAAGGAGAGTGCAGAACGAAGTTGGGGAGAAGCCCCTTATAAAATCATCAGATCTCATGAGAACTCACTATCATGAGAACAGCATGGAGGTAACTGCCCCTATGATTCAATTACCTCCCACCAGGTCCCTCCCACAACAAGTGGGAATTATGGAAACTACAATTCAATATGAGATGTGGTGGGAACACAGCCAAACAGTATCAAATACATATTATCAGACAAGCTCATATTGAGGGACATTCTATTAAATAACTGGCCTGTGACATTCAAAAGTATCAAGGTCGTAATAGTCAAGAAGCCTGGTGAGCCATTCCAGAGTGAAGGGGAGGAGAGCCATGGGCCAACCAAACACAGCACCTGATCCTGAACTGGACCTTCTGATACGAGGTCATTACTGGGACAACTGGGGAAACGTGAATGGGGGCGGTCTAAGCATGAGATCATTGTCATCAGTTGTGTTGATCTCCTGATTGTGGTGGCTGTGATTATGTTATTAGGAAACTATCCTTGTTTGTAGGAAATATACATTAAAGTATTGAGAGGTGATGGGGCAACCTGTTAGCAACTTACTCTCAAATGATTCAGTCATTTAAAAAAAAGTTATTTGAACTGCACTTGTAACAGTTCTGTAAGTTTGAGAGTGCTTCAAAAGAAAAAAACTAAAAATAATTATCAAACTGAACCCCTTGATTTAAAAAAAATATATATTGTCTTGTCATTTAGGAACCTGGAGAAAGACATTTTTAAGTGTCTCCCAAAGTAGATTTACCAGTTGTTTTCAAATTGCTAACGTTTGGAAAGCTCTGGTCACCTAAATACTACTAAGGTAAATTATTTTCCCCTAAGATCTTTTGCTTCATGTCCTGGTCCACTTCCCTTTCGCACACCCTTAATCATAGGAGGCCAAGAGCACACAAATGTTACTTCTGCTCAGATTCCCACCACGACCTCCCACCTGTTATCCCTGCCTTCACGTCCTCCTGCTCCAATCCATCCTTTCCCATCTGTGTGGAAACCACGTCCAACCAATGACAGTTTGCTTTGGCCAAATGGAGGTGGAGTAGTTTAGAAACAAATTTTCATTTGTATTCTGATTTATATCTTCCTATTATTTGAATGTATCACCTTTGTATATGAAAACAAAGCAAAACATTTAAGAACTTCCGATCATGTAAAGAATCAAGTCCAACTCTATCTGGACATCCTGTTCCCTTCTCAGCATGGCCCAGCTGTGGCAGGTTTACTTTCTCCAGGCTGTAACCACAGCAAGCCCCTCTCCACACCCTTTACGCGGGGGACTCTTGCGCAACCCTGGGCTCTTGTGAAATGGGAGAATTCTCCTGTGAAGAAACTGGCAGCCCTAAAGAACAGACTTCCTAATACGCATATTTGGAGGTCCCAGTACCAAACGCAGTGCAGGGCCCAATTACTCCAGTGTAGCCATCAGTTGACAAGTGGGTCCCCTCGGCAGACCTCCTGCACAAGTGGGTTCCCTCGGCTGACCTCCTGCTGCACTTCTGAGGACCTCAGTCTTAAATATGAGCAGACACAGAGGCTCCAACAGGCAACCCTGAGAGCAAGGCAAATAGACTGACAAAGACAGCCTGAATTCCACAAAACAAAGGGCATGGGAAGATGTGAAAACCTTTTTTTTTTATGTTAACTTTTTACTTTGAAACAATTTCAGGTTTACAAAACAGTTGCAAAAATATAACAAAGTTTTCCCATATGCCCGTCATTCAGACTCACCAAATGGTGACGTCACATTTTGATATTAAAGTCAGGAAATGAATGCTGACATGCTATAAACTACAGCCCCTCTTCGCATTTCACCTGTGGTTCCATTAGTGCCATCTTCTGATCCAGGATCCCATCTGAGATCACGCGTTGCTTTCATCTGCCCCCTCCAGTCGAGGAGACATTGCCTTTTATGACCCCGACACTTTTAAAGGGGAATGTAGACTACAAGTACAAATTTAAGTGCAGAGTTCCCTCCAACCTATATTTGTCTGATGTTTCCCCATGTTACCATCCTTGTTATACATTTTTGATAAAATGCCACAAAGTGATAAGGTGTCTTTCTCATGGCATGATCAGGAGGCAAACGTCTGCCCATTGCTGACGCTGCTAAGCACTGGTTAAGGTGCTGTCCTAGGCTCCTTCACTGTGAACTTCCTATTTTTTCCTTTGTAACTAATATTATTTTGTGGCAAAATCTTTGAGACTATGTCAATATCTCCTTTCTCATCATACTTTCACCCACATATTTTAGTATCTACTGAAGAGTCTTGCCTAAGACTATTATTACTACCATGGTTTTGCCAAATAGTTAAGATAAAAACTTTATTGAAAACTGAAATCAATAACCTAGAGATGTGTGCAGAACTTGGCAAACTACAGCCTGAAGGCCAAATTCAGCTGCTGTTTTTATAAATAAAGTCTTTTTGGAACACAACCATGCCCATTTGTGTACCACCTATAGCTGACTTCACATGACAATGGCACAGTTGAGGAGTTGCAGCAGACACCATATGGCCCACAAAGCCTCAATTATTATCTGGCCTGTGCAGAAAAAGTTTGCCAAGACCTGCTTTAGAGAAAATATTACATTTATAAAACAGACACAAATGCTTTAGAAGGAACTAGAAAACAGAGTTCTTACAAAGTAAAACCCTGATCATCAAAATAAAAAATAAAATACAAAAATGATGCAATATTCCATAAAGCAGAACAAAAGACTAAAAGACAGACGATAAGATGGAAAAGATAAGGCATTTGAGAGAATCAATCCAGAAAGAATCACAGTTAACAAAACTGAAAGACAGCAAAGAAACTACTGTCCGATTTTTTTTAAATCCAAGACTTAAGTACACAAGTTCATAGATAAAAATGACCCATAATGAATGCAAAAAACCTATTCCAAGGCACATCATCTTGAGATGTTAAGATACCAGGAGAGAAGAGTAAACCCTAAAAGCCTTCAGCGACTAGAGAAAGAGAGAAGACCACATACAGAGGAAGAAAAGGCAAAGTGGCATTAGATACAGCAACAATGATAACAACTGTCTTCAAAGTTCCCAGTGAAAACATTTTTCTTCCTACAGTTTGGTACCCAATTAAACTATCCATCAGATATTTTTCAGAAATTCATAGAGTCAAAATATATCTTCCGTGTCATCTTTCTTAGAAAGCCACAGGAGAACGTGTACCACTGAAAAAAAGGATATGAACCAGTAAAGAGGAAGACAGGATTCCATAAAATGGAGGATGCATGCAGGGAACCCCAGAATGACAGCTGCCCAGCATGGCTAGAGAACAAGCAGTTCACAGCAAAAAGAGATGGATCTCCAGGGCTGAAGTATCCTGGGAGAAACAAAAAGTAGAATTCATAATCTGATATGTTTAAAATTATTTAGAAATATGGAGGCAAATATAAGAGACAGCTTTAAAAGCTGAATATTAATATCTCAGACATGTGTAAGTGACATTGGGACAGGGCTGTCCGCTGGCATCTTTCAGTTGTGTGTGGCATGCACACCTGTTTTCATGAGACTCTTCAAAGCACCAAGGCTTTATGAGCACTGCCTCCTCCGCCTCACCCTTCCCCATTGCTGCCCAGTAAACCTTCCTTCCAGGGTGAACTCAGATGTCATCTGAGATGTAAGGGACTCCCAGACTCATCGGTCAGAATTGCTCCCTGCTTCCTTCATGCTCCCATAGCTGCTGGTATATCCCTATAACGGTTTCCATTGGTTTGACAAATCGTTATTGAGTATCGATTATGGAACACCTGGCATGCTCCTAGGTGCTGGAGATGAAGCAGTGAACCATTGTCCCTGCTCACAGGACTAGCAGTCTAGCAAGGAAGGCAGGCGTTCATGTCCACGGAGCTCCACTGTGCCATCCCTGGAGGTCCTTGCTTCCTTCCCTCCTCCATCCCAACATAATTAAACAGGAGGTAGAGAACAGGGCTTCTTCCCCCGCTCTACTATGTTTCCAGTATTGTCAGGACATCTAGTCCCTCACAATTTAACCCAGGGGGTTCAGGGGGGTCTCCATGCATTTTCTCGTGGTTGTATTCCAACACAGCTCTGTAAGCGGCACTCGGCATCCCTGGCCTCTCCTGACTCCTAGTCCTCATCTGGGCTCAGTGCTGAGGCCAGCGCCTCCTTCTTCCCCTGATGCTCACTCAGCTGGGGAAGACACTCCACATTCCCTCATTGGTGACACCATGAAATAACACAGCCCAGTGCTCACAACATCTGACCGCATTTCAAATTCCTCTCTTCCCAAGGACTCTGGCCCAAGGTCATGGAGGACAGGAGGGTGGAGGACGGTGTCAGCAGCAGAAATCC
This sequence comes from Pan paniscus, assembly GCF_029289425.2. NCBI lineage: Eukaryota > Metazoa > Chordata > Mammalia > Primates > Hominidae > Pan > Pan paniscus. The sequence goes on from NC_073266.2 coordinate 91,602,642, forward strand.
TTTTACTCTCTTGTTTTTTGGGGCAAGAACATAATATCTGTCCCCCATCTTCACTTGATTGCTGTCTTCAGGCTCTTTATTCTGCACTCTCACATGCTCACTATCATACACATACCTCCAAAGAGAAAGTGGCCAGGTCACTAAACAGGAGAAGAATGAAACACAGAGAGGGGGAATGTGCTCGTGCACGCCTGAGAAGGAGGAACATGGCAGGACGTCGAAAACCACCTTGGAGGGGATCTTTCAAGTAGGGGATAAAAATATAATCAAAACAACCAACACAATCTAAAACAAATGTAGAACCAAATGCCCTAAAATAACATAGGCTTAGATACTTATCACCCCTATTTGAATCCTGATCATCTGTCAATTTTCTTAAAATATTTCTGCAGAGGAAGTTTCGATAACTCATCCGTCTCTATCCCCACTCACACAGAGCTGGTGTCCCCACTGGACTTGTACTGTGCCTTGCTCTTTTAAGTTATAACTTCCTTATGATTTCAGATATCTTTCCTTGTGAATGAGGCCACTGGTTTATTTAACTTTATTAAATACCAATATGGCTGCTGACTGTCAAGAATGTAGCACTTTCTAATTCTAGTGAATATAATGAAGTTTATATTAATATTTAAGTACATTTTCTCATTTGAGCTTCTTACCAATAAAGAAAAAGAAAAACCGTTATCTGTAAGAACACACCCCTACACACACATACACACACACACACAGAGTGATCACATGATTATTTGCTTAAGTAAAAGTTCTTAGATTTTTAACGAAGGGCGGAAGAGAAGTAAATACCTTTTCTTCTTTTTATATGAAGTTTCACTGTTATTTTTGTTTTTAAAATATAACTGAATCCTTCAAACATTAACTTAAAAATGACCCATAAATCATAATTTCTAATGTGAGATGAAAGGCATTGCACAGCACTCTGCAGATTTGCTTTATTTTAACTTTCAACACCAAGAACAAAGCCAGTCAAAAATAAACAACTAAATAACAACAATAATTTGCCACCTACTGCTAATATTCAGTCCCAAACCAATGGTTGATTTTTGCGATACTAAGGTAAAGGACCAGGTTGACAATAAGGTATTCTTCGGTCTCTCTGATCCACACCAGCTCCACGTGCACTCTTCCTTCTGCATCAACGTAGTCCACGTTGTATGTCTGTCCCAAGAAGCTAGAGCTGTCAGAGGGTGTGGCAGGCGATCTCAGGCACACCGGGGAACTGAAACACCAAAAGGGTTTCCCATGTTCATCCAAAAGAGTTACGTCCATCATGGAACAACTCTGCAAAATAAACACAGATTGACCAGGATAAAAAGGCCAATCAGACCTGATTTTCACAGAAAATTGTGACTCTGTAAAACTCACTAGAAATGCTGCGTGTGGCATCAAAATCCAGAATACTATCATTGGTTTTTCATGGCCTACTTCATAACCTAGATTATACTTGGGCTTTTGTGTGTCTCATCACTTAATATTCATTCTCAAATATACACAGGAGCTCTCACAGGGCTCAGTTTAGGACTTAGCACTGGGAGCTCAGAGAAATGTGTCACAAATATTGTCCCTCTCCTCATGGAAGTTAAAGTACAGTGACTACAGATGTGACACAAATCACACCAACAACCAGTCAGCGCTTCCGAGCGTGAGGCGCCGCATCACCCTGAGAAGCAGTGTGCCTGTGTTCCTGGGTCTTCACTGCCACCACCAGGCCGACCCCTCCCCTCTTCTGAGAAACCTGCTTCTCTGAGGCTCTGAACTTCAGCTCTGCACCCATGCTCCATGCCCATCTCTGACATGTGCCAGCCTCCTGTCCACCCACTCTCATTTCCAGAACTCTGGCACCAGCCCTGCTGTCTGCCTCTCCCTCTCACTCTCTCCCAAGTCTTCCAAGTCTCACTGTCATCCCAAGTGATCCCAACATCCGTGGGGACCCTGGTGGAGCCTCCAGTATCCTGGACTCTCAACTCCTGAGCTGGTCAACTCCATGACCTCCTCCTCGACTTGACCTCAGTTATTCACTCCCACGGTCACATGGCCGACACAGCACTTCCCGGAAGTGGTCCACTTTCACTATCCATGCCTCAGGCACCCTGTCTTCTAACTGCCACCCTTCGTCTTCCAGCTGACTCACTGGATGACTTCCACTACAACTGTACTTTAGATTCACCCAGTGTTTTCACCCTGCAAGCCATGACCTATTAATGTATCCTGAAGTAAATTTAGCAGGACACAACTGTTTGTCAAAATAAAATGAAAAAGAACATAGTCGGCATGCATTACATACAGTAAGCATAAACGTCATTTCATGAACGCTGCTTTCATTGCACATGAATGTGTGGTCTGTATATGCCCATACCGCAGTGGATATGTAAAAAGGCCTGAAGAGCACTGCCCATGGACCTAGCCCACCCACTAGCCAGCCCTTCCTTCTCCCGCCTCTTCCTTTCCACTTTAGATTTCACTGGCCTTTGCTGGAATAACACTCTTGCCAATGCACATACCTCCCTCACTCCCCTTGCAACACACCTTAGGTCCAGGTCCAGCAAAACCCCAGCCCCGGAGGAGCGCAGTTATTTTCTATCTGTCTGGACCTGAGCACCAAGCACAGCGGGAGGGCTGCACGCAGAGCTGCTGGGTGCCCATGCAGCTGCATCATCCTCAGCGCGGCCTGAGGGTCCCACCCTGGCTCTCTGGGTGGCTCCCTCTCCGCCTCATGGAACAACACCTCATCCCCTCCCTCAGCCCTCTGCATCCTGCTAGGAGGGTGATCTCTGCAGAGGACCTCGGCCTTCACAGACAGGGGAGAAGGATGTTTTCCTCAACTTCCCACTGCAGATCCACAGCCCAGCTCCTCTGCGCCCACCTCTCCTCACATGTGTTTCTCATCTGCTCCTCCCGGGTGTGGCCCAGTAACCTCCTGCTGCAGCGTAGCCCATCTCGCAAAGGCACGATGTCCCTCTCTCAAGTGACTACTTCTGTCCTCCCATCAGCTTTAGTCTTTAACACATTCAAGTAACTCCCATCTTAGAGAGGCAGAGAGAGGGAAACAGCCTCCCTGGGCCCCGCAGGCCCCTGCTCTTTCCTCGCTTCCCAGACAGCCTCTACAAAGAGCTGTCTCTGCTGGATTTGTCCATTAATACCCATTCACTCATCAAACCACTCTGGCCTGGTATCCTTTTTCCATCATCTGACCGAACATCTCTTGATAAGGCCACTAAATCCAGTGACCATCTGTCAGTCTGCTTCTCAGCAGTGTTTAGTTTTTCAAGAAAACAGTGAAGAGTAATTCTACCTCTCCAAATGCATCCAGAACCCACAAGCCCTGCAGCTCTCTACCCACTCCCATTGCTGAGGTTCCTACAGCTTGGTCCTAGGCCCTATTTTCACGCTATGTAATCTCTCCCCATAAATGAAACTCATCTACATTCACATCCTAAGTTATCACCAACATGCCTGTGATTCCCAAAAGTTTATCTCCAGGCCGAACTTCTTTTCTAAGTTCAAGACCTAAATATTCAAGTGCGTACTCAACTTCTGGATCTTTCAACGGTCCCTCAAGTCCAGCAGGACCATGCCCAAACTCAGGACCCTCCCAGCAAAGCTCTCCTGGTGCTCCTCGTCCCAGGGACTGGTGGAACCATCATCAGTCATCTGGCTGTGCATGCCTGAAATGTGGGTGTCCTTCTAGGGGCCTCCCTCCTAGCCCTGACGAGCCAACCATCACCCAATCCCGTTAGTTCTTACCTCTCTTTCGAATCGCTTTAATTTTGTCCATCTCCATTGCCACTGCCCTAGTCCAAGTGCTATGGTCTGAATGTTTGTGCGTCCCAAAATCCGTGTCTTAAAATCTGATCACCAATGTGACTGTTTAGGCAGTGCAGCCTCTAGGAGGTGATTAGGTCATGCGAGCAGAGCTCTCATGAATAGGACTGAAGTCCTTATAAAAGAGGCCCACAGAGCTGTCTCACTCCTTTCACCAGGTGAGGACACTGCTAGAAGGTGCCTCTAGGAACTAGGAAGAGGGCCCTCACCAGACACCCATCTGCTGGTGCTTTGACCTTGGTGCTTCCAGCCTCCAGAACTGTAAGAAGTAAGTTTCTATTGCTTAAAAGCCACCCAGCTGATGGTGATATGTGATAGCATGCCAAGCAGACTAGGAAACCAAGTGACTGCTCTTCCTTTAAGGAGGCAGCCATCTAACTGATCTCCCCACTCATTCGCCATATTCAGAAGACAAACCTTTACAAAACATGAGTCTGAGCATATCACCCTGAGACAACTTTCCATGGCTCTCAAGAAAGAACCAAATTCCTTCCGGCTACCATTAAGGCCTGACCTGGCCTCATCCTCCCATCCCACCTCATTGCACACATCTTGCCATCTGTGCTCCAGCCACACTGACCCTTCACCCTTGAACACACCATGCCCCCAGCTGACAAAGAGCCACCCAAGCTCCCCTGCTGAGAGATCCTCTTCCCATCTTCTCTTTGTCCATCTCAGCATTCAGTTCGAATACCAGTCCCTTGAGGAAGTTTCCCTGATACTCTCATCTCAACTGACCATGTACCCAATGGGCAGAAACACCAGTGTGTTGAATGCAGAACTTGATAAAGCTGCAGTGCTGAAACTGACTCGGCCCGGCCAGTGCAGGTAGAGATGGACGCTAAGCACCAAGAGGGCAGGACTTAGGCCAGCTTGGCTCAGCATCGTGCCCCTGGCCACCTGCATATGCACACAGTCACTGAAGCTCAGCCACTATGTGCTGAATGAATGAATGAGTGTGATAAAATGAGAGGGAGGTGGTAAGAGTAGTGATAGAGGTGCTGGTTGTTATTAAACACTAAGGTAGGACAGCAGGAGCCCTAATGCATCAGGGGCAGCAAACACCCGGAAAGAAGAGATGGGTGAAGAAGCAGCCAGCATGAAACACTCTAATCCCTGATGGGAGAGTGCACGCCAGAGCCTAAGGCCCCTCACATCAGATGAGCTACACAGTGAGACCACCCAGGAACCCCTCAGACACCTGACCTTGCTCCCTGATGCCTTTCCCAGGCAATCGGCTGCAGTGGTCCTGGAACAGCAGCGACCAGCCCCACACAGCCTGTTCCACAGCACCCACTGCTTCCTGCATGACAGGGACCACCACATACAGAGCCTGGGCTGCGAGGAGGACACCAGAGTGGGGAGCAGGTGGGGAAGAAGAAAAAACACCCTACACTGCAGCCTCACTGAGGCTGAGAATTGGGGAGTTGAAGCCAATACTGAGGGCCAGCAGATGGCTCTGTCTTTGGCAGGCAGCCGGAGCCCTCCTGGAATGGGCATTACCACTGTGGCCGTTTTAGAGAGAAGGCTCTGAGGCCTAAGCACCTCTGAGATAACACAGCAGGTGGGACTGCATGGTGCACCCATCTTCCACACCCCACCACCCTGCACGACCTTAGCCACTGGGCTAGCAGTCACTTGACTGTGTTACTTACAACCTCACCAAACCCACCAGCATAGAGATGGTGGTTAGATCCTATGGGAGGAAGGAGGTGGAGCCCTGGGTCCCATCACCTGCGAGAAGGTTGAGGAGGAGAAACCCTGGCAGAAGTCAGGAAGGAGCGGCCGGTGGGGCACAAGGGCTCCTTGGTGAGGACGCTGCTCACAGCCCTAAGCCGTCGGTGGGTGTCTCAGTCTTTCTGCTCTCCCACCTCCTCTGCTGCCAGATCAAGAGCTGGGAGCTGACTCTCTTCTGAAGCCCTCCTAGTTCTCAAAGTCCAGCATTCTCCAATTCCCTCCTAACCTAAAACATGGCCTAGCACACGATAGGCACATCAAACTCTTTAACAACATCCACAGATACACCAAAATCCAAATTCTTTCCTGAGGGTTTCAAGGCCCCTCCTGACCTGCCCCAGCAGCCTTTCCAATGCCCCCCAGTCACTGTCCCTCCTGTCCCTGGGTGCTAGCCCACCCCAGGCAGGACAGCCAGCTAGGAAGAGGCCCGCCTCAGCACCAGCCGCAGCGGCACAGTGGGTCTCGTACCCCTCCCCGGGCCAGCTGCCCCTCACCTCTAGAACCTCGCTCCTTATTTCCCATCCTGTCCGAAGCATCTCTTTCTCCACTGGGCTCCTTCTCCAGAATAAATCACTCCCAACCTTCTTGGGGGGATGCATGTCAGAACCTCCCAAGAGCCTTCCTCCCACTGGCCCTTTCCTCTTTCTCCTCACAGAACTTGTTTTCAATCATCCCTCTCCTAAATCAGTCCCTCTCACCCTGAACGTCCAGGAGGCACACATCTGAGCAGTCAGCAGACCTCACCCTCCTTGCAGGAGGAAGTCTCCCCTCACCTGCGCTCCCATGGACCAGTGAACTACGCCAGGCTCAAAACTCGGTGTCTGGGGAGAGTGCAGCACTCGCACGTGTGGGACTGTCCTGTTCTTCCTGCGATTTTTGGTTGTATCAGCACCAGCAGCCTTAATCACCCATGCAGCTGCAGTGCTTGTCAAGTGAAGTGGCCAGGGTGCCTTTCTCATGGGCCACGGCCACCCACAACATGCTGACCCACGATGTACCCACAGCAGGCTCTACTGAACTCAGCTGTTCTTACATAAAGCAGAACCACAGAACTACACTGAAATATCTAGTCTAAATAAAAATTGATGCCAATCTCCATATAGATTTAGAAGTAACATTAAAATAACATCAAAAATGCCAAGGAGTGAAAGAAAAACATAAAAGAAACATACGGGAAAAGCCTCACCAAAAGAAAATCCATCCGTCTGAAATTCTGATAGGCGCTGGGAGGAGACAGAGCAGGAGAGTATTTCACTTTGGTTACTTGACTTATGCTGAAGACTGCAGCAAGGTTACCTTGAGAGGGTAGCCTAGCTGTTTCAACATGACTTTGTAAAATAGCATGGTAACCACTTACAGAGCAAGTGTCCTGCATGGATTCAGTACTAACACGTGGCCACTGAAAGCATCTTTAAATGAAAAGTTCTGGAGATTAGACAGTAGTGATGGTTATACAACAAAGAGAAGGTATGTAAGCCACTGAAATATAGAAGTCAAGTGGTGAAGGTGGTAAATTTTATGTTTATTTTACCACAATTAAAATACAGCTCATTCATAATATTATTGTAATAATTATCAGTATCTTTTGAGTTTTTTGAAAAAAGGAATAAAAAACTGACCTACTTATAATGTGATTTTTGAAGAATTTTAAAGTTTAATAATTTACCACATAAACTTATGATCTGTTGAGTTTTTGCTCCAGGAACTCAAACTAAAGATACTTTCCACCTGAACTACCTCCACACCAGTAAGTGTTGGAGGTCACTCAACTCTGAGGTTGGAGGAAGACGGAGATTCTCATGGGAACAGCAGGTCCCGAGGACATCAGATGTCCTTTCATGACTGCACATCACTTCAACCAACACGACGCAACTAGGCAGCATCCTCCGTCATTATCATTAATATTTTCTCACTTCTTTGTCCTTCCACCAGCATCGTATTTGGGTGACGTACTTTCTCAGCAGCCTATGCTCTGACAGGCATCGTAAACTATTTAGTAGAAGCTCCTCACCAGAGGTTGTGTCTACAATTTCCAGAAGGAGCAGGGTTTTTATTTTACATTTTTTTAAAAGTCATATGTACCTAAGAAACTTTCTAAGCTTATGTCCATGCTTAAAAAAAAAGTTTTTAACTCCTTCCAAGCAATTTCTTAAAATAAATGTTATCATTTCACTATTCTTAGGGTGATCAGATTCCTGGAGAGAAATACCTGAGCTGCACAGCAAATACAAGGCATATGACATCACTGATCTGACTTTTTATTCTTTTGGGAATTCTGAGGACGGCTTAGTCTTAATACTGAATCCAAGAGCATAAAAGGCAAATAGAAAATAAACCACATCTACCCTCCAGGCCCAAGGGAGAAGGTACAAGCTTTTGAGCTATCTGCTATCTTTTCCCAAAGCCCATCTGAGAGAAGGAATTTATGGGGAAAACTGTCCAGGGACATGCAATCCATTCTCTACTTTAAAAACTCAAAATCCTGCTTTCAGATCAAGCTGTTTTTCTAAACACCTGTGCACCTGAGTCACATTGGTTTAGCAACCTACAGAATCACTGCTTGGAGCTCATGTAAAGGTCCAATTTTGAAGCCGTATCTTCAGCTTCTCTGAGAACTTCTATGAGAAATCTGTGAGTGCATCTGCCGCTAAGATGCTATTTAGGGTGGGTCCATTATGCAGCTTAGTCTGCCCTACATAAAGTCCCATTGGAAATTTTGTTTTTAATGATCAGAACTGGGATAAAGCTTTCTTTGTATAATTACTACATTTCCCTTTTTTCTCCCAATGAGAACTAAATGACTGCTCTCATCTTTCTCTGGACTACCAGAAAACACAGAACAAATTATTTTTAAAAATTATGCTGACCCTTTAAAAGACAGTCACATTCACATTCTGCCTTTCTTGATCCTCAAGGTCTATTTTGACGTGAATATTTTATCTTAGTACCTACTTTTATTATAGGCTTTATTGAAATCTGAAGAAAAAGAAAGAAGGTAGGTCTGTGCTCTTAAAGGCATGAAACAACATGGTGTGTGATAAACATAATTTTTACCAAAACTTAAACATCTGCTATGAATAAATAGGATTTGTAAAATATCTCATTGTATCAAATATCAAGTGGCTCAAGGGACAGTGCTTCATGATAACACCACTCTTGGTCCCAGTCGTCATCATTAATAGTTCTAACAAGGTGCACATGCATAGCGCCGTATAAAGCCATGTTACAGGAGGCCCCCGCAGTCACAGGAGATTGATCCCACTGGTCCCTGGGACAATGAAAATCTTGTTCATCCCATAAAATAAAGATGGAGAGTGACAAGAACCAGGAGCAGCCATGGGCACAAGGACAGAAGAAAGCAAAACTGTGAGAACATCTTTCTCCTCTTCCTCCTCCTCCCTCCTTCCCTGCCACTTCCCAACCACTAAGTCAACTCTCCCACCCATGTGGCTAATCTTTTATATAACAGTTCAAGGAAATCCCTATATCCTGGACTAAGAATTTATAACTGCAATAAGTTTTAAATTGGTACATGGATGATCAAGATGTTTTGAGTAGATGCTGCCTGCCTGGTCCAACCTTCAGTTCCACTCTCTTTCCACAAAACAGAGGGGCTTTGAGAGAGTAGGGGGCTGTGATCAACAGTGTTCTGAAACGCTGCTGCAGACTACCTGCCCCTCCAATTCCACCATACTCAGTGACAAATGAAAGGTACTCAATAAGCATCTCATGAGTGAATCCACTGGCTGTCAATGGCTAACAGAATGTGCACCAACCTTCAGAAACCAGAACAATAAATCCAGAACTATAAAAGAAACATCATACATATATGACAATATAATTTATATATATAAACAGACTTTTTATTATATAGAAATCAAGTTACTTGAAGAAAAGAAAACGGTTCTGTTTTTTACCTTTATACAGCCATCAAAAATATCAGTTTTCCACGAGAGGCCAACTTTTCCAATAAGAGGTAGGTGTTCTCTGTTATTTTTTAAATGTATAACAATGAGCTTCACATGTCCATTTTCAATATTTCCTGAAAAGATATAAGATTGTTTCAATCACTGTCTTCCAATGCAAGATGACAAACCAAGCATGTTCAGTCCGCGACTTTATAAGGATACCTCACCCTGGTAAGCCCTGGCCTCAGCGACGAGGGCAACATGGGCACAGCAATCCCAGCCTCTGGCTTGAGGCCAGAGTGATGCATCTGTGTCCCAGAGGCAGAAACATTAACAAGTGCCCAGAAAGGTGATGTCAAAGGTGAGTCAGGGGAAGCCGGCTGAGGCGAGCCTGGATAGCCACCTGTCACTGATGGAAAGGTGGTCGCTGAAGGAGGAAAGGGTTCTTCTGATGTGGGTAAGCCAACAGTGCTGGAAACCGATATCTAGAATTACACAGCTGAAGAAAGCAGGTGCAGAAATGGCAAAGAAACAAGGGGCTGGAGAGCAGGCGAACATGAAGAGGAGTGGAAGAAACTCATATGAAATAAACCAACACCTCTGCACACGCTTGTAACTGAGTGAGAGTCCGTGCACATGCCCACCTAGCTGGAGGCCAAACCCTGGCCCTCTGCTGCCAGCTCCAAGCCAGCTACTGGCAGCCTGGCCACACGGAGGAGCCCTCGCACCCACACAGCACACTAGCCCTGCTGCCATAGGCCTCCTGTGGCACGGAGAGCCGCGGCACCACTCGGTTTCACACAGACACAAGCTTCCTGGTTCTGTCTGAACACACCCTGAGAAGCGACCATCAGGCACAGCAACACAACTCATGCCCGAGAATTCTCCAGAGATGGAAGTCTGAACAAAGGGAAGATGCAAGTCACAGGGCAAAGCAAACAGAAAAATCATGGAAAAGAGCAAATGTTCTCCAGCCCTGGCCTGGTTATTTCATGAGACAAAATAAAACCAAAGCCAAGCTGCCTTGGGAGCCAAAGCTCTGCTCTAGAAATGTTATACAGTGTTCTCCAACTTAAGTGTCACCAGAAGGTTAAAGCCGACACTTTGCCTGGGGCCTCTTTTGTGACCCAGTAATATGCTTTAAGTGAAAGAGGACACAGAGGCAGGGTTTCCAGCCCCACAAACGGGAGCTCCTTGCCCAGATGCCACACTGCTGGTTTCTCCACATCTTACTTCTGTTCCAAGGACAGAGGCAGCCCACATTTTCCTCTCTAATGCTGAGTAATTAGCAAGAGCTGTGTAGCTTCCCTTCCACTCTCCCCAGGCATAGGAAGAAATGCCAAATGACACGGACCCTTCCCAGGCAACAGCTCTGCTGTCACCTCATCACCTTGTCACCTCAGCAGGGCTCGACGGAAGCAGGGAGGAAGTGTATGAAAAGCGAGGCCTCAGTGGAGGCACAGTAATGACATTCTGAATGGACCAGATGTGATTCTGCTCTGCCCTGCACTACTGCAGTCACGTGCAAAACCAAGGGAGGCCTCTGACTGGTGTGGCAAAGGCAGGCAGCCGACGGCGCCTACAGAAAACCAGGAGCTCATCTTCCATACAGCTTGTCCCCAGGACACGGCAGAAAATGCACTCCAAAGTACAGCAGCCAATAACATCTCAATGGCAACTGTCTGAGCTAATAAACCTCAAATCCCTGTAGGAAGCAGAGACTGTTATTTTGTTATTACCAGGTATTCTCCCACTTCAGAACAATTATAACACTGTGGTGTCTCAAAAGGTCAGAGCTCTTTCCGCCAACCCTCTGTAACCACTTATAAGACAGAGAAAGGTTAAGCTCTTCCTACATTTAAACAGTCTGCACATGGAACAGATGTGTGAAAGTGTGTGTATATAAAATAGGTGTATTTTTGAGTACTTATTGTATACCAACCACTGAGTTAGACACTTAACAGCTTAGAAGAATACTTTAACACCTTAATAATAATATTAACTGGGTAATATAATTTTCTGAATTCATAGGTGATAAAACTGACGCAGAGAGGTTAACAGTAACTCGCCCAAGGTCAGATCCCTGGTCAACGGCAGAAACATGATCCAAACCCTGTTCTGTGTCCAGAGTCTATGTTACAATAGAGTAAGAAATATGCAAAACATATCACTAATTAATTATCTACTAGCCAATAATTTATAATGCAGATTCAGATTCTCATGTTTGTTTTCATACTACTCCCAAGAGAAAAGCCTATTTATAAATTAGCAAGCAGGATACACTGGGGAATCACTATGGCTTCCCAATACTTGAAGTAATGGCTCAGCCTATGAGTCCCACAGCCTCTGCTCCCAGCCCTCCTTATAAGCCGGTCACTGGTGATGCAGGCTCCTTCAGTGAGACACATGTGTTCCTGTAAACCTGGAGTCGGAAATGAGCATGAGAAGAGGAAGAGAACGGGAAGAGCCATCTGCTGGCAGAGGCAGTGGCAGGGGCCTGCACCTCAGGCTGGCAGAAGCAGAGGTTCTGAGGCTGCTAATGGTTACTATACTGCTGACAGTTTCACAAGAGAAGCCACAGAGCATGGCTTTGCATCTATAAACACAGAGTGTGGATCTCCTAGAGAGACTATGAGCAAGTATAGCCTTCATTAAATTCCCGTGTTCCTTAAGTCATTCAGAATAAATTCTGTTCTTGGAGACTCTAATCTTAACTTACCAATACACAAGACCATCTGCAAAATTCAGCAAAATACAATTTGAGGCTCACCATCCTTGGCTTCCAGTGACACTGTACCTGTAAGCATGGCCTTTAGACTCATAAATACCTCATTCCAAACCCTGCTCAGCCATTTATTAACTGTATAACCATGGTCAAGTTCTGAACTCAGTAAAATACAGATACAAACAGCACTTGATAAGGCCTTGTGAGGATGAATGGAACTGATAATATTAACATTATACAGTAGTTGATTATGTATGCCAAGCTAAGTGTGTTAAGTACCCTCTATGCTTTATCTCAATAATAATATTCTATCTGAAGACTGCCAAGTGCATTGTCAAGCAGAATGTGGAGATGTGCCATGTTTGTAGACTGGAAGACCCAATATAGTGAAGATGTCCAATTACCCAAACTTATCTATTATAGTTTCACACAATCACAAGCATAATCCCAATAGGTACTTCAGAAAATGGTTTATAAATAATTAATACTTATATAAATAATAATATTGGCAAGATGATTCTAAACTCCATATGAAAATGCTATGGACCTAAAGTAGCCAAAACAATCTTGGAAAGGAAAAAAAAAAAGTTGACTTCAAGACTTACTATAGAGCTACAGAAATCAAGACAGTGTGGGATTATTTATAAAGACACACAGATTGGCTGGGTGCAGTGGCTCACACCTGTAATCCCAGCACTTTGGGAGGCCAAGGTAGGTGGATCACCTGAGGGCAGGAGTCCGAGACCAGCCTGGCCAACATGGTGAAACACCATCCTACTAAAAATACAAAAATTAGCCAGGTATGGTGGCAGGCATCTGTAATCCCAGCTACTCAGGAGGCTGAGGTGGGAGAATCGCTTGAACCCAGGAGGCAGAAGTTGCAGTGAGCTGAGATCGCACCACTGCACTCCAGTCTGGGCAACAGAGTGAGACTCCGTCTCAAAACAACAAAAAAAAGACACACAGATCAATAAAATGGAATAGATTCGTTCAGAAATAGACCTACACTTTTACAAGCAATCGATTTTTGACAAAGTCATCAAAATGATTTGATGAGCAAAGAAAGTCTTTTCACAAATGGTACAAAAACAACTGGACATCCACACTGGGAAAGAACATCAACTTATCTTCTAATTTACACAAAACACAGATAACAAACCGAAATGCAAAAGCTGAAACCATAACAATGGTAGGAAAAACAAAGAAGAATATCTTTATAACCTGGGATAGAAAAAGTTTTAAAACAGGAAAAAACAACCAGGAAATTCAAAATTGATTAGATTTCATCAAATGAGAAACACTAATTTGTAACACTTTCATAATAAGTCATCAGATGTACAAACCAAGAAAACATGTACTAACAAGTACTAATAAATATGCTATAATGAATTATCTACTCTGACTTTTCTAGGTAATTACCACTCAGAAAGGAGTATACTGTTTCTAATGCTTTACCTATTATAAATTCTTGGGGAGTATAATCTGAACTAGACACAGAAAAAAAATTAATATCAAGAAACTTGATAATATCAAGATGGAACGAAAAGTCACCTATTTTTGGAATTACAACAATAAAAAGATGATAACATGATATATACAAAAATAACTGAAAAAAACTCAAAAACATTAAAGAAGAATTTCATAAGGAGATCACCTGCACTTCTCAGGTTCTGCTGCTAAAGAGCTAAACAATCTCCTACCTCTGAGGCCCATAACTTGTTTTTCATACCCTTGACATTTTCTATTGTGTCTTACAGAGTAAGCACTGAATAGTGTTTTGTTTTGTTTTGTTTTTAGACGGAGTCTCGCTCTGTCGCTCAGGCTGGAGTGCAATGGTGCGATCTCAACTCACTGCAAGCTCTGCCTCCTGGGTTCACGCCATTCCCCTGCCTCAGCCCCCCAAGTAGCTGGGACTACAGGCACCTTGCCACCACGCCTGGCTAATTTTTTGTATTTTTAGTAGAGATGGGGTTTCACCGTGTTAGCCAGAATGGTCTCGATCTCCTGACCTCATGATCCGCCCACCTCGGCCTCCCAAAGTACTGGGATTATAGGCGTGAGCCACCATGCCCGGCCAGCACTGAATAGTTTTTAATTGGTATTTTAATAGAAACTATATTACAGAAAGTCTATAGGATATAGAGCACATCTAACAAAATATGGAAACATAATAAGAATTTGTTCACAAAGGCAACACAAAAATAAGTATTAATAAATGGAGAAAGATGCAGGATCTACATAAAAGCATTTCTCCAGGGTACTAGAGGGAAACTTAAACACAAGCATATCTCAGACATACTGCAGATTCAGTTCTAGACCACAGGAATAAAGCAAATATCACAAAAAAGCAAGTCACATAAATTTTCTGGTTTCCCAATGCATATAAAAGTTATGTTTATACGATACTCTTTTAAATGTGCAATAGCATTATGTCTAAAAAATAATGTACATATTTTAATTCAAAAATACTTTATTGCTAAAAAATGCTAATGACCATCTGAGCCTTCCGCAAAGCATTATCTTTTTGCTGGTGGAAGGTCTTGCCTCAATGTTGATGGCTGATGACTGATCAGGATGGTAGTTGCTGAATGTGGCTGTGGCATTTTTTTAAACTTTTATTTTGGTTCAGGAGTGCATGTGGAGGTTTGTTATATAGGTAAACCGCATGTTGCAGGGGTTTGTAGAGATTATTTCATCACCCAAGTAATAAGCATAGTACCCGATAGGTAGTTTTTGTATCTTCACCTTCCTCCAACCCTCCACCCTCAAGTAGGACCTGGTGGTATCTGTTGTTCCCTTCTTTGTGTTCATATGTACTCTATGTTTAGCTTTCACTTATAAGTGAGAACATACGGTATTTTGTTTTCTGTTCATTAGTTCACTTAAGATAATGGCCTCTAGCTCCATCTATGTTGGTGTAAAGGACATGGCTGCATAATATTGCATGGTGTACAAGTACCATATTTTATCCAGTCTACCACTGATGGGCATTTAAGTTGACTCTATGTCTTTGCTATTGTGAATAGCGCTGTAGTGAACAGATACATGCATGTGTCTTCATGGTAGAATAACTTATAGTCCTTTGGGAACATACCCAATAATGGGATTGCTGGGTCAAATGGTAATTCTCTTTGCAGTTCTCTGAGAAATTGCCAAACTGCTTTCCACAATGGCTGAACTAATTTACATTCACACCAGCAGTGTATAAGTGTTCCCTTTTCTCCACAACCTTGTGAGCCTGTGTCATTTTTTTGAATTTTTAATAATAGCCATTCTGATTGGTATAAGATGGTATCTCACTGTGGTTTTGATTTGCACTTCTCTAATGATTAGTGATGTTGAGCATTTTATCATATGCTTGTTGGCAGCATGTACGTCTTCTTTTGAAAATTGTCTGTTCATGTCCTTTGCCTACTTTTTAATGGGGTTTTTTTTGCTTGTGAATTTAAGTTCCTTACAGATGCTGGATGTTAGACCTTTATGAAATGCACAGTTTGCAAATGTTTTCTCCCATTTGATAGGTGTCTGTTTACTTGGTTGATAGTTTCTTTTGCTGTGCAGAAGCTCTTTAGTTTAAGTAAGTCCCATTTGTCAATTTTTGGTTTTGATGCAATTATTTTTGGTGTCTTCATCATGAAATCTTTGCCAGTCCTATGTTCAGAATGGTATTTATTAGGCTATCTTCCAGGGTTTTTATAGTTTTAGGTTTTACATTTCAGTCTTTAATACATCTTGAGTTGATTTTTATATGTGTGTAAGGAATTGGTCCAGCTCCAATCATCTGCATATGGCTAGCCAGTTATCCCTGCATCATTTATTGAATAGGAAGTCCTTTCCCCATTGCATGTTTTTGTCTCTTTGTTGAAGATCAGATGGTTGTAGGTGTGTGTGGCATTATTTCTGGGCACTCTATTCTGTTCCATTGGTCTATGTGTCTGTTTTTATGCAAGTACCATGCTGTTTTGGCTACTGTAGCCTTGTAATATAGTTTGAAGTCAGGAAATGTGATGCCTCCAGTTTTGTTCTTTTTGCTTAGCATTGCCTTGACTATTTGGGCTCTTTTTTTGTTCCATATGAATTTTTAAATAGTTTTTATCTAATTCTGTGGAGAATGTCATTGGTAGTTTGATAGGAATAACACTGAATCTATAAATTACTTTAGGCAGCCTGGCTATTTTAACAATATTGATTTTTCCTATCCATCAGCATGAATGTTTTTCCATTTGTGTCATCTTGAATTTCACTGAGCAGTGTTTTGTAATTCTCACAGAATTATAAAATAGATCTCATAGAAGTCTTTCACCTCCCTGGTCAGCTGTATTCCTATTTGTAGGTATTTTATTCTTTTTCTCTTAAGTTCTGGGATACATGTGCATGACGTACAGGTTTGTTACACAGGTAAATGTGTGTCATGGTGGTTTGCTGCACCTATCAACCTATCACTTAGGTATTAAGCCCCACATGCCTTAGCTATTTATCCTGATGCTCTCTCTTTCCACACACACACCCCTCGACAGGCTCCAGTGTGCGTTGTTCCCCTAGGTATTTTATTCTTTTTGTGGCAATTGTGAATGTGAATGTGTTCTTGATTTGGCTGTCAGCATGGATGTTGTTGGTGTACAGAAATGCTACTA
This sequence comes from Pan paniscus, assembly GCF_029289425.2. Lineage (NCBI taxonomy): Eukaryota > Metazoa > Chordata > Mammalia > Primates > Hominidae > Pan > Pan paniscus. The sequence goes on from NC_073266.2 coordinate 91,619,483, forward strand.
ATTTTTGTACATTAATTTTGTATCCTGAAACTTTGGTGAAGTTGTTTATCAGATCAAAGAGCTTTTGAGCAGAGACTATGGGGGATTTTAGGCATATAATCATCTTGCCTGCAAACAGGGATAGTTTGACTTCCTATTTGGATGCCTTTATTTCTTTGTCTTGTCTGATTGCTCTAGCCAGGACTTTCAGTACTATGTTGGAGTGGTGAGAGAGAGCATCCTTGTCTTGTTCCAGTTTTCAAGGGGAATGCTTCCAGTTTTTGCCCATTCAGTATAATATTGGTTTTGAAATAGATGGCTGTTATTATTTTGAAGTATGTTCCTTCAATGCCTAGTTTCTTGAAGGTTTTTATCATGAAGTGATGTTGAATTTTATCAAAAGCTTTTTCTGCATCTATTGATAATCATGTGGTTTTTGTTTTTAGTTTTCTTTATGTTATGAGTCACATTTATCGATTTGCATATGTTGAACCAACCTTGCATCCTGGAGATAAAACCTACTTGATCATGGTGGATTAGCTTTTTGATGTGCTGCTATATTCAGTTTGCTAGTATTTTGTTGAGGATTTTGGCATCTATGTTCATCAAGGATATTGGCCTGAAGTTTTCTTTTTAATTGTGTCTCTGCCAGGTTTTGGTATCAGGATGATGCTGGCCTCACAGAATGACTTAGAGAGGAGTCCCTCCACCTCAATTTTTTGGAATAGTTTCCCTAGGAATAGTACCAGCTCTTCTTTATACAGCTGGTAGAATTTGGCTGTGAGTCCTTCTGGTCTGTGGCTTTCTTTTGGTTGGCAGGCTTTTTATTACTGATTCAATTTTTGAACTCATTACTGATCTGTTCAGGGATTCAATTTCTTCCTGGTTCAGTCTTGGGAGGGTGTATGCGCCCAGGAATTTATCCATTTCTTCTATGTTTTCTAGCTTTACGTGCATAGAGGTGCTCATAATAGTCTCAGGGTTTTTGTATTCCTCTAGGGTCAGTGGTAATGCCCCCTTTGTCATTTCTGATTGTATTTATTTGTATCTTCTCTATTTTTTATAACTCTAGCTAGCAGTCTGTCTTAATTTTTTCAAAAAAACAACTCCTGAATTCATTAATATTTTGTACAATTTTTCACATCTCAATTTCCTTTAGTTCAGCTCTGATTTTGGTTATCTCTTGTCTTCTGCTAACTTTGGGGTTGATTTGCTCTTGGTTTTCTAGTTCCTCTAGTTGTGATGTTATATTGTTAATCTGAGATCTTTCTAACTTTTTGATGTGGGTGTTTAGTGCTATAAACTTCCTTCATAACACTGCCTTAGCTTTGTCGCAGAGATTTTGATATATTGTATCTTTGTTCTCATTAGTTTCAAATAATTTCTTTATTTCTGCCTCAATCATTTCCCAAAAAGTCACTCAGGAGCAAGTTGTCTAATTTCCATGTAATTGTATGGTTTTGAGTTATTTTCTTAGTATTGATTTCTATTTTTATTGTGCTGTGGTCCAAGAGCATGGTTGGTATGATTTTAGTTTTCTTTATTTTCATTTGCTGATGATTGTTTTATGTCTGGTTGTGTGGTCGATTTTGGAGTATATGCCATGCACAGATGAGAAGAGCGTATATTCTGTTGTTTTGGGGTGAAGTGTTCTGTACATGGCTATTTGGTCAAGTGTCAAGTTCAGGTCCTGAATATCTTTGTTAGTTTTCTGCCTTGATGATCAAATACTGTTAGTGGGGTACTAAAGTCTCCCACTATTACTGTTTGGTTATCTAAGTCTCTTCATAGGTCTCTAAGAACTTGCTGTATAAATCTGGGTGTTCCTGTGTTGGGTGCATACATATTTAGGACAGTTAGTTCTTCGTGTTGAATTGAGCCCTTTATCATTATGTAATGCCCTTCTTTCTCAATTTTGATTTTTGCTGGTTTAAAGTCTGTTTCGTCTGAAGTTGGAATAGTAACCCCTGCTTTTTTTCTCTTTTCTGTTTGCTTGGTAGATTTTTCTCATTCTACATCCCTTGAGTCTATAGGTGTCACTGCATGTGAGATGGGTGTCCTGAAGACAGCAAACCATTGGGTCTTGCTTCTCTAAATCCACTTGTCACTCTGTGCCTTTTAATTGGGCTATTTAGCCTGATTATATTCAAGATTTGTGTTGCTGTGTCCAGATTTGTTGCTGTCATCATGTTGTCAGCAGTTACTATGTATATTTATTTGTGTGGTTGCTTTATAGTGTCACTGGTCTATGTACTTAGTGTGTTTTTGTAGTGGTCAGTAATAGTCTTTCATGTTTACAACTACCTTGAGGACCTCTTGTAAGGCAGGTCTGGTGGTATCAAAATCTCTTAGCATTTGCTTGTCTGAAAAGGATCTTATTTCTCTTTCCCTTATGAAGCTTCATTTGGCTGGATATCAAATTCTTAGTTGAAAATTATTTTCTTCAAGAATGCTGACTAAAGGCACCCATTCTTTTCTGTAGGGTTTCTGCTAAAAGGTCCACTGTTAGTTTGATGAAGTTCCCTTTGCAGGTAACATGCCCCTTCCCCCAGCTGCCTTTAATGTTTTTTCTTTCATTTTGACCTTGGAGAATCCAATGACTACATGTCTTGGGGATGGTCTTCTTGTGTAGTGTTTCACAAGGGTTCTCTGCACTTCCTGAATTTGAATGTTGGCCTCTCTAGAGAGGTTGAGGGAATTTTCACAGACCTTATCATAAAATATGTTTTTCAAGGCATTTGCTTTCTCTCCATGTCTTTCAGGGAGGCCGATGCATCGTAGATTTGGTCTCTTTAATCCCATATTTCTTGGAGATTTTTTTTCATTCTTCTTGTTTTTTCCTTATTTTTGTCTGACTGAGTTCTTTTGTAGAGCTGGTCTTTAAGCTCAGATTCTTTCCTCATGCTTGGTTGATTCTATTGTTAATACTTGTGATTGTATTCTGAAATTCTTGAAGTGAGTTTTTCAGCTACATCAGCTCAGTTTGGTTCTTTCTTAAATGGCCATTTCATTTTCCATCTTCTGTGTCATTTTTATTGTAGTCCTTAGATTTCTTGGATTGGGTTTTGACATTCTTCTGAATGTTGATGATTTTTGTTCTTATCCATATTCTGAATAATATTTCTGTCATTTTAGTCATTTCAGCCTGGTTAAGAACCATTGTGGGGGAACTAGTGTGGTCGTTTGGAGGTGAGAAGACACTCTGGCTTCCTGAGTTGCCAGAGTTCTTGCAATGGTTCTTTCTCATCTGTGTGGGCTGATGTTTCTTCAATCTTTGAAGTTGCTGTCCTTTGGATAGCTGTATGTTTTTGCTTTTATCTTTGATGTCCGTGGGGGTATGATTGTGACGTAAGGTAGGCGAGTTGACTCGTTTCATTTCTGGTAGATTTTGTGGGGGCCAACGCTCAGCTCAGCACCCCTAGGCTGCATGTTTTAACTCTGGAAGACTGATATCATGACCCCAGCTTTGTTCTTTGACCCCCCTCAGGATGGAAACCTGCTGTGTCAGAACAGCCAAAGTGTTCCCAGAATGCTGGTCACAACACTCTGATGGGTGGTGCCAGATAAAGCATCATGTGGTGGCAGCAGGATCCATGCTTGTTTTCATGGGCGAGCAGCAGCAGCAGCAGCACAGCAGGGTGCATGCTTGTCAGCTGGGACACAGGGCTGGTGGGCCCAGAGAAGGGGGTGGGGCAGAGAAGGGGGCAGGCTGCTAGGGTCCATACACACATTCACACCCACAGCTGTGTTGGCACAGGGGCAGGGTGCTGGCAGGCGCAGAGCTGGCGACCTCCATGCATGTGTTCATACCAGCAGAAGTGGCAACACAGGGTGGGGGCAGGCCTGCTGTTGTCCATGCACATGTTTGTGCCAGTAATGCACATGGACAACAGCAACAGGCGGGTGGTGGGTGTGCTCATGCCAGCAGCAATAGCATGGTGGAGTGCACATACACCCACATGCTGGAAAGAAAGGTAAGGCAAGGTTCACTCATACACGTGTGCTGGCAAAACAATGGGCGGGGGGGGGGGTGGCTGCAGACAAGTACGTGCTAGCAAAGTGGCATAGGGTAGTCTGCAATGAGGAATGAATGCATGTGGCTGGTGCGTGTCAGCAAGGGCCACTCTGCTGGAGCTCTCTGATGGCCAGGTGTGGTCTGCCAGTGCAGGAACTATGATGTGGGTCCAAGCCATAGTTGGGCTTCCAAGGCAGCACTGCAAGCAGGTACAGCCAAGTTGGGGCCCTGGGAGAGGCCAGCAGACATAAGGGTGCTCAGGTGAGTCTGGTCTCATTTCATGGGCAAGATCACCCTGCTCCGTTCAAGAAACCACTTTCCCTGCTCATCTGTAAGAAGCAACTCCTTATCCATTCAAGTTTTATCATGAGATTAAAGCAATTTAGTCACAGCAGGCCCCACTTCTAACTGTAGTTCTCTTGCTATTTCCACCACATCTGCAGTTTCTTCCTCGAGTGAAGTCTTGAACCTCTCAAAGTCATTCATGAGGGTTAGAATCAACTTCTTCCAAACTCCTGTTAATGTTGATATTTTGACCTCCTCCCTTGAATCATGTGCGTTCTTAATGGCATCTAGAATAGTGAATCCTTTCTGAAAGGTTTTCAATTGACTTTGCCCAGATCCATCAAATGAATCACCATCTCTGGAAACTATAGACTTATAAAACTATAGACTTGTAAAAAGACAAGAGAGAGACAAAAGAGAGACTACAGACTTATAAAATGTATTGCTTAAATAAGACTTAATGGATGAAATTACCCTTTATGGATTACAGAATGGATGTTGCGTTAGTAGGCGTGAAAACAACATTAATCTTTTTGTACATCTCCATCAGAGCTCTTGCATGACTAGATGTATTCTCAATGAGCAGTAATACCTTGAAAGAAATTGATATAGTCTAGATATGTATCTCTGCCAAAATTTCATGTTGAAATGTAATCTCCAGTGTTGGAGGTAGGGCCTGGTGGGAGCTGACTGTATTGGAGGGTAGATTTCTCATGAATGCTTTAGTGCCACCCTCTTGGTACTATTCTTATGATAGTGAGTGAATTCTTGCAAAATCTGGTTGTTTAAAAGTATGTGGCCTCTCCCCTCCTTTCTCTTGCTCCAGCTTTTGCCATGTGATGTGCCCACTCCCCACTTCGCCTTCCACCCTGATTGTAAGCTTCCCGAGGCCTCCTTAAAAGCTGATGCCATTCTATATCCTGTACAGCCTACAGAACCTCGAGCCAATAAAATATCTTTTCTTTATAAATTACCTAATCCTGAGTATTTCTTTTTAGCAATGTGAGAACAGACTAATACAGGAATCTTGCTTTCTGAGAAGTGGGTCTCAATAGTGGACTTATTCAGTAAACCATGCTATAAACAGATATGCTGTCACCTCGGCTGTGTTGTCTCATTTATACAGCAGAGACAAAGTAGATTTAGCAGCCTCCTTAAGATCCCTAGGATTTCAGAATGGTAAAAGAGGATTGGCTTGAACTTAAAGTAAACAGCTGCATTAGCCATGAACAAGAAAGTCAACCTGTCCTTTGAAGCCAAGCAGTGACTTCTCTTCTCTAGCTATGAAAGTCCTCGATAGTGGCTCCTTCCCATGGAAGACTGTCTCATCTAAATTGAGAATCCATTGTTTAGTGTAGCCACCTTCATCAATGATCTTAACTAGATCTTCCGGAGAACTTGGTGCAACTTCCCCTCAGCACTTGCTGCTGTACCTTGCACTTTTATGCTGTGGATATTTCTTGTTTTCTTAAACCTTATAATCCAACCTCTGCTAGCTTCAAACTTTTCTTCTGCAGCTTCCTACCTTTTATCAGCATTCACAGAATAAAAGGGAGTTAGGTCCTTGCTCTGGATTAGGTACTGGCTTAAGGGAATATTGTGGCCAGCTGGATCTTCCATTCGACAACTAAAGCTTTCTTCATATCAGCCATAAGGCTGTTTTGATTTTTTATCATTTGTATGTTCACTGGAGTGGCACTTTAATTTCCTTCAAAAACTTTTCCTTTGTATTAATGACTTGGCTGTTTGGTGCAAGAGACCTAGCTTTCAACCTCTCTTGGCTTTTAACATGCCTTCCTCACTAAACTTAATCACTTCTAGCTTTTGATGTAAAGTGAGAGACATGCAACTCTTCACCTGAATGCTTAGAGGCCACTGTAGGATTATTAACTGGCCTAATTTCAACATTCTTTTTTACCAGGGAATAGAAAGGCCTGAGGTGAGGGAGAAGGACGGCTGAATAGCTGGCCAGTGGAGTAGTCAGAACACATACAACAGTTATCTATTAGGTTTGCCATCTTACATGGGCACTGTCTGAGGTGCCCCAAAACAGTTACAATAGTAACATCAAAGATCTCTGATCACAAATCACCAGAACAGATATAATAATAATAATGAAAAAGTTTAAAACATTGGGAATTACCAACATGTGACATAGAAATTCAAAGTGAGTACATGCTATTAGAAAACCGGCACCAATAGACGTGCTTCATGCAGAGGTGCCACAAACTTTGAAGTTGTAAAAACTACAATATCTTAGACTTCCAGATCCAACATGGTAGCACAGAAGCAAGCTGGATTCACTCCCCTCAACAGAAAACTGAAACAAATGCACAATGCTAAGATTATCACCAGAAATATTCCAGAACTCAAATACAAGAATGAGATATTTCCTGAGGCCACAGAGAAGTGAAAGACCCTGAGCAGATGGTGACAGAATTGGATTTCACATCTGTGACACCCCTCCCCCCATTCTACCCATAACCAAGGGCGTCGAAAATTTTCCTGCAACTCATGGTCTCCACAATGCAAACCATGAGATTAAGGTGGACAACCAGCTTCCCCACCATCTTGGGTTCCCTGGCAGGAGACCTGTCCCTACTTTAAGCCATGGGAAGTACTGAGCATGCCTGAAGAGAGAAATATCCTTGAGGACAGACAAAGTCAAAATGGAGAGGTAAGACTATCATCCCCAGCCCTGGAAATGCAGCTCAGTAACTCAGACAAAGGAGATGCCAAATCACTGTGACTGTTCAGTAGCACCACACTACAGGATGGATGTTCCACTGGTTCCTGGGCACAAACCCCTAGCCAGCCTTCTCACACTGCCAGGATATACTCTTTGGGGCCTCCTGCATCTGAGACAAGTAGTACTCCAATTAGTTACTACAGCCAAGGTGAAAATGGGCTTAAGGCACCACCTAGAGCCAAAAAGGAGCCAACAACTTGGCAGTAAATAATATCTAAGCAAATACATCCCATAAAAAAAACAAAAGCCAGACAGAGAAGACTGGAATAAATAACTAATCATTCAGTGGAAAGATATAGCCATATAGCCACAAGAAAGAAGAGCGAACAGGGAGCCATAATCTCCCAAAGCAAACAAACAAACAAAAAAAAACACAAAAAACAAACAACAACAAAAAACAGTAACTGACCCTAACAAGATGGCGATATGTGAGCTTTCTGACCAATAATTCAAAATGGTAGTTTTAAGGAAACTCAGTGATCTCCAAGATAACACAGAAAAGCAATTCAGGAAAATAAACATGTTGATAAACAAGGAAAGCTGAGAAAAGACACAGACCCTCTGAAAGAAGCGGATTACTCCTGCAGGATACAGGACACACACCAAATACTGTGAGTACCCAAGCTATGGAAGTAGGAAAGAGGAATCACCCACCCCGAAAACACACCCTCATTGGAGAACTTGAAGGTCTAGATCATGGGAGAAGGTCTAGATCACGGGTCCTTACCTGGAGCTGAGTCAGTTTAGAGAGCCGAGTGAAATACTGGGGCAGAGGAAGCAATGGGAAAAGCCCTGTGGGCTCTCTGGATCCACAAGGAAGCCATTTCTGCCTTGCCTAGGAAGGATCCTTGGGGAGGGTTGCCAGAGGAACTGGGAAAAGACCAAAAGGAAAAGGAAACCTCCAGCTAAACTTTGTAACAACTCCAGCTGAACGCAATGTCTCCTGGCCAGAACTTGGGGGAGGGTGTGAATCCGGTGTGCAGACTCCACGGGTTGGGAGGCACGAAAGCCCTCCTTGCTTTCACAGTTGAGAGGCAGGTAGGCTGGGGCAAGTTCTCAGCCCTGCACAGCCACTGCCTGGAAACAGACTTGGTGCTGTTGGGGGGTTGGGGGGTTGGGAGGATGAGGGGAGCGGGTGCGGTGGAAGTGAGATCAGCCTTTTAGGTTGCGTGGGAGCTGGGTGAGGCCTGTGACTGTTGGCTTTGCCCCGCTTCCCTGACAACCTGCATGACACAGCAGAGGCAGCCATAGTCTTCCTGGGAACATAGCTCCATTGATGTGGGAACCACACCTCCATCCCCCACAGCAGCCACAGCAAGACCCACCCAAGGAGAGTCTGAGCTCAGATACGCCTAGCCCTGTCTCCACCTGATGGTCCTTCCCTGCCCACCCTGGTAGCTGAAGACAAAGGGCATATACTCTTGGGAGTTCTAGGGCCCCACCTACCACCTGATCCTCCCTATACTACTACAGCCGATGCTCTCTTAAAAGCACAACCTCCTGGCAGGAGGCCAACTAGCACAAAAATAGTGCAATAAACAAAATTACAACTAAGGACCCTTGCAGAGTCCACTTCACTCCCTTGCCACCTCCACTGGAACAGGAGCTGGTATCCATGGCTGAGAGACCTGCAGACAGTTCACATCACAGGACTCTGTGCAGACACCCCCTCCTTCCCCCAGTACCAGCCTGGAGCAGGTAGACCTACCAGATGGCTAGATCCAGAAGAGAGATAACAATCACTATAACTTAGCCCTCAGGAAACCACATCCCTAGGAAAACACAGAGAGTACTACATCAAGAGAACACCCCATGGGACAAAAGAATCTGAACAGCAGCCTTGAACCCTAGACCTTCCTTCTAACATAGCCTACCCAAATGAGAAAGAACCAGAAAAACAATTCCGGTAATATGACAAAACAAGGCTAATATCCCCCAAAATTCACACTAGCTCACCAGCAATAAATCCAAACCAAGAAAAAATCCTTGATTTACCTGAAAAAGAATCCAGAAGGTCAGTTAATAAGCTAATCAAGGAGGCACCAGAGAAAGGTAAAGTCCAATTTAAGGAAACCAAAAAAAGATACAAGAAATGAGGGGGGAAATCTTCAGTGAAATTGAGAGCATAAATAAAAAACAATTAAAACTTCAGGAAATAATGAGTGCACTTAGAGAAATGCAAAATGCTCTCAGGAAAGTCTCAGCAATAGAACTGAACATGGCAGAAGAAAGAACTTCAGAGCTCAAAGACAAGGTTTTTGAGTTAACCCAATCTAACAAAGACACAGAAAAAAGAATAAGAAAAAATGAACAAAGCCTCCAAGAAGTTTGAAGATATGTTAAATGACCAAACCTAAGAATAATTGGCATTCCTGGGAAAGAAGAGAAATCTAAAAGTTTGGAAAACATATTTGGGGGAATAATCGGGGAAACTTCACTGGCCTTGCTAGAGACCTAGACATCCAAATATAAGAAGCTCAAAGAACACCTGGGAGATTCATCGCAAAAAGATCACCATCTAGGCACACTGTCATCAGGTTATCTAAAGTTAAGACAAAGTAGGCAAGGCATGGTGACTCACATCTGTAATCCCAGCACTTTGGGAGGCCGAGGCGGGCAGATCACTTGAGGCCAGGAGTTCAAGACTAGCTTGGCCAACATAGCAGCACTCCATCTATACTAAAAATACAAAAATTAGCTGGGCGTGGTGGCACATGCCTTTAGTCCCAGCTATTCAGGAGGCTGAGGCAGCAGAATCACTTGAACCCAGGAGGTGAAGGTTGCACTGAGCCAAGATTACACCACTGCACTCCAGTATGGGCAAAGAGCGAGACTCCATCTCAAAGAAAAAAAAAACAAAAGTTAAGACAAAGGAAAGAATCTTAAGAGCTGTGAGGCAAAAGCACCAGGTAACCTATAAAAATCTATCAGATTAACAACAGATTTCTCAGCAGAAACTCTACAAGCTAGAAGGGATTGGGGCCCTATGTTAAGCCTCCTTAAATAAAACAACTATCAGCCAAACATTTTGTATCCAGTGAAACTAAGCTTCATAAATGAAAGAAAGATACAGTCTTCTTCAGATAAACTAACGCCGAGAGAATTTGCCACTATCAAGCCAGCACTACAAGAACGGCCAAAAGGAGGGCTAAATCTTGAAACAAATCCTGGAAACACATAAAACAAAACCTCTAAAAGCATAAATCTCACAGGACCTATAAAACAAAAATACAATTAAAAAAAGGTATACAGGCAACAAATAGCACAATGAATGGAATAGTACCTTACATCCCAATACTAACATTGAATGTGGCCTAAATGCTCCATTTAAAAGACACAGAATGGCAGAATAGATAATTCACCAACCTACTAGTTGCTGCTTTCAAGAAACTCACCTAACACATAAGGACTCACATAAACTTAAGGTAAAGGGGTGGGAAAATACATTCCATGCAAATGGACACCAACAGCAAGCAAAAGTAGCTATTCTTATATCATTAAAACAAACTTTACAGCAACAGCAGTTTAAAAAGACAAAGGGGGACATTATGTAATGATAAAACGCTTTGTCCAACAGGAAAATATCACAGTCCTAAAAATATATGCACCTAACACTGGAGCTCCCAAATTTATAAAACAATTACTACTAGACCTAAGAAATGAGATACACAGCAACACAATAACAGTGGGAAACTTCAATACTCCACTGACAGCTCTAGACAGGTCATCAAGACAGAAAGTCAACAAAGAAACAATGGATTTAAACTATACCCTGGAACAAATGGACATAACAGATACTTACAGAACATTCTACCCAGCAACCACAGAATATACATTCTATTCATCAGTGCATGGAACTTTCTCCAAGATAGGCCATGTGATAAGCCACAAAACAAGTCTCAATGAATTTAAGAAAACTGAAATTATATCAGGTACTCTCTCAGACTACAGTGGAATAAAAATGGAAATCAACTCCAAAAGAAACCTTCAAAGCCACACAAATACATGGAAATTAAATAACCTGCTCCTGAGTGAGCACTGGGTCAACAATAAGATCAAGATGGAAATTTAAAAATTATTTGAACTGAATGACAAAATGAGACAACCTATCAAACCTCTAGGATACAGCAAAAGTGGTGCTAAGAGAAAAGTTCATAGCCCTAAATCCCTACATCAAAAAGTCTGGAAAGGCACAAATAGACAATCTAAGGTCATACCTCAAGGAACTAGAGAAAAAAGAACAAACCAAACCCAAACTCGGCAGAATAAAGGAAATAACCGAGATCAGAGCAGAACTAAATGAAATTGAAACAAAAAAAATACAAAAGATAAATGAAACAAAATGGTGGTTCTTTGAAAAAATAAATAAAATTGATAGACCATTTGCAAGATTAATCAAGAAGAGAGAAAATCCAAATAAGAACAATTAGAAATGAAATGGGAGATATTACAACTGATACCACAGAAATAGAAAAGATCATTCAAGGCTACTATGAACACCTTTATGCACATAAACTAGAAAACCTAGGTGAGATGGATAAATTCCCGGAAAGATACAACCCTCCTAGCTTAAATCAGAAAGAATTAGATACTCTGAACAGACCAGTAACAAGCAGTGAGATTGAAATGGTAATTTAAAAATTACCACCAACAAAAAAGTCCAGGGACAGATGGATTCACAGCTGAATTCTACCAGACACTCAAAGAATTGGTACCAATCCTATTGACACTATTCCACAAGATAGAGAAAGAAAGAATCCTCCCCAGATCATTCTATGAAGCCAGTATCACCCTCATACTAAAACCAGGATAGGACATAACCAAAAAAGAAAACTAAAGACCAACATCCCTGATGAACACAGATGCAAAAATCCTTAACAAAATACTAACTAACTGAATCCAACAACATATCAAAAAGATAATCCACCATGATCAAGTGGGTTTCATACCAGGGATGCAAGGATGGTTTTACATAATGCAAGCCAATAAATGTGATACACCACATAAACAGAATTACCAACAAAAATCACATGATCATCTCAGTAGATGCTGTAAAAGCATTTGACAAAATGCAGCATGGCTTTATGATTAGAGCTCTCAGCAAAATTGGCATACAAAGCATATACCTCAATGTAATAAAAGCCTACAAGGAAAGCTACAAAACACTGCTGAAAGAAATCACAGATGACACAAACAAATGAAAACACATCCCATGCTCATGGATGGGTAGAATCGATATTGTGAAAATGACCATATTGCCAAAAGCGATCTATAAATTCAATACAATTCCCATCAAAATACCACCATAATTCTTCACAAAACTAGAAAAAACAATCCTAAAATTCATATGGAAACAAAAAAGAGCCTGCATAGCCAAAGCAAGACTAAGCAAAAAGAACAAATCTGGTGGCAACACATTAACCTGATTTCAAACTATACTATAAGGCCACAGTCACCAAAACAGCATGGTACTAGTATAAAAATAGGCACATAGACCAGTGGAACAGAATAGAGAATCCAGAAACAAACCCAAATACTTACAGTCAATTGATCTTGAACAAAGCAAACAAAAACATACAGTGGGGAAAGGATACCCTATTCAACAAATGTGCTGGGATAATTGGCAAGTCACATGTAGGAGAATGAAATGGGATCCTCATCTCCTGCCTTATACAAAAATCAACTCAAGATGAATCAAAGACTTAAACCTAAGGCGTGAAACTCTAAAAACTCTAGAAGATAACACTGGAAAAACCCTTCTAGACATTGGCTTAGTCAAGGATTTCATGACCAAGAACCCAAAAGGAAATGCAATAAAAATAAAGATAAATAGCTGGGACTTAATTAAACTAAAGAGCTTTTTCACAGAAAAAGAACAGTTAGTAAACAGACAACCTACAGAGTGGGGGAAAATCTTCACCATCTATACATCTGACAAAGGACTAACATCCAGAATCTACAAAAATTCAAACAAATTAGCAAGAAAAAAACAATCCCATCAAAAAGTGGGCTAAGGATATGAATAGATAATTCTCAAAAGAAGATATACAAACGGCCAACAAACACAAAAAAAATGCTCAGCATCACTAATGATCAGGGTAGTGCAAATCAAAACCACAATGCGATAATACCTTACTCCTGCAAGAAAGGCCATAATCAAAAAATCAAAACATAACAGATGCTGGCATGGATGTGGCACAAAGGGAAAACTCCTGTACTGCTGAAGGGAATGTAAACTAGTACAACCACTATGGAAAATAGTGTGGAGACTCCTTAAAGAACTAAAAGTAGAACTACCATTTGATCCAGCAATTCCACTACTGGGTATCTAACCAGAGGAAAATAAGTCATTATACAAAAAAGATACTTGCTCATGCATTTTTATAGCAGCACAGTTCACAATTGCAAAAATGTGGAACCCACCCAAATGCCCATCAATCAACAAATGGATAAAGAAACTGTGGTGTATATGTATACAATGGAATACTACTCAGCATAAAAAGGGATGAATCAATGGCATTTGCGGCAACCTGGATGGGACTGGAGACTATTATTCTAAGTGAAGTAACTCAGGAATGGAAAACCAAACATCACATGTTTTCACTCATAAGTGGGAACTAAGCTATGAGGATGCAAAGGCGTAATGACACAACGGACTTTGGGGACTCAAGGGGAAAGGGTGGGAAGTGGGTGAGGGATAAAAGACTACAAATTGGGTTCATTGTATACTGCTGAGGAGATGGGTGCACCAAAATTTCACAAACCACCACTAAATAACTTACTCATGTAACCAGATACCACCTGTTCCCCCAAAAACCTGTGGAAATAAAATTTTTTTAAAAAAGAAAAGCAATTCAGAAATGTATCAGAGAAATTGAGCAAACAGATTGAAATAATTATAAAAAGTCAAACAGAAATCTTGGAACTAATGAATACTTTTGCTGAACTGAAAAATTCATAGGAGGCTCTCAAAAACAGAATGGATCCAGCAAAGAAAAGTATCAGTGAGGTAGAAGGCAGGCCTTTTGAAAATACCTAGTCAGAGGAAAAAAGAAAAAAGAATGAAAAGGAATGAAGACTGCCTACAAGATATAGAAAATTACCTCAAAAGGCCAAGTCTAATAACTATTGGTGTTCGATTGAAAGTTGAGCAAGAACAAGTAGTAGAAATCTTACTCAAATAAATAATAACAGAAAACTTTCCAAAACTTGAGAAAGATATATCCAGGTACAAGAATACTAGACAACACCAAACAGATTTGACTCAAATAAGACTACTCCAGGACATATAATAATCAAATACTCAAAGGTCAAGCACAAAGAGAGGATCCTAAAAGCAGCAAGAGAAAAGAAGCAAATAACATAAAAGAGCACAAATTCATCTGGCAATAGATTTCTCAATAGACTCCATACAGGCCAGGAGGGAATGAAATGACATTTTCAAAGTGCTGAAAGAAAAAGAAAACTGCCATCCAAGAATATTGTATCTGGAAAATCTATCTTTCAAATATGAAGGACAGATAAAGTATCTCCCACACAAACAAAAGCTGAGGTAATTCACCAACACCAGACCTAACTTATAAGAAATGCTAAAAGGAGTTATTCAGTCTGGAAGAAATAAATACTAATATGTGAAAAGAAAACATTGGAAGATAGAAAACTTACTGGTAAAATTAAGCACAAAACTCAGAATATTCTAACACTGTAACTGTGGTGTGCAATCCATTCATAACTCTACTATGAAGCCCAAAAGACAAATCTATCAGCAATAACAGCTACAGCAACGTGTTAGGAGATAGGTAATATAAAAATATATAAACTGAGACAACTAAAGGTCAAAACATAAGGTGAGGAGTGGTAATTAAAGTATGTAATTTTTTTCTCGTTTCTTTATTTGCGTCTATTCTTTTCTTTGTGTTCTAAGTTTTCATCTCTTTAAAATAACTTGTTATATCTATAAGATGTTTTTATAAGCCTCATGGTACAAGAATGAAAAAACCTATTAATAGATTAACTAAAAATAAAAAGCAACAAATTAAAATATTCTACCAGATAATATAACAACAAAAAAAGACAGGAAGAAAAGGACAGAAGGGTTACAAAACAACCAGAAAACAAGCAACAAAGTAGCAGTAGTAAGTGTTTCCTTATCAGTAACAACACTGAATGTAAATTGACTCAATTCTCCAATTAAAAGGCAGAGTGGCTCAATGGATAAAGAAATAGAATCTAACTATATGCTGCCTACAAGAGACCCACTTCACCTATGAAGACACACATTTACTGAAATGAAAGGGTTAAAAAAAGATATTCCATACAACTGCAAACCAAAAAAGAAAAAGTGTAGCTGTGCTTCTACCAAATAAACTACAAATCAGGATAAAATAGACGGTAATAATGGAGAAAGAAGGTCACTAAATAATGATAAAGGGGTCAATTTGGCAAAAGGATACAACAATTATAAATATCTGTGCATCCAACAGCAGAGCTCCCAATTATATAAATCAAATATTAATAGATCTAAGGGAAGGGACAGGATACAATACAATAATAGTAGAGTGCTTTAACATGTCTGCACCATCCCATGTCTACTGCAGCACTATTCACAATAACCAAAATATGGAATTAATCTAAGTGTAAATCAATGGCTGAATGAATAAAGAAAATGTGAAATATATACAAAATTAAATATTATTCAGCCACTAAAAAGAATGAAATCCTGTCATCTGCAGCAACATGGATGAAACTGGAGGTAATTATATTAAGTAAAATAATCTAAGAACAGGAAAACAAATATTGCACGTTCTCACTTATATGTGGGAGCTTAAAATGTGTATCTCATGAAGACAGAGAGTAGACTAGTCATTACTGGAGGCAAGGAAGGACAGAGATGAGGAGAAGTTAATGGGTACAAATACATAGTTTGACAGAAGAGATAAAACCTAGTGTTAGACCAGTAGAGTGACTACAGTTTATGATTGCCTATTATATATTTCAAAATAGTTAGAATTAAATAATTCAAATGTTTCTAACATAAAAACCCTTAAAATGATGAACATCACAAGTATATTATTTGATCTGCAAAAGTTATATAAATGTATTATCACATGTATCCTGAAAATATGTACATCTATTAGGCATCAATTTAAAAAAATTATTTCCCAAAGGTTTTTTTTTGAGATGGAGTCTTGCCCTGTCACCCAGGCTAGAGTGCAGTTGCATGATCTTGGCTCACTGCAACCTCTGCCTCCCAGGTTCAAATGATCCTCCTGCCTCAGCCTCCTGAGTAGCTGGGATTACAGGTGTGTGCCACCATACTCAGCTTTTTTTTTTTTTTTTTTTTTTTTTTTTTTTTGTATTTTTAGGAGAGGTAGGGTTTCAGCATGTTGGTCAGGCTGGTCTCAAACTCCTGACCTCGTGACCTACCCACCTCAGCCTCCCAAAGTGCTGGGATTATAGGCATGAGACACTGTGCCTGGACCCCAAAATATTTTTTAAATGCAATAGGTGTGAAGCATAATAAAACAAAGAACAATAAAGCAAGGTATGTCTGTAGTTGGAGGGATAGATGAAAACTCCAAATAAAAATATATCCATTCCAAATTAATACAGATTTAATATGAATCTGCTCAAAATACAAAGAAGATATTTTAAAATCTGGCCAGGTGAATATTAAAAACATCTAAAAGCATAAATGGATAAAAATAATCAAGAAATCTTTGATAAAGTTCATTAGTAAGAAATTTTATATTGGGAACATATTTTCATGATAAAATGAACAAGAAAAGCTTGAAGTATCTTCTTGCCTGGTAGAGATAAAAGAAGGTGCACTTATTCTTAACAGACAAGAATAATCCTAAGAGGTAAGGGTACAGGAATCTGTAGGCTATGTGTAATTTTTATGTTAATCAAAAGGAAGCGTAGGTTGAAAAAGGAGAAATACTCAATCTAAAGAAAATATAGCTGAGTATTTGCCTTTTATTCAAGAGTAGAACTTACCATATTTACAAAAATTTGAAAGATGCAACATTAATTACTGACATGCAATTAAAAACCTCTGAGATTCAAAACAATATATACAAAATTAGAAGGCAAAAGATAAAATGGGAAAAGATTTTCAACAAATGTAATGCATATAAATCTTATAAACATTTAAAACAATGGAACCAATTGAACATGAATAATGAATATTCAATTAGAAAAGAAATATGATAATGAACAACAATAACAGCACCAAGTACATGTGAAGCATTCTTTAGTACCTCATAAGGTAGGTACTAATGTTTTCCTTATTTTGCAAGCAAGGACACTGTGGTAATTGATTAAAGTTAAACACATAGTTAAGAGGTGGTACTGAAGTCAGATCCTAAGAAGATTCCCCTTAAACAGCCTGCAATACGGTTGCTATAAAAACCATAAACCTCTGTGATAGTCAGTTTTTAAAATAGTCAACCTAACATTCAGGTATATGGAAATTTAAAACAATCAGATGTCCTTTTCACCTCTCAAATCAATAGATATTTTTCAAAATAATGGTCATGATAACAGTGCTATAATCATGAAAAGTGGATACTAAATGTCCAACATTAGGAGAATGGGTCAATAAATCATAAAAAACCCAAACAATGGAATATTATACAAATTTTCAAGAACTATTTAGTGGCATTTGAAAAACACAATGTAATTTAAAAGGAAAAAGAATGTAATATTGTTCACATAATGTTGTCTAAGGATATAAAGAGAGCTATATATGTGAAAATGAACCAAAATATAAACAATAGTTTTCCTGAATGATTATTTGCTTCTTTATAAATTCTACATATTCTGAATTTTCAAATCGCATAATCAAAAAGATAATTATTTTTTGTTTTATTTCACTTTTAATTGACAATAATTAAATATATTTATGGGGTACACAGTGATACTCTGTAAAAAAAAAACAAAAAACAAAAAACAAAAAACAAGAAATTCTGTCATTTGTAATAATATGGATGAATCTAGAAGACATTATATTCAGTGAAATAACCAAAGAACAGAGAAACAAATACCGCATGATCCCACTTATATGTGGAATTTCAAAAGCTGAAGTTAAAGAAGACATTAGTTTTTTTTTAAAGTATTTTAACAGCAACTCAGATAAAAAGTAAAATGTGACTGGTTTCCAGACCATTTTTAAAAACGTTGGAAATCACCACTCCATCCTAACAAGTAAAAATCAAGTCTTGTTAGATCTATAAGAAAAGTGAAGTCACAGGGCAAACCACTGTCCCAAAATTGGAGAGACAGACAGGAGAATACAGAGAGTCGTAGCTCTATTGAGCCAAAACCTCCATAGCAACCAGTATAAAAAAAAAGGGAAACCTGAGCTGTAAATGATAAGCTGCTAGAGACTCAGTGTGGGCAAGTCTGAGAGTTAAAAACTTCAGGGGGACCCAGTCAAGGGGTGTGGGCACACTTATGTGAGTTTTACCTCTAGGAGCTTCACCTGGTTCTCACAGTGAGTATCAGAAAAATATTCCTCTATTCCCCTGGAAAAGGGAGGGGAAAGGAAACACCAAAATATACCAGAGCATTCTGTGCTACTTAACAAGGCTTTTCCTCAAGAGAAACTAACTAGAGAATAACCTGCTAGGGGAATTATCAGAGCCTAACCTACCTGAAGGAAGAGAAACACTAAACTGCAGCCCCCTCTCTCTAGCCATTCTGGAGGTTGTAAAGCGGGGGACTGAGAAGCACCTGTGAGGTTCACAATCTGGGGTCACAGGCTCACTCAAAGACTGAGATCTAACCAAAGGACTAGAGAATGCTTACCAGACACACACACCTTACCACCACATTACTATTTTTTGTGGTTCCTTTCACCCAGGACATCATGTCCAGCTATCAAGAAAAAATTACAAGGCATACTAAAAAGCAAAACACATAGTATGAAGAGACAGAGCAAGTGTCAGAATCAGACTCAGCTGTGACAGGGATGTTGGAATTATCAGACTGGGAATTTAAAATAACTATGATTAACAGACTAAGGACTGTAAGAGATAAAAAATTTTTTTAAAAAAAAGTCAGCATGCAAGAATAGGTAAGCAATGTAAACAGAAAAGTGGAAACTCTAAGAGAGAACCAAAATAAATGCCAGAGATTAAAAACCCGGTAACAGAGATGAAGAATACCTTTGTTGGGCTTATTAGTAGGCTAGAGCTGAGTAAATAATTTCTGAACTTAAGGATATTTTAATATAAACCTCTAAAATTGAAAAGCAAAGAGAAAAAAAAAAGACGGAAAAAAAAACCCAGAACAGAATATCCAATAACTACAAGAAAACCACAAAAGGTGTAATTTACATGCAACGGAAATAACATAATAAGAAGAAAGAGAAGGAAACGGAAGAAATACTTGAAACAGTAATGACTGAAGATGTTCCCAAGTTAAAAGTCAGACATCAAACCATAGATACAGGAAGCTCAGAGAACGCCAAACAGGATAAATGCTCCCCAAAACTACACCTAAGTGTATAATCTTCAAACTACAGAAAATCAAAAATGTTAAGATCCTGAAAGAAACCAGAGGAAAAGAACACATTACCTATACAGGACCAAAGATAAGAATTACATCTGACTTTTCCTCAGAAACCAGGCAAGTAAGAAGAGAACAGAGTAAAATATTTGAAGTATTAAGTGTTGAGAGAAGAAATCCACCAATGAAGAATTCTCTACCCTGCAAAATTATCTATCAGAAGTGCAAGGGAAATAAAGGCTTTCTTAGAAAAACAAATATTGAAGGAATTTGTTGCCACTAGACCTGCCTTGTAAAAGAAGTTCTTCAAAGAAAAGGAAAATGATCATCTGACAAAGGGCCAATATCCAGACTCTACAAAGAACTTAAACAAATTTACAAGAAAAAAAACCCCATCAAAAAGTGGGTGAAGGATATGAACAGACACTTCTCAAAAGAAGACATTTATACAGCCAATAGACATATGAAAAAATGCTCAGCACTGGTCATCAGATAAATGCAAATCAAAACCATAATGAGACACCATCTCACGCCAGTTAGAATGGTGATCATTAAAAAGTCAGGAAACAACAGATGCTTGAGAAGATATGGAGAAACAGGAATGCTTTTACACTGTTGGTGGGAGTGTAAATTAGTGCAACCACTGTGGAAGACAGTGTGGCAATTCCTCAAGGATCTAGAACGAGAAATACCACTTGACCCAGCAATCCCATTACTGGGTATATACCCAAAGGATTATAAATCATGCTACTATAAAGACACATGCACACATACGTTTATTGTGGCACTATTCACAATAGCAAAGACTTGGAACCAACCCAAATGTTCATCAATCATAGACTGGATTAAGAAAATGTGGCACATATACACCATGGAATACTATGCAGCCATAAAAAAGAATGGGTTCATGTCCTTTGCAGGGACATGGATGAAGCTGGAAACTATCATTCTCAACAAACTATCACAAGGACAGAAAACCAAACACTGCATGTTCTCACTCATAGGTGGGAGTTGAACAACAAGAACACATGGACACAGGGCAGGGAACATCACACACCGGGGTCTGTCAGGGGCTGGGGGGCTGGGGGAGGGATAGCATTAGGAGAAATACCTAATGTAGATGACGAGTTGATGAGTGCAGCAAACCAACATGGCACATGTATACCTATGTAACAAACCTGCATGTTGTGCACCTGTACCCTAGAACTTAAAGTATAATAATTTAAAAAAAAGGAAAATGATAAAGGTCAGAAACTTAGATCTACATAAAGAAAGAAAGAGCACTGAAGGAATAAGTGAAAAAATAAAAGCTTTCACTTCCTTATTCATAATTGACCTAACAGACAACAGTTTGCCCAAAACAGTAGTAGTAATAATATATTCTAATACATATACATATGTGTGCATATATATATATATATATATATATGTTTATGTATAAGTGAAATGAGAAACAGCAGTAATACAAAGATTGGGAGGGAGGAATTTGGATTATTTTGTTATTATAAGGTATTTGCACTAACCGTGAAGTGGCAGAATGTTATTTGAAAGTGAAACCGGATTTGTGGTAAATATGGTAAATTGTAAGGCAACCACTATACAAGTTTAAAAAGAAGTATAAGTGATATGCTAAGAAAGAAGACAAAATGGAATCATATAAAATGCTCAATTAAAACTACAAAATGCGGAAAAATCATAGAATACATAAACAGGAATAAAGAACAAAAGTAACAAATAGAAAACAATAAAAAATATGGTATATATCTCTCCAACTATATCGATAATAACTTTCAACACCAGTGGTCTAAATATACCAATTAAGAGACAGAGATTCTCAGAGTTGGTAGAAAAAAAAAACAAGACCTAACTATATATTGCCTATGAGAAACTCACTTTAAATGTAAAGATACATACAAATTAAGTGGAAGGAAAAAAATATACCATGCTAACACCAATCAAAAGAAAACATAAGTAGCTATCTGTCAGACAGAGCATACTTCAGAGCAAGGAAACTTACCAGGGATAAAGAGGGGCCATCACATACTGATAAAGAGATCAACTTTCCAAAATGCCATAACAATTCTTAATGTGTATGTGATTAACAACAGAACATCAAAATATCTGTGGCAAAAACTAATAGAAGAGCAAAGAGAAATAAACTAATCCACTATTATAGTTGGAGACATCAACACCTCTCTATCAGAAATTGACAGATCCAGCAGGCAGAAAATCAGTAAGGACATAAGTGAACTCAACAATGTCATAAATCAATGGGGTATAATGAATATTTATAGACTACATCATACAACAAGAGCAGAACGCACATTCTTCTCAAGCTCACATGGAACATTTACAAAGATAGACCACATTATGGGCCATAAAACCATAAAACACACCTTGGCCAAGTGCGGTGGCTCACACCTATAATCCCAGCACTTGGGAGGCCGAGGCAGGCAGATCACCTGAGGCTCTGTCTCAAAAAAAAAAAAGAAAAAAAAACATAAAACACACCTTAACAAATTTACAAGACTGGAAATCATACAATGTCTGCAAACTGATACAATTAAACTAGATATCAATAACAGAAAGTTAGCTGGAAAATTCCAAAGTACTTGGAGACTGAATAACAGATTTCTAAATAACCCATGGGTCAAAAAAGAAATCCCAAGAAAAAATTAAAAATGTTTTGAAGTAAATGAGAATGAAAACACAACTTCACAAATTTTGTGGGAGGCAGTAAAAGCAGTGCTTAAATGGATATTTATGGCATTAAATTCATGTATTAGAAAAGAAGAAAGATCTGAAATCAACAATCTAAGCTTTCACACCTTAAGAAACTAGAAAAATGTGAGCAAATTAAATCCAAACTAAGAAGAAAAAAAAGAAATAATAAAAATTAAAGCAATAATCAGTAAAATTAAAAACAGAAGATCAATGCAGAAAAATCCATGAAACCAAAAGCTGGTTTTTTTGGAAATAACAATAAAAGCAATAAGCATCTAGCAAGGTAAACTAAGAAAAAACGAGAGAATACAAATTGTTAATATCAGAAATGAAAAATGGGAATATCAGTGTAGCTCCCATGGATACTAAAAAGATAATAGGAGAATACTATGAACAAAGCAATGCCCACACATTTGATAATCTAGATGAAATGGACCAATTCCTTGAAAGACACCATCTGCCAAAATTCACATAAGAAGAAATAGATAATCTGAACAGGCCTATAGCTATTAAAGAAATTGAATCAATAATTAATAACCTTGTAAAACAGAAAACACCAGGCCCAAATGGGTTCACTGGTAAATTCTACCAAATATTTAAGGAAGAAATAATACCAATTCTCTAAAATCTCTTTCAAAAGATAGAAGCAAAGGGAATACTTGCTAATTCACTCTATGAGGCCAGCTTTGCTCTAATTTCAAAACCAAAAACATTGCAAGAAAAGAAAACTATAGACAAGTATCTCTCATGAATAAAGATGCAACAATCCTCAACAAAATATTGGCAAGTCAAATTCAACAATGTAGAAAAATAATTATATATTATGATCAAGTAGAATTTCTCCAAGGTCATCACAGCTGGTTCAACATTGAAAATCAATTAATGTAATCCATCACACAACAGGCTTAAGAAGAAAAATCACATGAGCATAACAATACACACAGAAACAGCATTCAACAAAATCCAGGAAAAAAACAGGAATACAGGGGAACTTTCTCAACTTAATAAAGAATAGCTACATCAACCCTGTAGTTAACATTGTGCTTTATGGTGAGAAACTCGAAACTTTCTCATTAAGATCAGCAACAAAGCAAGGATGACTCCTCTCATCAGTGCTTTTCCACATCATCCTGGAAGTCCTAGCTAATGCAATAAGACAAGAAAAGGAAATAGAAGGTATCCTGGTTGCGAAGGAAGAAATAAAACTCTTTGTTCAGAGATGACATGACCATCTCGGTAGAAAATCCAAAAGAATCTAAAAGAATGGCCAAAATCCAGGACACTGACAACACCAAATGCTGGTAAGACTGTGGAGCAACAGTAACTTTCATTTATGGCTGTTAGTGATGCAAAATGCTACAGTCACTTTGGAAGACAGTTTGGCCAGTTCTTACAAAATTAAACGTACTCGTACCACATGATCCAGCAACCACACTCCTTGGTATTTACTGAAAGGAGTTAAAAACTTGTGTCCATAAAAACCTGCAAATGGATGCTTATAGCAGCTTTATGCATAATTGCTAAAACTTGGAAGCAACCAAGATGTCTTTCAGTAGATGAATAAACTGTGGTACATCCAGACAATGTGATATTATTCAGCACTAAAAGGAAATTAACTATCAAGCCATGAAAAGACATGGAGAAAACATAAATGCTTATTACTAACCGAAAGACGCTGGTCTGAAAAGGTTAATACTGTATGATTCCAACCATATGATATTCTAAAAAAGGAAAAAAGTATGGAGACAGCAAAAAGGCTAGTGGTTGCCAGGAATTAGGGAGGAGGGAAGGATGAATAGGTGAAGCTCAGAGGATTTTTAGGGTAGTGAAACTGCTCTGTATACTACTGTAATAGTGAATACAGACCATTAATATTTGTCAAAACTCATTAAATATATAACACCAAGAGTAAACCCTGCCATAAACTACGGTAGGACCTTGGGTGATTATGACATGTCAACATTGTCCACTCTAGTGCAGGATATTAATAATGGGAGAGGTTATGGTTTTGTGGGGCAGAAGCTATATGGGAAATCTCTGTACCTTCCTCCCAGTTTTGCTGTGAACCTAAAACTGCCCTAAAAAGTACAGTCTATTTTTAGAAAAACTCAAATGATAGAAGCAGCATACTTTGTTATTTAAGATTTACCTCCCTTAGATTCTTTAGTATTCCTCTTCCTCTCAATACTGATAAAAATACTACAACATACTGCACCATGCGAAACATTTTTCCTTCAGCTTCTGAAAATTGGTAATCATTAGCCTGATACAAAGATCAAATAAATATACATTTCTTCATACTTTGCATTGCTGATCAGGCCCTTTGGCAAGCTCTATTTACACTTCAAAGACACAACTGGACTATTTCCTGTCTTCTCTTTCACAGGGTGGCACCATCACCTCATCAAAGTGCTCATGGACAGCTATGCTGAAAATAGTTCACACAGCAGGCCTCATACTGTCAATTCTTAGGAAGATCTGCTTGCCAGCCTGGCCCTTGGATGTGGTCTAGGCATTTGGATTTCAGGAGTGTTCTCACCCACCATTCCCTAACCAGTAAGGGTGGTCCCTGTACCTAAACAATTTGTACAGTGTGGTTAATGCTGAACATCCTCTTTGCTTCTGAGAGTGTGGAATTCTGCTAGTGCCACGCAGAGACTGCCTATGTGACAAGCCCACAGTAAAAACCCGGGGTGCTGAGTCTCTAATGAGCTCTCATTAGAGCTGTCTAATGATAGACAACATTTCACAAGTCTGGTCACAACTCATTCTTGGAGGAATTAAGAGCACTTTGTGTTGACTCCATGGGGAAGGACTCTTAGCTTGCACTGGTTTCCTGCAGACTTCACCCCATGCCCTTTTTAACTTGGCTGACTTTGTTCTGTATCCTTTCACTGTCATAAATCTTAACCAATAATGCAACTATATCCTGAGTCCTGGGAGTCCTCCTAGTGAATCACTGAAATTAGGGAGCCAATGTCATCTATTTACATTTCCAAAAGAATAGAAAACAAAAGCTATACAGAAAAACCCACAGGCATTGTTACGAGTTCACCTTAAGTTTTCATTTACAAATCACTCTTTCAGTATTTCCTTCACTATTTACCCACATTCCCTCTTTCCTCTCATAAATCCAATTCAGATAGCAAAATACTTCTTCATCTAAACTTCTTTTTAGCTTAATTTTAGTGGCAATACACAAAGAAGCAGGTAACAATATGTGCAAGTCTAGGGATCATACATTTTTCTTTGAAAAGAAATTAGATCCTTTTTAAAATTTTCCACATAGCCATGACTTGACAAAGTGGCAGAACACATAAAAATACAAAGAAAGGACACTTCCCAGTTCCTTGGAGGAGGAGTATGACAAAGTTCCAAGGAGAAGCAGTCAAATAAACCCATAAGGAAGAAAAGAAAGGACACGGATCCTTTTTATTCACTATCAGGTAGTGCTGAGAGGTCAAAAAGCCTTTCCCTAGACACAGCTTCTTACTGAGGGAGAATAATGTCTAGAAGCATGAGCAATATTTTATGGAATTAGAGGACCTACGGTCCTCCTAACCACGCCAAAATAGAACATCCTCAGATCTGAAAGGACAACAGAGGAAGAAAAGTAGAGCAAGACTTAGTGTCCACTGGCCTGGGAGCTGAGCCCGCTGGAGACATGTCAGAACTCAAAGCTAAGAGACACAAGCTGTTGCCTCAAAATGGATGACTGCAGCACTGGCTGAGCTGGGAGATGTTGCTGGTCAGCCAATGAGGTGACGCTTATTTCTGAGCATTTACCACTGAGTCAGTTTGGAAATATTCCTCCCACTCTGTGACTTGAGAACCTAATCCCAGGCACCAAGAGTTAAATGGGTTCTTCT
This sequence comes from Pan paniscus, assembly GCF_029289425.2. Lineage (NCBI taxonomy): Eukaryota > Metazoa > Chordata > Mammalia > Primates > Hominidae > Pan > Pan paniscus. Next base: position 91,645,617 of record NC_073266.2, read on the forward strand.
GGTTTGTTTTTAGTAACAGACACTGAAAAAAAATCAAAGGACCTTGTACCAAAGTTCATGGGACAGAGTTAAGAAAATAGAACTAAGGGATATTTTGTTCAGAGAAAATATCGTGACCAAGAGGTGGACGACATCAAATTGCCAGAACTCACTCTGAATACTTCACTGGGATTGTTCTGCCTGAAAACAAACACGAATCCTTTGATTATTTGCATTCCCTACATATTCAATTCTAGAGATCCTTTTAGCCAGTATAAGGCAAATTATTCTACACAACGCATTCTATACTTTCTAAAGAAATACATATGTATCTTTTAAAGGATGAAGATATACACTGATACATAGATATATCATAATGCATAATGTATAATTGAAATAGCTACTCATTACTTTTTCTATGAGTCTAAGATTTATTAAAATATGAATAAAGGGTTTATGTATACAAAAATAATTTGACAGAAAAATCTGGAACTGCAAAAGATGTGAAAGATGTTTTGCTCCACTCTCCTGGGTATCTATTTCTTTAATGATACTGTACTTTCTTGGTCACTGTAGTTTCAGAGTGGTTAACATCTGCTAAGCCAGCCCCCTCTCAATTCATTTTCAAAACTTAAGACCTGGATGGTGATCACACAGGTGTTTTCTTTACAATTATCTGTCTTATGCATTTCTCTGTGTGTCATTTCACAATACAAAGATGTTTAATTACCAAAAAAAAGGAAAAGCAAGGGAACAATTAACACAACAGACAGAATGGTGGTTCCCTCTGGCAGGAAAAGAAGCAGATGAGAGCAGGTTGGGGACATGCAGGCTGCTTCAAAGTTTGTGGTACTGGCCTATTTCTATACTGTGGTGGCTACATGATTTTTTATTGTATTGTTTTTCTGTAGCCTGTATACATAGAAAAGATTATAGTTTCTCATTAAAAATTTGAAACAAAATTTCTCAGCCATTTCATATGCATATGTGCATTTCCAAAGTGATTTTTTAGACTCTACTTTGCAAGTTTGATAATAAATTTCTATTGGGGTTTTTAATAGGATTGCAATGACTTGGTGGACTTAATTGGAGCATCCATAAAATCCCTTATTCAAAAATAGAATCCTGGAAATGTCCATACAGAATGACCAAATTCTGGCTCTATTAATAAATTATGTCATAGTTGAAGTTTTATCCTTTCCACTCAACCCTATTACCCCGGCCTGGACCCTCCCAGTAACCTGTCTGGACACTGCAACTGGTCACTTCATCCCCACCCCAGCTCCTCCTGGTGTGCCCTTCCTCAGAACATTCCAGAAATCCCTCATGCCACCCCTCCCCACTCATGCTTGTGCCTGGATTCCCAAGCCTCTCTCTGTCCCTAACCCTATCAGGCAGGGATCACATGGAGGCAGGGCTTCCCTCTGTGTGGCCCATCTCCTGCATTCAATAACGGTTTGTTAATAGATGAACCCCAAACGACCCAGCCTCATCCCTTTACTTCCTGCAGCTCCCTACAGCCTGCCTGGTTAGTGTCAAGCCAGGCTTCACAGGTCTCTCGGAGGATGAAGAGAACAGAGAGCCACCTACATTCCACAGACGTGATGACAGAACATTTTATCCTTGATAGGGAGAAAGTCTTTTTTAAAACATGGGGGCAAAGTGATTTATACCCAAACGCAATGACATAGCTGAAATTTACTAAATATACCACATGGTACCACAAGAGAGTTTCTCAAAAACTACAGAGGACATTCTATTTGTATAATACTTTTAAAAAGGTTACAAAGACACTCTGATGGCAACAGCACCCTCTGCTGACTCCTAGTAGTGCAACCATGGGAAGTAGAAATATATTTGAGTCCCCTTGGAAATCCTACTTTGTCATCTTTTTACTGGGGGGAAAATCATAAAAGGCGAATTATTCCTAACTCAGTTTCCCATTCTCCTTCATATAACTTAACCTCTTATGCATTATAACAATCACATAACCATCAAGGGGTTTATTAACGTTAACACAAAATTGGCTTAAATGTTACTCCAGCAAGTCAACAGCCTACCCTGACCACACTTACAGTGCCAAAACTTTGGAAACACACTGACAGTCACACACACACACAAGAAGATACACTCTAAAAGCACATCATTTAAAAGGCAAAAATATACAGGAAGTATATTACAGGAAGCAGGACATACCCAGCTCTGGAGTCGCACGGACCTGAGTGCAGACTGTGCCACCTACTAGCTTTACAGAACAGAGACCTGACTCTCTACCACCTTCTGATTCCTCATCATGGGGAGGTAAAAGTACCCACAGCTCAGGCTTGCTGTGAAAAGGAAGTGAAATACTTAACATGAAACATTTAGCAGAAACCTATAATGAGTGCTCAAAAATTTTCCCTATTATTATCATATTCATCATTATTAAGGGCATATTTTAAGTATGAGGAATGCAAATATAAAAATTAATCAACGTTATGCTGTATTTGTTTGCAATAATGAATGGCGAGCCCTCTTCTCTGAAGTTCTAGATAGTCCCCTGAGACAGACCTAGCACCTAACAAGCCCTAACTCCTCAAGAATAGAGTGATGGGATAATTCTACATGTGTATGGATCCCAACATACATAATTCTACATATGTATTTCTTTTTTTTTTTTGAGACAGGTTCTTGCTCTGTTGCCCAGGCTGGAGTGTAGGGTCACAATCATGACTGAACCCTGGAACTCTCGATCCTCCTACTCTCAGCCTCTCAAGTAGCTGAGACTACAGGTGCATGTAATCATGCCCAGCTAATTTTTGTATTTTTTTGTAGAGACCGGGTTTCACCATGATGCCCAGGCTGGTCTGGAACTTCTGGGCTGAAGCGATCTGCCTGCCTCAGCCTTTCAAATTGCTAGGTACAAACATGAGCCACCACACCACATCACATAAAGGTAGGCCAGGGTGTGGTGGCTCATGCTTGTAATCCCGGCACTTTGAGATGCATAATGTTAATAATGTTAATATTCCCCTTGACGATTTTATGACCTGTGTATATACACATATATATATGTGTATATACACACACACATGTTGTATAAACATCAAGGGTTCTATTAACATTATACACAGAGAGAGAGAGAGAGAAAGAGAAAGAAAAATGATTTTTTAATGGCAAATAATGTTATAAATGAATAAATTCTGTATAAAGACTGTACAGGAGTTCTCTGTACAATGTAAAATTATTTCAAAATAAACATTTTTAAAACTGAAAGTAATATAATTAGTGTCTTGGAAGCAATTTTTATAGAACAGTTGGTATTCTGCAAAAACTATGTCTTATAAGCCATCTCAGATGAGAAATGGCACAAGTTCCTGATGTTTGCCTTGTAATGAGAGGATGACATAGACATTAAGTACCTAAACACAAATTTCATTTTTATTTGTGTAGCCAAGTAACCTACCCTAGGTACAAAAGTAGAAAGTACTCTGCCAGACGTTGAATTTCTGAGGCTTTTTATTTCCAGAGAGAAGTACACAGTCATGTACTTTAGAAGGGGAACTCTGATGCCCTTCCTCTGGGTTGTAAGAGAAAAGGAATCAAGGCAGTGGGGGAAGACCAGCAGTGGCAGCTCTGGAACAGCACAGTGGCCTAGGAAATAGGCCCCACCAGCCTCCTGGGGCCTCCCCAGACCCTGGGAGGCGGGATGAGGGCAGGGCTTCCCAGTCCTGGTGGAGAGGCTCAGGCCCTCGCTGTCGCCTTGCTTTGGTCCCACAAGGAGGGCCAGCCTGCAGCTGTGCTCTGCAGCATCCTGAAGCTGCATCTTTTCCTCTAGAGGCAACAGAGAACTGCAAGAGCTTTGACCAAAAAGATCCTGGCCAATGCGGCTGAGAATCCTTTAGCTAAAGAAACAGAAAGAGCTTTAAGATAACAGGCCCAGAAGAGTCTATGTAAGAGCCCCTCAACTGCATGGCCTTTGGGAGCCACCCATTCTCTTTGTGATATTTATGTGCAAGCCTACTATGTGCCATGACAGTCCTGAACAAAATAAACCAAAATACTGCCCCGTGGAAGTTACTTCTCTTAAACATATAAACTACCTAAATAAGTAAACTCAGTGTGATAGATAGTGCTATGAAGAAAAATTGAGGCAGGCAGGTGAGAAATGGGGAGAGTGAGGGCTTCTAGGTGTAGCAAAGTGGGTAAAGCCTCACTGAGAAGCTGTCAGTGAATCAGGCTCAGAGAGACATGACCCCCAGGACCCACACTAAGATCTGGGGCAGTAACGCTGCAGGCAGGAGGGGCACACCAAGAATGTGAGGCCACAGAAAGCCTGATACAGTCAAGGAACAGAGAGGAACTCACTAAAGCTGCAGCGGAGCTAGAGTGGGGAGGACAGAAAAGGATAAGGCCAGAGAGGGGATGGCAGCAGTGTGGGCTGAGGTGGGGGAGGCAGAGTGGGGACACACAGGGCTCTGTAATGGTTCACAAGGTTTAAAGGGGAAGGAGAGCTCTGAGGAGCAGCTGTGGCTGGGACCAGCCAGCCATCTCACCTCATCTCTGTGGAAATCGCATCTTGTTCCCCCATTTCCCAGGCCAGCTGCTACAGTGGTGGCACCAGGTCAGGCTAGATGCCGAATTCAACACTCCATGAGGGTTGCAGCCATGGAGAGCAGAGACTCAGTTCTCTGCTAATACTGGCATAAAAGGCACAGCGTTTGTACCCTTGGTGTGCACTAGGGCACACTGGGGGCACCCTCAACAATGTACACAGTGTGTACTTAGTCAAAGGGATATCATAGTCTCCAGTGTTCATGAATATAACAGAGCTTCAAAATACACATGGCAAAAACTGATAAAACAGCAAAAAAGTACACAAATTCACTGTCAGAGCTGGAGATCTCAACACCTCTCTCTAACTGATAAAACAAGTAGGCAAAAAATATCAACTCTCTCAACCGATATTACCTAATTAATATTTTCGAACACTCTACTCAACAACAGCAGAACACATTCTTCTCAAGTACACAAGGAACATATACCAAAATAGACCATATTCTGGAACATACAACAAATTTCAGTCACTTTTTAAAAATTCAAGTAATACAAAGCATATTTCCTGACCACAATTGAGTTAAATTAGAACTCAGTAACAGAAAGATCTCCAGAAAATCCTCAGATATTTGGAAACTATATTACACACTTCTATCTAACCCATATATCAAAGAAGAAATAAAAGGGAAATTAGAAAGTATTTTAAAGTGAATAAAAATGAAATAAAACATATCAGATTTTGTGGGATGACACTAAAGCAATACTTAGGTGGAAGTTCATAGCACCAAATGTCTCAATATGATAAAATGAAAGTTCTCAAATCAATAATTTCCACTTCTCCCTTTAGAAACTAGAAAAACAGCAAATTACAACATAAGCAGAAAAAAAGTAGAAAGAATAGAAATCAACATGCAAATCAATGAAATACAAAACAAAATAATACAGAAAAAAAGGCAATAAAACCAAAAGTTAGGTCTCTGAGAAGATGAATAAAATTGATAAACTTCCAGCCACACTGATCAGGAAAAAAAAGAAATACACGAATTACCAATATCAGGAATCACGTAATGTCACTAGATTCTATAGACATGAAAAAGATAATAAGGGACTATTACGAAGAACTTTATGCCAATAAAGTCAGCAACTTAGATAAAATGGACAAATTCCTTAAAAGACAAAAAATACCACAGCTGACTCAAGAAGAAATGGATAACCTAAATAGCTCCATCTCTTTGAAAGAAAAGGAAACTGTAGTTAAAAGTCTTCTCATAAAGAAAGGTCCAGGCTTGGATGAATTCTACCAAAAAAGGAAGAAATACTACCAATTCTATGCAAAATCCTCCAAAAAATCCAAGAGGAAAGAATACTTCCCAATTCATTCTATGAGACCAAAACCTCACAAAGAAATCACAAAACAGCTGGAAGATAAAACGAAAGAGAAGTAACAAGAATTAAATACTTCATAAATATCTTAACAAGAAATGTGCAAAACTAGTATGAAGAAAATTCTGAAACACTCCTAAAAGACATAAAAGTATTTTTAAACAAACTGAAAGATGTTCCACATTCTTGGATGGAACAATTCAACAACAAAGATGTTAATATACCTCAGGTTAATATGTGGAATTGAATAATTCTGATAAAAATGCCAACAAACATGAGAAAACCTAGCAATCTTCCTGAGCCAAAAAGCAAGGAAGACTCAAAGACAAAGAGGATATCTACAGGACACAGAAGCAGCCCGAAGCAGATCCCACCGACCAAGAAACTTCAAAAAGAAATGTCTATAACTGACTATAAATTATTAAATAAATAAATATCCAAGAGTCCAAAGTGACATTAAACAAGGGTGGGGGCGAGGAGGAAAGAAGAAGAGCTCACATTTCTTCCACCACAGGAGATGACTAGTGCATCACTGAAACTGTGCTCCAGAGTTAAAGAAGCTAATGACTAACAGAAATGCTTGAGTTTGCAAGATGGCAGATAAGAAAAGAGGCAACTTACTAAAATAATAAAACGCCCTCCACTTGTAAGACAAAACTGGCTGAAATCAGTCGGAACCAACATGGCCAACTGGAGTTTTCACAGATGGAGCTTTCTGACATCACAGCCTGAATTCCCACCACATGTTTCATATTAACTCCTCCTGAATTTGCAAGTGACCTATGAGGGCATGAAGAGGTAACTGCGCCATGCCTGAGGACTTTCCAGACCTCCCTTTCCTTCCACCAATCACCTACTAATCCCAGAATCCACTCCCTACACCTTTTCTAATAAAATTACTGCATCAAAGCCAGCATGAGGAGACAGATTTGAGCTGGACTCCTGTCTCCTTATTAGTGGGCCAGCCATAAAAAGCTTTTCTTTTCTCAAAAACCTGGTGTCACAGTATTGGGTTCCAGCACATTGGGCAGCAAGCCCCTTTTGCTCTGTAACATCAATTTCTTCATCTGAAAATTGGCAGTTAAAAGGAAAGAATTAAGCATTTGCTCTGCCTTTATAGAAGTTCACCCAGGTGATAAGAGAAAGTTCTTTATAAAATCTCAGTTGATAAATATAGAAATAGTGACATAATTAGAAAATCAACATTTTTAAACAAAATATTTGATTTAGGCAAATATCATTAATGGGTGTCAAGTCCACTAGATGAAAGACTTTGGAGGACCAAAGCTCCCTCCTTTCCTCTGTCTGCCCCAGCCTCTGTCCTGGCTTTGGTAGGTGTGGCAAACAGTGATGCAGTACGTAGAGGAGAAAGGCTGGTTTCTCTTTACTCTCATCCTGGAGCGGCACGGGCCCTGCTGGCAAATTTACCACATTCCTTTAAGAAAGAAGGGAAGAAGTCTGGGGAAAGCAGAGAGCATGGAAAAATAATAAGGAAGCATCAGTAGAGAAGACGAGTAGGGGCTACCCCCAGAAGGTGGCATTGAGAGTGATGGTGGTGAAGGAGACAGAGCCAGTGCTGAAGAGACTCGGTCCAGTGAGGACTTTCACAAGTCCTGGGATGACACACGGGTCTGGGAGGATACTGGTGCCAAAAGATTATAAAGTGACCAGTGAGGGCAATTCTTAACTCGGACATCAAAATTCGTTCCCTCACCTCAACCTTTAATTTCATAATGAAATAAAAACTCAATCAATTTCACCTCTCTTGGTGAAGAGATTGCGAAATGTACCACATAGGTAGAAAACCCCACCGCTGTGCAGATCAACATGGAGTTGGTAGCCGTGCAGTCCATACTCGGGGCTATCATCCAAAAAGGGGCTATGTGGAGGCAGTTCATAGGGGCTGAAAAGCAAAACAAAAGAAACATACAAATTTGTCAACGCCAGGGATAAAATTCTTGGTTTGAAAATACTTTTTAAAAAATTACCATCCATATCAAAGCACTACCTCCTACGAATGAAACTCCATAGGATTCCCTATAATCTTCAATACTGTGAACTTAAAAGACTGCTCAATATTCCTTTTACCAACTTCTATAAAAACAGGCAATGATGTGAGTTCTGTAGGCAGCCACAGCCCAGCACGGGTGCACATGTTTCTGCAGCTGATCCCAGGATGGCCACTCTATAAAGGCCACTCTGCCCTCCATGTTGTTCTCAGTGTCCAGGGGACAAAAGTGCTCAGCAGGAAAAGGCACTGAATACCGATCTGCAGGACAAACACCCAGGCAGACCCAAAGCCAAAACAAAGTTTTATGCAACAAGAAAAACATGACTACGTAAGGCGACAAACTCAAAAATACTCAGGAGCTTCTCAGGTAATAAAAAAAAGAGTAAGGGAGTCTAAGTCCACAGGAAAAGGGTGAGAGCTATAGTGAAATGGGAAGCCTGTGCGCCACCTAAAGACACTCGAATTCATTAAAAGACACACACTGTCCAGACCGGACAGAATCATCCGCAGGCCAGGTTCAGCCCAAGGGCCATGAGTCTACATGCCTTACAAGATGTGAAAATTCACATAAGAGCAAGAACTTGAAGGACAGTAGTGGCATCTTGAAGTAATCAAGCTATCCTACCCATATAAATAACAACCTACTAGGTACAAATTCCTTAACCCAGAATAAATAAAGCAAATATGTATTCGTGAATAATCCAATTATTTTAGCGACAGCTAATTGTGCCTGTTGGTTTGTGTTTACTGATTAAAAACAGAATATCTCTGCAGCTATTCTCAGGATATTAAGATGGCATCAACTTCTAATACTTTATATTTACTGTACAAAAATTCAACACACCCACATATAAATACATACATAGTAGCCGAGCCTAATGTGCTCCTCTCCACAAGGTGATGAAAATGAAGATTTGCCATAACAAAAGCCAGTTCTTCCTCCTTCTGAAAAGTTAATTGAGAAGAATACATATTTCAACCAAAATGCTTAAATTTTTCACACGATCGTTGTGAAGATTACAGCACATTCATCTTGCAGATAGAGGCACTTTCTTACAAATATAAGATCACCACAGTGCTAATGCATTATTACTGCTAATATGTTACTACTATCTAATAAGACTTATATTTCATATTGACAGCAGGACCACAATTCACCCAAATATGCAGAGCACACAGGACCAAAAGAACTCACAGCCTAGAGCTTGTGAAATACCAAAAGATATATATGATAGTTGTGAAACTATGCAGTTAGTTCCAGGCTGTTTCAAATTCCTTTCAAAGACTTTCACAGATACCAGATTAATTCTACAAATACTGAACTTTACTGACACAATGTTCCTCTTGCAAGTAACTGCTTGATTTGGTCAACGTGGTGGGAATGATTAGATTCAACTTCTTCACTTGTCCATGAGGTTGAATAGCAGAAAATGCAACTATTTGGGGACTGACCTCCATTTCTCCCCAGATTCACAGCTGACACTGATGGGCATAGGTGACCCCAAATGGTAAATCTGAAGGTGCCACTCTCCAGTAGCCAGGCAGAGGACAATCGAAGCCACCAGAGTGCTCACAACTCTGCAACTGACAAAGCTGGATGCATGCGAGTCACCGAATGCAGAGCAGGCAAGCTGCGGTCTCGCCCACAAGCCACCTTCACACAGAAAGGGGAGGAGGGAAAGAAAAAGTGACGGCCACAGTCGGCTAAGGAAAAGGGATAAGAGGATGGTGTTGTCTGAAGCTAGGGTCTTAATCCTGTCTAGTCATTGTAAACTAATGCATAACGCCAACTCAGAAACAGATTTGTGAACTACTATCTTAAAATATCAGCCAGACCTGGTGAAACAAGAAATCTTATGCAGAGAGAAAGGATAACATCGTAGACAGCTGACCCTGAAGAGCAGATTTCACTCAATGCCGCACCTACAGGATCAGAAACAGGCTTGGGAGACAAGCTTGCTGAACACATAGTAAGGGAAATGTTGTCAGAGAAAGAGCATGAAAGGAAGAGAAGAAGGAACGTGGACTGATTGGAAGTGGGAAAGCCACATGACATTAAAGGAATAGCATGAAGGAAAACATGAAGGCAGGAAGAGGTTGTTGTCTATGATAGCAGAACAGCAGAACAACAGATAGCAGAGTTGTCTATCATAGCAGAACAGCACAGCAGCCTCGGTGGAACAGAGAGGGCCATGTTAGCTTGAAAAAATGAAGTTGGTGAGATGGTAAAACGGACTGCAGTTAGTGAAAAGCTTAAAGGATTTTACATTTGAAGTCATACATAATGGTAAGTAAATGTGGTATTGTGATGGGGAAATGACACAGTACATACAGGGACTCAAGTCTTACCTTCCACACTCCCACCAGGAGGCCAGGGTGCAGGCAGAAGATCCGAATGAGTCTGTCACAGCCAATCATGGTAGATACGGTCAAATGACTCAGATTGTACTTTGCAATTAAAGAATGCCATCGGAGTCTTTGAACGTTATGCCAAGGAAAGGAGAGAGAGAAGTGAGCTTTCCTGTCCATAGTGTTGTCAATTCTCTTTAGCGTATCACAAATGTGTTTGAAGAGCATGTTAATGATGTGCTCAAACTAAGTGGCACGTTGGCAGGGTGAGGACACAAATGAATAAAAGGCAAAATGGATACATTCAGATTTCCAACCCAACTAGGTATTTCTTCCCCTCCGTCTTGCTCTTACTGTCAACTCAATGACCCAGCCGGGAGGAAGTTGAAGGACCAGGAAAGTGATGAAGTGGCAGCATTGTCTCCTGTTCTATTCCCTCCAAATCCAGCACAATACAATCTAAAGTAGACTCTCCATGTGTATTCCTAGTCAAGTGAGTAAAACGACACAGAAGCAAAGATACACTATTTCAAGTGACATAAGAACGGGTGGTCTCAGGAGGTGGCTGGAAAGCAGATGGGCCTTTTACAGTTATTATCAAGGATAACTCAGAGATAGTGAAAGTTGACACATCAGAAATAAACTTAAACTAAATCACCAGTGTTTTCATAAAGGAGACACTAACACAGCATTAGACTGAAATCCCTGAGGAGCTGGGGCCACATCTCATTCAACAGTTGGTGCCCAGCACCTCAGGCACAAGCCAGCAGGCAATAGGAATTCAAAGGTACATTAAATAAGTAAGTTAAAAAGGACACCAGCTGCAGTCCAGCTTCAAAGTGGAAGGGACTGTGAAGCATCAAAACCAGATCCGCAGCTACCACATGACCCTAGTCCCATGTTCAGCTCTTCAAAATAACTTCTTGTGCAGAGAACCACAACTGGGTAAGGAGAGACGGTCGGTGAACGTGTGTGATGTAGAAATTAGAAATAAACCCAGCATATGCAGAATACACTTGGAGGAGGATAAATGCAGGGTCAGGAACCTCACTATGGAGTCAGAGAAACCTGAGGTAAAACATTAGCTTCAACCTACAGTGACTTTGCGACTATCACAGGCTGGTTCTTTGTGTATGAAATCACCAGCCTGCTGAGTGGGGACGAGAGCACAGGGCATGGGGCAGGTGCTCAATAAATCGCAGTCCCTGCTAGTATCATTAATGTGGATAGAGGAGGCCGGGTGGGGATGTGAGAAACCTTCTTCTCTGAAAATCTGGCTGTAGAGGTACTTATTAAATAGACTCTGAGAATGTGCTGAGTCCTCATGTGCTTGGCCTTACAGCCACAGACACAGAAACTAAGGCTGACGTTTCCCCAGCAGTTCTCACAAATTTAGGGTGGGACAGCACAAGTTGCGGAGCAGAAAATGCTGGCAAGGAAGAAAATTTGGAGTCTGACTAGAAAGGTATAAATTACAGGGAAATCCAGATTACATCAATAAGGCTTTCACTGTTGAAAAACTTCTCATAGAGGAAACAAAAAAGACCCAAATAAAAATCACAAAGGCTCTTTTTGGCTGTCACACAGATGCGTACAAGGATTTATATTCCTGCATGATGAAAGCATTCACTTACAAACTTGCAATAAAAGTGCCGATCAAAACAAATGCTAAAAAACACTTTTAGTTTTGTTTATCACAGTTGATCAAAGGCTGGCTGGAGTCCATGGAAGTTTCACGGAAATAAATTACATCAAATGAATTTTCCCAATGAATTCTAGCACTGGGCACTATGTAGTATCTATTACTTCTGACCTTGATGACCATTTCAGGGAAATACTGTCTTTAACTGAGCTTTATAATTCAACATTATCCATTTAACTTAATTCTTCAGGATCATTTGAATTAATGTTAGCCATTTTGTCCTAATATCTGTAAGTAACATTTCATGATATGCCAAGTAACATATTGTTTAGCAAAACTAGTACAGTTTGTGTACTTATTCTACAAACGTAATTTTGAAATGCATAAAGCCTAATTACTACATTAGAAAAAGCTGGCTTCCTTCATGATCCCGTATGAAATTTCAAAGATTTATCCAAATAAACGTACCATTTTTTAAAAGGTAACTGTTTCCAAAGTAACTTCAGTAATATATTTAGGAAAAATAATTCATTTTTCATCATAACATTAAGAATATTTTTAGAGTACAATAAAACCTGGATTTGCCAGCACCAAGAGGTCTGAATAGTCTTACATTCAGAGCATGGGAAGAGAGCTCAGTAATCACTAAAACAATGCTCAAAGAGCAGGCGCCATGGAGAAGAGCCAAAAACAAGGTCCCCAGTTACAGAGCTGCAAAAAAAAAAAAAAAAAAAAAGTGTCTGTATCCAGGGAAACCATGAAAGAACCCTGTCCCTCCATAGAGATGGCAGGCACTAATGTCAGATATCACAGTATCCTCCATAGCAAGGACAGACAGGAGAGAAACCAATGGGTGGAACTGCAGCACGCAAGGATGGTAAGAAAACGACATGGTAAATACTCCTGAAAAGTCAAAGAATACTGAGACAGTGAAGGAGATGGGAGGGCAGGAAACCAACGCAGGAGAAGGCAGGTATTACCTTTATATTTGCAATATATCTTATATAAAGCTATGTTAGCTTGCTCCAGAGATGAGGATGCTATGCATGCCATAATCCAGCTTTTAGGAGGAAGCAATCAATGATGAAAAAGACAGCCTGAGAGAGCTGCTCAGAAAGGCAGAATGCCAGCCTCATAGTGAGTATGGACTCAGTGCAAAGCCACCTGACAACAGAATAGTAAAGGGCTCACTAAGCATTACCCATGTGCTGCACACTTAGCTGATCTACGCATTTTATAGTGATATCTTTTGATCGATCTTATTCATTGCAGTCATATATGCTAAATACTATGCCAGTATAACGATCATTCCATTTCATAGAGGAGAGAATGGAGACACAGAAAGAGTAAGTTACTTGCACAAGATCACATATCTAGTAAGTTCAACAGAAGGCAGACAAAATAACTCATAATTATGATTTGGTTTCCTCATATTTAGACTATGATTAGTATACCATTTACTAAAGAAGGAAGATATCATATATCTTTCTGTTAAGATGGTTAAAATGAAAAACCTCAAAGGTTAGCCATCAATCATCCAGGAAATTTTGTTAACTAGAACATCATTCTTTACCATTAAAGACAACCCCAAGATACGAGGAAGTTAAATTTAGACCTAATCAGAAATGTGATAAAATGCACTCTTTTCCTCTTCTACATTAATGCAGAATGTACATTTAATATGTGATAAAATTAAAAAACGCTGCTCTTATTTTTTAATTACAAAAGTAATGCCAACTAATATTTACATATAAGATGCTCTCACTCAACAGTTCTGCTGATTGGTACTTACCTATGTTTGGTGGGAGTTTTATACCAGTCGGTAAAAACTGGTGTCATGCCACATAAATCTAAGGTTGACAATGATGCTAGGCACGGCCATTTTTTGCCATACCATATAACAGTAACTGATGTGTCATTTATGGAAAGATCAACATGCTCCATGATATATTCTTTTCCACTTTTTTCTTTCAGTATAATTGCCCAACCTAAACCAAATATTCTGGAGAAAGAAAAAAAAACTAACAATGTTTGCCTCATTGAAAAAAAAAATGCTAAAGGCAATTTCACATATCTTCTCTAAAGCATCTAGTTCCTTAAAAGCCAAAGTCAAAATTCTCAGAATGTGCCCAGTATAATTTTCATTTCAACAATAGTACTCTCTTTAGACTTTTTCTCCTCACCTAACACCCACCGAACATCCATGATTTTCCAGGTACTGGCAATATATAAATAAGACAAAGGTTCTGCCCAGAAAAGAGACCTTGAACATTCTTATTGTACTATAGCAGATAAGTAGGTTACTTCTGCTTTTCATTAAAACTTTAGGCTACTTACTAGTTATCCCTCTGTCTCTGCAAGAAATTGGTTCTAGGAACCCCATGATACCAAAATCTGTGGACGTTCAAGTCCCTTATATAAATGGCATAGTATCTGCATATAACCTACACACCTCCTCCCATATTCTTTAAATCATCTTGAGATTACTTATAATACCTAATACAATGTAAATGCTGTGCAAACTGTTGTTATTATGTATAATGTACTGGTTTTATTTGTATTCTTTTTTATACTGTTATTATTGTTTCAGGTTCCCCCCCACCAGTACTTCTGATCTGCAGTTGGTTGAATCAGCAGATGCAGAAGGCTATGCGGAATAGGAAAATGATACATATTTTACAGATGCACAAAACACACAAAAATACTAGAGACAGTCCCACACAATCTAAACTGCACATATGTCCTACGTACACGATACTTTGAGCTGATGCCATCATTCTCTTTTGGAACACACTGCGTACCTGAGGGCCTCTTTGGTCTTAACTGGAAGGCCTGTGTAAGGGTTGACAGGTTTGAGAATGTCAGCTAGTGCGGCTTTTACAGATGCTATTTGTTTTGTGATATATTCTTTCTTCCAATAACCAGCTTCTTTATCCTGAACTGACAGAAAGCTCATAGACATAGCTATCTTCTCTACTGAATTAAATTTCCAATTTGATCTTGCAGGTGAAAAAGCAGTTGAGTAGATTCCGATCCAAATAAAACTGGAGGGAAAAGAGGAAATATGTTAACTAAGAGACACTGTCACCTACCTTAGTCATAATATATCAAATTAGAGATGCATAATATTTTCAAATAATCCAATTCCATGAATAAGCCAAGCTGAATATTTACAGTTGAACGTTCATCTGTTAAA
This sequence comes from Pan paniscus, assembly GCF_029289425.2. Taxonomy (NCBI): domain Eukaryota; kingdom Metazoa; phylum Chordata; class Mammalia; order Primates; family Hominidae; genus Pan; species Pan paniscus. The sequence continues at coordinate 91,660,713 of NC_073266.2, forward strand.
GTGAATTGCAGTTTGAGATTTAGTGTTTTAAATTCAACACCACCAAAAACACATTTTAAAAAAAGGAAAAGCCCATTTCCCAGGGTCAGGTCTCAAGTGAGTAATCTCATGTTATTTAGGATCATCCAAACGACTGCCCTCTTATACCAGTAATGGAATAGGAAATATATTATTTAAACATAACGGAAAGTATATGTAGTATGATTCTTGTTTTTAAATACATACATGCTTTTAAAAAGATCAGAAAGGATGTATGTACACACACCAAGAAATTTCTATAGGGAACAACGGAATTGAACACTCTTTTTGCTATTTTTTAACTTTCAACAAGGAATAGGCTTTCACAAAGAGAAAAAAAGTGAAGGTTTTTAATGGTAACAACTAAACAATAGTTAACATTAAATTTTGTCAACACTTACTATGTGTCAAGCATCGTTTAACCACTTTATGTATTATACATGACTCATTTATTCCTCAGAAAGAAACCAGGAGGTGCTGGTATTCCTGTCCCCACTGCATAGATGCTGTAACTGAGGCTCAGATGCAAGGTGAGCTGGCCCAGGTCTGTGCACTCAAGTGTATAGTGAAGCTGGGATCTGAACCAGAGCTCACACTCTTATCACCTGGGTTTCACTGCCTCTTCAATCACAAAGAAATGGGTCAAAGAAACTGAATAAGCTCCCCAAATTCAGAGAGCCAATAAGCCTCAATGTTGGAATTCAAATTCAGCTCTGACTCAAAGTCTGTTCCTTCCACTCATCTCTACTAAGAGGGCAGGAGAAGCCCCACGAGTGGTGGCAGTGAGCTGGCCTGAGGGCTCCTCCCTCTCAGCCAGTACTCTCCACCAGGAAAGAGAAGGAAGACACAGGGAAAACTGAGGCAGTGGTTAAAATCAATTCCTTATCTGAAAGGCAAACTTTGCATTTTAAACATTAATGATTTGCTCATTTAGGTCTCCACATTACTACTCAGAGCAGCATGGGATGAAGCAGTCAATGGCCTGGAGGCTGCAAGGAAAAAGCGATTCCCCCACAGAGCAGTGGTCCTGAACTGCAGCAGGACCCCTGGGGATAACTGGGTGCTCTGGGGAGGCAGAGCTATTTCCTTAACCACAGCAGAAAAGGACCATTTCTCAAACACGTGACTTCGGAACACCACCTCCTTGACTCAGACATTACATGGACTTCCCAACAAATGCAAGCTCACATATAGTCAGACCCTGGTTGAATTCTCTTCCTAGTGTGGGTTTCTCAAGTCATTTCTCACTCTGCAAAATCACTTCATGCCTAGCTTTTATATTAAAGTGTTTGTGTTTTCAATTCAGAAATCTCTAGACTTTCCTATGTAAGCGGACAGATGCAATGCGATGATGAGTTGAGTACATTTAAGTAAAGCTGAAACTGTTTCACCAAAATCCTTTGAATAGACACTTTTAAAACTCCCTTTGCATAAAAGCTTGTTTGTGTTTTCTTCACATGTATTTTATTCAGCATCTCACCCTATGTAAGTATTCCTTTAGCAGGACCTTTATGGAGCCTTGAATTCCTCACATCAGCACTATCTAAACAACCTCTGATACTATTTTTACATGCGTTAGCACTTACCAACTGCAAAAACAAACACTGCCGCAGAGATGGGAATCACAGCATAAACTCCACATGCAGTGAGTAACCATAACCACAACTAACATTCGTATGATGAACTATGTTCACACACATGATCATATATTACTTACCGTAAGTGAACCTAAGTGAAAACATTTTATATTGCAGATGGTTCCCCTTGATTTTTTATAATATACAAATGTTAAGGTTCAGATACCTTTCACAGTCTCCAAACACATTTACTTCTTGATCCCCAAATGCTCCATCCTGTTAGAAGGCCTAGTCAGATTCGAGGACGAGGGCATATTTATCCAACAGAACTACCAACAGGCTCAGGGAAACTCAAACAAGTTGTTTAGAAAATGGGGCCAACTTAATGTTCAGATAAATAGTGTTTGCCAGAGTACATGGCAAATAAAACCCCCTTGTGATAAACCAGATGTCACCTCATCCACACATCCCTGTTTTTCTCACGCAGAGACAGGGTTCACACAGAAGGGAGTAGCCCCGCTGCTGGGATGGGGCACTGGGGAGCCCCCTGCCCTTCAAGCGTGCCTGCCCATAAGTCATCAGTGTAACTCACTACACTATGTGTGCTTCCCCTCTCTTCAGAAGCAACGCTTAGAATACACTGTAAACTTTTCAAAAACACATATTGATTACTTGTTCAATTATCACACATCCTTTTCTGTAGTCTGACTTCATGATCAGACGTTGACTTTAAGAGTCAGACTATGACTCTTTAGGTCCTTTAGCAGGACCTAAAAAGTGCAATTCAACTTAGCACAATTAAATATGTCTTTTGAAAAAGAAAAGAAATGTGAGTGCAATTTCATCAGTAGCTCATATTTCCAAACGGCAACTTCCAAGAAAGTGAGGAGGGCACACAAATAATACTAAAAGTATGCAAAAAACATCACTAGAGCAATGCTCCAAATCTGATTCCAGGCCTGGTTTCTTCACCATGCAGGTGAAGTGGAGAGAGAAGACAGTAAAGAAACTAAGAAATATACAATTTATCAGCTTATCTGAAGAGTCTGAGTTCTACCCTTAAATAAAGTGGGAACCCTCCAGAATGCTAGTTTTAGATATTTGGTTGACTCCTTCCTTGAAAAATGCCTTGCTGTGCTTTCTTTTAGTGACCACCTTCATCTCTTATTAGATCATTGTCGTAGTCTCTTTGTGTTGCTACAAAGGAATACTTGAGGCTGGGTAATCTGTAAAGGAAAGAGGTTTATTTGGCTCATAGTTCTGCAGGCTATACAAGGAGCACAACACCAGCATCTGCCTCTGGTGAAGCCTCAGGAAGCTTCTATACGTGGCAGAAAACCAAGGCGAGCCAACTGTGCAGAGATCACATGGCAGAGAGAGAGAAGTAGAGTGAGCGAGCAAGAGAGAAGGAAGGGAGGTCTGCCAGGCTCTTTTAAACAACCAGCTCTAGAGCAAGAACTACAAGGAAGGCACCAAGCCATTCAGGAGGGATCTGTTCCCATGACCCAGATGACTCCCATTAGGCCCCACTTCCAACTCTGGGGATCAAATTTCAACATGAGGCTTGGGGAAACAAACAAATCTCAACTACGTAAACTACAACAATCATTAAGGAAGGGAAATGTAGAAATTGCTCTAATTCATTCTATAACTACTGTGAAGAACATTATTAGTTCATTCATTGATATGTGTATGTGTGTGTTTGTGTGTGTGTGTGCATGTATTGACATAGACATACATATATTCTTCCATATAGGAAACATCTCTTTAAATTGAAAGAAAAATCACCCTTTCCAACTAGGGAACAGTGTATGTCCTCTTCAGAGTATGACAATGGTTGAGGACAGCTTTAATGAGATCTGAGGGCTTATTCTGAGTTCCTCACTTAAGTGGCATACACCTAACAACAAAGATGGACTAGATTAGTTATTTCGGAACTTGACTATTCATTAGCATGACCTGGAGAATTTTTTTTTTTTTTTTTTTTTTTGAGATGGAGTCTCGCTCTGTCACCCAGGCTAGAGTGCAGTGGCGATCTCAGCTCACTGCAAGCTCCACCTCCCAGGTTCACGCCACTCTCCGGCCTCAGCCTCCCAAGTAGCTGGGACTACAGGCGCCTGCCACCATGCCCAGCTAATTTTTTGTATTTTTAGTAGAGACGGGGTTTCACCGTGTTAGCCAGGATGGTCTCGATCTCCTGACCTCGTGATCCGCCCGCCTCGGCCTCCCAAAGTGCTGGGATTATAGGTGTGAGCCACTGCACCTGGCTGGAGAATTTTTAAAATACAGATTTCAGAGCACTAAATTATAATCTCTAGAAATGCAGACTAGGGATGGAAATGTTTTAAACTTTCCCAGGTGGTTCATATGTAGTCTTCCCTGGATGGCATTTGAGAACCACTGCACTAAATGACATTCTTGTCCACCATGTTCCAGGGTTAACTAATACGACAGCTCTCCTTCTGCCACTCTCCGTCTCCTTACCTAGCAAACAAAACCATCGGTTAAAACCGGCATTCCCTCTCATCTTGCTGATCTCCCCAGCTGACATGTAGGTTCTATGTAGGAATGACGTTTGTCTGATCTTTTGATGCTAAATGAGAGAGGGGCCTAAAAAGCCAAGATGTTCTGTTGTAAGCCACGAAATCCTCACTGAAAGGAGGATTCCACCATCTCTCCCTCCAAGATACAATTCTGAGATGCAGGCTAAGATTATAGTGACAAACAGAAGCAGAGGTTTCTCCCCTTCCTTCCTAGATCCACCCCCTGCAAGACCAGATGACCACAGGTGAACCCCTCTCTTTTGGCTCCCTTCATCCAAGCGTACAGCCTCTAGGAGAGGACAGTCTTGGCCTCTCTATATCCATTTCGCCCTCCCCACAGAGTAAGTTAACTTGATTGGCATGTTTGGGAGGAGAAGCTAAGTACACCTAACTCAGTCTCTTCCTTCTCTTTCTTTAGGATCTGCTTGGCCATCAGCAGAGAGCACTCATTCTGCTCTGCAAATGCACGGCCAGGGTCAAAGCCAGCAGGTCCCTGCAGTGCTGCTTGAGACTCTGTGGTTAGGTCTGATTCTGTGGGGAATACAGCAAAGACCTCCTGGCAACAGACCTGAAGCTGCATTCTGTAACAGCTACAGCAATAACAAGTTTGATTTTTTTGTTCCATGCAAAGTATATTCCTTTAAGCATATAAATGCAAATATTTGAAAATTTCATAGTTAAAGCATTTGACATTTCCACTTGTGTGTAAAAATACTCTTGAATTCTCTTAAATTCTTAAAAATGGTTAAAAAGTTACTAGTTTTCCTGACTTCCATCAAACTGTCATTAAAACATAACAGAGACTTGGATTTCTGCTTACTTGTCATTGGCTAGATGATAAAAGCGCCTGCTCACACATCCAGTACACAGAAGGCTCACAGCATCCAAGTAGGAAAATATCTTCAGCAAGATTTCTGAAGGCATTCTGCAAAAACAGAAAAAGAAAAAAAAAATCACCAGAGTGGACCAAGGCTTAATCTGCAGATTACCCAGAGAACAACTGGCTGCTCATCTCTAAATAGAAGGCCATAGAGAGACCCCTCCTGTACAAGAGGCAAACTGTACCCTCATCTTCAATTACTTTCTTTATTGAAATGTTCTGGTTGTTCTGGTTATTCTAATTCTCATGACATAAACCATAAATAGAGCCAAGGGTTGGAAGAGCTAACTTCCTCAGCATTTTAATCACGTTCATACACTGTGAATCAACAGGCAGGATTTCAATGTCCCCCATGAAACTGTGTATTTTTTTATTATTATTTTTGTAGAGATAGGGTCTTGCTCTGTTACTCAGGCTAGAATGCAGTGGCATGATCAGGGTTCACTGCAGCCCAGAACTCCTAGGCTCCAGCCATTCTCCCGCCTCAGCCTCCCCAGCAGCTGGACTACAGGCGCACACCGCCAAGCCTGGCTAATTTTTTGTATTTTTTGTGCAATTTCACCATGTTGCCCACCAAACCTGGCCTAAACTAGGTATGTTTCTTTAGTGAGATAAAAAGAGAATCAGAGAACATATTCTTAGATATTAATAAGAAAAACACAGAATCTCTTTCCCCAAAAAAGTAAGTATAATGGGAAATAGCAGCTTATTCCCACCTCGCCCACACCGATCCCAGGCGCCACCTTCTGAGCACCCTTGGGCTTTTGACTGCTTCCTCTGGGGCTTCAAGGAAACACCAAGGGCCATAAGTTTTTTCTGAAGTGTCTGTTTTATTTGTATGCCTAAATATGATAGTGAGATATAGTCTCAATATTCCACCTATTTCTATGATCTCAGAATTCTATAAAACACAGTAATAATCTGAAAGCGACTAGAAAGTATCACTAGTGTCAAGAAGTCAGGAGTGCGCCTCTATGAATCTTCAGCAAAAGGGCAAGCGGCAACAGAGCTACCACAGATTGTATCAAGGGTCGGTGGGGGGCAGTTCTAGGGATAAAGGAGTGAGGGGAGAAATCTTTTGTCCAATTTAAAAGGGCTTGCCCATACTGTCTACTTGTGATTGTTATGATTTTAAATTTGTTTATTTTTCAAGAAAATGAGGTAACTGGGTGTTTCACAGGAAAATAATCAGTCCTATAACTCCGATAATACTGAGAAAGAATAAAGTAGATCCTCAGAAAAAAGACAGTTAACGTTATGCCTGTTGGATATGTATCACTATGTAAATGTCCCCACTGCTCAAAGCTCCAGCTATAGTTAACCAGAGACGTTCTGAGAGTTTAAACGAAAAGCTTTGCTTAAGCATTAATTAAATCAGTCCCCAAAATAAAACCCCTCCCATTCAGAGTCAATAAATTAGATCCTTTCAATGAGAAAAAGTCTCCAATGCTAGAGACAGCAAAGTTGCAAGAAAACATATTTTTGTGACCATTTGGATTATTCATTGCATATAATTTTTATATTTTGATTTAACTATTTCACAAAACTTCATATCTATTATTTTTTAAATCAGTACCATTGAACAAAAAAACAGAGCTGGGCTTAAAGACATTTCAGAAAAGTATCCAGCAACTACCAGAATTATTTAACTGGAATAAAATCCCATTCAAGACTGGCATTCAGCAGGTTTTTACCTTCCTCCCCACTGGACTAACCTAATGAAAAGGGGGGTACTCTGTGTCCTTCTAGCAAAAGGAGAAAATCTCTACTTTATAGTTAAGACAGTGGAGATCGAATACATTCTTAATCATTGTTCAAATAATTTCTTCTAACCTGGTACAATCAATGTTTACACCCATATTGGATTACTTTCTGTTGGATTCTAGTTATTTCACTTTGTGTGGGGTAAGGAGACAGGATGATAGGGAGATAAGGGAATTAAAGAAGTTCAGAATGTAGAACAAAGAAACTGCTCTAAACCAACAAGCTTCCCTGAGAATGTTAATTTGTGCATGTTCATTTTCAGTACTGTGGGAATTCAAATGTGAACATGTCCTTGTCCCTGCTTCATATTGTGGATCTATCTCAATATTCCTGCTTTCCTCACTTTCTTCCCCCTGTTCCGATGGAGAATGCTCATTTCCTCCCATCAAAGCACCTGTGCTCTAGGTCCCCACGGTTTCTGCACAAGGACCTCAGCCTCCGGTTCCTGCCTCCCTCTTCCACACTGTTCATAGGAGCCTCTGAATCACCCTGAATCTCTCATCTGAAACTGCACTCTTCCTTTGGTTCTCCCCACCCCCATCTCTCTGGAGCCGCCACCTAATTTCTAGGCTCCCTCACACTGCCAAGCTCTGCGAAAGAACAAAAGAAAACAAAACACTTGTCTACACCTGTTGCCTCCACCTCCAAGCTCCCTAATTTTTGCTTTCTACATTCCAGTGTGGAATAGAACACACGCAAATAGGAAAATGAGCGGCCAGCCCCTTCCCTTGCATTCACCTGCAACAGCTGTGAGGGGCCACCATGCCCTGCTGCCTCCTCCCCCCGCCTCCCCAGGCCGCAGGTCACTGACTGCTCTTGTGTTGCAGGCTCTCTCCTCTTCTGCTTCACACACAGCCTCTCCTCAATGTCTTGGACCTCAGGGCTCTTCCCTGCCTGCTTGGTTGGTTCTCACTGCCGCAGGTCCTCCAAGCTTGCTCCTGAGTCGCCTTTGCCTTCCCTTCCCCACCCTTTCCCTAAGCCACCTCACCCAGCTCCATGACTGCTGACCCCACCAGGCCTCATCCTGAGCCAGACTGACACATCCATCATCCATCTGGCATCCTCCTTTGCACCTATCCCAGGCATCTCAGCTGTAACCAGTCCAAAATCATTATCATGGCCCTCTCTTCTGCCCTGACCCCACCTCTCTTCCATCTCAGTCAACAGCACCTCAACCTGTGCTACTGCTTCAGCCAACAGCTCTGGATTCCTACTTGCCTGTTTCCCCCTCACACCTACATTAATTCATAAATGAATCATGTCAGCCATGCCCCCAACTATATCTCCCGCTTGCCTGTGTCTCTCCATCTTCCCTACTTCTAGAGAAGAGAGGTAAACAAATAAACAAGATAATTTGGGAAATTACATGGCATCCACACTCCTCCCCAGAGCCTGGTAGCCCGCCTGATGGGCTCCCCGACCCCCACACTGTTCCTGCAGCATCTGGAGCCCCCACCACCACACCTCTGGTCTCCCCTCGCTGGCAAGCTCCTCTCAAAGCTCCTGAATCTCAATGTTCAGTTCTCATCTTAAATGCACCTCCTCAAATAAGTCTTTCCTTACCATGCCACCCCATTATTCTGGATTTGGGGATCCATTTGTTTTCTCGACAACAGGTATCCCAGCTTACTGTATTTTAAATCTGCCTCCCCGACTAATCATCAGCTTCATGAGAACATGTGAGTGGCTCACCATTTCTGTCCCAGCACCAAGAACAGTATCTGCTACAGAGTAGGTCCTCAAATATTTAATGGATGGACTAACCAAATGAATATTTGCTCCATTTCTCATATCAGATGACTGTAAAACAGCCTATTCCCAGAGCATAGGGTTTTAAGCTGAAATTAATGTCCTTAATTAAATATCCTTTCTGGCTTTTCTTTTTTAAAATACACTGAAATGTGTATACAGATATGTACACTGTTAGCTGAGCAAGCTGTGATACAGTATTAAAAGCCCAGAACTTGAAATCAGGCAACTTATATCTGAATCACACAGTTCTGCAATATGCAGACTACGTGGGCCTAGCTTCCTGCAGTGTAAAATGTCTCTCTGTGATCATCTCAAGCTTTCAGGCTCCCCATGAGGCTTAGCATATAATCGGTGTTCCATAAATGTTACTACAGTACAAATTTATGGACTTCTGAGCATCAATTACACATAATAACTTTTTAAAGCTTCTGTGGATCTTGGTGCTGAGGGTCACAGCACAGAATCTTGCCATGGCAAATGGGCTCCCAGATATTGAAAGCTGAGAAATGAACAGAGCTCTTGAGCTTTCAGGAAAACACACTTTAATCTTCTTTCTCCTTTTTCAAGGGTCTTTATCAACTCAAAAGTGAATATTTTTGAAGAACATTTTAATAAAAGGAAAATTCAATTTACTTGTCACTTCTTGAAGTTTCGTTTCATAAAGTTCATCTCATAAGGATAGTGGTGACAGGCCCATGACTCATCAAATGCTCCATGCTGTACTGTCTTCCTACACAATCCTATTCTTAGCAAGCTCAAAATAGCAACTTGGTATATACAGCATCATAACTTTCTCTAATAACCCCATGCCTAGAGGCCCCCAAAAGTGACAGTCTACTTCTGCTACTTACCCATCCAGGAACCCAGAACAGCAGGAGAAAGAGCTCTCCCAGTGCTGTCCACCTCTGGCATGGCACCTCAGGGCAGCAGAGCCTGCAGAAAGCTTGACCCCTGGCCCCTTTCTGAAAGTAAATGTGGGAAATTCAAATTATGTAATTACCAAATGAGGTGAATTATCTATTCCCTTCTACAAAATTCCAAAGGATTCATAAACTCCAAAGATTACTCATTGAAAAACTTAATTTCTGCAAAGAAAAAAGGAAGGGAGGAAGAAAAGATGGTAAGGAAGGAAGAAAGGGAGGGAGAAGGAAGGAAGAGACAGTGAAACCTTTAGTGTCCTGGTAAGGAAACCTGAAGACCGTACTTACTCTGATGTGCTTTCACCCGAAGGTTTAGAAATATACACTCTCACTGTAGGCTTTCAACATATCAAAGAGGTGTTATCAAATACATTTAATGGAAACAAAAAGGATACAGTTAGTGTACTGATTAGCCAATTTGGATATAACAGAAACCATTAAAGTTTTTTTTAAAAACTTACAATTAGTGAACTAGAACTGTCAACATAACACACAATCTACAACTTTTCTGATCTTTGAAGGTTCCAACTCTAGCTTTTGCAGTCATAGACAAACTACCAAATACTCATCCACAAACTTTTACATTTTAACCTCTCCCATTCAATGCAATATAGTTTCACTGGCCATCTTTTTATTTTAGTGGTACAGAAAACAGTAGTGCATCTTAGAATGAATGGTTTTTTAGATTCAATGAAATAGCGTATAATATTTTTATGCAGTAAGTCTTTTTCAGAGGTTCCTAAAGTAAATTTTATTAAGGTCAGTCCTCAAAATGAGTAGTACTCAGCAGCACCTTGAGGGAATCTGAAACACCAGAAAATCATACAGCTCACAGCCTCCATGTCTAGGCAGCAGCACACCCGGAGAGCCATGAGTGGTTACACTATTTCTCTAGGAAAGGTTTGGAAGCTTCTGCTTTAAGCAACATACAACACACAGGTATTGGATATTGGCGCACCTCCTTCCTGATGTGCTATTTAAGAAGTGGCTAAATCCTAGAGAGTACATTATGTATACGCTCAGTTCACCAACATCATTGCTTCGAATATGTACTTTGTGCACTGACAGTTTAACCACCCTCACTTTTTCATACCAGGCCAATTCCCCAGATATAGTTGAAACAACATTCATAAAGGAGGGCAACAATTGGGAGCAAAAACAGAGATGCCTTAAGAACTTGGAAGAAAAAGTAATGAACCAACCCCCCTGAAAGCTGAAGTATGAAATCCACACACAACCGGTCTTAACAGAGGATGGCCCTCAACTCTGAGCACAACCTATTAGATGACACAAGTGGTGAAAAAGGAGCCCTTGCCCTAGGCATCAGCTGGCCAGGTGACAGTGTAGCCTGGAGCCTACCGCAAGACAGCATCATGATATGCAGCACGCACTCAAATCACCCACTGGCACCTGGCTGCCCTGCTCCCCAGGCACAATTCTCCACATGCTTCCAAGCAGCTACAGAGTAAATTCCTCTTCCCTTTGTGAATTTTTCTCTCTAGAAAAAAGCACAGTAGCTGGTACAGGATAGGCCCTCCACAAATATTAGTGATCAGCTGCTCCACTGGCATCTCAACAAAGAAGTTGCATAAGGTAAACTTTTCCAGATCCTGTAAGAGTAAAAATGCACCGAGGAAAAAAAATGCTGGCTCCACATGCCTTTCCATCCCAGCTTCAGTAAAAGGTGCTTAATATACTTTTGGTCTTATATGACTTTCTAGCCAATGGTTTTCAATCTGTGCTCTGCAGGGCAGGAAGACAGGGAGAAAGGACAGGAACAAATGCTAATTGGGACATTTTTGCAATACCCTCTCCTCCTTTAATCAGATAATTCTACCTGTGTTATATATTTTTGTACTTCCGTTAGAAATTTTGTTTAAACACAGATTTCCACAGGAGAAAAGCTTAGGCTCCATTAACATGGTCCTAACATAGTAATCATAAGTAAAATATCATTTCCTACTTGCATTCGTCTCCTAAGACTGCCTTCACAAACTGGGTGACTCAGAACAACAGAAATGTATTATGTCTCAGTAGCCAGATGTCCAAAACCCAAGTTGTCAACAGGGCCATGCTCCCTCTGAAGGCTCTAGGGAGGATCATTCCTTTTTCTGGTGGTTGCCAGAAATCCTTGGTGTCCCTTAGTTTGTGTCAGCATAACTCTAATCTCGGCCCCCATCTTCACAGAGCAATCTTCCCTCTAGGCATATCTGTCTCTGTGCCTCTTCTCATAAGGATATCATTCATATTGCACTTAGGGCCCTCCCTCATCCAGTATGACCTCACCTTAACTAATTATACCTGCAGAGACCCTATATCTAAAGAAAGTCACATCCTGGGGTTCCAGATGGACATAAATAACTTTAGAAGGTATAATACACTTTGTTTACTGTCAATAGTTAACACGGTAAACAAATTTATAATACATTCTAAAATTATTTAAAAGCATGACTTATTTTTAAGTGGTTATTATTCTTATAAAGTCTGTATTGACTTATATTACATATTCAAAGATAAAATATCTATAATTGATAAAGGATTCTAACACTTAAGCTTCAAATAAAGGGAATTTCTATCATTCCTTCATCAAACAATAACAATTCCTATCAGGAGCTCCAAACCTGTAACCCTTAAGCCTATGGGAGTGTGGGGGTTGGCTGTACCTAGAATCTGAGTCCACACATACCCTAAGCATCATATGAATAATTAAGATATATATATACTTTAAACATAAATATTATTGTAGTTCATCAAATATAATTTTATTTAAGATATTAAATAAATACCTTACTGAATCAGTAACAGTTTTTTGTCATTATTTATTTCCTCAATAAGAAGCCAGAAAAATAAAAACTGTTACCTTAGGCCTTTCCAAGAGAACCAAAGAAAAGTAAATTCATCTGATGGATCAATTTTAATCCAGCAATTGGCAAATACCAAATAAATGATGATGATTCATGCTGGCTATGTTACAAAGAAACAGGCATCCTCATTTACTGCCCGTAAGACAAGATACAGTGGTACAAACGTTATGGAAAGCCAAATCTGATATTGGAAACCAGGATCCTTAAAAAGCACATATGCTCCTTTAAGCCGGGAATTCCACTTCTAGAAATGTGCACAGACAGTTCACTCAAGAAATGTCCATCTCAGAGTTGTCTGCACTGGGGGAAAAAATACTAAAAACGGTATAGAGATTGGTTAAATTGCATGGCCTCCATAGAGTTAACAATGTTTAGTCACTTAAAATATAGATTTTCAACCCAGGTTAAGTGTTTGAATTAGAAACAGGTCCCTGATGTCCTCCAGGTGTCTATATGGCTTGCTCCCTCACTTTCTTCAGCCATTTACTACAATGTCACCATCTCACTGAGACCTTCCTTGGCTATTATATTTAAACTGCAATCCAGTCCCCTCTGCCACACACATGCACTTTGTGTCCTTTCTCTGTTTCTCTCCTTAGCACACATCACCATCCAACACTATACATTTAACCTGCCTGTCTTGCTTACTATCGCTGGAATGACATGGGCAGTTATACTGCACGGGTTTGTTCACTGCTGATCATTCAGCACCCACAATATGCCTGGCATGCGAGCAGCATTCAATAAATATCGCTGAATCACTAACAGTATAACTGAGAAAGCAGGTTATATCAGTATATACTACTAGGTTGGTGCTAAAGTAATTGCGGCTTTTGCCATTACTTTCAGTAACAAAAACCACAATTACTTTTGCACCAACCTAATACATAAACTTATTTTTCTATTTCTCTAAGAGGAAAAGTAAATATATGCATACAAAGAAAAGAGATCTAGAGACACCAAGGTTTAACAGTTAACAGATCTGATTCATAGGATTACAAAATTTGTTGGTGAAGGTCTTTCTAAATGGGGACGATTTAGGGGGCATAACTCCATGTATGTTCTAATTTTTCTTAGCATATTGAATCTGTAATAAGTTGGGGGGTGGGGGTGTTGTTTTAATTTCAAACCTAAGAGTCACATGCAAAAGAAGGCCAGGGAATCACAGTTTGACAGCACAATCCTTGAGACTGGAGCAGTGGTTCTCAAAGGCATTCCTAGCAACAGAATCCTTGCAAAGAAACTGAAACCAGGTCCCCCGAAATCTGGGGGTACAGTCTGCAGCAAACTCAAAACTTCTTAGGAGTCTCCCAATTGATTTTAAAAATTAAAGCAAATACTGCATTCTACTAAATAATCTATCTGTCTTTGTCCTATCATAAAAATGTATTATATTATTTACCAATTAAATTATTTAACATTTTCCCCAAAGCCTTTGTGTTGATTTTGCAGACAAAGAAGATGCTCTATGTGTTCCCTACCCACTACAACTGCTCGTTTGAGAAGCACAGTGCCAGGGTGCTTAGATGTTTCAAGAATACATACTGGCTTAATCCACCACCAAGTTCTTACTGAAAACCTTAACTTGTGTGTCCCGAATTTATGAAAGATTACTGTGAAAACGCCAGTGAAATAAAGTCACCTGTTTTGTAAACATATATGCATATAAAATATATGTAAATAAAATGATCTTAGTAAGTTCCTCAAAGTCATGCTGTAACTCTCCCCACTCAAAGATAGTTTTAAATAACGATTAAGCAAATAAATCCTGTTTGGTACTAGTTATTTTTTTTAAGTACCAAATGCTTTTCCCTAATCTGAAACCCTAATTCAGTAACGAATGGATATGCCTCTATCTTTGGCTAAAATATTTAACAGGGCTTAGTTAGTTCAATTCTACAAATACTTCTTAATCATATACTCTGCACAAGGTAATGTGTAAGTGCTTTAAGACATTTCATCCTTTAATTGGAATATGAAGGCTATTTTATTACAAACATGTTTTCACACTTTTAAAACGCCAAAGCTTATTTCTTGCTGTTTTGTTTTTTCACAATTAAAATGGATCTCATAGAGTCCCTCATTTCAGTTTACAAGGCTAAGGCTCTAACAAGGCAACTAAAGAAACTTAAGGTCCCAAGCTAGAAGCAAAGACAGTCTCTGAGACGCCCATCTCCTTAATGTCCTGTCAGAGCTCTCTGTACCATGTCTTACATGAGACCATACATCTTATCAGTGTACCTTTTAACACTATTGGAAACACATTTCTATTTATCCACAAAATAAACCAACTGCACTTTTTTTTTTTTTTTTTTTTTTTTTTGCGACAGAGTCTGGCTCTGTCGCCCAGGCTGGAGTACACTGGCGCTATCTGGGCTCACTGCAAGCTCCGCCTCCTGAGTTCACGCCATTCTCCTGCCTCAGCCTCCTGAGTACCTGAGCCTACAGGCGCCCGCCACCATGCCCGGCTAATTTTTTTGTATTTTTAGTAGAGACGGGGTTTCACAGTGTTAGCTAGGATGGTCTCGATCTCCTCACCTCCAGATCTGCCCGCCTCCGCCTCCCAAAGTGCTGGGATTACAGGCGTGAGCCACTGCACCCGGCCCCAACTGCACATTTTTAAGGTCCACATAATTAACAAATCAGCAAGTTCTATTTATGCTTTTATGCGAATCTATACGTCTACAAGGTTAAGTGTAGACATACACGGATACATTTAGCAAGATAAATTTAGTTTGAAAACACTTTTTTTCAAGTGACAGGTTTTTGTCTGATAGCTTTCAATAAGTCCAATATTTTAAAAACCTAATGACTGTGCTTCATTTTAAATATCTGGCAAATCAAATGAATTACAGCAGGTACAAATTAAGCCAACTTAATACGCTTTCTGCTACACTTCTTACAGTTTGTGATATTTATACATATTCACATCTTGTGTTAAAAGGGAACACTGATTCCTTAACAACATCTAATTTTCCACAGCGAGACATTAAAATAACCACCTGCTTTGACCATAGTCAATCATTCTATTTTTAGCAGCGGACTTTTCTTTACCAAAAATAATGTATACATTTCCAAATCAGCTTGAAATGCAGGTTCCCATGCCAGGCTTAATGACAGGCCCTCTAATTATATCAATCCAGGAAGTTCACTCAACTTACAAAGGATAAAAGATTCATCATATAAAAATCATTCTGCTTCCCCCTAATAGAGCACTATGTAAAGACTAATTTTAGTAATAGCAGCAAATTGATTAAAAGTTCAAGTTTCCTATTTAAATTCCTGCTTTTTCTCCTACATAAAAGAATTTTTGCAGGCATTGTCACCATTCTATTTGTGACAAGGCTTGTGGTATGTCTAGCATTATAGGTATTCAATTAAGAACTATTATCACAGCACCAAGCAACAGGGCTGGGCTTCTGAAAACAGGTAAGTGGAAGTAATGGAGACCTAGAGAGGACACAGGACATAGTTCTGGAGATTCAGGGGGGAAAAAACAAGTAGTTCAACTAGTATGTAATAGACTCCCTTTGTGTGCTTAAACATAGACCATTGGTTTATTAGAAGGCAAAATATGCATGACTTTCCATATTTATAAATCAAGGAGTCTTACAAGCAGAAAGATAATCCTCAAGAATGTAAACCATTCTTGGCATTATCCCTCCATCTGTAAACTAACTGCAGTGATGGGTACACAGCTAGGGAACAGCTCACGATATAATGAGAGGGATTTCATAAGGTACCATTATGCATGCTGATACTTCTGATGCACTGGCTCATTTTACTTCTTCACGCTGAAGATGCTTCTGGAAAGCAGATGAGCAAGACCTGGAGATGTAGATGGCAACTTAGCCTTGACGTTGGAGGTGCAGAAAGTGCTGCCCCCCACCCGCCAGACCAACCTGCCTGCCAGAGGTATCTGCTTGGGGGATGAGGGTGTCAACTGATAAGGTTTTGATGAACAGACTCTACTTCCCTAAGTTGTAAGGTCATGAAAAACACGAAGGGAGATTCTTGGTTACAGAAGAGCGAAAATACGAAGGCAGGGGCGGAGCACACGTGAATTTAGGGCACGCATCCCGGAGAAACGACCTCTTGGACCTGGACCTGTCCTGGCAGGTGCGCGCATCCCCGGCCACAGGCGCCGCGAGAAAAAATATTTCCCCGAGAGGCTACTCTATTAGTGTCATAACTTAGGGTACCCCACGTTGCAGGGTAGAAAGGATTTCCTCCGGTCGTTCTTCCATACCCTTCTCACGATGAAGACGGCCACGGGCCTTGCACCAAGCTGGACGAATAAAATACACGGTGAAGAGAGCGGGGCCGCGCAGTGACGGGCTTCCCGCCAGGGGACCCCACCCGCAGGCCCTACAGTCACCTGCACCCAAAGGCCCTGGCGCGCCCCCGGGCCGCGCCACCGCCCCTGCTGGGCCCGCGCAGCGTCTGGAGGCCGAGCCAGTGCTGCCGCAAGATCCGACCGCGTCCAGTCGCCATAGAGACAAGGAGTTCACCACAGGACCGCCCAGGGCTGAAACGAAGAGTGCACGCACCGCCCCCACGCCCGCACGTCGCCACACCCCTTATGCGCATGCGCGCGTGGGCAAAAGTAACGATACGCCCACGCTTGCGCAGACGGCACCGCGCCAGACACCCGCTCACAAAGCGGGCTTCTAGAAACTTCCGGGCCTCGGCTTCCCTACCCACCCCTAACATTCTGCCGCCAAAGGCGCCAAGCCAAGTTCGCGGCTTAACCATTTAGGAAACCGGTGCCTGCTTTGCAGCGGCCTCGTTCATCCCCACTTGCTAACTCTTTATTGTCCAGTTTTTCTGAAAACACAGTAAAACGCAAAAACTAAATCATTTGCCCACGCGGAATTGGCAAGACCACAGTCAGAGGGGGTATTTCCCACTGTGCACAGTCCTCTCTATAAGGATCAGGAAAACACGTAGATGGTAACTGCTAATTTGGCTTTTGCAAGTCCCGCCTGAACCACGTAGGGTAGGTGGTACCAATTCGGACACCAACACCCCATTTTCCCGCCGCTCCAAGGACGCGCAGCCTCTACGCCGACGCTGGGCGCAGAGGCGTCTGGGGGCGCGGGAAGGGCCTGCGCCGTGCTCTGGCCGCCTTGAATTGTGGGAGATGTAGTCTCTTTTGCGCGCCTCTTTGCCGTATCCCAGTTAAGAGCGAGGTTTTCAAACTACTATTCCCAGGAAGACGGGGGTTTCCCAGGTGACTTTGCGAAGGCATGGCGGGGACACTGTGAATGTCAGCCCAGAAGGTGATCAGAGCCTGTTAATTAAAATGGAAAGAAGACAAAAGGGAAGGTAGACATCAGGTTCTCCCTGGAGACTTTTCGTTTTCATTTACGCTGCGGAAACTGACGTTTTTGCCTAACACCCCATGTAATGTAAACGTATAGGCTTGAGTACGTGTCCGGCCGCATGTGTAGTGAACCCTAAAGCTTTCCTAATTGTAGTTAGCATCGTCCCTAAGCGGAACGATTTTCCGTGAACATGATTTGTACTTTTCTACGAGCCGTACAGTATACGGAGAAGCTGCACAGGTCATCGGCAAAGCGATTGCTTTTGCCATACATTGTGCTTAACAAAGCGTGCTTGAAGACTGAGCCCAGTTTGAGATGTGGGCTTCAATATCAAAAGAAAACGGTGCGACCTAGATGTATTCTTGGAGTCACCCAGAAAACCATCTGGACGCAGGGACCGAGCCCCCGAAAAGCAAAGGAGGATAGCAGCAAACAAGTGTCTGTGCACAGGAGTCAGAGAGGGGGAACCGCCGTCCCAACATCACAAAAAGGTAAAAAGGAGCACTTTAATGATTGGGCTTTCAACAGACATGACAAGAGCTGCCAATGCCCTTTTACACCAAGTTCACTGCTAAAGGTGAAAAAGCAATTCACATGAATATTTAAAAACCGTTTAAACATAATTTAGAACTAGAACATATCGATCTACAGTTTTCTTCACAGATTGGAACTCAGATTTGAAAGTTGATCTTGAATGTGATATAACTTTTTTTCATTATGTTTGGGAAATTTTTCTCAAGTTATATTGGCTCTGTTACATATAATAAAGAGTAATTGGATAGGATAAAAAGAGAGAGAGATTATTGACTCATAACTGGTAGGGAAAACTTTCACATGTTACCTGCAGTAATAGAAAAACATATAAAATAGGGAGGATGGAATGTAAGTTGTCAGGGAAAGTCAGAGATGTATTCACAGATATTTTAAGATTTTTTTTTAATGTCTTCATTTCGCATGTGATTTGTAGGAAAAAAAAAAGACAAAGCAATTTAGACCTCCATGATTATACCACACGAAGATGACTATTTTTAACATTTTGCACTTTCATACACATACCTTTTAATAATTTTTAGCCCAAAAAATTGGATCATACCAATTGTTTTAGAATCTGCTGACTATGCCAAAAACCTAGTTTTTCATTCATACTAGTTCAGCACGAAGGAACAACGTGTATGCAGAGGTGAAAGGCATAGAAGTGGCAAACAGCATGTGCATCAGGTCATCTGGCTCAGGCAACAGTGCTCATGCTTGCACTGCACACCAGGCCTGCTTAGGGACCCCTTCCCTCATCTGCACCCCATTCAGAGGTGACAGTCCTTGTGGCTGAGTGAATTGATGGGAGCAACATTCCCAAATATGGAATATGCTGCGTCCAGAATTCAAAGAGGCCTATGAAGCATTGTGGTAGGAGGTATAGGGTACAATTGTCTTTTACTTGGGAGGGCATGTCCTGGCACGCCCCAGTGTAGCCCCACGAGGTCGGCTCATGTGTTGAAGAGCCTCTGCATCTTTGTTGGACCCACCTCTCACACTTGCAGCTTCTCTGACCAAGCCTTCCAACACACTTGCCACTTGTTACTTATGGGCTCTAACATGATGGCATAAATATAGTAGACAAATGTGATATTCTGCTGAATGTCCAGAACAGCATTATTCAAATAAAACTTTCTGCATAGAAATGTCCTATATCTGTGCTGTCCGTTTGGGTAGTTCCTGGCCACTTGTAGCTATTTTGAGCGCTTGAAATGTTGCTAAAACTTGTGACTGAAGAACTGAATTGATTTAATTTTAATTAATTTAAAATTGAACTGAAATAGCCATGAGTGGCGAGTGGCTACTGTATTAGACAGCCCAGGTCCAGAAGGTTTCAGTCCCTTAAGACTGTTATGATAGAGGGTGAGAGAATTAGCAAATCCTGGTCAGGATCATAAACATGCACTGTTATTATCTGTTTCATGTTACTACAGACTACTGCTGCTGCTTCTGAATAGAAGGCATTCTTCAAAGCAATGGCCTGTACCATGAGATTGTGTTAAGGCATTCCCCTGTAAAGTTACCATTTGTGGTATTACATGTGTACCCCGGCTGCCACTTGGTTGAGTTTGCAGTTAACCACTGTCATTCTCCAGCACCTATTTGTGTTTTGTAAAGGAAGACTGGTAAATTACAAGGGACCGTGATGGGGATCGCCATGCCTGTATCTAAGGTCTCTAAGAATACTCTGCCATTCCCCATAGATGTGATATCATTTTTAATTTACTATTTTGGTCACCGAAATGGCAGTTTCAGAGGCTTCCATTTGACTTTTCCCACTGTGATAGCTCTTAACCCACTTCCAAAGGAACTAAAGTGGGAGTTATTGTTGCCAGTTACTCAGTACATCGCCTTGATTTATACATTTGGAAATCACAGAAATTATTACCAGGTAAGTCCCTGGACCCACCTGTGAGCTTCTTACATCCAGTGATGGAGGGCGGTCAGGGGGTCATCATGACTCTTTGGGTCCTTGGGTATCACTGTCAGCACAGACTATGTCCAAGTTGATAACTATAGGTCCTTTTGGTGAAGGACGGGGGGAGTCAGTTACATACGCTTTCCTTCAGTAAATGGAGTCCAGATCTGAAAACTGGTTCAGGTCCAGAAACTGGGGCAATGTTCAGGACTTTGCATTAGAGCAGCTGCCTTCAGCCTCAGGAATCATCTGTAGTTAATTTCTCATGACTGTGTAATTCAGAAGTAGCCTTGTCCGCTGCCCTTGTGTCTTCCCTTTGGAAACACTGTGTTCTAGTCATCAACTCTGTTGCTTTCTGTAGGTCAGACACTCCCGACTGCCACTCCAGCCTTGCCATTAGTTATGATGGTTGCACCCACCTTGGCTTCTGTTTAACACCCCAGCCTGGTCTCTGCTTCATAATTCTTTCATCTCCATTTCTGTCAGGGCATCCTGCTCTATAAAGATGTAACTGTGACTTCTTGTGGCTTTGGTACACAGTGTCCTCCTGTCCCTCCTAAGAACATAGTCAGCTGGTGGGTTTTCGGGCTTTATATCTTATATCTATGGTAGCATCCCCATTCTTGGAGGCTGTTGAGCCTTTCGTCCAGTTTGCCATGGCTGTTCTGTCACTTTTACTTAATGTGGACCATCACTGTCTCGAAGTTTCCAGGAGCAGACCTAGCCAGCTGCATATCAGTTCCCAGGGTGCTTGCCTGGTTGCTAAATTCATCACAGGAGCGTCCCCCATGCTGATCAACTCTCAGCCGGTTTTGTGTTCTGTGCCCTTGACACACCACCCTTAAGAAGCAGTGGTGTCTATGTTCCCCCGCTGGGGGGACCTCCAGCTCCTTCCGAGTATTGTTCCTTCTCACCCTTCTCATGCCCAGTTGTGTTGTAACTTGGCCAGGAGGGGAGGTGGAGAGCCCTCCTGAGAGCAGCACGTATCTTGATAGGCAGAAGCCCCCACCCACCCCTCGCCCAGTTTCCAAGGTGGAGGAAGTGCCAACCTTTACCAGACTGAGCTGCTGCTTCAGGGCTAGAGGGGTCAGGAGAATTGGGATTCAAGATTTTTTACAACATTGACCTCAAGGGCCCCCTACCCAGCTTTAGGTTCCCTTTCCTCCCAAATCAGGACCCTGACCTTGGTGTGGGAGGTCTCATGGGCTTGAAATGCCAAACTCCCTGAATCCCTTATGCCCCAGACCTGACCCACGCATTTTCTATCCTCTGGGTGCAATTTGAGTCTTGTTCTGCCGGGGAGGAGGCTCCTGCCCTTGCCACTCACCTTCACTGGTGATTAGTTACACACATCATCTCACCGTCCCTCTCCATGGCCCCAGCCACAGCCGTCTGATATAAGTCCTTAAAATTGCTGATTCCTCCTAAACTCCCAGAATAACACATCAGCCAGTACATTCCCTTCCGCCAGCATTCCATCCCAGGTCCCCATTGGTGAGAGCTGTATCAGCTGCACTACAGCTCTATGACAGGTGCTGTCAGTACCCCCCTACCACCAGGGACAGGGTCCTCATTGCCAGCCAGTGGCCAGCGAGCCAGCTCCAAAATCCAAATTGAGAGCTGCTTACCACTCCTGGTAGCACCCGTTGTAGGTTGGCTTCCCAGGGAAGTGGGATTTGCGTAAGGTTTATCAGGGAGTGCTCTCAGAATACGTCTTGAGGGATGAGGGAAGCAGGACTGGGCAGAGGGAGAGGCCGAAGTGCATTTGCAGTTGGGGCCTCAGCTGCTGCTCTGGGGACCTCTGGAGCTCAGCTGGCCAGTCACTGTCCTTCTACCTAATATGGGGGCTGAGTCTTATGCTTCTGCATCAACCAGGCATTGAGTATGGGCTGGTCCAGGGAAGTGCCGTGACCTAAGTGAGGAAGCTCTCTTATGATGGAATGCCTAGAGAGGAGCTCAGCTGACAACTGTCCGCTACCAGTGCTCCCTGCAGCTGGGAGCCCCATACCACAGCACCCACTACAGGAGGGGTAGAGAATTGCAGAAGCAAATAAATGGCATGAGGGTTTTTTGCATACAAGTATTAGGTCTGATAGGGTTGAGAAAGTTAGACAGTGAGCAGCTTGCATTGGAGACAGCTATAAAGTAACAAACAGAAATTTTTCAAGTGTGTAGAATATGGAGACTATTTAGCACAGGGCTTTATATATAACAGATATACAGGAGCTGTTGTTTATCAAATAAATGGAAAAGACCTGTCAGATACCCTAAGCAAGGTAGGAATGAATTGTTGGAAGGGACAGTCAGAAGTCCAGGGTGTTGGGGCCAATGACCTGGTTTGGGTAACAAGGACAAATAAGGATACTTACTAGAACTAGTTAGTTGTTATTGTGTTCTCAACCTGGGAGTTGATACATAACTGGCAGGTAATATTTATTGAAATGTATTTTGTGACACTGAGAGTGGAATGAGATGTCGTCATTGTAGGCCCCAACTCCTGAACCTTGGAAGGGAAATTGGATTTGTGACAATTGTTTGAGTCAGTCCCATGAATTACACAGATTTTGGCAGATGAGGTCTTTTTATTATTTGAATAATGTCTTCTAAGTTGGGAACCTTGCTGAAAACTTGAAGGATTGTGATACGCTAAAGACTACTTTTAAACAAGCGTTGTATTAGCTAAATACTTCTTTTAAACAATGTTGTTTATAAACATAATAGAAGCTTTTTATACAGAAGAGAAAATAACAGCAACATCTGTTAAAATTTTCTTCCAAAAGTTTTTTTCTTAAAATTTTTTTAAAGATTTATATTTCAGAAGTCTGAATGGCTAATGTGGTGAATAAATTAGTCTATAAACATAATGCCAGGAGGTGACTCACTTTCTCAGCATCAGTGAAAAGCATAGTCGTAATTGTAATGTTAAGGTAGTGTAACTGTAATGTTATAGCTCTTTGCATATATATGAAGATACACATGGTAGATAGACAGTAGCTGTTGGTAAGTGAAAAAACAGAAAGACTCATCTGATACGCTAAGCAAGGCAGGAATGAAATGTTGGGAGGGACAATCGGGAATCTAGGGTGATTGGGGTAATAGGGACAAATAAGCGTACTTGTATATGTATTTCTGTATAATACAAATACATTTATTTATAGCTATACATACGTATATATTATGTCCCCTGACATTGTGTTTTTTTGTTTTTTTGTTTTTTTGTTTTTTTTGGACGGAGTCTCGCTCTGTCGCCCAGGCCGTAGTGCAGTGGCGCGATCTCGGCTCACTGCAAGCTCCGCCTCCCGGGTTCACGCCATTCTCCTGCCTCAGCCTCCCGAGTAGCTGGGACTACAGGCGCCCGCCACCGCGCCCGGCTAATTTTTTGTATTTTTTGTAGAGACGGGGTTTCACCGTGTTAGCCAGGAGGGTCTCGATCTCCTGACCTCGTGATCCGCCTGCCTCGGCCTCCCAAAGTGCTGGGATTACAGGCGTGAGCCACCGCGCCCGGCCCCCTGACACTGTCTTGATTGAGTTTCTCTAGCTCTCAGAGTGTCTGTTTAACCCATATGCACATATTTTATTAGTGTGGGAAAACAAATGTCTGGTCTGTGCATTTTCTTCATTTTCTAAGTTTAATTCATAAATCTTTCTGGCCAACCATATGCCTACTCTGAACACAGTTCTGTTTTTATGCAGCAGTCAGTGTGGGGTGGGACTGGCATTCGAGCTGGTTACTAACTGTTAAGAGTTGACACCCATTTTGGTCCACTCAGTCCCTTACCCATTTGGTTGACAAAAGCCAGCACTCTTCCTAATCTGGGAGTGTTGCCTAACCTACGGCAGTTGTGGACTGGATCACTTGTTAAAAGGATTTCTTCATCCTAAATTAAAACATAGATTCACAAGCCCTGCTCTGAGAATTCTGCTGAGGCGCTGACACACAGGGAGTTTTCAAAACAGCTGCCCCTGAACACACACAGACCCCTTGCTTTGATCTGGAGGCTGCCTTTCTCTCGCAAGAAGTGCAAAAGCAGCAGACAAGCATGCCTGCTCCCAGCCGGCACCCATAACCCATTGGTGTTTTCTCTTCACAGTGAAAGAAGCCGGAAGAGATTTTACCTATTTAATAGTGGTGCTTTTTGGAATCAGCATTACAGGTTGCAAAAAACAGCAAGTATAAGCCCTTGAATATTTTTTAAGCTGGATTTTTTATGTTGCCCTTGCTTCACTTCGTCTTTGTTTTCTGTGATTTCAGGTGGCTTGTTTTACACGATTTTCAAAGAACTTTTTTCTTCATCCAGTCCTAGCAAGATATATGGGAGAGCCTTAGAAAAATGCAGATCACATCCTGAGGTTAGTTCTCAAGATTGAGTTACATGAACTCTGATGAGGGGGAGAAAATGTCTGGGAGGAGGAAGTGGGCAGAATTCAAGAACCAGTTCTCACGCTAGTGAAATTCACATAATAATACATAATGGTCGAGTCATCATTACATTATTAGGTCTTTGTTCTTTAAGAGAACCCAAAACTCAGTGTACAGATGTTTTCATGCTAATTGTACAGGACAGTCATTTTGCTGGTTGTTCATAGATACTAAATTCTTAGAATACACCAAAATATTGAACTCATGGTAAGTTTCTAGTCTTTTTAAAGCCTGATGCATGACCTCATGGTCATAATGTCATTGCTGACACTTACCGAAAATGTGTCCGTGCAAGCACTCTGCCCAGGGTCTCAGTGCATCATCTTTATTCAGTCTCACAAAAACCATTTGTGTTTGGCACTACTTTGTCTTCAGTTTGCAGAAGGCGAGACTGACACTTAAAGAGACTAAGTAACTTCACCAGGATCACTGAGCTAGTAAGTGGGGGAGCCGGAACCCGAATCCACACAAATCCAAAATTTGCTTCCAAATCTAAGCTCTTAAGCACAGTCTGCCTCTACCCTTCCCTGGGAGGAGTGGACATGGGGAAGCTGCCTTGGTTCTTTGAAGGACCCTGTCAAGAAGGAAGGCTTTAGATGTGACCTTCCAGTCACACGTAGCCGGTGTGGCCTGGGAAGTGTCAGATTTCTTACTCCCTGCTGCAGAACTTCAGCACTGAAAATATTACTCATTGAAATACAACTTCATTCACCTTGAAAGATAACAGCAGGTAATCGTCTTCCATTATCATCATAAATATTAGGGCTGTTCTTCACACAGACCAAGGAGTAATGTCATAGCTCGCATTTGCAGCCCCTGAAGAGGAGAAAGATTTCAATCCACAGCGTGCTCAGTGTAGAGCCCGGTGCTGATCTTCCCTGGGGCCCCGGCTCTGAATGTTCTACCAGTTTTTCTAATCATGTCAGGGTGGAAACCTCAGAAGCTAACGATCTCTGGCATCTTTCCTTTTAAATCCACTGATTTCTCTTCATTGAGCTCTGGACAGCCAGTGGTAGCCATGGAGAAAGGCAGGGAGGATAAAGTATCTCAGAGGTGAAAACCAGGAAATAAGGAAGGTTCCCATAATAGTTACTGGGAATCCAAATTTTATCTGACAAGAAACATTCTTTACAGACTCCGGAAATACCTGTGGGTGGTAACCTCATTAAATGTTAGGACACATCTCTGGAAAGAGATGAAGAGTTGCTGTTTTATTCACAAACTCAGCCTTTCGTAGATTTTTCAGCATTTTGAACAAAAAACTCCACAGAATATACAAAAGTGGGATATTATTGAAGTCATAACTTCATTTGCTGCCTGAAAAAACTCTACAAATAATAATTAAACTTTAACAATTTTGTCAACATTTTTTAAGGGGTACCCTTCTCTTTGCTGGGTACTGTGTCTGCTTGAAAAACAAAATCTTGATGGATGTTGATATTTATATGTTTAATAGATTAAAGTAAATTGTTCTATTTGTTTGTGCTATACAATTCTGAAATATCATCTTACATATTACTTCTTTTTATCCTGGAAAATGTGATACTGAAGATACTCCACAAACAGACAAAATAAGATAAATTTCATAGAGTTGGGGGTCAAACTTTTTTAGTTTAATATCAAATTTATATTTTTTAGAGGGTTCCACAGTATTTGCATTTTGAATTCAATAAAAACTACATTTCTACTTCATGTGGATTTTCTCATTAGAAATAGTAGATTCACACCTGTAGCTCTGAGTTATTTTAAATGTCATTATCTGTTTTCTTTTTCCTCACTGTGTTTGGTAACTTTAAAAATTTTTTGATCTCATAGTTTTAGTATTAGATGCTATTAATTAATTACATTTCATTAAAAATGTTCATACATTTTATCTTCAAACCATAAGGGGTTAGTAGAGAAACATCTGAACTCTGCGTTGTTATGTTTGTTTTCTGTAAGAGGAGCAGGAACTGCGTCATGTCAACCTACATTGCTTTGAAACTACAAGTCACACCATAAAGCTACCTATTTTAATCTTTGTGCATGAAATATTTGTTTAAATTATTTATGGGATGATTTTTGTATAATAACCCTTTTTTCAGTTTTCTTATTGGAGTGTTCTTTTTTTATTTGTTTGTTTGTTTGTTTTGAGACGGAGTCTTGCTCTGTCACCCAGGCTGGAGTGCAGTGGCACGATCTTGGCTCACTGCAGCCTCTGCCTACTGGGTTCAAGCGATTCTCCTGCCTCAGCTTCCTAAGTAGCTGGGACTACAGATGCGCACCACCATGCCCAGCTGATTTTTGTATTTTTTAGTAGAGACGGGGTTTCACCTAGTTGGCCAGGCTAGTCTTGAACTCCTGACCTTGTGATCCACCCATCTTGGCCTCCCAAATTGCTGGGATTACAGGCATGAGCCAGGAGTGGTCATTTTTGAAAAGGTCCTAAGCTTACTGATTTTTTTTTCTTAAAATCATCTGGTTTGTTAAAAATTATTTCTTTAGAAGCTTAAAAAATAACACAAAATAAAGCACTGTCCTTGTTCTGCAGGTGATCGGTGTCTTTGGTGAGTCTGTTAAAGGCTATGGGGAGGTGACAAGGCGGGGTCGCCGGCAGCATGTCAGGTACTGTGGCTTGAATTCAGAGGAGGCTCTGGGGAGATTTTTAAATGAAAGGAACTTAGACTGATCTTTCGTTTTCTCGACAGGTTCACTGAATATGTAAAAGATGGGCTGAAACACACGTGTGTGAAATTCTACATTGAGGGCTCTGAGCCAGGGAAGCAAGGAACGGTGTATGCGCAAGTGAAAGAGGTGTGGGAATCATGGGACGTGGGGTCAGAGGTTCTGAGCGCGGTGTTATTTAAGTTCTGGAAAGGAAAATAATACCTGGAAACACTACATTTTTTTCAGAACCCAGGAAGTGGTGAATATGATTTTCGATATATATTTGTAGAAATTGAATCTTATCCTAGAAGAACTATTATCATTGAAGATAATCGATCCCAAGATGATTAAAATAATCAAGCAAGCAGGTTTCTGATGGATGTTGAATGGCGTGGACTCGCTACTCCGTTCTTCACAGCTGCCTTCCAGAATGTGTTCAAAAGAAAGACAAGAAGGACTGTATGGCTTATAAAGTGAATCTAATACAGTATTTGTTGCATTTAAACAAACTAGACATTTTCTTACGGAAAAATTATGAAATACAGCATATTTTATGTTCTCCCATTGACTCAATCATGACAATATTTCTGCTTTAACACCATCTTTCATGATTAGAAATGTTTGTTATTGAAAATGTTACACCATGTAAATAAAGGAAATAGATTTTAGTATTGTATTCATTTTATATTATAGAACTGCATAATGTCTGCAGAATAAAATTAAAACTAACAAATATGTCATCAGCAGCTGCCCTCCGCATACTTTGGAATCTGACTTGAGATAAGCATGTGAAAATGGTTGAGGGCCATAGGGAACCAGATGGTAAATACATTCTTCAAAATTGTGTGAGTTTTAGGAATCTGTCTCATATTTCACACTTCATGAATTAAGGGCCTAGTACATAGCGGGAAAAGTACACACTCCCAAGTTGGGTAGACCTGGGCACCCACCCCACCTTTTCTAGCAGGTGCGTGGTCAAGTGTCCCTGTTGTGTGGGTTGTTAGGATGGCAGTGTGATGAGAGGTACAAGCCTGGACCATAGAAGGCAGCCATGAAGTGCCCTCATCCCCTTTAGAACTTACCTGCACTGATACTTCTGACTGCCAAAAGAACATGGGAGTGAATGAGAGACATTCAAATACGTGTGTGAGGCCCCTTAAAAAAAAAAAAAAAGGAAATTCTATTTTATTTGAAATATTTGCTGGGGATTTGGAAAAAAGTGACCTTCACTTACAAGATCCTGATTCCATATGTATGTAAGTGCTATGTGCATTGGGAGGGGTCTAGAACCATGTTTATCTGCGGTGGCTTCAGTGTGAGGTATCCCCTCTGATGTGTTTGTTCCTTCTCCCTGAGAACTGTCTGTAGAGGAATTTCGGATGTGTTCTTGAAATTTTGGGATATTCAGGATAGAGAGACCTCCAGGCAATCTATCTCCCCTTTTTACTTTATCTCCCTGCTTAATTTAGTTAGTTTCTTGGTTTGACTGCTTGTTTTAGATGTTTTTAATTATAAAAATTTCCAACATTTAAGGAGTATAGAAAATATCATAATAGACACTCTTGTCTCCCTGACGTAACACACTTTGACTGAATGAGGCCTTAACTTAGGCTTTCTCTCCTAATCGTTTTTTCCTTTGCTATAGAATGTTCAGTTTCAGGATTCACTGAAATGTCAACATTTAACAGGCTGAGAAGTTCCACTTGCTATCCTAAACTCAAAAAAGCAGCCCTGCTCTTCAAAGGACCTGCTCAAACTGTAGCTTGCTGAAGAAGCCCGGCATCTGAGCTCAGGTGGGGATTTAGCCACCCTCCATGGCCTTGTCATTTGACTTAAGACTGTTTGCTTTTTCTGTATTCATTTTTATGCACCTGCCATTTTACAATATGCTCATGCCCCTTTAAGATCTGAGCTTTTGGCCAGGCGAGGTGGCTCACGCCTATAATCCCAGCACTTTGGGAGGCTGAGGCAGGTGGATCACTGGAGGTCAGGAGTTCAAGACCAGCCTGGCCAACATGGTGAAACCCTATCTACTAAAAATTCAAAAAAAAAAAATTAACCAGGCACGTTGACACACTCCTGTAATCTCATCTACTCAGGAGACAGGAGAAGCGCTTGAACCCAGGAGGCAGAGGTTGCAGTGAGCCGAGATCATGCCACTGCACTCCAGCATGAGTGACGGAGTGTGACTTCGTCTCAAAAAAAAAAAAAGATCTGAGCTTTTATAATTAGAAATAAAACTAAATTACTTTTTCAAAAGGAAAAATCTCTGTACCAATAAGAGATTCTTCTGTATAGCCACAGGAAAATGTGATGTGTAACTCTCTAAATCTCTGTTTTCATTCCCTCTGATGTACCCTACTAAATGTTAAAATTTCTGTGTTTTAAGACCCTCTTTAATCCACTTTGATTGTGGTGTCTCTGTCCATGGGCTTACTCCCACTTTTTCTCTGAATTCTAGGGCACTTATCTGACTCTGCCTGGTATCCCCTTCTGTCATATTTGTGAATTTGCAAATGCTCTGGTCATTCTCCTCCAAGGCCTCTGTCACTCCACCACACCTGATCAGTGAACTCTTTTCACAACTAACTCTAGAGCAGACTCTCCTGTCACTGTTTGCTCTTCCTCCTTAATGAAGAAATTATATGCAAGGCAAGAGTTTATCAGAAGTTCTGCTTTTAGCCCCGTGAGATTTCCAGCCTAACTACCCTGCAAGCTCCCTTCATAACTATTGTTGATCAATGCTAGTAATACTTTATCCATTTATTTCCATTTGGTAAGCCATTACAATATTACTTCTGTTTCTCTTATTCTCATCCAGAGACAGTTCCCCAATTCCTAATTCATAGATTTCTACTCAGGGTTACACTTACTATTTGTTTTATATAGTACCACTCATGTGTTCCATCTGTTAGACTTCATGCAACATATTGATTAAGAGTATGCTATATGTCAGACTAGAGTCGTCTAGTGCCACGGAAAAGCTTGCGGGCGGGGTGTGGAGTGCAGGGGCCAGGTATATCGTGTGACAGGGTTGAGGTTTTGATCCTGTAGGCCCTGAAGAGTATCACAGGAATCTGAGTGGGAATTAAGCTGCTGTTTCTGTATTTAGAAGTGGTAGTTGTGTGCAGGATGGCTTGCATTTGGCAGAGGCCAGGTAGAGGTTACCGTAATAGTTGAGCTGAGAGAGGATAAAGCTAGAGAGGAGGTAGTACATTTGAGAAATGTGTGAGGCTGGGGGAAGGACAGGACTTTGTGACCAAGTGCATGTGGGAAGTCACGGGGAGGAGTCGAGAATAACTCAGGCCTCTGACCGTTAAAATCCGGAGTCACACGGGGAGGAGTCGAGAATAACTCAGGGCTCTGACTGTGTTAAAATCCAGAGTCACACAGCGGGAGCAGTTGAGAATAACTCAGGCCTCTGATCGACTGTTAAAATCCAGGACAGGATGGGTCATGAGCAAAAAACAGCCAGTTCTACATTGAGCTCAAGGTACACCAGTCAGCCAGGTGAAGGCCTAGAAGCAACAGGCTTCTCAAGTCTGGCGCTCAGGATGCTGTCTGAACTGGACAAGATTAGGAGTGGCCTGCAGAGAGGAAGCAGCTGGAGCCGAGGGGGCAATGGCATTCCCCGGGAGGAGCATGCTGGCCAGTTGAGGCAAGCTTGCCTTGTGTTGGGGTCATCTGGCCAGCAACGTCTTGCAATCCCCTCTTTCCCTCTAATGGTTAGCAGATTCTGAGGAAAGGATTTTATTTTTCTGTTTTGAGTTGTAAATTGGATTTATATTTTTGTTAAAGATGAAGGGAATGGGGAATGTGCAAAAGGAAGGGAGGCCATGGAGGACACGTTGGAAACCCATGGAAGATCAAAGAGAACAGTGGAGTAAGGTCTTGGCAGGTTCGACTCAGAGCAGAGCTGACCAGAGGCAGGAGAGCAGCTCAGGCAGAGGAGTTTATGGAAAGATGATGCATTGGCAGCTGAGCCCAGCTGGTCAGCCTCCGTGTGTCATCAGCTGAGTGGCAAGGAAGGGTGGCATTGGGACTTAAAGAGAAAGATGAAAGCTTGGAAGAAGCCCTGAAGGAGAAGGGAGGAAACTGACTAGGGAACAGTGGCCAGTGTGAGACACCGCAGAAAGCGGGTGATGATGCTGGTCTGCACAGCTGCGCCGTCCGCTCACACAGGGCTCACAGGTGTAGGAATGGGTGAGGCAGGCTGCTGGACGGATCTGTGGTGAGCCTGCTGGACTACTCTGAGCTGACCTGTTTCTTTGAAGAATGCACACCTTTACGGAAGATGGAGGTAGAGGTACTTCCCCAACCAGGTATCTGCACTTCCTAGAAAGCTCCAGTAAGTGCAGCAAGGCACTCATGCATCGATAGACAATTAAGGCAGTGGAACAAATGGAACAAAATAGAGACCCCAGAACAGACTTACACATTTGTGGAAACTAGTTACGTGTCAGAGGTTGCATTACAGTGCAATGGAAAGGGTACAGTATTCAACAAATAGTGCTGAGACAGTCGTATATCCATGTGGGAGAAAATGAAATTAAATCTCTACCCCACACCACGTAAGAGTCAATTCCAGGAAAATTGAAACCCTTACATTTGCAACACTAGACAGGAGAATATCCTTATGACATTTTGGAAAGGATTTCTTAAATAAGACACAAGATTAGAAACCATAAAGAAAAAGCTTGATTTTAAAATCAAGAACTTTATCAGAAAAAAATAAGCCACGAATGAGAAAACTTTAAAGAACACAAAGCTAAGAAAGCATCACTTTTCAGATACACAAAGGACCCCCCCAAAAAAGGAGGAAAACGCTGCCCTAACAGGCAAAAGACCATTTCAGTAAAGAGGAAAACATGAGGCGAATATATTTCCAAAAATACTTTCAATCTCACTAAAATCAAGAAAATGCAGAATGGGTTACTCCTTTTCATCTGCCAGATTGTAAGAAACTTTTAATGAATAAAACGGTGAATAGAGCAGAGGGAACTCCCATCCCCTGCTGGTGAGATGTATATTCGTGGAACCACTTGGATGCCCAACTTGGCATTATTTAGAAAAGTTGAAACTGCAGATTCTCCATAACACAGAATTTCCTCCCCTGGGTATTCACCGTAGAAAAACTCTTGCCCATGTCCCTGGAGCCAAGTATAAGATATGTAAGAACAAAAACTGGCAAGTTTTGACAAAAGATTGGTGGAAAAAAAATGTGATACACAATTTCAGTTACCATGGGACCATGCAAGTTGAGGCGAGAGTTCTGACTTGCATGAGTTCCGCAGATGTGCAAAGCAGGAACTGCCTTTGTTTCGACAAGCAAGGGAAAAGGAACTAACAGCTGCATTTGCCAGCACCAATGAATCTAACAAACACTTCAAGCAAAAAAGGCGAATTGCAAAATTAAATATGTATTCTGACTATATAGAGTTCAGAAACACGGAGCTAAATAAATACTTTTTGGAGATACATACGTATGTGTGAAAACCCTGTAAAGAAATGCAAGGGAAAGGTAAGCCAAGGTTTTAAGAGAATGTTGTTTCTGGTGAGGAGGAAGGAGGATGAGATTGAGTTTCCCAGGGGTTCATCTTAGACAAATTCTTACACAGTATGGTGGATTGCTGGGTGTTCATTCTGTTACTATATACCTTTCACTGCAGGTGGGTGAGTTACCCAGAAGTTCACAAAACTTAAGTTTTGGGGCCCCTCACTTTCACAGACTCCAAAGCCCAGTACTTAATTTTGTGTTGATAATGATTTCCTTTCTTATGGAAGACTCCACAACCTATCTAACCCTTGGGCCCTGAAAACTTGGATCCACACCTGCATACAAGTTATACCTTATACACACCAAGTATTTCATAAATTTTAGCATGGAAACATTCCACTGCTTGCCCTCCCAGGCTTGTGTTCCACACCTGAGTGTATCCTTCAGCCTGCTCTCAGCCTTAGGTTTTATTAACCTTGTTACATGAAATTCTTAAGTCTTCCAAACTCCATGCATTAATATATAGATCTGTGAAAATCCTGCTTTCTGTTCTTTTTCCCCACTATAGAATCATTACATTTATTTCTTTCACTCATGTTTTTCTTTCTATATCCTAACTTGTCTCTAACCTCACAATTTTGGCTACACATTTTTTCCTCCATTCTCCTTAAATTGGTTCTTAGTGCACTTGCTATTCCCATTCCCCCTGCCCTGTCTTTGTCTGGTGCTCACAGCGGCTGTCAGCTAGGAAATTAAGAGTCATCTCCAAAATCACCATCTATCCCAAATTGCTCCTCCGTGTCTGTCCTCCTCGCTGCACAGGAGCTGATTGTGCCCTGATGCTCCTATCATCCTTCAGTGATCGCCAGTGGTCCTGAGAAAGCTGAAACCGGTTCTCAAAGGCCTAATTGGGAAGTCAGGCTCCACCGTTCTGCCGGTCCTCCCACCAAGGTCCAGCTTCTGGACAGGCAACCCTCCCTGGGCTCCCTCCTTTATACCCTTAGTTTAAGAAGTTCTAGTAATGGGTTGTTTGAAGACTGTTGTGTCTGTTTTGCTAGTAGACATTCCCAGCTACTTGGAAGTTTCTTTTCTTTTCTTTTCTTTTTTTTTTTTTTTTTTTTTTTTTTTTTTTTTTTTGAGACAGAGTCTTGCTCTGTCGCCCAGGCTGGAGTGCAGTGGCGCAATCTCCGCTCACTGCAAGCTCCACCTCCCGGGTTCACGCCATTCTCCTGCTTCAGCCTCCCAAGTAGCTGGGACCACAGGCACCCACCACCACGCCCGGCTAATTTTTTTGTATTTTTAGTAAAGACGGGGTTTCACCGTGTTAGCCAGGATGGTCTTGATCTCCTGACCTCGTGATCCACCTGCCTCGGCCTCCCAAAGTGCTGGGATTACAGGCGTGAGCCACTGTGCCCAGCCAGAACCTGCGGGACAGGTTCAGTCTCCATGTGACAAGTCCTGCCATCACCTCAGCTTCCACACACCCAGCCCTGCACTTGCCATCCCCCTATAACCAGCTCCAACTCCCCCAGGTTCTTACTGATTTCCATAGCGTACAGTCACCATTGCCATCCACTCCTTCCTTCCCCAGGCTTAAGATCCTAGATTGTTCTTTAAATCCTCTGTATTTTTAAACATGTATTGCCAATTAATCATTGACTCCTATGATGATTCTTTCAAAATTTCTGTAATTTCCATCCCTTCCTCTGCCATAATGCTAGTCTAAGTACACTAAATATGCATGACAAATATTCGCCTCCTTTTATGAGACAAAACAGAAAGTGTCCTTTTCATCCTCCTGTCCCCTCTACAGAAAGTGGCCTTCTCTTCCTAGGAATCAGATATCAGATCTGGCACAAAGATTTCTGTGACCTGGTTCGAGACCATAGTGCCTACCACTGATTGGATGCGAGCCTTGTCTTCTGAGATCCAGTATGCAGGGCTCCTCCATGTTCAGTGTTAGCATCCTCAGTCTTTTCCCTTCCAGACCTTCTCAGAAAGATCCAGGCCCTTTTCTACCCTTGAAATGAGGGGTGGAGCTGCAGGCCTGACAGATCTGGAGGAGCCGGGGGCAGCCAGCCTCTGCCTGCTGGAGGGGAGGACAGGCCCAAGGCCAGACAGAGGTTGCTGGCCCTGAAAGAGCAGAGCAGAGGCCTGAAGAGGTGGCTGCTACATTGTCACCATTGCCCTCACCCTGGCTGTGGTTAGGAGGGGTGAGCAGCTGCTGGGACACAGGGGATGCTGACAGAGAGACAGACAAAAAGGAACTGACAAGGTGAGCCTGCGGCACGAGGAGCAGCTCCTGTCTTTCTGCCACTGCCTAGAGAAGTGTGAATGTTGCCATGAGATCGGGGTGCCAAGCTAGACCCAAAGCAGAAACAGGCAGTGCTCACCTCGGCTCCAGCTATGAGATCAACAAGCTTAAGAATAAAGTCATGGGCAGCGGGGCTGGAGGCCGCCCGGGCCCCTGCAATTCATCCCTGTTACAGCAAGGTTACCTTTCCACACTCCCCACCCAGGCTCTTTTGAAAGATTGTTTTTTCATCTTATTAGAAACTGCACAAAAGAACCATGAGCCAAGTGGAATAGTTGTCTTCGCACTTACAACTTATTTCTCTACTCAGTAACAATTAATACAGTATAAGCTCATTTTAAACAAATCTCATAATTTGTTATCAAATTAACAAGTACTGATTGAGCAGGTACCTGGAGAACCACAGCACTCAATGCTGCCTGCACGAGGAAGCAGCTGGCACTCTTCCGTTGAAGCCCTACGGTTGAAATGAACTTTCTAGTTAAACATGAGATAAGGAGTTTCTCTCGGTTTTATTTATTTATTTAACAAATTCCCATGTAACCCTCACAACATGCCATTGTTCCAAGCACCACACAAATATCAGCTGGTTTCACATTCCTGACAACTAGCTACTGCCAGCAGTTCAGCTGTACCTACGAAGTAACTGATGCACAGGCTGGTCACAGAGCCAGGAAGCGGGGAAGCTGGGTTGCACCTAAGCAGAATGTCACTGTCACTGTGCAGTGGCACCTGGGATGCTTTGTTTCCTGGAATGCCTTTCGTTCAGAATGTGACTAGGGAGAGTGAATGGTAATGACTTTCCCTAATGTGAGATGAGGAAGAAGAGCAAAGCAGGCTGAAAGCTGAGGGACAGTGATGCTAAGGGCTGAGGAGAGGAAGAGGAGCCTGCACAGGAGAGGAGGGACAGGTGGATGACAGGGATGGACAGGTGAGATGCACAGATAATAGACAGCTGGATGGATGGACAGGCCAGAAAGGAAGAAGGAAGAAACAAGGACAGAACCATGGAAAGAAGAGAGGAGAAAGCTAAGGGTAGCAGAGGCTGATGCCTCCTGTTACAGACTGAACTATGTCTCCCTCTGGCCTCCAAAACCCCTGTGATGAAACCTCCCAAGCCCAGCACCTCTGAATGTAGCCGAATTTGAGGATAGGGCTTTTAAAGGGGTGATTAAGTTATAATGAGGGTGGAGGGCCCTCATCCAATTTGATTTGTCCTTACAATGAAAGGAAATCTGGGCACACAGAGACACCAGGGAGGCATTTGCACAGAGGAAATAGCATGTGAGGACACTGCAAGAAGGTGGACATCTGCAAGCCGAGGAGAGATCTCAGGAGAAACCCACCCTGCTGACCCCTTGATCTTGGACTTTCAGCCTCCAGGACTGTGGGAAAATAAACGTCTGTTGTTTAATCCCCTGAGCCAGTGGTATTCTGTTATGGCAGCTAACTTTAAGAAGTTGTAAGTGATTGTAGCAGCGTGACTTCCAGCCGTGCATTGTAAGAAACCCTGTGGCGTTGCATCCTGCCCTACCCTGTGACTGTCAGTCTTGTTCATATTTGCCAGCCACATGGTGTAAAAGGGGTCTCTTGGTGGTCTTGACTCCCATTCACTAATCATTAATGAACATTTTTATATGGTTTATGTGTTCCTTCTTCTGGACAAATGCCTGTTCATGTCTTTTGCATGTGCTTTTATTGGTATTTTTCTGTTTTCTTTGTGTTTGTTTATTTGTTTGTTTTTGTTTTTTTGAGACCAAGTCTCACTCTGTTGCCCAGGCTGGAGGTGCAGTGGCATGATCTGGGCTCACTACAACCTCCTCCTCCCAGGCTCAAACGATTCTCCTGCCTCTGCCTCCCAAGTAGCTGGGATTACAGGTGCCCACTACCACTCCCTGATAATTTTTGTATTTTTAGTAGAGACAGGGTTTCACCATATTAGCCAGGCTGGTCTCAAACTCCTGACCTCAAGTGATCCACCTGCCTTGGCCTCCCAAAGTGTTGGAATTACAGGCATGAGCCACCATGCCTGGCCTCTATTTTCTTATTAATTTGTAAGAAGGTTTTTATATATTTGATAGTAATATTCCATTGGTTGTGTGCATAAAAGACTATCTCCAAGTTTTAAACTTGCTATTTTGCTTTATATATGATATCTTTGGATGATCAAATGTTTTTAACGATAATAAAGTCAAGATCAAGTGTATCTTTTCTTTTAAAGTAAAAAGGTACTGTGTCTTATGTAGGTACTCTTTCTCAAGTTTTTGTGTAAGGAGTCTAAACCAAGATTGAAAGGATATTCATCTCCATTGTCTATTAACCATTTTAAGTTTTGTTTTTGATATTAAGTCCTTAATTCATCTGGAGTTGATTATTTTTATTTTAAGAGTATGAAGTAGTGATCCAACTTTATGTTTTCCGTATGGATGACCATGCATTCCAGCTCCATTTACTGAACTGACATCTACGTCTGTCATACACTGAAATCCCATATGTGTACAGGTCTATTTTTTGGCTCTCTTTCATTCTATTGGTTAATTTTTGCTAATACCAATACTGCACTAATCTATTTACTACATAGCTTCATAGTAGATACTGATACCTAATAAGAGAAAGTCACTCTCCCTACTCTTCTTATTCAGAAATACTCTAGCTAATGTTAGCTCTTTACTTTAACATAATATTTAGCATTATTTTCATCAACATCCATGGGAAGCCCTTTCGGGATTTTCTATGGTCTCTCTATTTAATTTATTAAAAAATTGGGGAAGTAATATGTCTATAGGAATGATAATCAAATTTTCTAAAAATTATCGGCATTCCGAGGCTTGTGGCCACATCACCCCCGTCTCTGCCTCCATCTTTACATCATAATCTCCTCAGCACTTGTCTTCTCTTCTGTGTCTGTCTTACAAAAATACACGCCCTTGAATTTAGGGCCCACCCGTATAACCCAGGACTAATGCATCCTCTCAAGATCCTTAACTTAAGCACATATTTTACCATAGAAGATAATATCTGCAGGTTCCCAGATTGAAATGTGGACCCACCTTGTGGGAGACCACCCCTCAGGAGGCCACCAAAAGCATCTGCTACAGCAGTGTGTGGCCCGAGGTCACCTTACCATACACGCCTGGAACCAGGGATGTCTGATTTTCAAATCCTGAGTGTTTACACATCACCTAATGTTGCCTTTCATGCTTTTTTTGTTTTTTTACCTGCCTACATTTTGGTTTCCCCATCTCTTAAATGAGGAGAATAATACCTACTTCTTAGGGATTTTGTAAGGACCATATGAGGCCATAGGGAAGGGGCTTCAGCAGTAGCTGGCACATGGTTACCCCGCAGCTGTCGGTATGTTTCTTGCCTTCCTTTTACATTGTACATAGAGAAGGCATCATTTTAATTCCTGTATCTCCAGTTACTACAGTATTTGGATGTTAATAAGTTCTCAGAAAAAAAAAATGTGTTAAATCTAAACCTTATAAGTACCTATAGCTCTAATACCCAAGCAATGCATTATTCAAAAAGTGACTGAGAAAGCTACCAAATTCCTGGAGTGCCAGCCATGAGAGATAGGAGGCTGCAAAAATTACAGATGTGTCCCGTTGCATACAAAAGTGGTCTTGCATTAGCAACATAAATCTAATGCCTCTAGAAGGCTGAATCACCATGAGGAGCAGGGCTGGCAGGAGAAACACATATGCTGCTCTTCAGGGTATGGAATAAGGCAGCAAAAAAAAAAAAAAAAATGGTTATGGAACAATCACCTTCTAAGACCACTTACTTTATAATATGACAAAACAAAAATGCCAAAAAGGAAGGATATTCTGATCAAATAGTTACTAGAACCACAGTAAATGCTTTGATGGGTATCTATTGATTTGACCCTACAGATTTGGTTCATGTTTAGAAGAGAATGTTTTCATGATAACACATTTATTCGACTGCAGTGAAGGTGGTGCAGCCATTTACATGAGAAGCTCCTACATAGCTCGGAGTCACCATTTGCTTTCAATCATTTGCATGAGATATTCTGCACTTATCTGTTGACCTTCCAGAGTGGCATCTTGGCCCCACCTTGCTTCTCACTGTGTGGAATATGATGCTACCAACAGTTGGCTGTGTGTAGCTTGGAAGAAAGGTACTCCCCAAATTACCCCCAAGACTCTTCCTAAGGCACTCTTCCCCTTTTACCACCAATATCCTATTTCCAGATTTCTCATCCAACCTAGAAAAACATTAGTCTGTGCTTTTCTGGTTTATAATCATAATACCGACATCTCCTAAAAATTATAAAATGTCCCTCTCTGTCCTCTTTTTCTACACTCTCTGCTTTTTCTCGACTTTGTGATGAACATGGAATTTGTTTAAAAATAGTTAAAGGAATGGTGAGTACAGCATAAGATGTTTAACAGGTTTTCCTTTACATGCTTATTACCTTGAGATCTGAGTAATTTATAAAAAGGGGGGGAAAAGCATACCAAAATTAAAGCTTAGTTGAAAAGGTCAGATTCATCGCGTGGACAATCTTGACTTCACTCCTTGCAGCTGGTGTCACTGGCTGCATTTATTGCTGACAGTCATGATTATTTGATGGGTATTATAACATCATGGGAGGGCGGCACGACAAATGGGGAGAAGGACAAAATGATTTGGTCAATGACGATACTTAATCCAAACACGAGTCACATTTATGAGAACTTACTGTTCACATCCACTGATTATTCTAGCCACCTGAGAATGGACATGGAAATGTTCATTTATTTAAGCGAAGTTGTCAGCATTGTTTCAAAGACATGTAAATGCTGTCAACAAATAAATGCCAAGTGAGGCAAATGGCTTACTGCCCATAGGGAAGCCTCTAAAGGAATATGTCTTGATTTCTAGATGAACCCAACAGAAACCCTTGTCTCTGGCAAGATGATGAAAATTACCTATACTTTTCCTGGAAGCCACTGGCTGCTCTGTGTTACAAGCTGTGAATGCTGCTCTCAATTTTATTTAGGAATAATTCAGATAAAAGATATAAACTTATTAAGCTAAATATCATCAGCATTGATATCAATTTGTATTTAGCCTATAGATACAAGAAATGAGATAAAAATATGCTTCAAGTAGTTGCAAATAATGAAATTGAATCTTCATAGGCTCATTATTTTTCATATCAAAGGATTACAAAAGTGTTCATTTTTACTCTGTCAAAGGTGACTGCATCATTATTTGTTATTAATATGGATTTATTTCATTTTTAATGTATTTCATCCAGGAATGCCAATGCATTCACTAAGACCCATGCAGAAGTTTCTCATCCATGCCAACACCGCCTGCCACAGCTCTGCGAGGCTCTCCTTATGGTAGCACAGGGGAGATCTGGCTGAGGGAACGAGCCAACCTCTTGGCTGGATTGCATCCAGTCTTTGAAGTGTTCTTGACTTGGCCCCTGTGGTTGCAACTCTGAGGACGTTTTTCAAGTGGGCAGCTTGCATTTCTCCTGTGTGAGGGGCACCCACAGACTTCTAGTGTCTCAACAAGAGAATTGAGGTTTCAGTGTGTGGAGAGCTCTGATGAGCAGTTAAACGACACAAAACGCTTCAAAATCCAGGTGACTCCACACAGAAGCTCATGTCCAAAGGAAACAGCAGGACGCAGCTTCTGGCTAACTCTCATTGGAAGCCCATCAAGCCTCTGTGTCCCCAAGTTACAACCCTTGTTTGTGCCCTTTCTCTTTTCTTTTTTTATTTTTTGAGACGGAGTCTCACTCTTATTGCTCAGGCTGGAGTGCAATGGTGTGATCTCGGCTCACTGCAACCTCTGCCTCTCAAGTTCAAGCAATTCTCCTGCCTCAGCCTCCCAAGTAGCTGGGATTGATTACAAGTGCCCATCACCACACCCAGCAATTTTTTTGTATTTTTAGTAGAGACGGGGTTTCAGCATGTTGGCCAGGCTGGTCTTGAACTCCTGACCTCAGGTGATCCATCTGTCTCGGCCTCCCAAGGTGCTGGGATTACAGGCGTAAGCCACCATGCCTGGCCGTTTGTGCCCTTTTTCTCCTGCTTCTCTGTCTCTGATGTCCCTCCCTCCTCTCTCTGCTGTCCGCCCTCCTCCTCTGTTTCCTCATCTCCATACTCTCTCAGACTGTAATAAAGACTATAATAAAGACTAGTGCCTTAAACAGGCCCTAAACACAACCATGTCGACAGGTGTTTATGTTCCTTTTTCTTGGTTTAAAATCAGGCAAAGTGAACATTTTAGGCGCCACCGGATCAGTAGAGGTGAGGAGGAGTCTTGTGGATTGGGAGAAGCATAAAGTGAGAAAGGTGCCCTTTCCTCAGGTCAGCTCAG
The DNA here is from genome assembly GCF_029289425.2 of Pan paniscus. NCBI lineage: Eukaryota > Metazoa > Chordata > Mammalia > Primates > Hominidae > Pan > Pan paniscus. Next base: position 91,702,032 of record NC_073266.2, read on the forward strand.
CACAACAGAGAGCTCCCCACCCCGCCGATCTTTCTAATATTAATACCAGGACCGCATCTCATTCTCAGACCAGCTCCTCGTAGTTTCACTTTTCTTGTTTGCAGTGAACAGGTCCAGAGTCTCAATCTTTCTTCTCTTGAGCAATACAGCTTCGCAATTGAGCATTTGGGCTCAGAATTCAGACAGCTGTAGCTGTGTCAAGTCCCAATTCTACCACTGCGACAGGTCATTTACTTTACTTCTCCGTAAATTGCCTAGTTCCTTATCTGTAAATGGGAAAATGATAGTGCTGATCTTGTAATTCTTTCTGATAATTAATTGTATGTAAAGTTCTAAGAAAGACTGCAGTGAAGGAAAGGGTGCAATCTATTCCTTAAAGTTCTAAGGAAGACTGCAGTGAAGGAAAGGGTGCAATCTATTCCTTAAAGTTCTAAGGAAGACTGCAGTGAAGGAAAGGGTGCAATCTAGTCCTCAGGAAAAGTGCTAACTCCGTAGTGTGGCTCTTCCCACTGCGCCTGCGCACGCTGCACACGCGGGAAGATGCTGCCAACAAGAGGAGGATCTCGCCGGGCAAATCCCAACGGTCTCACCTTGCTCTTTGGCGAGCTCCCATGGGGGAAACAAAAATATCAACAAAACAGGACAACACGCCAAAAACAAGGCGAGTGCCGAGATCAGAGAAGAGGGAGCTATTCATTCTAAGGGCAGGACCGGCGAAGGCTTCAGGTGTTTCTCTGCGCAGGGGCCCAGAAAGGGGCTCTAAGCCATCGCTGCACCTTGTAGGGAAGCAGTGAGGATGGGACGAGGAGGGTCCCGCCTGGCCACCACGTCCTGCATGCTGAGGAGAGGGTCAGAACCCGCTCAAGGGAGAGCCTGGCAATGCCAGCCCTCCTTACCTCGTGGCCAAGTCCGCTTCCCGCTCGGCGCTCTCAGCCCTGTCCCCCTCCCTGGCTCCTCCTCCCTTCCTCACCCAGTCCTCCCAGTCCTCCCAGTCCTCCCAGCTGCACTCACTGCGCTATTTCTCTCAGCAGCTGGCTTGGGCTCCAGTCTCTGGAGGGTGCTTTCATCTCTCTTCTCCGCCAGCTCTGTGGTCCCAAGGATGCTCCTCTAGGTAACACTGCCAGCCTCGCCTCCCTGCCTGTAACTCCACCCTGCCTGTAACTCCACCCTGCCTGTAACTCCACCCTGCCTGTAACTCCACCCTGCCTGTAACTCCACCCTGCCTGTAACTCCACCCTGCCTGTAACTCCACCCTGCCTGAAACCGGCTTCCTGCCTCCTTGTCCTCATGGAGGGCTCCCACCGGGTGCCACAGCCTTGGGTGCGGGGCGGGGGTGGTGAGGAAACTGAGCGGGACAAATACTTGATCCTTTGCTGAGGAGATTGGGTTTCCTTCCCTGAGTGATGGGTAGCCATTGAAAATTTGTTTTGTTTTGTTTTGAGAGGGAGTCTCGCTTTGTCGCCCAGGCTGGAGTGCAGTGGCGATCTCAGCTCACTGCAAGCTCCGCCTCCTGGGTTCACGCCATTCTCCTGCCTCAGCCTCCCGAGTAGCTGGGACTACAGGCACCTGCCACCACACCCGGCTAATTTTTGTATTCTTAGTAGAGACGGGGTTTCACCATGTTAGCCAGGATGGTCTCCATCTCCTGACCTTGTGATCTGCCCTCCTCAGCCTCCCAAAGTGCTGGGATTATAGGAGTGAGCCACCGTGCCCGGCCGCCATTGAAAGTTTTTAAGAAGCTGACTTGTGTTCAAGATCACTCTGTCAGCCAAGTAAAAACTGGATTTATTATTTATTTATTTATTTATTTATTTATTTTATTATTATTATTTTTTTGAGACCGAGTCTCACTCTGTCGCCCAGGCTGGAGTGCAGTGGCGCGATCTCAGCTCACTGCAACCTCCGCCTCCTGGGTTCAAGCAATTCTCCTGCCTCAGTCTCCTCAGTAGCTGGGATTACAGGCACCCGCCACCACGTCCGGCTAATTTTTGTAGTTTTAGTAGAGACGGGGTTTCACCACGTTGTTCAGGGTGGGCTTGAACTCCTGACCTCGCGATACACCCGCCTTGGCCTCCCAAAGTGCTAGGATTATAGGCGTGAGCCACTGCACCTGGCGAAAACTAAATTTAAAAGGTGAGAAGTTAAAAAGAGAGGAGCTAGCTCAGAGAGGATGCCCTTGGCCTGAGAGGTGACGGAGGCTTAACGGTCAGGCTGCAGAAGTGAATGGGGACATAGGGCAGAAGCAGGTTTGGGAGATGTTAGTAAGTAGGATGTGGAGGATTGGAAACCAACCAGATGTACACGGAGAAGAAAACTTAGCCAAAGATGGCCCTGTGGTAATATTTTCCAAAATTCACTCCATGGATTTTATCAGACTTTCTATTTTTAAGAAAGAATTTTATGGTAAAATAATTTTTTTAAATATGAAATCATACTTTAACATTTAAATTAAAAATCTTCTCGACTGCAGGATGTCTAAGGTCATTGAAAAAACAACTTATATCAGTCAATATCTAAGTGGGGAGTTAGGATGAAGACATTCTCAAAGTTATTTGAAGAAAGAACCTTCTCCAAAAGATACACACACACACACACACACACACACACACAGATACACACACAGAGAATGTTTATTCACACCTCAAAAAGCAAGGAACACCGTTTGGAAAGTGCTGCCTTAATACATACAACTTTATATGTGAGGAAAATAATAGCATCAAAGTGGTAATAGAAGCTGGTAACACAGAAAGAGGGGTGGGTGTGGGGAGTAAAATTACAAGTTCAGTTTTGGAATTTGAAACACCTCTCACACACAGACCACCAGCCTTCAGCAGCAAGCTTAGAACTCAGAAGAAAGAACAGGAATGGAGACATCCAATTCGGGGCTTTTTAGCATAGAATTAATACTTTTGATACTTTATTTATTGTCTTTTTTTTTTTTTCTTTGAGACAAAGTCTCACTCTATTGCCCAGGCTGCAGTGCAGAGGCACAATCTCGGCTCATTGCAACGTCCGCCTCCCAGGCTTAAGCAATTATCCTGCCTCAGCCTCCCAAGTAGCTGGGACGACAGGTGTGCACCATCATGCCTGGCTAATTTCCATATTATTAATAGAAATGGAGTTTCACTATGTTGACCAGGCTGGTCTTGAACTCCTGGCCTCAAGTGATGCACCTGCCTTGGCCTCCCAAAGTGCTGGGATTACAAGCGTAATCCACCGTGCCAGGCCAGAATTGATACTTTAAAGACAAAAAATTAGAGACCCAGAAGGAGAGCGTCAATCAAAAGTGGGGAGACAAAACAATTCTTGAAGACACTGTGGCCAAAGTTAATTCCAAATTTGATGAAAAGCAACAACCCAGAAATCCAAGAAGCTCAGTGAGATATACAACAAAGAAAACAACACCGAGGCATGTCGGGGTCCAATTGATGAAAGCCAAAATAAAGAAGTCGTAAAACAGTCAGAAAAAACTGTCATGTTAAGGGAACAAACAGAAGTCATGCGCAGTGACAGAAGTCATAACATTGTCTGCTTTGTGGGCTGGGAGAACTAAATGGAGGAGGGGGACATCCGTGGGGTTGTACAAATACACACAGCTGTCACAACTCAGGCCGTATATCTAAGATCTGGGTGTTCTGTAATAATGCCTCAGTTTAAACCAAAAGGTGGAAGCAGGTGTAGAAAGGGCAGGAAAACGGGAGTGTGCAATGTGGGCAGAGCCATGGAGGCAAAGGACAGTGGCCGCCTCCAGCATCAGCAGCTGTGGAGTCAGCAGAAACCAACCCCTCCACTCAAGGGACAAGAGGTTCCACATCTTAGCTTGTTAGCATCTTAGGTGGATCTCAAACGTCTTGTGATGAGAATCATCCGCCCGAGGTCGCCTGAGTCAGGACTTCTGCAGGTGCAGCCTGGACATCCCAGGTAATTCTAAAGCTTCCCAGGTAATTTGATGTGCAGTAGGCGTCAAAAACCTCTAATCCTGATCAGTGACACAGAGGGTACATCCTGGCCTATCTGATCCTCAGAAGCACTTTAGAGCTTCCTAAAACTGCATTTCAGGAGGCCCGGGGCAGGGTCTGTGTTTGTCTCCTGCAGCTGCCAAAACGACCAACCACAGCCTGGCTTACAAGAAGAGGTTTATTGCTCGCGGCTCTGCAGCACAAAAGTCTGAGAGCAAGGTGTCCGCAGGGCAGCGCTCGCTCTGCAGGTTCTAGGGAAGAGTCCCTCCCGCCTCTGCAGCTTCAGGTGCCTCCCTGCAACCTCTGCCTCCCTCCCTCGCTGCGGAGCCTTCTTCTCTCCGGGTGTGTCTCCATCACCTCTCTTCTAAGGACAACTGTCATTGGATTTAGGGTTCACCCTGGTAGTCCAGGATGACCCATCTCAAGATCATCCATTTAATTACATCTCAAAAGACCCTTTCCAAATAAGGTCACATTCACAGGGTCTGGATATTAGGACATGGACATATCGGGAGGGAGCACCCTTTAATCCATGACAGGGCCCAAGAGTTTAACATTTTTAGTGAATTCCTCGAGTCACACGGTGATTGGGAACAGCTGGCCAGGAGGACACCTCCACGCTCGGATCTTATGACTTCAGCCACCACTTTGTTCTCCGAGGGTTTCCTGCTGCTGGTCCCGGCTCTCTAATTCTGCTGTCCTTTTTCTGGGGACAAGGGCCTTTGTAAGGATTCAGTAAACATGCAGCGGTGAGAATGGGAAAGATGCCTCGCAGGACTGCCGGCGAGCAGCTCCTTCTTCAGAGCCCCCGCTGCACGGCCGCTCTCCCTCGCAGCCTCGCCTCTCAGGGGGTGCGCCCATCTGTTCACACGACATCTGTGGTAATTTAATAAACGTGGGCACACAGAAGGCAGCTCTGCTTTGGGAAGACATTTAACCTGCTGCAGAGGTAAATTATTTGACTCTACCCGGTGAGAGCAAAGAAAGATGTCCTTAATGCAGCTTCTGCTGGGCTCCGTGTGTGCCCGAGGACAGTGGCCAGTGAAGGTGACAGCAAGGTTTCCAGGCTCCCTCTAGCTCAGCCTCTACTGTGCTCTGAGTGTGGAAAAGCCATTGCGAGTTAAGTGCTGAGAATAGAGTGGGCTATAACTAACAAAGTACTACAAATAACCTTGCCATTGGCAGAGCCATTTCTTTTTTTCCTCCTGAAAACCATAAAGGCAGAGATGATGATATTCATGAGTATGGTGCTCTGTGATATCTGATGAGACATTAGGAGCCTTGGTTAGGAGGAACCGAAGGGGTTCGTCAGTCTGTTACAGCTGCAATCACTGCCTGCTCAAGGTTGAAAGTGCAGATAATTTCCTATTCAAAATATAATTTGGGTCTCTGTTCACCTTAATGCCCCTTACAGAGGCTGCTGTGAACTCCCTTTGACATCATTGCCCGAGAGAAATCTCAGATGTGATTTTTCTGCTTACCTGAAATGGGCTTTGGAACACTCTTTGGTTCTTTACAGAAATTATGACATGAAGAAGTATTCATAGGAAGTCAGAGTTCATTACAATTTATAGGAGACCAGCCTTCAAATTTGAACGTATTTTCAGAACAAAAAGGAAGATAAATTGTTTAGTGTACTTACAGGGTTTAGCTTAATTAGAGTCTGTCTTTGGGACAAAATCATTTCCGTGGCAAAAAGGAAATAAATCCCTAGCTCTGAAGCATTTTTTAAATATCTCATTCAAATACCTTGTTTGGAATTATATTGAGCGGAACTATTTGGGGAAGTAGGAAAGCTACTCTGTATGTCTGTTTTAAAACCTTATCTTAGAGTTGTACTACGTTTTAAAAGTTATGATCCGGATTTGTCACTGAAGGGAGAAATCGTTTCTTTATTCTATGAAATCTTTTCTCATACAGTGTACTCTGCATGTAACTTTTATTATCATTATCAGCCCCCCCACCTTTATTCATTATTATGATTTTCCTCATCAGAGTCCTTTCTCGTCTTTCCCTCTGATTGCTTCCCATGTGAGAGAACATCAGCTACCCCGTCTCTGAAGTACGGCACAGCCAGAGGTCAGATGGCCTCTTCTGACTTCACTGCCCAGGGTGCTGGACATGAGACCATGAGGGCTAAGCTGACCAGGAGGCAGAGGGAGGAAGGTGTCACCTCCGTGCAGCTTTTCTTCTACAGCGTTGCAGGAACATTGTAGAAATTATTAGGTAACCTACATTTCCACTCTACAGGGAAAGAAGTCTTCTGAGAAATCTTTTTTTTTTTTTTTTTTTTTTTTGAGACGGAGTCTTGCTCTGTCACCCAGGCTGGAGTGCAGTGCCACAATCTCGGCTCACTGCAAGCTCCGCCTCCTGGGTTCATGCCATTCTCCTGCCTCAGCCTCCCAAGTAGCTGGGACTACAGGCACCTGCCACCATGCCTGGCTAATTTTTTTTGTATTTTTTTTTTTTTTTTAGTAGAGATGGGGCTTCACCGTGTTAGCCAGGATGGTCTCGATATCCTGACCTCATGATCCACCCGCTTCAGCCTCCCAAAGTGCTGGGATTACAGGCATGAGCCACTGCGCCCAGCCTGAGAAATCTTCACAGTACTGAGAAATCTTCACAGTACAATAGTATTCCACTATGATTTGAACATGTTTTCAGTTGTCATAGTTAAGTAGTTACGGGCATAGCTATAGAGCTAGATGGACCCAGGAATGAAATGCTGATTCTGCCTCTGACTTTGTTGAGGGACGTGGATAATTTTGCTCAGCCTCTCTGAGTATCAGTTTATCTCTCAGTGATACAGAGACTGAGAGTCAGAGGCAAACACTCATCCCCAGCCCAGCACGATCTCTGGAATATTCAAGGCTCAATAAACATGAGCTGCGGCGCTGTCACCCTGCCCTTGCTCTAAAGTAACCACTCACATTCACTAAGAATGCACTTTAAGAATTAAATGCTACATTTTTCTACATAGTGGAAATGTGTGACAAGAATTCCATGTTTTTTGCAGGTAGAGCCTAACACATGTGACCCACACCGTGTCAAAATGCAAAAGAGTAATGTAAAAATGAGAAACTGGGGAGAATCTCAGCACCACCAAAGTAGCATTTAACTGCTTTTTAAGAAAAAGTAGGCCCTTTGTTTCCCTTCTATTTTACTAAATACCACTAAAAAAACCTATCTTCCTTTCTTATTATTTACCCTCTGTAATTGACCTTCCTACTAGTTAGTGATAGCCATTTGTCTTCATTTTTAAATACTTGAAGAGTAGCAAAAATTTAAAGTATTTTTAACTGAAGCTAGGAACAATATAATCATTTATAAGCATACACTCTTTAGTAACTCTGAGCTATCTTCATAATTTACCCAGAAAGAATCTACCTTAAGAAGGAAGTCTCCTCATGATTTCCTTTCTCAATCAGCCCAATGTAGGGCCTGCTGTTTCTCTTTCATTGCCGTAAATTCTCAAATGGCCACATCATACATGACACTAAGAAGCTTAGCCCGGACAGTTGCAAGAGTGAAAGATGCCTCTGACACAGTGGAGGAGCTGGGATGTGGACTTGGCTGGTGAGGCCGGAGGGACAGAGTGAACACATGTTTGCATCAGACATGCTGGATTCCAGGGTCAGGTGTGCTGGCATGTGGCACCGGCGGCCGACAATACTGGGTTCTGAGCAGTTCAGGACTGGAGACTGAGAACTGTGCATCATTCAGACACGTACTTGGAGTATCCAGTGCTGGAAGCCATGAGAAAGGGCATGACTCAGGGTGTGACACTGGGTCGAGAGCAACAGTCTGACAGACACCCTAATCCAGCGCTGGCCACAGACATCGGGCATCAGAGACAAGCCTCCACATAGACGCTGCCATGAGTCAAATCTTGCCCCCCAAATTCAAGTTCTCCTGGAATCTCAGAATGTGACCTTAATTGGAAATAGGATCTTTGCAGATGTAATCAAGGTAAGGCTGGAGAGGAGATCATACTGCATTGGAGGGGCCCGAAATCCAACAGGAGCATCCTTAGAAGAGACAGAAAAGGACACACGGATGAAAGATAGCCACGTGAAGATGAAGGCGGAGACTGGGGTGATGCTGCCACAAGCCAGGGACACCAAGGGTGCCTGGAACCACAGAAACTGGAAAGAGCCGAGGAAGGATCCCCCAGCCTGCAGCCTCCAGAGGGAAGCATTCTGCCAACCCCTTGATTTTACACTTCTTGCCTCCAGAACTGTGGGAGAATAAATGTCTACCATGTTAAGCCGCCCAGCTCCCGATCAAGTGTTAAAGCAACCACAGTCAACTAACACAGGAACCAAAACACGAGCGGCATTGGGCAGTGACAGGAAAGCAGTGGCTTCTGCTTCAGAGGCATCCAGAATTGAAGAACAAAGGGGGCGTTCCTGGAGACCGTAAGGGGCACGTTCATGGAGCAGAGGAAGCAGCGACATGAGGGATGGTGGGCGGAAGTCCACACCAGCCGGAAGATCACCTTCTCAACAAGTTAGGCAACCAACAGGAGGAACCAGAAGAGACAGACCCCAGGAGTGTTTGGGAGAGTCAAGAAAAGGATTTTAAGGTAGCAAGACCTTGTTATACTTGAAGGCAGCAAAAAAGTCACACATACTTGCCCTAGGAATTGTAAAACTCATAGAATTGTCAGTTAAGATGGCTACATCCTTGGAGCAAAGATCAATTTACACTTCTCTACTGTACCATAAATTTTGTTATGTTATTAAACCAAAGCCGTCTTCTTGCTGTGGCCTCACATGGTCAGCCCTCTCTGCATGACTGTTTTCTAGTCTTATTTTAAGGACGCCCATCAGATTAGATTAGGGCATATCCTAATGATCTCATTTTTGCTTAATTTCTTCTTTAAGGCACTATCTGTAAATACAGCCACATTGTGAGTTACTAGAGGGGAGAACTTCAATATTCAACAATTAAATTTCACACAGGAGGCCCAATTCGGCTCACCAAGTAGGAGAATGTCCTCGTTTGTAGAAAGTACACACTAAAGGACGTGGAAGTAACGTGGCATCATATCAGCAGTTTATTTCCAGGTGATGCGGGAAAAAAGGGTTTTTATACTGCACTCGCAATTTTCCTGTAAGTTGGAAATTGTTTTTAAAAATTGTTTTTTTAAAAAAAGCAATCCGTGTGGGGCATTTAAAATGTGTGTTACTGGGTAGGTGAGTCAAGCACATTTAATTAAAGGCTGTGGCAGCCCTGTGAAATCTCAGCTCTGAATGTATTCCAGCTCTTTCTCTCGATCTTTGTCCACGGCAAGCGTTCCACTCAGCGCGGCATTCCTCCCGCGATCCATTCTCAAATGTTGGCATGAATTCTTAATATTCTGAAAGAAAATGATCCTGGAAAGTGTAAAATATTTACACCCTGCTGTCTGTTCTGCCTCGCTTGAGGAAGATTCTCATCTGTACACAAATGTTCTTCAGCTTTTGAGACCAGATGGCAGAGAGTCATAAAAAGACTGAAAAATTAGAAAGCGGGAAGTGGAGCGCGATGCCCAACAGAGAGCGGTCGTTCCCTGCGGGGTCAGCGTCTTTACGCTCTTCAGATGAACGGTTTGCACCTACGAGGCAGTCTCGGTCTATCAGGCTCTGTCCATTCCTCTTCTTAATTTCATATAAATCTCCTTTCTGTCCCCTGCACATGACCCACGCCCAGGGAAAATGCCTCATTGCAAACGCTACCATCCGTTGGGGCCACTGAGCAGGGGTGGGATGGCTGTCGCAGCACTGATCCCCCTGCAGGGAGGCTGACCTCATGAGGTCTGCGAGCCTCCATCACCGTCTTCTTCGCGGGCTCTGGGCCAGGAACTGCCCGCAGCCTCACTTGAAGGCCTTCTGTCTCTCACTTTCTCGGTCCATCTGAGCTAATCTTGCCACTGTGATCATCACAGGCAAAGGTGTCAGGAGACCCCGCCAGCACACAGCAGCTGCGCTTGGGGCCTCCTAGGTTCACCTGGGGCAGCGGTCCCTAGCACGCGGGCCAGGTGATGCCCTTCAATCCCGAGCCAGACGCCCTCCTGCTCTTCAACATCACCTGTCAGTCGCCAAGGCCCTCCATGTGAGCTCCTCCAGAAGCGGACGCTCAGGGCTACTGGGGAGGTGATCCCAGCAAACGCCAGGAAGGGCTGGGAAGCGAGACAGGAAAGGAGAGGAAGGCAACCCAGGGTGGGAAAGCAGGGGCGGCCTCCTGGGCTGCTGAGCCTCAGCTCGGGGCCACGGGAAGACACCCTGGCACCTGCTTCCGAGCCGTCCTCCCCGGGGCCGGGCTGGGCTCTCCAGAGGGCAGCCTCGCAGGGGCTCCGCGGGACCCTCCAGCCCTGGGGCCTGGGTCAGCGGCTGCTCTACGTGAGGGTTGGGGCCGCTCTACTGAGGGTTGGGGCCGCTCTACGTGAGGGTTGGAGCTGCTCTACTGAGGGGGCTTTCTCCCAGGAAAGATTTGCTCCTAAGCTTAGTTCAGCTGCACTCACGCCTCAACCTGTGCCTGACTCACCTCTCATTACAATTCATATGATAACTTAGAAAGGTTTTCCCCCAGGAGACGGTCTGCACAGGTGACTTTCTGCTTAAGACAATCAGCTGGTCCATCAACCAGGAGGCTCAACTGGCGCCTCTGTGCTGCGTCCTCCTGACTGCCCAGGCTCGTGAGGCTGTGCCTCCCCCTGCACCAGCTCCCTCCAACTCTCCCCCTCCTCTCCCCTGCCTCTCCCTGCATCTTCCCCACATGTCCTCCACCACTCCTCTCCCTCTCCCCATCCTCTCCCCTCCTCTCCCCCACCTCTCCCCTACTCTCCCCGACCTGTCCCCTCCTCTCCCCCACCTCTCTCCTCTTCTTCCCTACCTCTCCCCTCCTCTCCCCAACCTGTCCCCCACCTCTTCCCTTCTCTCTCCACCTCTCCCTTCCTCTCCCCGACCTCTCCCCGCTCCTCTCCACTCCTCCTCCCACCTCCCCCCACTTCTCCTCTCCTGTCCCGGACCTGCCCCCACCTTTTCCCTCCTCTCCCCACCTCTTCCCCACCTGTCCCCTCTTCTCCACTCCACCTGCCCAGCAGCCCTTCCTGTTCTATACACAGATCCTCCTTTCACTGGGCAATTCAATCCCTTCTACTCCCTGGTCTCATGTTACACAGAGGAAACAAGAGCATATCTGTGCTTCATAATAGACATGAACTTAAAAGAATAAACCCCACACATGTGTGTACTAATATTCCTCTACTTATTAACACCAATAAAAATTAGGCATGCCCTAATACATTTACATTCCTTTTTGGCACATTTGAGATTAGCTTTTCTTTCCAGAGCATCCTTACAAATTCACAGGTCTGCAAATACTGACCTTACCTGAACTAAGGTTGTCATTTTCTTTTTAAGCTCGTTACTGCAATGAGACCATCAGAAGTTTCTTTATGCCAGTTCCTTTGTCGTGATATAATTGAGAGGCCCGATATATGGGATGCATTCCCTCCAAGAGCACTGTCTGGAGGGGTGGAGAATGGTGCTGGAGAGAATCATGACTCAGGCAGTGGGAGCACACAGGACCTGGAGAGGCAGTGCCATCATTCTCCTTAGGCCACATTTCCCAAGGAAATCGGGAAAAACATTTTTTTTAAAGCTCATAATGTCAATTATGTTAATTAAAGTTAATTAAAATGGAAATGAAGTAATTTAATTTAAACAATTTAATTAAAATGTTTAAAATTTCTATTTTATTTCCACTACAACCTATCTGCTTTAATTTTTAAACCTGTCTTCAAACTGTAATTATGCCTCTTTCTCTTTAATAAGTTCCACCTTACTCATTAACCATCTTTCTGTCGCAGTTTATTGAGAGTTCCATTTAAGAAGCCCATAGTGTATGTATTTGGGAAATTCAGATCTTCAAACAAAGTACAGGAGCTTAGAATGTGATCTAGAAGGCACAAGCCAGTGGGTAGGGAGGTTTTGGGGGGCTAGGACCTTTCCATTTCCCTACATTATTACTGTGCCCACCACCACTTAAAGAAAGGTTCCAGGCTCACCCCTAAAGCTGCCATCTGACTTAATAAGGTCAGTCTACAAGGTATTGTTTGTCTTAACAGTAATTTAGCAAGGTCCTTTTCTTTGGTTTCCAGAAAGCCAATGTAGTAGGTTTCACTGCTCATGTTTTTTAATGAAGGGAAATGGCTTTAAGTTTTTGTAAGTCTTTGGTAGCAATGGGCTAAATTTCACCAGCAGTATTTTGGAAGACCTTCTTAACTTGCCTCATTACTCTTTAGCACATACCTATGAGCCTTGATTCTTAGAAGAATAAGAAGAAAACGCTCTTCTGGGGTGTTACAGCTGGCAGACTTGAAAAGGGCAATTTACTTTCCTTTGTTTACCTCTTTTATTCACTGTTCTTCTCTAAAGAAATACAAATGTGCCAATTAGGGAGAAAATACAAATGTGCCAGTTAGGGAGAAAAGATTTGCAACACAGGTGGATTCCTCTATTCACCAAAGATTCATCTCAGTTTCTTTCCAAAAGCAAGACCCTTAACTACATTTAATTATAATTTATATATTCTAGAACAATATTCACAATCATACAGAGGCATTAATCATACAGAGGTATTAATTTTTAAAGTTCCAATAACACAAAAGGTGGAAAATGCAGGTTTGACTGGTATCCCAGGTGGTACAGTGAGCAGCTGCCATCTCACCTTTGCCAAATGCATTGGAAAACTCTCCAAGGGCCTCAAAGGGGGGCTGTAGCTTATGGTCCCTTTCAGGCCCATGAGAACCTGGGTGGGGTGGGAAAGTTGAAAAATGCATGCCTTCCTGTGTGGGACAGTAAATGTAGGTAATCTGGAATTTGTGAGGTTTGGCCTCGGGCACCTAGTGAAGCAGCGTCATTGTCTGGGGTAAATACCAGAAGTTCGTTGTCTCACACCAAGGGAATCAAGGATGTGGACACACAAAAAGTGAGTTTAAAGAGCAGAGGTTTAATAGGTGAAAGAAAGAAAAGAGAAGAGCTCTGTCTCTTGCAGAGAGAGAGGGGCTCCTAAGTGGGACTTCTGGTCTGCGGCAAAGTGCATGGGGGTTTTATAGGCTGATAGACTGTCTTGAAGAGGCGGTGTCTGATTTACAAAGGGCCCAAAAATTGGTTGGACCAGGTGTGCTATTTATATAGTGTGCAAAGAAGCTGGCCACCCCACCTTAATTTTTATTATGCAGATGTGTTCTCTATCTGGCTGGCACCATGTTGTCTGTTCCTTATTGTACACGTGGTTGACAAAGAAAAGGGAAGATAGAGCCTTCATGTTGAATATACCTGCCCCCCAGGTAGACTTTTCCTATTGGCATAGCTGCCGGCATTCACCCGTGCAGGATTCCAGCTTGCTTATCTATGTCTGCAGCTCGATTTTAGAGGCTGCTCTTTGGTAGAAAAGAAATGATTTGGGGGCTGCTTTTCATTAAAAAGAAAACCTTACCAAGGACACGTCTACACTCACTACCTGCCTAAATCATTTCTTTTTAACTCCTATATCACTAGGGCTGCTTTGAAATACTGGAAGGATCATGAGCTCATCCTGGGACTGAGAGGGAAACTGAAATGGCAGGAAATACGAAAAAGTTTGGAAACTTTGAGTGAGGCTTGGGCAAGACTGTGTTTCCACAGCAGATTGATGTCTGGGTTCTGATTAAATACTTCTAAAATCCCCTAAGATTCTTCCAGGCAGCCAAATGGTGATTCCACTGATTCTACCATTCTACTAGAATGGTGATTGTAACTGATTCTACAGCAATAACCAACATATGTTGAACATTTAATACGGGTCAGCTGTTATGCTGACTTGCTTTTTATGCATCATCTCATACAATATTTTTAAAAACAGGTGATGTCAGCACCATTATCACTTTACTTTACAGATGGAAAAATCAAGGCACCCAGTGGGAAAGCAGCCCATGCAAGGTCCTGGAGCAGTGATTTTAGAACACAGCCCAGGCTGTGGCTGTACCATGGGGGCCAGAACCCATCCTCGTCACTTTCACAATGGATACAAATGTTACCTAAGCCAAGGTGCTGACCATGCTGTTGAGATCTGCTGCATCTCTGCTGGACTTTTGTCCAGTTACTCCATCAATGTTTGAGAGAGGAATTTTATATATATATATTTTTTTATTATACTTTAAGTTCTAGGGTACATGGGCACAACGTGCAGGTTTGTTACATATGTATACGTGTGCCATGTTGGTGTGCTGCACCCATTAACTCGTCATTTACATTAGGTATATCTCCTAATGCTAAAACCTCAAATCATGACGGTGGTAGTGTCTACCTCTTTCTTTAATTCTGTCATTTTTGCCTCATGGATTTTGAAGCTCTGTTATGGAGCAGTTATACATTTATGATTGCTATGTCTTCCTGCTGAACTGATCCTTTCCTCATGAAGTGTCCTTATTTGTCTCTCATGATCAATTTTGTTTTGAAATGGACTTTATCTTACATTAATGAGAGATTCTCCCTGAAAGCTTGAAGGGATGAGTGATTCCTCCCTTCTCAGGCCCAGTCCCAAGGTGCAAGGCCACTTGCGTCAGCAGCATGTGTCAGCACGATAGAAGCAGGAAGAGAGCCAGCAGGAAGACAGACACCTCCCCTGGCCAGAAGACACCTCCCCTGGCCAGAAGACACATACCCCTGAAGATCGAGAAAGAGGCTGTCCAGATACTATGTAGCAGTCATGTCAGACTGGGACACTTCCTGTTTACAGAGGACTATAAACCCCCCTGTCCCATCCTCAGTTGGGGCTGACACCATTTTGGGCCTTAGCCCACCTGCACTCAGGTGCTCATTAAAACAGCATGTTGCTCCACACCGCCTCGTGTTGTCTGTTGGCGCACTCTCAGGGTTCAAACCGATACAAGAACCTTTCAGTTAATACATCACTCCAGCCTTCCTATTTGCCTCCTCTGTTTTTAATTCCTGTGTTTCCCCTTTCCTGCCTCTTTTGGCTTATTTTGATTGTTTTAGAGAATTTACTCAAGGCTGTTAACGGTGAGTCATGAAACAGATGCACTGATTCTCTACAGGTGGGAGCTGCAATTGGCACAAGCTTCAAGGTGGAGAATCTCATTATATATTAAGGGTGTCAAAACTTTTAACAACATGCTTGTCCTTTATCCCAGCTGTGCCACCTCTGCACATTTATGTTTTTACAAAAAATCAGGCCAGGTGAGGTGGCTCATATCTGTAACCCCAACACTTTGGGAGGCCAAGGCGGGAGGATCCCTTGAGCCCAGGAGTTAGAGGCTACAGTGAGCCATGATCTCACCATTGCACTCCAACCAGGGTGACAGAGTGAGACCTCATTTCTTAAGTAAATAAGTCAATAGATAAATAAATCATTGGTGGCCCTCCCCACCCAGGCCCCAGACTTACTTTACTTCTGCCAGAGTTGACAACAGTGTTCTTCCCACATCCTCACCTCCCGGCCTCCCTTCCTCTCTCCTCCTTGCCACGTTGTCTCTTTCCCTCTGTTCCTCATCTTACTGTCTCATTGATGTAAAATTCACATTATACATTTTAAATTAATCTTAACCCTTAGAATTCCACACATTTTTTAAAAAGTTTTAGAATAAGTGATACATTCTTTGTCTTCAAACTATTTCATTATGAAATCTTAAGGCATACAAAAATATTATCATAAACACCCATGTGCCCATCATCTAGCTTAAATAAAATTATTCCTGAGTCCCTGCTCTTCTTGACCCACTCTATTTAGGTGTTTGTTTTTGTTTGTTTGTTTTTGACAGGGTCTCACTCTGTCACTCAGGCTGGAGTATGGTGGCTCAATCACAGCTCGCTGCAGCCTCGACCTCCTGGCTTAAACAATCCTCCTGCCTCCATCTCCCAAGTAGCTGGGACTACTGATGCACCACCAAACTTGGCTAATTTTTTTTAAAAAACTTTTTGTAGAGATGGGGTCTCACTCTGTTGCCTAGGCTGATTTTGAACTCCTGGCCTTAAGCTATCCTCCTGCCTTGGCCTCCCAAATTGCTGGAATTACAGGCATGAGCCACTGTGCCCGGCCCCATTCAGTTTTCTTTCCTTACCATTCCTGTCCCCATACTGCTCTTTTTAAGGTCACCAGCACCCTCTGTGTAGTGAAATCCAGTTATTACGTATCTGCCAATGTTATACTTGATCTACTAGTGGTGACAGAGGCTGGTGACAACTTCTTAGATGCCATCTGCTCTTGGCCTCCAGGGTGCTACTCTCACGGCCCTCTTCTACCTCTCTGCTGTCCTTCATCACTCTGGCCACTATATTCTCTTCTCTCTGAACTTTAAAGGCTGGAAAACCTCATGCCTTGGCCCAAAGCCCTTTCTCTTCTTTGTCTACACTGTCTCCTTAGTTGATCTGTTTTGGTCCCATGTCTTTTAATAACATCAATATATGATTTACCTTCAGCACTGAGACTGTCTTTAGCAGCAGATTATATGACATCTCTGCTTGGATATCTAATGGGCATCTTCAATTTTTGCACATGTAAAGCAAAACATTGAATTTCTCTCACTCAGAAAATTCCCTCTTCCAGCCTTCCCCACCTTGATAAGTGGTACCACCATCCTCCCTGTTTCTACTTCAGATCTAACATTTCCACAAGTTTTACCAGCTATACCTTCCAAATATCTTCCCTTCTCATTATCTCTGTTACAGGAAAGGGGTCCCAATCCAGACCCCAAGAGATGGTTCTTGGATCTCGCTCAAGAAATAATTCAGGGCGAGTCCGTAGTGAAAAGTGAAGGCAAGTTTATTAAGAAAGTAAAGGAATGAAAGAATGGCTACTCCATAGAGCAGCCCCGAGGGCTGCTGGTTGCCCATTTTTATGGTTATTTCCTGATGATATGCTAAACAAGGGGTGGATTATTCATGCCTCCCCCTTTTAGACCATATAGGGTAACTTCCTGACGTTGCCATGGCATTTGTAAACTGTCACGGTGCTGGTGAGAGTGTAGCAGTGAGGTCAACCGGAGGTCACTCTTGTTGCCATTTTGGTTTTGGTGGATTTTAGCCAGCTTCTTTACTGCAAGTTGTTTTATCAGCAAGGTCTTTATGACTTGTATTTTGTGCTGACCAGGATCCTGTCTCATCCTGTGACTTAGAATGCCCTAACCATCTGGGAATGCAGCCCAGTAGGTTTCAGCCTCATTTTACCCAGCTCCTATTCAAGATGGAGTTGCTCTGGTTCACATGCTTCTGACATCTCCACTGTGACCTCTCTGGGCCAAACCACCAACACCCTTTGCCTGCAGCAAGAGGGCACCTCTGGTCCTGCCTGCCTGGTCTTGCCTCTCTATCTGTTCTCCACACGGCATTGGAAGGGATGCTTTTAAAGTGTAAATTAGACCATCATTCCCCGATTTAAAACCATGAAATCAGACAGAAGCTACTGAAGAAATCACAATCCGCCTGCCCCTCTGCTGCACCTCCGGCAAAGATTTAAAATTCTTGGACAGACTCCCCTGGGTAATGACTCAGAGGAACAGTGAAGCATCCTAATTACCAGCCCAGCTACTTGTCCAAGAGCCTCCTTTGCAAATTCACAGTTTGCCTCCTTATCTTCTGTGAGGAGTCCCTAATTGGTTCTTGTTAGGTAAAAATTAAGTTGCAATTCTGGTTTGTGATGCAGCCTCTGGCAAGTCAAGCATTTTGTTTCATGTTCTACTGAATTCTCTGCAATATGTTATTTTCTATGATTCAACCTACTTCTGAGCATGCAACAAAACAGTATTTCCTACAAAGCAAGAGTTACCTTTAAGGGTTACTCTCAGGTTCTAACAGTCATTATTTGTTGAGCTTAAGGAGTTGAAAAATTTTAGTATGGTTAGAATTGAATCTATAAACTTTAAGCATTTTCCAGTGGTTCCCAAAATATAAACAACTTGCTTATTTTCCTTTTGAGTATGTTATTACCCTGCTCAGAAATATGCTGTGGTATCAAATTTCCTCTCAAAGTCAATTTGCAACACTTTAACTCATACTTCTAACATTCTCTAATGCCTTCTCCCCTACATAATTGTGTATTTCCCATAACACTCTGTCTCGGAGTCAGCTACGATCCAGCCAGCACATTCATGCGCCATCTCTCACCGTGCAGTAGACTGCTGCCTTCTCCACCCCAGAATACCAGGCCTCCAGCCAGACTGATCACCACCCTCTTTGTATTTTAAACATAAAACTCATTCCAACTTTCAAATCTATGTTTCAAAAAGTGCCTTCCCTGGATGATCTCTCCTCTCAGGACTCTTCTGATTGCTCCAGCAACCATTTTAGCAGGTATACCTGCAAAAATGCTTTGTCTCTGTGTCTCTGTCTGTGTCTCTGTCACACACACACGCACACACACGCACACATGTACACACACACATCTCTAATATCTAAGACAAACACACATGTTCTACTCCAAAGAGTGAATTGTAAGTCATCCAAAACTGGGGTCATGGTGGGGGTGGATATAATGCTTCTATTTCCAAGATCATAGAATTATTGATGTGGAAATAATTATGAAGTCATCATTCTATGCTGTTTAACTCATCTTGATAACAGAAGAAGGAGCAACATAAATACCAACCAGAGCTTTTCCACTAATTTAGACTCTCAATCTGCAACCACAGGGCCCTATGAGATGTGCTATTAATGCCTCCCTCTGTCCGAGGAGGAAGCTGAGATTCAGAGAACTGGTGGAGCGGCTGTTCCAGGTCACTCAGCAAGTAGCCCAGGTTTGCTGATCCTCCCCATCCATGCTCTTCCTTACCCTCGATGGATGGCTCTTTTTCTTTTTTTTTTCTTTGAGATGGAGTCTCGCACTGCTGCCCAGGCTGGAGTACAGTGGCACGATCTCGGCTAACTGCAACCTCCACCTCCCAGGTTCATGCGATTCTCCTGCCTCAGCCTCCTGAGTAGCTGGGATTACAGGCACACACCACCACACCCAGCTACTTTTTTGTATTTTTAGTAGAGATGAGGTTTCACTATGTTGGCCAGACTGGTCTCGAACTCCTGACCTGGTGATCTACCTGCCTTGGCCTCCCAAAGTGCTGGGATTACAGGCATGAGCCACCGCACCTGGCGATGGATGGCTCAATTTTAGAAACATGTAGTTGCAGTTCTAACCATCAAAATCATGGAAAACATTTCACAATCAGAGAAGGCTAAGAGACTAAACACCAACATCCTCAAAAAATGGTGAAAATAACTAATAATAAAAGCCATAAGGAAGTAAAGCTCTTTCTAGCGATGCCATAGACTAAAATTTCCTTCCTTCATTCCACAAACTTTGAGTTCCTACTTTGCACCAGGCTTTGGGTTAAGCCCAGGGGATAGAAAGACGAGAAAGAGTCAGTCTCTATGATGGAGGAAACGGCACATTACAGTGGGGGCAACATTTGAGCACCTGGCAGTTAACACCGAGTGTGAAACATTCCCCAGGGCGGGCAAGGGAGTAAACACAGACAGGGTGCCGACAGCCAAGCTGCATGTCCAAGGGGCCAGAGCAATGTGGGTGGCAGGAAGGGGACATTTCAGGTGGGAGGTGCGGCCTCTCCAAAGGCCGATGGAAGGGAGCTGGAGTCAGGCACACAGTGCAGCGGCACAGGCTGCAGGGCGTGTGGCCGCCCCCATGTACGCTCAGGCGCCATACCTGGATGCACCATGCCTCTTAGGTGCCACCTTGTCGTTATGACAATTTTTAACATTATTATTATCATTTTGTTAACCCCAAAGATGGCATTTTAAAATATTTATAACAGTTTTCTGGCAGATAGCAGTAAAAGGTGTTGTTTTAAGAAAAAATTAATGTATTATGACAACTTTCTGATGATAGAAATAAAGCATATTATTCTACAAGGACTGATATACAATATATACATAGAGAGAGAGAGAAAAGTTCTGCTTCAAGTCACAAAACATAACTTTGGCAAATCAAAAGATTTGATCAGCAAAATATTTTAATGATAATCAAAATGTTTTATTGATATAATAAGATCTAAAATAGCCCAGGTTTCTAAACAAGAGCTACAATTCTAGCTGATGTACTGATCAGCAAACATTTTAAAACGTAAAAAGGAACCCCCGGCCGGGCACAGTAGCTCACGCCTGTAATCCCAGCACTTTGGGAGGCTGAGGCAGGCGGATCACCTGAGGTCAGGAGCTCGAGACCAGCCTGGCCAACATATAGTGAAACCCCATCTCCACTAAAAAATACAAAAATTAGCTGGGCATGCTGGCACACACCTGTAATCCCAGCTACTTCGGAAGCTGAAGCAGGAGAATCGCCTGAACCTGGGAGGCAGAGGTTGCAGCGAGCCAAGATCGTGCCATTGCACTCCAGCCTGGGCAACAGAGCAAGACTCTGTCTCTCAAAAATAAAAATAAATAACTAAAAAGGAACTCCTATTGCTATTAGATCACTTGATAAAGTTAATGTTTGCCATTGTATTCCTTATGGGTATTTACCAGAATGGTATTGCTGAGATGACAATTTAAGCCTTCTATTTCTTTCACTGTGACATTTATTATTACTGTGCAATAATATATTTGTTTGCCATGATAACCCACAAAGTAAGAATTGCATATAAATAAGTTTGATATATTACATAATAATGCATAAATGTAGCAATTGTTTATAGTTATATAATTTTCATCAGAATGATAGACGTTGCTAAAATTTAGATGCTTCTTGCCTATTTTTATGTCACTATTTCTAAGACAAAATACTTCTTAGATGTCAGAAAATAAAACTTAGAATCAGGAAATTAAAAAAACTGAAATCTATGAGAGAAGAAAATGAGGGAAAAATGTATTATTGAACAAATTCTCGGAGGTAAATAAAATGTCAGAAAAAGGGAACAGACTTAAAGCTGCTACGTTTCCGTGGAATGTCGCAGTCACCACACCAGGGACACACAGTGTTGAGTTTACTACCATCTGCCTCCTTGTCAGCTGCAATTTCACAAGTTGCATGAAATACTGGAAAAGGTGCTATTATCATAGACTTCAAAGCATACAGACTACTATTATTTTGACTTTTAACAGGCACATAAAATAAATCGAAGGCTTTATTTTCTTTAGCTTTTTACAAGAAAAAACCATTAACACATGGGGATAGCAAAAGCAAAGCAACAGCTGTTCATTCAATGCATATTCTACATTCACATCAGGCATAGTATTCTATGCCAAATTAGTATGTAATAAATATGAAAAAAGCAGAGGGTAGTATTTTAAAAGCTGTTTTTCAGCAACATCAAATCTCCTACTGCCTTGGCTGGCATGTAAAGAATATAGGAGAATCTAGGACAAGGATTCTCCAACTGAGCACAGCAAACAGCATTAGTGTGCAGAGGTTACTCCAAGAGGCACAGAGACAAGGAAGGTCACACTCACTACTGTCCCCTCCACCAACCCCCCTCCATCACCCCCCTCCATCATCCCCCCTCCACCACCCCTCTTCCATCACCCCCACTCTGCCACCCCCCCACCACCCCCACCCTCCCTCCATCACCCCCACTCATCCACCCCCCTCCACCATCCCCCCCTCCACGTGGATGGCTTCCATCAGCAGTTTCTCTCCTTCTTCAGGAGGCATTCCATGCAAACGCAAGCACGAAGGCTTCCTTTCTCCTTCTTGACTGTACCCGCTCCTTGCCCCTTGCTTTTAACTTTGGATTGTTATTGGAGATTGCTCCATGGAAGCCATCCCATTCCCGTCACCAGCTGCCTCATGGTGCTTTGTCTGAACACATATCCTGTCCCTATCAGAGGTCTTTGCCAGCCTTCTGCTGTTCGAACGAAGTTGGATTGGTTGTTTCAGCTTTGATTTCTCTGCAAACGGTGAGGCTGCCCACTGTGCCAAGGCTCTGTTCCCAATGCCACCTACCAGCAGCTGCTTCCTCCAGGCCCTGGCCCTCTTGCTGCACTGGCTACTACCTAATCCTTAGTGTGGCCTGAGGAGTCCTGGAGAGGAGGAGGCAGCACCACTGTCCTCTGTTCTGCCACCTTAGCACTGAAAATCCCGGGGGGGGGGTTTTAAAGATAACATATCCGCCCCTGCCTCTTATCATAGTTGAAAACCTCTCACCTAAAGTCAGAATCATTTTCAGGAAAAAAAGAAATATTATAGTAAGAAGAAATAATAATGTTCTTCACATTCCTTAATGAATTTTTTCATTGTAGATGGGCAAAGACTTGGAAAATCTCTTCTTTCAAAAAGATTTGGAAGTGGCATAGAAATATTAACATCTGGGGAGTGGCTGGGACTACTAAGGGAGATGGTAGAATGAGAAAAGGAGAAGATCAGAAAGGAAAGGAATCAAGGTGTCCACAGGGCTGAGAAACTCACTACAGGCTCTTGGGAAGGATCCGTTTCCTTGCTCATTTGGGTTACAGGCAAATTCAGTTCCTCAAGATTGTAGGACTGAGGTCACTGCTTTCTCACTGGTTGTCATCTGGGGCCATTCCCAACTTCTAGAGGCTGCCACACTCCTGGGCTCTTGGTCTCCTTCCTCCATCTTCAAAGCCAACAGCAGTGGGTTGAGTCTTTCACACTGAGAATCCCTCCTCCTCCTTTCATCTCATCTGCCTGACCCAGCCAGGAACAACTATGTGCTTCTAAGGATTCACAATGATGATGAGATAAGGTATGAACTTTGCCAAGAATCAGGTTCTTGAGTAAGAAACAGCAGCATCTGTTTCAAAATCCAGCTCCCCCAGCTACAGAGGCTGGGCTCTGACCCACACAGAAGCACTGCTCTCTCTCTCTCTCGTTTTCCCCCAACAGGGTCTTGCTCTGTCGCCTGGGTTGGAGTACAGTGGTGCCATCTCGACTCACTGATGCCTTGGCCTCCCAGGCTCAAGCCATCCTCCCACCTCAGCCTCCCAAGTAGCTGGACTACAAGTACGTGCCACCACACCCAGCTATTTTTTATTTATTTATTTTTTTTTTGTAGAGACGGGGTCTCACTCTGTTGCCCAGACTGGTCTTAAACTCCTGGTACCAAGTAATCCTCCCACTCCGGCTTCCCAAAGTCCTGGGATCACAGATGTGAGCAACAATGCCTGGCCAATGCTGCTCTCTTAACAAGCTCATTTTGGGCAAAGAGGAAACAGTGCCATGCCAGACCACAGTGGAGACTGGGGCAAAGGAAAAACCAGTATCTCTGATCCTGTCTTTACTGCAAGTGTTGACATTTTGTTAATCCTGGATATTCTGCATGGATTTTGATTTTAAAAAATATTTCTTTAAAGTATTATTTATCCAGGCCAGGTGCAGTGGCTCACGCCTGTAATCCCAGCATTTTGGGAGGCCAAAGCAGGTGGATCATTTGAAGTCAGGGGTTCGAGACTAGCCTGGCCAACATGGTGAAATCCTGTCTCTGCTAAGAATACAAAAATTAACCAGGTGGTGGTGTGCGCCTGTCATCCCAGCTACTTGGGAGGCTGAGTCAGGAGAATTGTTTGAGCTTGGGAGACAGGGGTTGCAGTGAGCCAAGATTGCATCACTGCACTCCAGCCTGGGCAACAGAGCGAGACTCTGTCTCAATATATATATATATATATAATATATATATATATATATAATATATATGTGTGTGTGTGTGTGTGTGTGTAATTTATCTTGATGACTGAGTTTTTGCCACTTCCTTTAAATTGGGTGCCCAAAGTGAGTCCTCCTCTTGCCTCCCCGAGTCCCAGGGCCCTGAGAGAAAATAACCCATTGCTGAGGAATCCAGGTATACAACTTTCCCAAATCCAGATTTATATGCTGCTTAGAATAACAAAATCATTCCACCATACCAAAAATGGGCAATGGAACCAAAAATGTTCATAGTATTCTGAAACATACAGAGTTCTACATCTTGTCTTTGCGTCTTCCATTGATCCAAAGGAGAGATGAGTAATGAAGATAAAGAAGACAGAACTGATTCTGTTCCTTCCTGCCATGCGTTTAACTTTTCAGTACACGGCAGCAAACATGCTCAGAATGGTAGATTAATGCGTTTCATCAAAAGAGGGAGCCCTAACCTTCATTTGCTCATACCTGAGGCTTTGGCTCTTTGTTTGTCTTTGTAAATAGAGGAAGAATGTTAAGTATTCCATATGAAAGAACCAGGTATCGTTGAGTTGATTCTACTGTTTGCCTTTTGTCGTTTTGTTCTGTCTCCAAACCAATTCCCTCTGCTGGGTGGGTGAGAAGGCTTCCTGGTTCTCAGCCATCGTAACAGAAATTCAGGGTCTTCAGAGCCTAAATGACGCCTTACCCCTTCATGGCCACTAGAGGGCAACCGACACCACCATAATGAATTGATCCACCCAGATTTATGATATTAACTAAGTTGATAATTATTTACACTATAAAGGCATTCTTTTGAGACCATTCTTCCTTTAGAATATCCTTTTAAAGATATTTGTCTCTTTAAGATATATTTTATATAGCATTTATTTACATTTCGATATCCCCTAGTAAGTCTAATTAAATTTTAAAAAATTTGGACACAGCCTCCATGTATTCAACAAATATTTAAATATTACAGTTTGCATTCCATAAGCCTTTGTGCTAGACAATGAGGCCACAAAGTTGAAAAAAGACTCAATCCTTGTCCTCAAGAATAGATGAATGGGAAGCACAAATAACTACAAGTATCAGAGCCAACATTTGCACAGGGACAGGCAGCATGGGTAAGGGAGGAATTCACTCTTTGGGGGAGGGAGAGAATTCAGCTAAACTTGTGTTGTATTTTGCACAAAAGGGATATGGCCAGTATGTAAAGTAACATGCATTTAATGGGAAAAGTGAAGCAATTGATATACTCTTAAAGTGTTTATTACTTGAAATGTTGGAAGTTTGAAATCATTCCCACTCTCTCCCAAAGGGAATATTTTGTTCATCACTGGATTTATCAGAGAAAAAAGCAAAAAGAAAGTGAGTACAAAATCCCCAAGACCTAAGTGCATTAGAAATCTCAAAGGGACTATGAAACATTCCCCTGATGTTTTTCCCCCATAAGAAGCTTAATTTGCTAAAACCCTTTCACGCCTGTAATCCCAGCACTCCGGGAGGCCGAGGTAGGCGGATCATGAGGTCAGGAGATCAAGACCATCCTGGCTAACACGGTGAGACCCTGTCTCTACTAAAAAAAAAAAATACAAAAAGTTAGCCAGGAGCAGTGGCGGGCACCTGTAGTCCCAGCTACTCGGGAGGCTGAGACAGGAGAATGGCATTAACCTGGGAGGCAGAGCTTGCACTGAGCCGAGTTCACACCATTGCACTCCAGCCTGGGTGACAGAGGGAGACGCTGTCTAAAAAAAAAGAAAAAACCCTTTAAAAGATATATTTTAATTTGAGAAAGAGTTTTTTAAATGTATTTTCTCCAAAAGTCACATTGTATATAGCCTGGTCCCGGAAACGCTCCTCCCCTCCCACTTGGAGAAGCCAGTAGGGCAGGAAGCTCTCCTGGTGCATGCCTGTGGGCCTCCTGTTTCTGTGAAGTGGGGTATGGCTCCTCTGTTTTGCATAACTGGAGAGCTGAAAGGGACATTAAACAAAGGGCAGAACATGAACCCGGAAATCCCTACCAGGCCAACGATCCAGAGGCTGCTCTCTGTGCCACTTCCCCATGCCCTGGCCATGGAGCTCACCGGAGATTAACCCAGCTTCCCTGAGCCCAGGGGAACCTAGGCTCGGCCCCACCACCCCCAGGAGCTTCCCAGGATTGTAAGCCAGTGGCATAAGTCAGCTGGATGCAGAGAATGACCTGTAAACCCTGGGCAACATGCATCCTAGCTTTGCCTGCAGCAGTCAGAGCCAGGGGGCTGAGGAGGCTCGGCCGGGGCGGGGGCAGTGGTTCAGTCCCCCTGGTCCCTGCCCAGGGTTGAGGCAGAGGGAAAGAGAGCAATCAGGTTGTGGGTGGGGGCAAGCCCATGCTCAGCCACTGGGGCCATGCCAGGTGGGGACGTCCAGCTCCCGGACACAGTGCACTGGGACAATGCCAGAGCCTGCAGGTCAGGCCATGGTGGGGCCTGGCTCCACCGCTCAGGCTTCAGGCAGAAGGGCACGAGGTTGGAACAGGAGCTGTTGATGGGACTCAGAGCTAGAAGAGGATGAGCAGGAAGAGAGAGCAAACAGAGAATGAGGGTATCCCCAAAGGAGGGTCCACTTGGATGACATGGCCAGCTCCAAGAGCCACCTCCAGGTCCTGGTCCTTACATCCAAATCCTAGGTCCTAGGGAGCAGCATGTCCATGCAGATGGGCTGTGCCCTGTGCCCCTCAGTGCTCAGACAACAGAGGTGGCACAGACGCACTGCACCCAGCACAGCTGTGGTGCCCTGAGGCCTCAGGTGTCCGGATGTTGCTCAGGTGCCCTGGTGGCTCAGGGGAGAGCAGACTCAGTCACAGTGGCTGGGCATGGCAGGAAGTGGCTCCTGGGTGTACAACATGGGAGGCCAGCATCATCTGGCCAACAGATCCTGCCAAGATGGGACGGGGTCGGAAATGGAAGACAATAGGGCTTCCATGAAGTACTCAGACTGCCTATGAGATGGCAACAGGCCCCAGGACTTAGCAGCACTCTGACAGGGAGCTGGAGGTGGGGATAGGATGGACCTGAGGTCAGGGTGAGAGAGCTGGGGGTGGGGATAGGATGGACCTGAGGTCCGGGTGAAGGAGCTGGAGGTGGGGATAGGATGCACCTGAGGTCCGGGTGCTGGAGGTGGGGACAGGATGCACCTGAGGTCTGGGTGCTGGAGGTGGGGACAGGATGGGCCTGAGGTCTGGGTAAGGGAGCTGGAGGTGGGGACAGGATGGGCCTGAGGTCCGGGTGAGGGAGCTGGAGGTGGGGATAGGATGCACCTGAGGTCCGGGTGCTGGAGGTGGGGACAGGATGGACCTGAGGTCCGGGTGCTGGAAGTGGGGACAGGATGGGCCTGAGGTCTGGGTGCTGGAGGTGGGGACAGGATGGGCCTGAGGTCTGGGTGCTGGAGGTGGGGACAGGATGGGCCTGAGGTCTGGGTGCTGGAGGTGGGGACAGGATGGGCCTGAGGTCTGGGTGAGGGAGCTGGAGGTGGGGACAGGATGGGCCTGAGGTCCGGGTGAGGGAGCTGGAGGTGGGGACAGGATGGACCTGAGGTCCGGGTGCTGGAGGTGGGGACAGGATGGGCCTGAGGTCCGGGTAAGGGAGCTGGAGGTGGGGACAGGATGCACCTGAGGTCCGGGTGAAGGAGCTGGAGGTGGGGATAGGATGCACCTGAGGTCCGAGTGCTGGAGGTGGGGACAGGATGGACCTGAGGTCCGGGTGAGGGAGCTGGAGGTGGGGACAGGATGGGCCTGAGGTCCGGGTGAAGGAGCTGGAGGTGGGGACAGGATGGACCTGAGGTCCGGGTGAAGGAGCTGGAGGTGGGGACAGGATGCACCTGAGGTCCGGGTGAAGGAGCTGGAGGTGGGGATAGGATGCACCTGAGGTCCGAGTGCTGGAGGTGGGGACAGGATGGACCTGAGGTCCGGGTGAGGGAGCTGGAGGTGGGGACAGGATGGGCCTGAGGTCCGGGTGAAGGAGCTGGAGGTGGGGACAGGATGGACCTGAGGTCCGGGTGAAGGAGCTGAAGGTGGGGACAGGATGCACCTGAGGTCCAGGTGAAGGAGCTGGAGGTGGGGATAGGATGCACCTGAGGTCCGAGTGCTGGAGGTGGGGACAGGATGGACTTGAGGTCTGGGTGAGGGAGCTGGAGGTGGGGACAGGATGGGCCTGAGGTCTGGGTGCTGGAGGTGGGGACAGGATGGGCCTGAGGTCCGGGTGAAGGAGCTGGAGGTGGGGACAGGATGGGCCTGAGGTCCGGGTGAGGGAGCTGGAGGTGGGGACAGGATGCACCTGAGGTCCGGGTGCTGGAGGTGGGGACAGGATGGACCTGAGGTCCGGGTGAAGGAGCTGGAGGTGGGGATAGGATGCACCTGAGGTCCGGGTGCTGGAGGTGGGGACAGGATGGGCCTGAGGTCCAGGTGAACTGCTGGAGGTGGGGACAGGATGGGCCTGAGGTCCGGGTGAGGGAGCTGGAGGTGGGGACAGGATGGGCCTGAGGTCCGGGTGAGGGAGCTGGAGGTGGGGACAGGATGCACCTGAGGTCCGGGTGCTGGAGGTGGGGACAGGATGGACCTGAGGTCCGGGTGAAGGAGCTGGAGGTGGGGATAGGATGCACCTGAGGTCCGGGTGCTGGAGGTGGGGACAGGATGGGCCTGAGGTCCAGGTGAACTGCTGGAGGTGGGGACAGGATGGGCCTGAGGTCCGGGTGAGGGAGCTGGAGGTGGGGACAGGATGGGCCTGAGGTCCGGGTGAACTGCTGGAGGGAGGCTTCTCAGGCCACAGTGCAAAGGAGGAAGAAAACGCTTTCAAAGCCCAGGTCAGGGGTGGGGAGGTTACGAGTGATGGCCAGCGGGTTAACAAGCCATGCCAGAAACTACTGGAAAACCCAAGACTGTAGACACTTTCTAAAAGTTCATTTGTAATTATTACACCTTGGGTGATAAGGATAAGAAAAATTGGGAAGTTCGCTACATCAGCAGCCTAGTGGAGGTGAAGAGCTTGAAGCTTGGAGTCCTTATTAACTATGAGACTTTAAATAAGTAACTGAATCTCTTTGTAGCTGTTTTCTCATCTGTGAAACAAGGACACGTACACTCCTTTCCTCAAAATCCTTTTTCAAGGATAAAAACGAGTTACTGGATACACAGCCCTCATAATGGTACCTGGCATATAGCTCAGAGAGTGTTAGCAACTGTTATTATCATCATTTTCTCCCTGGGAAAGAGGAAAACGTCATGCCCGTGATATGTTGGGGGCAATTAATAAATTGGGCCAGGTGCGGTGGCTCACACCTGTAACCCCAGAACTTTGGGAGGCCCAGGAGGGAGGACTGCTTGAGGCCAGGGGTTCAAGACCAGCCTGGGCAACATAGCAAGACCCTATCTCTACAAAAAAATTAAAAATTAGCGACCCTATCTCTACAAAAAAAATTAAAAATTAGCTGGGCCTGGTGTCACAGGCACCTGTAGTCCCAGCTACTCTGGAGGCTGAGACAGGAGGATGGCTGGAGCCCAGGAGTTGAGACTACAGTGAGCTATGATGGTGCCACTGCACTCCAGCCTCGGTGACAGGGTGAGACCCCATCTCTTGAAAAAAAAAGCGGGGACTTTGCAACAAAGTCATTTGAAAAAAAATAAAACATGTTTCTGTAAAATCATCTTGTCTCCCAACAATCAAGTCTCAGGTTGTGTCCACGGGGTTATGGCTCTCTCACTTCCCAGCCAGACTATGAAGGAGCAAAGCCCCTGTCCTTGGGAAGAGGAGACATGAGCCGGGCAGGATGGGCCCAAGGAGGGAGTCCCTTAGCAACTGTCCAGATGAAGGCTAATGAGGTGCAGCTCCGCCCAGCCTCCTCGGGCTCTCCTTCCCACAGGAGTCTCTCATCCTGCGATGGCCACATTCTACCCTGGGTGGTGTGGGGCACTGGTGCTTGTGTGTTCTCCGTTGTGGGCGGGGGGCTGGGAGTGTGGGGCATGGACAGAAGGCACGATTTCTTCATTCACTAAACTCCAATGGATCAGCTTCCTTATTTTCTTCTTATGTGCCTGGTGTGAAGAGTGCTTGATTTAGCCAAAATCCATGGGAAAAAAAATAAAAATTAAATGTTTTTCAGTTCATGGGAGAGGAAAACTGTGATGCAGTGTGTGTAAGTTGCTCAGATGACTACCACAAAGAACAGAAAAGGAGGTGGGAAGCCAATCACAAAACCTCGGCTTCCTTAGTTATTTGGGATAAAAATAATTTTGCTGCCAGCTTTCCCGGGAGGGCACCTGAGAAGGACGACTCCGCGGACCCGTTTGACTAAGACATTTCTAACATAAGTCACATAGAGGCCCTTCTTCATGCTCCTCTCCTACTTTGCCAAACATCGCACACAGGAAAATAAAAGACTCTTAGATTTCACAATCTCCTTTTCTTCTTTCATTTCCTCAAACAGCTTCTCTTTCTGTTCAAAGGACATAAAATCTCCCTGTGTGTCCACTGGAATATCTGGGCAGGAGACAGAGCGGCAACGCCACGACGTGTGTCCTGTTTGTTCTGCTTCTGAACGCACACGGGGCCTGAAGCGCCCCTTCTCCTTTTGTGGCCCTGGCTGGACTGTGGTTTGCAGAGTCCGTCTTTCCCCTCAGCCCCCGTGGGAAGTGCCCAGGGCCACGTGGGGAGAGCTGCACTTCCCAGCCAGGATTCCCACTCGGGCATTGCTCTCATGGAGGGAGGATGCATTGGCACTTCCATTCCAACACTGCGGGTGCTGCCCTAAGCTGCCTGGGAGGGACTTTGACTCACGCTCTGCACGACTAAAGGTGAATGACAGTGGTGCAGGAGGGGTCATGCCAGTGGCCCCAGGTGGGCTGCATAGCCCTGAGGAAGGGACACAGGCTCCAACTCTAACAGAATCGGCTGTGAACCCTGACTCTGCCCTCTTAAAAATGAAAAGCAGTAGAATAGGCCACCCCAACATATGCCACTTTGGCGTAAGGATTATTCTGAGCTCAGGGCACTTGAAAAACAGCAGGTGCAAGAAGGAGACCCTGACTTTCCTTTTTCTTCCTGTAAGCAAGAGATAAAACCCTGTGTGAAAGATGCCCTCCCTCCACCAGGAGAAAGGAAGAGATCCTTGTCATCAGAGTCAAAGCCCAGGGAATGCTCTACAAACAAACCTTGTGAAGCCAACACTTACCTTCCTGGTCATTTGCCCCCAATTGACTGCCCTACCCAAGCCCCTTTGTCTTGTCATGTTTCCACAATTTATGACACTTTGTCCAACCTAGTGCATAAGTTCGTGGCCCCAACTCCTTCTTTGGGTCTTCATTTTTCTTGTGAGGGCTCCCATGTCTATACAAAAATTACTTAATAAAATCTGCATACTTTTCTCCTCTGAAGCTGTCTCTGTCAGTGGATTCACTGGGCTCATCTAGCAACTCTAAAAGGGCTGAGGAGAAATTTTGCATCCCCAACACAAACTAAAACCTGAAAGATGACTTAGCTGCTCTAAATATTGACCTGGTCATCTATAAAATCAAGGTAAGTGTTGGAAGTTTGCTGCATCCCCCCAAAAAGATATGTAAATGTGACCTTATGTGGAAATACAATCATTGCAGATATCATTAATGTGTGAATGAAGATAGATCATACTGGATTTGGATGGGCCCTAAGTCCAATGCCGGGTGTTCTTATGGGAAGAGGTGGGACACAGAGAGATACACATGCAGAGGCCAGGTGAGGACAGAGGCAGCGATTGGAGTAATGTACCCACATATCAAGGAACAGAGAGGATTGCCAACCACCACCAGAGGCTGGAGGAAGCAGGATGGACCCTCCCCTAGAGTCTTCAGAGGGAGCATGGCCCTGAGGACACCTTGATTTTGGACTTCTGGCCTCCAGAGCTGTGGGAGAGTAAATTTCTGTTATTACTACACCACCTAGTCTATGGTACTTGGTTACAGCATCTCTGGGCAACTAATACAGTGGGCTGGCTGTGAGGATTAAATGAGATTACGTAAGTAAATGCTTGTTCAGTGTTATATATCATCCCCTTTTTTTTTCCTCTTCCCTAGGAACTGGAAATAGAAATAAACCCAAGAAGGGCTTTGATAATGCTGCCGTCACCTGAGAATTTAAAGGTGAGTCCTGCTGTGCTTTGATCAATCTAACCAAAACGCACAACCAGATTATGCATTCAGAGGCTCAGAGATTTGGAGCTGAGGGGTTTGACCCCATAGATATGAGGGGTATCTGCATGAAGCCTTACAGGAAAGGGTCTCAGTCTGAGCTGGTGACTGGATGCCTCAATGGGCTCCAACCCTGGGCAGGGGGTCCTTGGGACATGGGAGGAGCAGAAGCTGCCAAGTGAATTGTCTTGCTCTGTGATGGCAGAAGGACCTCAGGCCAGTCAGCGCCCAGGACCCCAGTGATTGGTAAGATGAGGGACACAGGTGATCTCCAAGTCCTCTCCAACCTCTCACTTCAGTAGTACAATGAGTCCAAAATGTGGGGATCCAGAAACCCCAAGAGACCAGCCCCTGAGGCAGTGATACCACATGAGTTGTGCTATTCCAAAAGGACATCTCAAATCCATATTTATGCTTGATGCCCAATTCTACTCAATCCTCTATACTTGTGAGAGTAGCTCAGTTGCTGGAAATCATTTTTTCAGTTTCGTTGAAGATTAGTTGGCCTCGAGGCTCTGGTCTAGTCGAAGAGAAGTCCAGCGTTTGAATCAGATCATGGAAGATGGCTCTGGAGGAAGCTGATGTGCACATGTGTGGAGCCTGGGGGTCACCAGCCCAGTCACAGCCGCGGCCCACAGAGTACGGTCTTCCCATGGCCACAGAAGGAAGGGCTGGCCTCCCTGGCCATGATGGTGCTCTCAGTGCCCACGTGACGGGGATGGCACCATGTTCTTCCCCAGGGCTGCCATAACAAGGAACCACACCCAGGAAGACTTAGATACAGCTGTGGAAGCTGGAATTCCGAGATAAAGGTGCCCAGGGGCTGGTTCCTTCCGAGGGCAGGGAGAGAGAAGCTGTTCTTGGCCTCTCTCCCTGCTTCTGGCAGCTGCTGGCAACCTTTGGTGCTCGTTGGTGTGCAGAAGCATCACCTCGACTTCTGCCTCCATCTTCACAGGGCCTTCTCCCTGCATGCATGTCTGTCTCCGCATCCACATTTCCCCTTTTGAAAAGGACACAGTCATACTGGCTTAGGGCCCACCCTAATGACCACATTGGAATTTGATTGCCTCTATAAAGACCCTATCTCCAAATAAGGTCACATTCTGAGGTACTGGGGGTTAGGACTTCAACATATGAAATTTTAAGGGACACATTTCAACCCATAATCGGTGGGTGCCCTTGCCCCGGGACTCCAGCTTCAGGGGAGGTGGGGGAAGGCCTTAAAGGCTGTAACACACAGTAGCCACATGGACAGGTTTCTGCGGCTTGCCTTCCAGAACCCAAGGCTATGCGGCTCTCAGACTTTTTTAGCATCTAGTGTCAGAAACACAACTCAAGCAAGTTTAGGCATAAAGGAAATTTAACAACCTCTGGAATAAAAAAAAAAAAAAAATGGGTGGGGATTGTTCAGCCAGATATAAGAAGGCCAGAGATGCAGCTGCCTTCAAGGATAGCTGGGTCAGGCCTTGACCCCACCAGGATCTCCTCTCTGCACGTCAGCTCCCTCCACGCGGTGCAGCTGGCTTCCTTGGTGGGCCAGGAACAAGGCTGCACAGTGGCCTCACAGCCTGCGTGTCAGGGATGGGCTCCTCTTTGGCTCTGCTTCAGAAAGTCCCAGGAGAGGCCATCCCGGACCGGCCAGCTGTGGTCTGGGAGGTGGGATGCAGGGGAAGCCCAGCAGTCTCACCAAGGCCATGTGCATAGAATCAGGAGTGGCAGGGGAGTGAGGACAGTCCCAAAACAAGTGGCGCAAAAGGAACATATCGTGGGCCCCCAAAATCACTGAGCTAAAGGGAAAATTCCAGCTGGGAGCTGCTCAGTGCAAATCTGCCTCTCATTCTATTCAGTCATCCCTCTGCTCACTGAGATAGATGCATACTCTGATTGCCTCCTTCGGAAGGCTTATCAGAAATTGAAAACAATGCAACTGTTTGTGACCTGGAAGCCCCCTCCCTACTTTGAGTTGTCCCTGCCTTTCTGGACAGAACCAATGTACTGCTCACATATATTGATTGATATCTCATGTCTGCCTAAAATGTATAAAACCAAGCTATGCCCGACCACCTTCAGCACATGTCATCAGGACCTCCTGAGGCTGTCACAGGTGTGTCCTCAACCTTGGCAAAATGAACATTCTAAATTAACTGAGGCCTGCCTCAAATGTTGGGGGTTCACAGTGGCAAGTTGTTTGGGTGAGGGTGGGAGAAGAAGGGGGATGGGTGAGGGTGGGAGAAGAAGGGGGATGGGCAAGGGTGGGAGAAGAAGGGCGATGGGCGAGGGTGGGAGAAGGAGGCGGATGGGCGAGGGTGGGAGAAGAAGGGGGATGAGCGAGGGTGGGAGAACAAGGGGGATGGGTGAGGGTGGGAGAAGGAGGGGGATGGGTGAGGGTGGGAGAAGGAGGGGGATGGGTGAGGGTGGGAGAAGGAGGGGGATGGGCGAGGGTGGGAGAAGAAGGGGGATAAGTGAGGGTGGGAGAAGAAGGGGGATGGGTGAGGGTGGGAGAAGGAGGGGGATGGGTGAGGGTGGGAGAAGGAGGGGGATGGGTGAGGGTGGGAGAAGGAGGGGGATGGGTGAGGGTGGGAGAAGGAGGGGGATGGGTGAGGGTGGGAGAAGAAGGGGGATGGGTGAGGGTGGGAGAAGAAGGGGGATGGGCGAGGGTGGGAGAAGGAGGGGGATGGGCGAGGGTGGGAGAAGGAGGGGGATGGGTGAGGGTGGGAGAAGGAGGGGGATGGGTGAGGGTGGGAGAAGGAGGGGGATGGCTTAGGGTGGGAGAAGAAGGGGGATGGGTGAGGGTGGGAGAAGAAGGGGGATGGGTGAGGGTGGGAGAAGGAGGGGGATGGGTGAGGGTGGCAGAAGGAGGCGGATGGGCGAGGGTGGGAGAAGGAGGGGGATGGGTGAGGGTGGGAGAAGGAGGGGGATGGGTGAGGGTGGGAGAAGGAGGGGGATGGGTGAGGGTGGGAGAAGGAGGGGGATGGGTGAGGGTGGGAGAAGGAGGGGGATGGGTGAGGGTGGGAGAAGGAGGGGGATGGGTGAGGGTGGGAGAAGGAGGGGGATGGGTGAGGGTGGGAGAAGGAGGGGGATGGGTGAGGGTGGGAGAAGGAGGGGGATGGGTGAGGGTGGGAGAAGGAGGGTGATGGGTGAGGGTGGGAGAAGGAGGGGGATGGGTGAGGGTGGGAGAAGGAGGGGGATGGGTGAGGGTGGGAGAAGGAGGGTGATGGGTGAGGGTGGGAGAAGGAGGGGGATGGGTGAGGGTGGGAGAAGGAGGGGGATGGGTGAGGGTGGGAGAAGAAGGGGGATGAGTGAGGGTGGGAGAAGAAGGGGGATGGGTGAGGGTGGGAGAAGGAGGGGGATGGGTGAGGGTGGGAGAAGGAGGGGGATGGGTGAGGGTGGGAGAAGGAGGGGGATGGGTGAGGGTGGGAGAAGGAGGGGGATGGGTGAGGGTGGGAGAAGAAGGGGGATGAGTGAGGGTGGGAGAAGAAGGGGGATGGGTGAGGGTGGGAGAAGGAGGGGGATGGGTGAGGGTGGGAGAAGGAGGGGGATGGGTGAGGGTGGGAGAAGGAGGGGGATGGGTGAGGGTGGGAGAAGAAGGGGGATGGGCGAGGGTGGGAGAAGAAGGGGGATGGGCGAGGGTGGGAGAAGGAGGCGGATGGGCGAGGGTGGGAGAAGAAGGGGGATGGGCGAGGGTGGGAGAAGGAGGGGGATGGGCGAGGGTGGGAGAAGAAGGGGGATGGGCGAGGGTGGGAGAAGGAGGGGGATAAGCGAGGGTGAGAGAAGAAGGGGGATGGGTGAGGGTGGGAGAAGGAGGGGGATGGGTGAGGGTGGGAGAAGGAGGGGGATGGGTGAGGGTGGGAGAAGGAGGGGGATGGGTGAGGGTGGGAGAAGGAGGGGGATGGGTGAGGGTGGGAGAAGGAGGGAGATGGGTGAGGGTGGGAGAAGAAGGGGGATGGGTGAGGGTGGGAGAAGGAGGGGGATGGGTGAGGGTGGGAGAAGGAGGGGGATGGGTGAGGGTGGGAGAAGGAGGGGGATGGCTTAGGGTGGGAGAAGAAGGGGGAGGGGTGAGGGTGGGAGAAGAAGGGGGATGGGTGAGGGTGGGAGAAGGAGGGGGATGGGTGAGGGTGGGAGAAAGAGGGGGATGGGTGAGCGTGGGAGAAGAAGGGGGATGGGCGAGGGTGGGAGAAGAAGGGGGATGGGCGAGGGTGGGAGAAGGAGGCGGATGGGCGAGGGTGGGATAAGAAGGGGGGATGGGCGAGGGTGGGAGAAGAAGGGGGATGGGTGAGGGTGGGAGAAGGAGGGGGATAAGCGAGGGTGGGAGAAGGAGGGGGATGGGTGAGGGTGGGAGAAGGAGGGGGATGGGTGAGGGTGGGAGAAGGAGGGGGATGGGTGAGGGTGGGAGAAGGAGGGGGATGGGTGAGGGTGGGAGAAGGAGGGGGATGGGTGAGGGTGGGAGAAGGAGGGGGATGGGTGAGGGTGGGAGAAGGAGGGGGATGGGCGAGGGTGGGAGAAGGAGGGGGATGGGCGAGGGTGGGAGAAGGAGGGGGATGGGTGAGGGTGGGAGAAGGCGGGGGATGGGCGAGGGTGGGAGGAGGCGGATGGGTGAGGGTGGGAGAAGGCGGGGGATGGCTTAGGGTGGGAGAAGAAGGGGTATGGGTGAGGGTGGGAGAAGGAGGGGGATGGGTGAGGGTGGGAGAAGAAGCGGGATGGGTGAGGGTGGGAGAAGTAGGGGGATGGCTTAGGGTAGGAAAAGAAGGGGGATGGGTGAGGGTGGGAGAAGAAGGGGGATGGGTGAGGGTGGGAGAAGGAGGGGGATGGGTGAGGGTGGGAGAAGGAGGGGGATGGGTGAGGGTGTGAGAAGGAGGGGGATGGGTGAGGGTGGGAGAAGAAGGGGAATGGGTCAGGGTGGGAGAAGGAGGGGGATGGGTGAGGGTGGGAGAAGGAGGGGGATGGGTGAGGGTGGGAGAAGGAGGGGGATGGGTGAGGGTGGGAGAAGGAGGGGGATGGGTGAGGGTGGGAGAAGGAGGGGGATGGGCGAGGGTGGGAGAGGGAGGGGGATGGGTGAGGGTGGGAGAAGGAGGTGGATGGGCGAGAGTGGGGGAAGAAGGGGGATGGGCGAGGGTGGGAGAAGGAGCGGGATGGGTGAGGGTGGGAGAAGAAGGTGGATGGGCGAGGGTGGGAGAAGGAGGGGGATGGGTGAGGGTGGGAGAAGAAGGGGGATGGGTGAGGGTGGGAGAAGGAGGGGGATGGGTGAGGGTGGGAGAAGGAGGGGGATGGGTGAGGGTGGGAGAAGGAGGGGGATGGGTGAGGGTAGGAGAAGGAGGGGGATGGGTGAGGGTGGGAGAAGGAGGGGGATGGGTGAGGGTGGGAGAAGGAGGGGGATGGGTGAGGGTGGTAGAAGAAGGGGGATGTGTTTTCGTGGGAGAAGGAGAGGGATGGGTGAGGGTGGGAGAAGAAGGTGGATGGGTGAGGGTGGGAGAAGGAGGGGGATGGGTGGAGGTGGGAGAAGGAGGGGGATGGGTGAGGGTGGGAGAAGGAGGGGGATGGGTGAGTGTGGGAGAAGGAGGTGGATGGGCGAGGGTGGGAGAAGAAGGGGGATGGGTGAGGTTGGGAGAAGGAGGGGGATGGGTTAGGGTGGGAGAAGAAGGTGGATGGGTGAGGGTGGGAGAAGAAGGGGGATGGGTGAGGGTGGGAGAAGAAGGGGGATGGGTGAGGGTGGGAGGAGGGGGATGGTTGAGGGTGGGAGAAGGAGGGGGATGGGCGAGTGTGGGAGAAGGGGGGCGATGGCTTAGGGTGGGAGAAGAAGGGGGATGGGCGAGGGTCGGAGAAGGAGGGGGATGGGTGGGGGTGGGAGAAGGAGGGGGATGGGTGAGGGTGGGAGAAGAAGGTGGATGGGCGAGGGTGGGAGAAGAAGGGGGATGGGTGAGGGTGGGAGAAGGAGGGGGATGGGTGAGGGTGGGAGAAGGAGGGGGATGGGTGAGGGTGGGAGAAGGAGGGGGATGGCTTAGGGTGGGAGAAGAAGGGGTATGGGTGAGGGTGGGAGAAGAAGGGGGATGGGTGAGGGTGGGAGAAGGAGGGGGATGGGTGAAGGTGGGAGAAGGAGGGGGATGGGCGAGGGTGGGAGAAGAAGGGGGATGGGTGAGGGTGGGAGAAGGAGAGGGATGGGTGAGGGTGGGAGAAGTAGGGGGATGGGCGAGGGTGGGAGAAGAAGGGGGATGGGTGAGGGTGGGAGAAGTAGGGGGATGGGTGAGGTTGGGAGAAGAAGGGGGATGGGTGAGGGTGGGAGAAGAAGGGGGATGGGTGAGGGTGGGAGAAGGAGGGTGATGGGTGAGGGTGGGAGAATGAGGTGGATGGGCGAGGGTGGGAGAAGAAGGGGGATGGGTGAGGGTGGGAGAAGGAGGGGGATGGGTGAGGGTGGGAGAAGGAGGGGGATGGCTTAGGGTGGGAGAAGAAGGGGGATGGGTGAGGGTGGGAGAAGAAGGGAAATGGGTGAGGGTGGGAGAAGGAGGGGGATGGCTTAGGGTGGGAGAAGAAGGGGGATGGGTGAGGGTGGGAGAAGAAGGGGGATGGGTGAGGGTGGGAGAA
Organism: Pan paniscus; assembly: GCF_029289425.2. Classification (NCBI taxonomy): domain Eukaryota; kingdom Metazoa; phylum Chordata; class Mammalia; order Primates; family Hominidae; genus Pan; species Pan paniscus. The sequence goes on from NC_073266.2 coordinate 91,740,366, forward strand.
GGAGGGGGATGGGTGAGGGTGGGAGAAGAAGGGGGAAAGTTACAATGCAAGTAGACATCCATGACACTGAGGTCTGGGTAGCTTGAGTTATTTCCCCAAGGCCTGGCCAGCACCCAAGAAGCCAATGAGTGACATCATGGGTCTTAAGTGCTAAAATTGTGGTCTCTGGATAATGATAAAACTGCCAGGAACAACCCCACACCACCAAATCTGTCTTGAAACACCTTTGAGCCTTGCCTGTCATGTTATTAGGAAAATATGATCATGGTCTCCCAATTTCAGCACCAAAACTATGAGAAGCTCACATTTCCTCAGTATCCAAATGACAAGTAAGTGAGCTGATTTAAGTAGCTTATTTCTTAAGAGTGTTTCCTTGGGTCAGAACATGCATAACTTTGTTTTCTGTACCTTTTTCATCAAAAATACTCAATACTGAGACCAGCTATGCAGGAACACCTTTCCTTCCACAGGTAGTAAAGGCCTACCCAGGTGTTTCAGGTGTTAGGAAGAGTGTGGACGATTCAGGGATGAGGAAGCCTTCAGCCTTCTCAAGGAGCCTTCGTAACTGTCAGTGGGCAAGTTACTGAGCCTTTCGGAACCTCAGTTTCTTCATCAGAATAACTGAGATCATGAACACCTGCTTTCCCAGATGCAATCAGGAGACGCAGCCTAGTTAATACCTGCCCTTCTATAAAACATCCAACGCTGGTTTTGTCTGTGAAAGAAAAATATATCTCGGGGCCCCCACATCACTAAGCTAAAAGGAAAAGTCAAGCTGGGAACTCCTTAGGGCCAACCTGCCTCCCATTCTGTTCAAGGTCACCCCTCTGCTCACTGAGATAAATGCATATCTGATTGCTTCCTTTGGAGAGGCTCGTCGGAAACTCAAAAGAGTGCAACCATTGGGTCTCTTATCTACCTCTGACCTGGAAGCCCCCTACCCGCTTCGAATCTTCCACCTTTTGCCTCCAGCTGTCTCGCCTTTCCAGACCAAACCACTGTTCATCTTGCATGTGGTTGATTGATGTCTCATGTCTCCCTAGAATGTATAAAACCAAACTGTGCTCTGACCACCTTGGGCACATGTCCTCAGGGCCTCCTGAGGCTGTCACAGGTGCACATCCTCAACCTTGGCAAAGTAAACTTTCTAAATTCACTGGGACCTGTCTCAGATTTTGGGGGTTCACATGTCTTATATCTTTTTAATGTTAAACATGCATTACCCTAATTTATTTTCATTTTGGAAACCCAACTAAAGCAAATATTATTTACCTTCAGTTTCTCACAATATTTAATTTATAGCAACAATAATAATAATACCTAACATTTGAATTGTGCTTGATAGTTTAGGACACTTTAAGCTTTCTAATAAAACTAGTTAATAGTTCACCAAAAATGTCATGCCCCAGCTATTCTGATAACTAGAGGCTTATTATAATAATAGCATGACAAGAAAATTAAGTCCTTGGAAATGACATTAAAGAGAGGGAAGTTTTAAAGTAATATTGAAAATATTTTCAAGTTTGTAGGTTAATAACGTCATTTACCAACAAGGAAATCTATATGAAGTGCAATGGGTAGACTTTGATCGTATTGATATATTTTTACTTTTTAGTCAAAACTTCATAAGAAGTAATCAGTCATATACTTCAGGTGTTTTGTTTTGTTTTGTTTTGAGATGGAGTCTCGCTCTGTTGCCAGACTGGAGGGCAGTGGCACGATCTCTCAGCTCATTGCAACCTCCGCCTCCCAGGTTAAAGCAATTCTCCTGCCTCAGCCTCCCGAGTAGCTGGGACTACAGGCGTGTGCCACCACACCCAGCTAATTTTTATATTTTTAGTAGAGATGGGGTTTCACCATGTTGTCTAGGAGGGTCTTGATCTCCTGACCTTGTGATCCACCCACCGCAGCCGCCCAAAGTGCTGGGATTACAGGCATGAACCTCTGCACCCAGCCCATACTTCAGGTTTTAAGAGCACTTTTGAGCTTCCTGGAGACTCAAAGCTGCCACTCTTAACTGGCCTTGGAGTGAGCAATTCACTTGCTGTCAGAGCAATGAGACTGGTGGGAACTTCATCCTTCACTGGCTGACTGAGCACCCAGGAAAACTTATAGAAAATTCCACCTTCCAGGGAGATAGCAGCAGCGGTGGGTGGGGCAGGAGTAAGAGGCACTGGGAAGGGGAGTTTCATGCAAAGTTTACACAAGGACAAGATCAACAGGAATGGAGTAGTGATACATTAAGTTTAGGGTTTTCTTCCCCCAAAGAGCAAATGTTTTTAGATCTTCATGAGTGTTGTCAACTTTAAAATGAATTAGTATGGAAGAATGAGAAACAGATTTTGCCAGAAAAACTATATTATGTGTGTGATCTGGGAGTATTATGTCTAAGCCCAGGAGGTACAAACAATAAACAATCAAAGGAGGATGGCTGCGACATTCTACTGGTAGAAATTAGAGTGCCCAGAAAAGACAAGGCCAGCAGTATTTGCTGCAATAAACCATGAGTGAACAGTGAAACTTATGCCTGCCTAAAACAAACTCAGGGCTGGAAGCAAAAGCCGCTGAAGAAAGTGAATACTCACACTCAATAATAAAAACATTGTTTTATAATATTTTATCTCTTGTAAGCAATAATCAGTAAAGTGATATAATTTCAATCTGCTGCATGCACTAAGAATTAATTAGGCCAGACGCAGTGGCTCATAACTGTAATCCCAGCACTTTGGGAGGCGAAGGCAGGTGCATCACCTGAGGTCGGGTGTTCAAGACCAGCCTGGCCGACATAGAGAAACCCCATCTCTACTAAAAAAATACAAAAATTATCCAGGCATGTTGGCAGAAGCCTGTAATCCTAGCTACTCAGGAGGCTAAGGCATGAGAATTGCTTGAACCCAGGAGGCAGAGGTTTCAGTGAGAGGAGATCATGTCACTGCACTCCAGTACTCCAGCCTGGGCAACAAAGCGAAACTCCATCTCAAAAAAAAAAAAAAAAAAAAGAGAATTAATTAAATATCTTCATAGGAGAAGCATAAGCCAAAATATCAGAATAATTGCAAAATGTTTAATTTGAGCTAGTGCCTGCTGTATACTTCCTATTACTTTTGAAAATGGAATTATATATCAAAATAACCAGACATACCTCTAACTGTGGGAAATAATGTATTTTTACATTATTTTAGACTGACTATTTTTACACTATTTTTGGATTTGCATATCCAATAATGGTCTTATTATTTCGGTCTTAGCCAGTATTTCAGATTTAGATATTTTCCACTCTCCAAATGGGGCATGTATTGCTATGTGAACTATATCTTAATAAAGCTGTTAAAAGAACAGAGCATGTACAATCCCAGATAAAACATATATACCTTCAGGGAGTGGACCCTAGACTATGGCTCATTATTTAGGTTTTGCCAATCTAACATGTTAACATCCTGGCACAGAATATGTACCCAGATAAACTTTACCTTACTACCAAAAACCTGCTGATAGCTAACACTTACTGAACACGTACTAAGTGCCATGAAAAGCTCCAAACACTTCACATGAACTAACCGTGTAATTCTCACAATGACCTAGGAAGTAGATATCACCACTTTCTCCCTTCTGAAAAAGAAGCCAGGACACAGGATTTTTATAAATTGTCACAAGTCACGCAGTTGGTGAGAAGCAAAGCCAGGATCTGCGCCAGGCAGTGTGGCCAGTGAAATTAGCAGAGCTCTCTGATGTGAAGGTCTACAGCAGGACAGCCCTGAGGACCGGGTGCCAAGTGTCTGTGCTTTCTTTGGCACCCAAATCTGAGCCCTCCTGGAGGCCTCCCGGTGGACCGCTGGCCACATCCCTGTAACTCTGTGCACCCTTTCAAAGCTCAGCATAGAGACATCGTGGAAAGGCACTAAACAAGAAGCCAGAAGAAGGGCCCCGATGGTAAAGTAACTTCGCAATACTGGGGTTGGCCCTCAGGACAGCTTAAGATGAGTCCCAGCACTAACATCTTGAGAACTCCAGGGGACTGACTTCATGCCAGGGTTGACACAGGTCTCAGTCACCTCTAGAGGCTAAATTTGGACCAGGGACCCCAGAGCCAACATCAAGCACTGCCTGTCTCTCAAGTCACCACTTGCCAGATGGGCTCCACGGTGTGGTTGATGCCATTGTTTCCCGTGGGCCGGAAGGCCAGGAGCCTGAGGACAGACGCAGGGTCTTCCCTGCCCTTTCCTGGACCCTAGAGAGTAAATCCAAAACTCCTCTTCTACATTTTTCTTCACTGGTGGTTTTCCCTAAAGATTGCAGCACTGCATGTAGTCCTGCTAGGTGACTCTGGGAGGTTATAAACTGAGTACTCTGGGATCCCCATTCCCCCTGTTAGTTATAAGAGGCTAAAGAGGTTACTCTACTGAACCCAAAGGACACACCAGTGTTCAGTGGGTAGAGAGATCTCTAACTAGCACTGAGCCTCCCTCAAAACTCTCATGGGAAACTGTGAATCAACAGAAATGCCGCCTCCTTCCCTCCTTCTGCTCTACATATCCTGTTGCTATGCCCAATTATTGCTTTCTCCTTTCTGTTCAAATACCTGCATGCTCAGAGGTATTAAGAATTTACCTAATTTCAGCCAGACATGGTGGCTCACACCTGTAGTCCCAGCACTTTGGGAGGCCGAGGCAGGCAGATCACTTGAGGTCAGGAATTCGAGACCAGCCTGGCCAACATGGTGAAACCCCCTCTCTACTAAAAATACACAAACTAGCCAGGTCTGGTGGCATATGCCTGTATTTCCAGCTGCTCCAAAGGCCGAGGCAGGAGAATTGCTTGAACCCAGGAGGTGGAGGCTTCAGTAAGCCGAGATTGTGCCACTACACTCCAGCCTGAGTGACAGAGCTAGACTCCATTTCAAAAAAAAAAAAAAAAAATTTACCTAATGTCAACCTTTGGTAATCAAAATGTGGCGTGACCCCCTCTAAAGCCTCTCAGTTGCCATAAAGATAAACAAAGTTTGAAATACTACTTTATGAAACAAGAGCTTTGTATTAGTCCGTTCTCACATTGCATAAAGAATTACCTGAGACTGGGTAGTTTATAAAGAAAAGAGTTTTAATTGGCTCAGGGTTCTGCAGGCTCTACAAGAAGCATGGCTGACCAGGCCTAAGGAAACTTACAATCATGGCAGAAGGCAAAGAGGAAGCAGGCATGTCTGACATGGCCAGAGCAGGAGGAAAAGAGAGCAAAGGGGGGGTGCCACACACTTCTAAACAACCAGATCTCCTGAGAACTCACTCTCACGAGAACAGCAAGGGGGAAATCTTCCCCCATGATCCAGTCACCTCCCACCAGGCCCCTCCTCCAACACTAGGGATGACCATTGAACATGGGATTTAGGTAGGGACACAAATCCAAACCACATCAGGCTTCAAGGGAGCAAGGGGATTGAACTTTCCAAAGCTGAGTTTTGGGACACATGAACTGCTTCTGTAATCTTATCCCTCCCCACAGAAATTATTTCATTGGCGATTCAGAAAGCTGTATTACAAGGCCAGAGCACAAAACCAACTCTCTGGATAGCAGAACTTAGCAAAAAGTATGTCGTCTTTTGGCAAGTTCTACAGACCATATTTAAAATTTATACATAGATATATAATAGGTCAACATAAAAGAAACCCCCTTTTTGCTTCTTGACTTACTCCTGATCTCTAACTTGTAAACTATTAATTTAACAAATCTCTTTTTTCATATGTAAAAGATGATGTAATTGCAAATACTGGACTTAAAGACACTTTTTGTCCTTAATTGGCCTTCGGGATCTTAACCAAACAATGAGCAAAAAGAAATAAAAAGAGATTAACTTCAAAAGAGTATCCAGATCAGATTCTTATCAGCTATATTGCTTATAGCCCTTTTCAGTGAAGAGATAATTTTAAAAAACATAAATAATTTAGGATAAATTTGGCAGGGGGTATATAAAAACTTAAGAGAAAAATAATTTGGGGTGATTTTTGTTTGATTCAACTAGGAATAAAAGACAGGATGCTCAATTTAACTTGAATGTCAGATAAACAACAAATGATATATTACTTTAAGTATTTCCCACACAGTGCATATTAAACAAATACTATATATGATATAATATCCAAAAAATATTGATTATCTGCAATTCAGCTGTAATGGGAAGTGCTGTATTTTAATTTGCTAAATCTGGTAACTGTAGATTGTTGTTATGTTTTGTCATAAAGTGTTCTTGACAGGTTAAAAAAATTATGTTTGAGAGCCTTGGAAACTGAAAACTGGCATATATCATATTCAGAAAGCACAAATACCTTATTCTGAGCTCAAAATGTGCTTTTACCAGCAAGTAAGACTATAGAGGCAAGTTAGAGTGGGGAGCTAATCCAACAAATGTTTCCCATCTCAATATGTAGGTGAATTACCACCTAACTGAAATTGGGGAGATAGTTTAATATGGCTACAAAATTAATGACTACATAATTTTCTTTTCTTTTTAACATTTATTTTAAATCTTGAATGCTGGTTTTGAGGACAGCCAGGTTTCCCTTATGAGACGGGGTAAGTGATGCTGAAGGCTTGAGGTTGGAAAATAACTCAACTCAAAGTCAACCACCTCCTTTTTCTTCTGACTGGTTTGGTTCAGGCATACATCATTCCCTGCCTTGCTACAAAGCAAGGCAGAGTAGCATTGCTTACAGTCATAATAATGTTACTGTCAAAAGAAGCAAGAGGAGTAGCATTTGCCTACAAGGAGCCAGGGGAAAGGGGCTGGAAACAGAACCCGTGTGTTCAAGCAAGGGGAAGACCCCAGGAAGTAAAATTAGCTGAGCTGGGTCTAGAGGGGAGGCAGCAGAAATGACCTGTGTCTCACACTGACCACCAGATGGGGGGACAGCCCTGGGCAGGTGGTCACCTGGGAGCTGAGGGGGCAAAAATAGTCTTGCCACAAGAATGAAGAATTAGATGAGATTAAATGTTCAAAAGTTAAATTTCAACTCAGGAAGTGATTCCATCTCATAGTCAGATTCAGTTCCTTGTCCTTTGTGACTTTTTCCATAAATATTCATTCAAAGCTAGCTTTTACTGATAAAGAGGGATGTGTCTACAATTTGCCTTCTACATTCCCCTCTACGTGATTGTTTTAAAAACCATGCAGGCCAGGCACGGTGGCTCACGCCTGAAATCCCAGCACTTTAGGAGGCTGAGGCAGACAGATCACTTGAGGTCAGGAGTTCAAGACCAGCCTGGCCAACATGGTGAAACCCCGTCTCAACTAAAAATACAAAATTAGCCAGGCGTGATGGTGGGCGCCTGTAATGCCAGCTACTTGGGAGGCTGAGGTAGGAGAATCGCTTGAACCCAGGAGGTGAAGGTTGCGGTTAGCCGAGATCGTGCCATTGCACTCCAGCCCAGGAAAGAAGAGCAAAACTCCGTCTCAAAAACAAAAAAAAAAACAAAAAACGTACAATGTTGTCTAAACGAACACATTTGGAGTTTCCTGGGAAATGAGCCCTGCACAGGTGGCCCCATGACACAGCCGAACTGGGAGGGCAGCAGACAGGCCCAGGGTCATCCTGGCGACCCAATCAACTCCTAGGATCCAATTCACTCTCCCACCCACACAAAGCTCCCATCGCCACAACATGGCGGGCTGTCCCAAGCAAAGGAAGGCGCCGGCTCATCCCCTGATGAGGAACAGGACATGCGCACTGCCTTCATCGGGTGCACAGGAGGCTCCTCGTCGTCAAGTGGCCAATCAGTTACATTACACAGGCCAGCACCACTCAAATCATCAGAGGAAGGGGCAGGGCAAGGAAAAATGAAAAGAAATCCGAAGGAAAGTGTGCGTAGCTGCTAGTAGTTTGACTTGTAACTGCCAAAGTTAACGCAGTCAGTCCTCACTATTTGAGGATTCCTACTTGCAAATTCACCTACTCGCTAAAATTTGTCGTTTGTTTGTTTATTATTTTTTGAGACGGAGTTTTGCTCTTATTGCCCAGGCTGGAGTGCAATGGCACGACCTCGGCTCACTGCAACCTCGCCTCCCGGGTTCAAGCGATTCTCCTGCCTTAGCCTCCCAAGTAGCTGGGATTACAGACGCCTGCCCCCATGCCCGGCTAATTTTTTGTATTTTTAGTAAAGACGTGGTTTCACCATGTTGGCTAGGTTGGTCTCAAACTCCTGACCTCAGGTGATCCACCCGCCTCGGCCTCCCAGAGTGCTGGGATTACAGGTGTGAGCCACCATGCCCAGCCTAAAATTTACCTTTTGAAACCCCCAAATTGGTGCTCACTGTGCTTTCATAGTCATTCGTGGACATGCCAGAATGGTGAAAATGTTGAGTTGTCCAACTCGCCCTTTCCATCTCTACCTTCTTGTTCCAGCTCTCATACTGTAAACAAGTGTTCTTCTTCAGTCTATTTAGCCATTTTTTAAACATTTTTGTGCTTTTTCTTGGTGATTTTGCTCCTTAAAATGGCCCCTAAACACAGTGCTGAGGCTGTCCTGTATTCCTAAGCACCAGAAGGGCTGTGATGTGCCTTATGGAGAACACACATGTGTTAGAGAAAAGCTTCATTCCAGCCGGAGTTATAGTGCCATTAGCCATGAGTGTTACATGAATGAATGGATAATATATAGAATAAGGTGCCTTCGAGCAGAAACACACATATAACAAGCTTAGCATAGATGATTGACAAAAATGTCATCACAAAAGTTCACAGGAACACACCCTGTATTTTCCCTATGAGCAGTGTTCATTATCTGCTAACTCAGCGTTCCCAGTGACTTTATAGAACATAACTGCTGTGAGTAATAAAGGTCAGTTGTACTTATCACTTTCTCTTTTTTCCCCCTTTTTCCTTTCCCTCTTGCCTTAGCCAGCATCTGCGGCAGTCAGGGTTCTTTACCTGGTGGGGTGAACTACACCTTCAGACCTGAGCTTTCTGAGCTCTTTGCTATCCTGTATTTATTGGGTTGCTAGACTCGGAAGTACTACAATGCATCTCTGTAATTCCCAGGTCCTGGTCTTACTCCTCTCTGTCCCCACTGGGGAGAAACAATCTGATTTCTTCTTGAAAATGAGATTAATCAACCCAACCACATCAGAACCTCCCCATCTTATCCTGTGAGTTCAGTGGCATGAGGAATTCAAGGCAGTCTGGTGGCAATCTTAACCTCCAATCCATGGAACCATTGTTGTAATGGACACATTCCTCTCTTGAAACAAGAACTGAGACATCTACACCAGCAGCCCTCAAGGCTGTAAAAATGGAAAGCAAAATCTCTTCAGACGAGTTCTTAGGTCCCACCCTATGGTTTCCAGACCCATGCATGTTGGCTGTGGGAGAAGGGACGCCACCAATTGTCCATGGTCTAAGACATAGATCCTGCAGGCCAGCATCCCAGCTTCTGGGCATGCTGCCTCCCAGCCAACACAAGCTGCTCCTGTTCTTTCAGGCCACCCGGTGGGGTGTGGTGGGCTATGACGAGCCCAACACTGGACTTCTTTTCTCCCTCATGTAGGGTCCCATGGCCACGGGTAACTCATGCCTGAAGCCCACAGACACATTTCAGTCAGGGAAGGCAAATCCAAACCCAGAACAAAGCCTTTCAGCTTGGGACACATAAGCCCTCATGAGATGAGTGTGATGTAATCAATATACCACTGGCTTCTGGCAGCACTGCCCAGCCTCAGGCCACCGGGCCATAGCATCCTATCCTGGGCTCAGTCTCAGCCTAGCTGTAGGCAGATTGGGTCCTCAGCAGTGGTGGTACCAACACTGGCTTGAGAAGGAGGATGTCCATGCTGCTGAGCCTGTAGACAGCTCTATCCCTGCTACCATGAGCCCATTGAATAGACACTGCAGTAGCTGGTAGAAGACACGGTTCTCCATAGAATGGGCCATCTTGTCTACTGGTTATATCCTCTATGGTAGATATTCTTTGGAGCTCACTCACATGAAACACTCTCCTTCTGTGCCCATTCCAGGAGCAGCATCCATATATCTCCTCTTCTGATCACCAAGTCACCCATCTTCTATTTTTTTCTTTTAAACTCCATAAAAACTGCAGAGCCTTGCACTGCCCATGAATCAGGGAAAATCCACACCTCTGAGGATTTCTCCTCCCATGCAAAGTGAACAAGCACATACCCTTCTGCTGGGAGTTCTGCCCACAGAGGATTTTCTTTTACTTTTAACTTTCAGTGACTTCTCTGTATGGGGCTATAATGGCACAGCAGTCCCAGCCGAGCTAAAAATAATGTTGGCCACCATGACACCTGAGGTTTGGTCATCCAACCAAGAAAGGAACTAGAGCCACCTCCAGCTGCTACAGCTAGCCCATTAAATCTTGAGTCTTGAATAAGTGCACCCAAACCAATATACTTTTTGGTCCAATCCAAAGTTATATTTTACCCTATTATGTGTGAGATCCATATAATCTATTTCCTCACATATTCCCCAGGGTTAGAAATTAGCAAACTAGTTTGTTGTAGAAGCTGCCTGCTTGGGAAGCAAAACTTGAAGTTCCTCGCCCTGCCCCATCCTCCTCAGAGAATGATGACACTTGACTCTGGTAATAGGTCTGGAGGCAAAGGTTGCAGTTCCCACAGATGGTGAGAATGGGTCTTGAGGGCAACCAGCAGTCTTCATACAAGAAAAGCCTGCTTTCCTCGACCTAACAAATCTAGCAAGACAGGCTCCCAGGAATCAGGGGTGGGAGAGCCAAGATTCTTGGATTTCTTGAGTCTACTCAGATGTCTCTTTCCCAAGTCCCCAGGCCCCACCTCTTCCCCACTAATGCCATGGATTTAATGTATGGATTTAGAAGCGTTGCCATTTCTGTAACCCATAGAGCTAGACACAGCTAGACATTGGACCTGACCTCCAGCCATGCCTGCCTTGTCCCTACATCATATAAGTTATTATTTTGAGGCTGATCTCTGGATATATTTGTGCCTTGAACCAAGATTTCCAGCTCTGAACTTGCTACTGGTTTTCTGAAAAGTCTCCATTACCAACAGATACCCCCCAATCCTTGTGATCATCATCACTGGCACATCATTCCAATTCAGCCTCTATCCAATCTCCCTAAGCCTTGAACCCAACCAACACCTCACCTCCAGCAGCAACAGGTGATGATTTAGGCAATGATAATGCAACTCCATGCCACAGGTGACTAGTGTCCCACCTTCCCTCTGCCAGAACATCATCACTGTGTGCCCAAACAGATGAGCAATCCCGTTCCATGATCTTATCTTAAAGATCTGATTTTGCACTAATTCTGGTATGAAGAACTTTATTATTCAGAGTCCAACTTGAAAAGATCATTCCAGTATTTATAGCAGAGGAAATCTAATGTAAGGAATTGGTTATACCGGTGGCAGAAGTGCAGAGAAACCAAATCAAGGACACCAACAGGGATAAGCAACACAAGAAGGTACTGCCATCCTGGGCTAGAGGGGAAAAGGGGTTCCTGGTCCAGGATGCAGGGTCATCCGGTCAAGGTGGGAACCAGAGCAGGCCTGGCAGATAGAAGCTAGCACCACAGAGAAGATGCAGCCCCTGCCTGAGACTCCACACAAAACAGAGGGAAACTCCTGGCTCCTCCCTTCCCCATCTCTCCAATCTCCTGCCATTGTCTCAATGGCCAAACCAACTGTTCTGAGAGTCTAAGAAATTAAGCCTGCATTGAAGGCTGCAAAGAAGCCCGGGTGATACAGAGCTGAGCAGGGGACAAGTGAGGAATAGATCTGATAGCAGAAAATTCCAAGGACCAGCAGCCTGCAGGGTGGGGTTAGGATAACCAGAGTCAACATGCATAAAGTAAGTTTCACTCAAAAAAATTAGCTATGGCCTGTGTGGATTCTTTTGACTTTGAATGATGGTTGGAATAAACTCTTGTGACTTGTAAATAGAAGTACTGAATGTAAGTCAACAACAGGCAGAAAGAAAACTGTGATGTCGGAAAAATCAAACAAGCAAATATTTATGTCAGATAAGAAGTTCATCAACCCCAATGTGATGATCTGGACACAGTGGGTCCCTTTAATATACAAAATAGATGGATGTGGACTGGCTGGGTATAAACTTGAAATGGGGGCTGGGAGTCTCACCACCACCCTCACACTCACCATCCCTGAGAACCCTCTGAGTGCCAGCAGGTGTACTGAGAACCACACAAAGGTAAGCACGGATCACAAATTTAACACAACTCTGCAACCTTGTATCATTTTCAAGACACATGCGGCATCCCAAGAGATGTCAAATTCAACCCTCAGTACTGCACGAGGCTAAAATAGTGTAAACCAAAATTATAAAGCTGTAAGGGGTCTTAGAGATAAACTTGCCTATAAATGAGCCGTCTGACTCCAACCCACTATCTAATTTCAGGAGGCAGAGGTCACAAATGTCCCTGATTTCAAGTTACTATTTCTTTCCTTTTTTTAAGGGATATCTGTCAACCTTGGTTCTCTTAAAACTGGCTCTTGTGCAACACAATGTTGCTTGTTACCGGTTCAATATTTTACTGTTGAATACATCGGGGCCTAAAGAAGTTATGTGACTTGTCCAAGGTCACACAGTAAGTTAAAGGCAAAATCGAAATTTAAAACCTGCCCCCCAACTTCTAATCCAGCAGCAACCCTTCTGTTTCAGCAAACGGTGGGTGTGGAGAAGCAGAGCTGTGCTGCCACCCACAACCCTTAGAGTTATGAGGCAACAGCCTGTTGCTTTCCAAAATGTCCCATGAGGTCAGCTCTGCTGAGGGTTGTACCAGTCAAACCTGTGTTGCAAGATGGCTTCAAATATCAATTAAGATTGTAACATGCTGGACTGCAAATGAAAAATTCATGTGAGAAGAGATCTGAGTTTGGATAACTCTGGGTCTCGTTCAGAAAGAAAGTATGTTGTGTTTCAAATATGACATTTTAAGTGCATTTACTTCTTTTTTGGATCAGCCTCTGATTCTGGGCTATTCTAGAATTTAGTGCAAACCTCTGCCATAGCACACGGCCCACTTGATTGCCTTTTCTTCATGCAACTGCCTTCCACCTGGCCTTGGTGCTTGCAACTCTGTATCTCTAGTGATTAGCATAGATTTCAACTCATAGTAGTACCTCATCAATATTTACTCGACAAATGAGTATATAAATGAGTAAATGATCAATCATCACACCTTCTAGAGATTGACAGCTCCAATATTTGTCAATATGATGTGTCATGTGTGCATTTTTTCCTGATGTATTCCTTCAACCAGCTGATACATGTAAAGCAGTAACAAATTAGATTAACAGTCCTTAATAAAGATTGCTAGAAAACTAAGAGCCAAGAAATAAATTCATAATTTCAAAAATATCTGCTTGAAGAGTATTTGTAGATAGTTTATCACTATATATATATTATATATAGTGTGTGTGTATGTATGTATATATATATATATATATATATATATATATATATAGTTTTTTTTTTTTTTGAGACAGAGTCTCGCTCTGTCGCCCAGGCTGGAGTGCAGTGGTGTGAGCTTGGCTCATTGCAAGCTCCGCCTCCCGGGTTGATGCCATTCTCCTGCCTCAGTCTCCCGAGCAGCTGGGACTACAGGCACCTGCCACCACGCCTGGCTAATTTTTTGTATTTTTAGTAGAGACGGGGTTTCACCGTGTTAGTCAGGATGGTCTTGATCTCCTGACCTCGTGATCTGCCTGCCTCGGCCTCCCAAACTGCTGGGATTACAGGCGTGAGCCACCGCGCCCGGCGTTTATCACCATATTATATCTGCCTTATCTGTGGTTTTAGTTAACCGCATTCAATCATGGTCTGAAAATATTAAATGAAAATGTCCAGAAATCAATAATTCACAAGTGTTAAATTGTGCGCCATTCTGAGTAGTGTGATGAAATCTCTCACCATCCCGCTCTGTCCTGCCCGGGATGTGAATCACCCTTTGTCCAGCACATCCGTGCTGTATACACTCCCTGCCCCCATTTGTCATTTTGTAGCTGCCTTGGTTATGAGACTGAAGAAAACATGGTATAGATAGGATTCAGCCAAGGTTTCAAGCATCTGCTGTGGGTCTTGGAACATATACCCTGGTGATAGGGGGGCTACTGTATTAACTCCATATAAAGTGATAATATGAAAATGACTAATTTTAATTCAGAAATCTGTCTTAAATGTTTTAACGTTGCCTTTGATATTCTGTTTTTAATTTATTAAGGCTTCATTGAGCGATTCATTTAGAAAATTATTTTTAAATAGAACAATGAAAAGATGAACTCCAATGAGAGCATTAGCACTAATACCAATTTGATGGAGTCTAAATTAATGAGGTTGCATTGTTGCCAGACAAATACAAGCCTTTCAAACTCAGCACCCCCTGAAAGTAGACCCTGGGACAAGTCTGCAAGTGCAAATCGTTTATTTGGGAGGTGACCCCAGAGTGGGGAAGTGAAACAGGGGAGGGAAGAGAGGCAATGAAGCCTGGGACAGTGCCACAGACAGCTGGTGCTCACCCTAGCAGGGGCTCCAGAGAGGGCATGGAGCCCGGGCATTGTCCCTGGTGGAAGGGAGGAAGCCAGGGTATTTACCCACCAACTCTTGCCCTTGTTGACTGAGATCACTCCTGGGGGCATCACCTCCCTGGCCCTCTGCGCCTGCCAGTGATCATTTCATGGCAGAGCCAGAGAGTGCCCTCCCTCAGGGAGAGAGATGCAGGAAGCCAACAGCCCCAAAGGGAATGCCCCAAGATGATTTCCTGGTAGGGAGAGGACCTGGTTGGGGTACCGAGCCAGGCTTGGGAACACTGGAGCAGCTACACATACTTAGGTACCATCATCCCTTCTAGTTATTTTCTAGAACCCCCGTACCACAGAGTTATTCTCCCCTAGAACTTGAAAGGGCCCCAGCTTCCCTGAATGGCTCTGGCCACCCAAGGTGAAGTGAGGTGCATGGTCTCATGATGACAGTGTTTTCTGCTATATTATAGTTAATGAAAACCATGCATTCCAGTGATCTATACTTCTTTACTAGAATGCCATTTTGGAAACAAATGTGAAAAATCCAAGAGACCAAAAGAACAGGCTCATGCTTCAAACCAAAACAGGAAAAGCTGCTTATTATCTAATATACTTAATATAATGAACTATTCAAATAATGTCAATTGTACTAGAAAAAAATATCCTTTAGGCCTGGTGTGGTGGCTCACACCTATAATCCCAGCACTTCGGGAGGCCGATGTGGGCAGATCACGAGGTCAGGAGTTTGAGACCAGCCTGACCAACATGGTGAAACCCCATCTCTACTAAAAATTAGCCAGGTGTGGTGGCGTGTGCCTGTAATCCCAGCTACTCAGGAGGCTGAGGCAGAATTGCTTGAACTTGGGAGGCAGAGGTTACAGTGAGCCGAGATCGCGCCACTGCACTCCAGCCTGGGCGAGAGAGCAAGACTCCGTCTCAAAAAAAAAAAAAAAAAAAAAAAAATATCCTTTAGCTCAACCACTGGCTGCCTACCTACTAAGAATTACCAGTTTGCCCCTTTTGGCACTTCAGGGAAATCAAAAAGGAGAAAGAAATGCTGGTGATATGGTTTGGCTGTGTCCCTACCCAAATCTCATCTTGAATTTTACACGTTGTGGAAGGGACCCAGTGGGAGGTAATTGAATCATGGGGGCAGGTCTTTCCCGTGCTGTTCTCATGATAGTGAATAATTCTCACGAGATCTGATGGTTTTAAAAACCCATCGTTTTAAAAAAGTCTCCCTGCACAATCTCTCGTCCCCTGTCTGCCACCACATGAGACATGCCTTTCACCTTCCGCCATGATTGTGAGATGTCTCCAGCCACGTGGAACTGTAAGTTCATTCAACCTTCTTTTAATTCCCGGGTATGTCTTTATCAGCAGCGTGAACATGGACTAATACAGCTGGCCTTCCCTGCTCAGGTGAGACGGAGAGAAGGAGGGGCCCGAGTGGGGCAGGGAGGGGAAGTAGCCCAATAGCACTGCCTGGGCTCACGTGAGGACCAGTGCCAGTCCCTTTCCATCTTCACACAGGCTGCGGGCAGGGGGTGCTGCCTGAGTTGGGAAGTAAGGCAAGTTTTACTGAGAAGGGGGCCTGTGTACAGCAGCTATTTTCAGGCGCTCAGAGGTATTTTTGTTTTGTGCATTCACAGACATTTTCACAAATGGCCTACAGGAATATTGTGCTTACCTGAACACGTGGGTTTCCTGCTTTACGGACAGCTTTCAGTTTGGTGTGTGCTGTGGTGAACATGCCCATGAGTCCCTGGGCTTCCAGGGCTCCCTTCCTGTCAGCGTCATGCAGTCAGCAAGTTCCCCTTCTTCCCCATGCTGGGCCTGAGACCCCCAGCTCCTCCCGGGGCTCTCCCCTCTTCCCCACTTGGTGCCCTTTTGGAAATTAGACCAAAAATACACTTTGTAGGCCCCCATCAGGATCAGATGGCTTTAGATCCTGTTCTCCCCACTTGCAACCTTTTCATTTAGGACTTTCATCTAGGACTGGTTGTGAAGATGGGAATTCAGCGCGCCATGCAGGGGACTCACTAGGCCCCAGGTGGGAACCCCATCCCCTCCTCAGGCGTTTTTGCGTCATGCTTATATCCGTGTCATCATCGGGCCTCTTATGCTGGCATTTTGTTTGTGTGTTCTCTCTCGCTTAACAAACTCACTCCTAACAGTTTAAAGAAGTGTCCTCTCAATTTCTAGAGAATCAAAACAGCAGTAAATCTCCTTCTTCTGAAAACGTATTCCAAAACGCTATTTGGTTATTCTCGTCTTTTCTGTGGTAAGAATGCAAATAGGACTCTACTTCATTCAGAGAGCAAAAGACTCAGGGAAGTTAAATAATTTATGGAAATATTTAGAAAAGAAAAAGAAAGGTACAGATATGAGCTTTCTGCCAAGTTTTTTCTTTTTCTTTTTTTCTTTTTTTAATTATAGGCCTTTATTGGCTCCAGACAGGGAGGTTCTGATAAGCCCAGGAAGGAAAGCTAATGAAAATCTCTTTCTTAGGGTACCAGTTTTCTCATTAGACAGCATATCTCAAATATCAAAGATTCATTTTCACTTGTTTTTATGAAGGACTTGGAACCTTGGTGAAAGGTTATTTTACACGTTCAAATCTTACTTTAGAATAATTAATTTAGTCATTCAACAAATATTTGAATGCACACCATATGATAGGTACATGCTGGATCCTGCTGATGGAAACCTAAACAAGTCAGACGATGCCACCCTTGTGGGGCTCAGAATGCACCCATTTAATTGCAATGTGATGTGTTTCGTATTCCTAACCACCTAGAGGCTCATCTGTAAATGAGGTCCTATGCTTTTTCTAATCTACTGAACCATGTGGCCATCCATCGACCTCCAGGAATATAAAACAGAGGCAGGGAAATCAAGCCAATCCATTTATATAAGTTTTAAGTGCATACAAAAAAAAAAAAAAAAAAGGAAATTTAGGCTATCGTCTAAAATGACCTTGATGGGTCCAATACCAAGAAAAATAGGATAGCACATAGTAGGTGTTCATTTTTTTAACTTTTTCTTTGCAAATAATTTCAAACTTACAGAAGAGTCTCGAGAAAAACAATTGCTCAAAAAACACCCCCACACCCATTACCCAGATTTCTTACGATTCACATTGTATCCCATTTGCTTTCTCACTTGCTATTACTGTGTATGTAATTTTTCTGAACCATTTGAGAATATGTTGCACACGTCATGGCCCTTTCCCCCTAAACTGCATTTCCTCAGAGCAGAGACAGTCTTGCATGATGATAAAACAATCTTGTTTTGTAATTCTTCCAATTTTGTAATTGTTCCACTGATGTTCTTTATAGAATTTTGGCCTCCAGGGCAGGATACTACCCTGGATCTGGTCCTGCATCCATTTTCATGTCTCCTTAGTCATCTTTCGTCTGAGACATTTGCACAGCCTTTATCTTTTATGACATTGCATTTCTGAAGAACAGCCTCCTCCTCCCATTTTACATAGAATTGCTTTCATGTGGAGTTTGTCTGATGCATTTCTGGCCAGTGAATGACATAAGTGGTGCTGCATCTTTCTAGGGCATCCTACCTGGAGATGTTCGCCATCCATTGTCCCTCCTTGGTGATGCTTATTCATAGCACAAGTCAAGGCATTTCTCCTCTGCATACTTACTATGAGTTTCCTTGCAATGAGAAACCAGTCTATGGAGAGACACTAGGAGACCACACACATATCATGATCCTCATAAAAATTTCCCCTTAGACTTAGTATCCACCCAAGATTCCTGCCTGAACCAGCCTTCATGGTGATGATGAAAATGATGATGGAAATGATTTTCCATCTCCCACACCACTCCATGTTTACCATCAGCACTTGCCATTCCTAGGCACAAGAGCCCTCCTCTCTCACCGCTTTATTTTTCCTTTTATTATCGTTGTGTACCTGAGGATTCCTATTTTTCCAGTGGCTTCTCAGGCATTCCTGGACTTCATTGTTTGAGTGCTCAAATTGTGCCCGACTCAGTCAATGGGAGACCTTCAAGTTGTCCCCCTGCCCACCAGCATATCCTTCTGATAGGCCCCAGCTTTTTATATCACTCCTTATGTTGTGGCATAAGGGACTCCATATTGACCCTATCTCTACCCTGTCCTAGCCATAAAATCAGCCATTCTCTGATGGACCCCTGGCTCCTGTTAGTGGGGAATAGCACTACAGACCAAGGTGCGGGCACTGGGTGTGCTCATAGTTGCTGAGGGGCATTTGCTTCTGGGCCCTTTCAGGGGACATCGTGCTCAACAATTGTTGGAATGCATGAGCAAAGGCATGCATTTTATTGAGATGTCCTTACCAAGAGCTCATTTTGTCTGAACCAGCACTATGAAACAAGAGTATGTTCTCTCTTGGGAACAGAGTCCTAGAGGTTGGGAGAACAGAAGAAAGTTGACCAGAATCTGCGATACAGGCTGGGGGTTCCCTGCACAGGCGCTGAAGCGCATGGCCTCCGTGGAGGAAACCAATGAGAAGGGCTCCACTTGGGACAGAGGCTCCAAGGACTGTTCCCTAGCTCTGCCCACTTGGCCTTCATCTTTGTCGTGGTTTTGGACAGCAAGCCACCAGGTTGCTTTAACTAGAAAACAGAGCAGTGCACTTTCTGGGACACTAGTGGAATCAGGGGATCCACGTGAATCCTCCATTTGCTGTTGTGACAATTACAAGAATTCAGTGACACTCCAGGATGCCCCATGCCCCACGTGTATTCCCAGGCACGAATCTGGATCTGCACTGGCACCAAAGATCACACAGTCTGTTTGTCCTTTTTTAAAAAACATTTTATTGTGAACAATTTACATCATGGAAGAACACAGAAGAACGTGCAGCCTCACCTGCCATTCTTATTTCATCTACCACCCCTATCCCCACCCATGCTTTCGTCAAGAAAACGTTAATGAAAATTGTAAACACACATCCATTTGCATCTAACATTAAGGACAATACTGTCCTTATAGCCCACAAAATGTAAAGTAATAGTCTAATTATCTAATATAATTATCTAATTATAGTACTGTTAACTTTAAAAGAAAACCTATAATACATACATTTAGAAAAGGAGAAATTTTATTTTATTTTATTTTTTAATAAAGGGTTTCAGCCTGCAAGGTGGCCATTCTTCTGGCTGGGAAGATGCCTCCAGCCAAGACCAGAGACAGGCACTTCCAGGAGGGTTTGGGGTAGAAGCTTTATGTTTAAGGTTAACTAGACATACATATTCAGCAGGATATAGGAAGAGCTATGAATACTCATGAAGGCGGTCCTGACACATGCATATGTAACATGTATCAACACATGACCCATGTTCAGTTTGGGCTGGAGATTAACGTTCACATTTATTGCAGTTAGGCCGTATGTGTGAAAAGGTCTGTTCAGGACCAAAGGTTCTCAGGTGTGCAGCCTCTGTAAACTTATCAGGAGAAAGTTACTGAAATCAGTCTCTTGTCCAATCAGAGCTGTAGCTGTGACTGGTGGAACAGGGGTCAATTACTCAGCATCTGGTGCAATTGATTTAACAGTGCTTATCTCAAGGCCAGTGCTTGTTTGGCTGCTAGAGAAAGAGAAAACCTTGTGGCAGTGAGAACATAGCTTATTCTTTCAGCGTAAGGAGCGCGACTTAACCCTTGCCTGGCAGGGCCCTAGGTCCTGTTTCTAATTTGTTATCTTACTGCGTGCTGTCCTATCGGTCTTTCTGATCTCCATTTTAGCATTAATGCTGATTGGCTGTTGTGTCTAAACTGCAAAGAAAGGGGTTATAACAAGGCATGTCTGCCTTGTCCTGTAGTCATGGCTGGACATGTTTTAAAGTTTCTTCTGGGGTCCCCTTGACCAAGAGGGGGTCCATTCAGTTAGGTGAGTTAGGATTTTATTTCTAGTTTGTAGTGTCCAGCCCATGCTTAACGTTCTTCAATTATCTCATAAAATGTCTTTTTACACTTTGTTTAAATTGGGATCTAAACAAACAAGACGTATACATAACACTGGGTGGATACACAGCTTGACTATTTCAGCCTGTAATAGTTTCCCTTTTATGTAGAGCCACTTATTTGTTGAAGAGACTGTGGGGGGCCTTATTAAATTTCCCACAGCCTTGACACGGCTGGTTGTCAAGTAGCTCTTCATATATAAGCGATGTTTAGGTCAGGAAAAATTGGCCAGTGACGAACCCGAATAAATGAATGGTGAACCTGGTGGGTGATGCGGTGACAAGAAGCATGGTGATAAAAATCCATGGGAATGGGAAGAAAGGAAGGGGAGGGGCAGACTGCATTTCTGACCAAGGAAAAGCCTCTAGGAACCATGACACCAGGGTCTGCTGAAAGAAAGCTGGTAGCTGATGGCCAGGCACCAGTGGGCTGGCGCACATTGATTACAAGAAAATCAAAGTCCTAAAAAAAAAAAAAGAGAGAAAAAGAAAATCGAAGTCCTTCCTGTAAAGGTTGTGGAAGGAGGTCAGGCTTTCTACAGGCTTCCATGGTGGACCTTGGCCAGCATTCAGTCTGGTCATCGTTGTCTCCGACGTGGCTCATGTTACCAGGAAGTATCTGTGTTGGAATTATTCTTACCATGGAAAGAAAACTCCTCAGCTTACCTTTGCAGCCTTTCAAACAAATAAAACCCATCTTAAAACCACTTGTCTTTTTGTGTTCATTTTTATTTAATTTACACCTTTACCTTAATCTTGTTTTCAGTATCTGGATATGGTACGAGGCCAAGATCCACGAGAACAGGCACAATGTGGCTAAAGACCCAGTGACCATGCAGGACGATAAGGACAATTCCGACCCTCCCAGACCGGGCGTCCCAAAGAGGACACACCCATCTCTTTTCTGGATTCATGTCCTAGGGCTGCCATTAGAAAACACCACAAATGGGGTGGCTTGAAACCATAGACATGGGTTCTCTCATAGTTCAACGGCCCGAAGTCTGAAATCCGGGTGTCGTGGGGCCGCGCTCCCTCTGAAGCCTGTAGGGGAGAATCCTTCTTGCCTCCCGGCTTCTGGCATTTGCAGTCAATCCTTGGCATTCCTCAGCTTGCAGGTCACTCCAATTTCTGCCTTGTCATTTGGAATGCTCTGTATGTCTCTGTCTTCTTATAAGGGCACCAGTCATATTGGATGAGGGGCCCACCCTACCCTAGTATAACCTCACCTTATGAATTTCACCAGCGGCGACCCTAGTTCCAAGTAAGGTCACATTGCCAGGTACTAGGGGTTAGGACTTCAATGTAGACATAATTCCACCCATATCATCCCCCTTTCATAAGCGAGCTTAATATGACTTAAGCATGCAGCTGTAGCTCCAAATAAAATGTAGACCATCAAACTCCCTCTCCCCTTACAGTAATGTATCTGCCTTGTCCAGACTCACATATGCAATTCTACAGGCTACCAATGTTTTGAGGTGTTGTACGATGCCACCCTCATGGAAAGCAGCATGTCAATGTTAAGCCATCCACCTGCACAGTGTGAACATCTGCTCCCTTCCTGTATGCCAGGGTTAAAAGGCTCTAGGAGAAGTGGTCAAGGAGAGAGTATAGAGCTGCTTGGTGCTGGAGGGGGAAAAAATGAACTCAGAAAGCAAAGCCAGGCTCCCTGAAAACTGCACCTTTGAGAAGAAAGGAGGCCAGGCATGCAGGCCCGTTCCAGTAGTCCCAGCTACTAGGAGGCTGTGGTGGGAGGACCAATTGAGCCCAGGAGTCCTGGGCTGTAGTGCACTATGCAGCTGGGGCATCTGCACTATATTCAGCATCAACATGGTGACCTCCCAGGAGCAGGGGACCACCAGGTTGCCTAAGGAGGGGTGAATTGGCGCAGGTCAGAAACAGAGCAGGTCAAAACTCCCATGCTGATCTGCAGTGGGATTGCATCTGTGAATAGCCAATGCACTCCAGCCTGGGCAAGATAATGAGATCCTGTCTCCAAAAGAAAAAAGAAGTAGCAGCAGCAGCAGCAGAAAGGTGACAAGAGTGAAGAGGTAAGAATTAGAGATATCTGGGCCAACACGCTAACATGTCCTGCTGAGTAACCTTCACCGAGTTACTTAACTCTTCGGAGGTTCCATTTCCTCATCTGTAACAATGAGGCAACCACAGGAGCCTGGCAGGGCTGCTGTCAGGATTAAGTGACGTGATGAATGAATGATGCTTACTTAGCACGTAGTGCTCTGGAAATGGCAGGGCTTGTTACCCACCTTGGGTCCATCCCAGACAGGCACACAGGGATGGTTGGAACCCGATCCACAGGGGATGCATTCCCTGGGGGAATGTCTGCTCCCCCACTTCCTGCCAGGCTTTTTGGGGTGCACTGAGGTGGTGAGTGCACACTAGAGACAAGCTTAGCAGAGATGCTGTTCCTGTTCATGGGCAAAGCGGATAAACAGGAGAGCAGCCTCCTTCAGCCCAGCTGCAGGTGGGTCACAGGTAGCACAGAAAAGCAATCATCGTGTGGTTTGTGTGAACTGAAGACCAACATATGAGAGCCTTGGTGGACCTAATCGCCTCCATCCTGTGGATGTAAACTCTGCCTCTGTCACAGGCCCATGGAGCCAACTGTGGATGTAAACTCTGCTCTGCTGGATAGCTATGGGAGCAACGACCAGAGGACATACGTGTGGCATTCACAGCCAAGGTGAGATCATCAGCCAGTGTGTGTGTAAGATGTCTGTGAAAGGTGAAGTGCCTCATCACCTGAAATAAGAAAGTCTGGAAGACTCTACTAATACTTCCTGTGTATGACGACATAGAGACAAGGTGGTTGGCCATGAGTGCAACATAAAGGATGTTAGAAAGGGGAGACCTTTCTGAATATATTGGGGCACAAAAGCATATTAACCCATAAAGCAATTGCCCTAAATGCATGCAAAAATGAGCAAGCAGCTGGATGCGGTGGCTCACGCCTGTAATCCCAGCATTTTGGGAGGCCGAGGCGGGTGGATCACCTGAGTTCAGGAGTTCGAGACAAGCCTGGCCAACACGGTGAAACCCTGCCTCTACTAAAAATACAAAAATTAGCTGGGTGTGCTGCCGGGCACCTGTAATCCCAGCCACTCAGGAGGCTGAGGCAGGAGAATCACTGGAACCCAGGAGGCGGAGGTTGCAGTGAGCCAATATCATGACACTGCACTCCAGCCTGGGAGACAAGAGTGACAGACTCCGTCTCAAAAAAAAAAAAAAAGAAAGAGCATGCATGCAAATGTTTCACAGTCTATTTCCCCACCCAAAATATTGGACTCACTCTGAACTAGAGTTTGTGACAAAGTGTTACCAACCGTTGTATCAAAGGTCTAAATTACAGTGCAAGAGTCAAGAGCAAATAAATAACCAGGACACAGATAAGAAATAACAAGAAAACAGTCATGGCCAGATGCCTTCCGCCAGCCATGCCTGACTCACTCCAACACACACTTAGACACATGCGACTTCCCTAGCTAGGTTTTGCTCAGCGGCTTAATGGGTTTCACCTTGCATTCAGCACCTATGACTTATAGGCTTCTCATAGATTCTAGTGGAATAGTCTCCTCCAAATGTTGTACATTTTTAAAAAGTTGGGGGCTGGCTGGGCGCAGTGGCTCACGCCTATAATCCCAGCACTTTGGGAGGCCGAGGCAGGTGGATCACCTGAGGTCAGGAGTTAGAGACCAGCTTGACCAACATGGTGAAACCCCATCTCTACTAAAAATACAAAAAATTAGCTGAGCATGGTGGCGCATGCCTGTAATCCCAGTTACTCGGGAGGCTGAGGCAGGAGAATCACTTGAGCCCGGGAGGTGGAGGTTGCAGTGAGCTGAGACTGTGCTGTCACACTCCAGCCTGGGCAACAAGAGCAAAATTCCATCTCAAAAAAAAAAAAAAAAGAAAAAAAGAAAAATCTAGGGGTTACTGCATTCCAGCCAGGCAACAGAATGAAACCCTGTCTCAAAAAAAAGACTAATATAATACCATCTTAATCAGAAATAAGGTTCATAGATGATATAGATTATCAAAAGAATTGTCATAATGACTAAACCTAATATAAGGAGAAAATAAAGTGAAAGCAATTTATAATTAACTAACACTATTTGTTTCAATCTGTAAATGCTTGGGTAGAATTACGCCAGAAGACAAAAGGTTGCCACACATTTCCAAATCAGCCCTGTTTTTGGAAGACAGTGTCACCCTCACTGGGCTGGCTCTGTGACAGGCCCACTGACTGCACCTGAGAGATCACCCGACCAGGACGGCACATCTTGGAGGCACGAAGTCTCCAGCAGCTAATTCGCCAAGCCGAAAAGACCAGCTCTGCCGGCACCTATGCTGGACAATGCCAAGCCTACTGGCCAGTCAGAAGGAAGGAGGGGAAAAGCCACCTCACTGAGGAAGTACGGGAGGCAGAGCATGGTAGAGAAATAGAGAAACCCAGTGCCTGGAGACGGCTCTGCTCCTGCTGGCTTCCAGCTTCAACCCCATGCACTGTCCGCTTCTCTGCTTTTTCTTTAAGATGTACTGAGTCCAGTTCTGTGTCTTAAAATCAACATGGTCAAAATTTTGGAGTGAGGTTGGGCACAATGACTCACACTTGTAATCCCAGCAATTTGGAAGGCCAAATCGGGAGGATCCCTTGAGCCCAGGAGTTTAAGACCAGCCTGGGAAATGTAGTGAGATCCCGGCTCTTTAAAAACATAAAAACAGGCCGGGTGCAGTGGCTCACCCCTGTAATCCTAGCATTTTGGGAGGCTAAGGCAGGAGGATCACAAGGTCAGGAGTTCAAGACCAGCCTGACCCATAGTGAAACCCCGTCTCTACTAAAAATACAAAAATTAGCCAGGCATGGTGGCGCACGCCTATAATCCCAGCTACTCAGGAGGCTGAGGCAGAAGAATCGCTTGAACCCAGGAGGCATAGGTTGCAGTGAGCTGAGATTGCGCCACTGCACTCCAGCCTGGGCGACAAAGTGAGACTCCATCTCAAAAAAAAAAAAAAAAACCCATAAATATAAAAATATTGGAGTGAAAAGGAATTTTTGAAGAGTTTCTCTTTAAACTGTTAGAAAGCTCACCCCATCACTGTCTTGGGGGAAGTGAGCACTAGTTGTGGAGAGTTGTAATTTTCTTTTTCTTTTATTAGAGACAGGGTCTTGCTCTATTGCCCAGGCTGGAGTACAGTGGTGCAATCATGGCTCACTGCAGCCTTGAACTCCTGGACTCGAGCAATCCTCCCACCTCAGCCTCCTATCTGGGACTACAGTCATGCACCACCACGTAGGGCTAATTTTTAACTCTTTTGTAGAGATGGGGTCTTGCTCTGTTGCCCAGGCTAGTCTCGAACTCCTGGGCTCAAGTGATCCTCCCACCTTGGCCTCCCAAAATGCTGGGATTACAGGTGTGAGCCACCACAACCATCCCAGAGCTGTCATTTTTAATTCTTTGCCTGTCACAAACTCAATACAGGCAAACGTATGTAACATTCCATCCATTGCAAATGTCCCTTCCCCCAGTTAAAGCCTGAAAGTCTGAATTCAAGTGACAACTAGTGACCCCAGGGATAGGAGCTACTTAATCCCAACCTACATGCCCACCTGCACAGAGAAAGTGCCTCCGACAGGCCTGGCTTGCTTTTTGCCTGTTAGCCACATGGTACATTTCTGGCAATGCTCTGCTCCCAGCTAACTGCTGAGTCACCTGCATGGGACTGCCAAGTAGGTACGGGGTTTTCAATTTAGAAACGGCAGAGCCAGGTGAAGCCACCTCTGGCCTGAACCATGGTGCAAGGTTTAACAATGTGGAGGAATGGGGTCCTGTTCTGGGCGTCATTCTGTCAAGTTCTAGCGCTCTTTAATCTGTGGAACAGGCACCCACTCTTGCAATGCTGCTGAGGTTGCCTTTCACTTGCTTCACCTTTACACCTGGTCCCTCTCTGTTTTCCTGGGTTTTTGTTTGTTTGTTTGTTTTTGTTTCTTGTGAGGACAACATTGTAGTGCCAGACAGAGCTCAAGGAGCTGGTGGGCTCCAGAGTGCCCTGCCCTTGAGCAGCTCCATCCTGCATCCTCCAGGGCAACCAGGATGTGGGTGCCACTCGGGCTGCACCCTCTGACCGTCTGCAGCGAGCAGATCCAAACTGTCGTCAAGATGCAACTTTGCCAGAACAGAAGCCACAGTCTGGATTTGGGCATGTTTCCTTCTCACTGTTTTGCTTCCCCCACTATGAGTGGTAGAACCAATTTCTGGTGCAGTATCTTTCTGCTTTAAACAATTAATTAATTTAAAAATGGGCCCAGGACACATTGCCCCTGAATATCTGGTCCAACATTAGGTTTACTTATTGTTATGGCTTGAACTGTGCCCAACCAATTCATATGTTGAAGTCTTAACCCTTAGTATCTCAGAGGGTGACCTGATTTAGAAATAGGGTCCTCAGCCAGGCACAGGTGCTTATGCCTGTAATCCCAGCACTTTGGGAGGCTGAGGTGGGAGGATCACATAAGCCCTGGAGTTCAAGACCAGCCTGGGCAACATCACGAGACTCAATTTCTACAAAAAATACAAAAATTAGCCAAGTGTTAGCTAGGTGTGATGGTGCATGATTGTAATCCCAACTACTTGGGAGGCCAAAGCAGGAGGATCACTTGATGTTGGGAGGTCAAGGCTGCAGTGAGTTGTTATCATGCCACTGCACTCCAGCCTGGGCGACAGACCGAGACCCTGTCAAAAAAAAAAAAAAAAGAAAGAAAGAAAGAAAAAGAAAAAAGAAATAGGGTCCTTGCAGCTGTTACTAGTTAAGATGAGGTCGTACTGCAGTAGGACAGGCCCTCATTCAACATGGCTGGTGTCCCTATTAAAAAACGGGGTGACCAGGCGTGGTGGCTCATGCCTGTAATCCCAACATTTTGGGAGGCCGAGGCTGGCAGATCATTTGAGGTCAGGAGTTCCAGACCAGCCTGGCCAACATGGTGAAACCCTGTATCTACTAAAAATACAAAAATTAGCTGGGCATGGTGGTGTGTGCCTGTAATCCCAGCTACTTGGGAGGCTGAGGCAGAAAAACTGCCTGAGCCCGGGAGGCAGAGGTTGCAGTGAGCTGAGATGGCGCCACTGAACTCTGGCCTGGGCGGCAAGAGTGAAACTCTATCTCAAAATAAATAAATAAATAAAAATTAAAAAGGGGCATTTGGACACAGGCACACCCTGTGTAGATGAAGGCAGAGATCAGGGTGCTGCTACAAGCTACAGAACACCACAGATCACCAGCAACCCCCAGACGCTGGGAGTGAGGCCTGGGACGCTACTCCCTTACTGCCCTCAGGAGGAAACAACCCCGACTGTACCTTGATCCCAGCCAGCTCTCTCCAGAATTGTGAGAAAATAAATCTCTGTTGTTTAAGCCACCCAGTTTGTGCTACCTTATTACGGCAGTCCTAGCAAACTAATACATTCATTTGAATAGAGCTTTTAATTTAAACATTGACCATGTAATAAACTGTAACAAACTATTAGTATTTAATACATAAAATTCATAATGGGGGTCCTTTCTCGTCACAATGCTTATAGTTTGTATTTAAGAGGAAGAGGAAAGTATTGTCTATCAGAAACGCCACCACATGCCTGCTCATCACAACCTGATTTTTTTCTAGTCATTTCCCTGGCACCCCAAATATGCCCATTCAGTGGGTTTTAAACAGATATAATGGAAAGGTCACCCAGCTGCATTTCTGCTGTAAGAAATAACCCCTCGATTCTGGCCCAATATAAACAGTAGACTACAATAATTGCCATTTAACTCCATGGTGTCCAAATCAATGAATATGATATCAGATTTCTTCTCTTGTCCTCTGCTCCTGGACTTTCCAGAGAAGGTTGACGATGACATGGGTCTGTCTCACATCAGTTCCCCAAATATCTTACTGAACCCATTTGGCATATAGCCTTTGTCGTTTATTAGCTATTTTAGTATTGTATGTTTTATTTTACTGATGACTGGTGGTTGTTAAAGCATTAGTTCTAGGTTGCCATTCCAGCTTGCATGATTTTGAGGAATGGTTTCCAGAAGGGCTTTCTAGCACATTTCCCCCACAGAAAAAGCTTAGTCGATTCTTTCCTGATAGCAGCAGATGAAAGCTTTATGTCATAGGAAATCATAGTGATATTCTGGTGGCAACATGTACAAAATTATTATATAAATCTTGCTTATTATATAATCCTTTGGCTATACTTAAGGACAGCTCTTGAGGCAGGCACACTGGGGGCCACGTGGCATTAAACAGATCATCTTTCTTTCACACCCATGCGAGAATCAAAAGCAATGCTAAACAAAGTGTTCATCCAGCCCTTAATCTCCAAGGGGAAGAGGTTACAATAAAAATAATTTCTTCACCTGAGTATCAAACAGTCACAATTCTGGGGAACCCAATTTCCACTTCAGAAAGGCAAATGCTAAGGCATTCTCACCATCTGACTCTCACGGTAAAATCCCATGCAATTCTTTATGTTTCACCCTTGAGAAAAAAAAAGTGCATCAACTTTAACAGCTCCTTGAACTTCGGCCCTTGCAAGGAAAGTGATTGCATAACAGGGTACATATCAACAAGTGAGGCTGTTCTTTATATGTTTTGGCTCAGGAAAGAGCATGTGAACTTTTTTCTGGGGTCAGTATTTGGAACAGACATACCAGTGGGAGGAACAGAGGGTGACAATGTTTAACCAATAAACTGAGCTGAACTCAATCTCCTGCCTTGACAGGGGAACTATGCAAGGTCCTTTGCTTTGAAAGGCTTGGGCTCTGAGCATTTGTCAGCAATGGGTTGACTCATATCATTGTGTTGAAGTTATTATTCGATGATTGGGAAAACGAGAAATGCTTGGAGGCCTCCACTGACTTTTGACAGACTGAGAAAAGCCAGAGTTTCTTCTTTGAAGGCTTATGAAGCAAGTCCTTCTTCTGCCTGGGGGTTAGTGCCTGTTCCAGCAAGGGCTGGCGAGGGGTACAGGGAGGTAAAGACGCAAGCATAGGGAAAGTCATCTGACTGGGGAAGTCACGCTAGCTATGCAGTGACACGTCGGAGACTCTCAGTCAATATGAATGAATAAATAGATACATTACACACAGGAAGAGTTTGTATGCAAACTCTGGTATGACTCCTCCAAAAAAAAGCAAAAGCCTATTACCTGATGAGACATGATGTGTTAATACTACTTAATTATGACTTCAAGGCCAGGCGCAGTGGTTCATGCCTGTAAGCCAAGGGAGGCCAAGGCAGGTGGATCACTTGAGGTCAGGAGTTCCAGACCAGCCTGGCCAACATGGTGAAACCCTGTCTCGACTAAAAATACAAAAATGAGCTCAGTGTCATGGCACAGCTACGTAATCCCAGCTACTCAGGAGGCTGAGGTAGGGAATCTCTTGGACTGGGGAGGCAGAGGTTGCAGTGAGCTGAGATTGTGCCAATGCACTCCAGTCTGAGCGACAGAGTGAGACTCCATCTCAAAAAAAAAAAAAAAAAAAAAAAAGATATGGCTTCAAGTTCAGGCTGTAGTTGCTTTACAGAAAAAGAAACCTGTTGAACAACATGAGCAGAAAAATCAACTGTTTACATCTTGTGCATTCTAACCTAGAAAACCTCCCTTCAGCCTATGAAATTGGCACTGGTCTGACTTACCTCACCATGTCCAAATCCTTGCTGGCCGTTTCCAAATACTAGCTTGAGGTTTTTAAAAAATTCAAATATCTCTTTGCAACTTGAAGTCCCTTCAATCTATTCTCTAACAAATGTATGGGAAGGCATCAATTTTAGGCCATGCCGATGTTTGAGGTGAGAGAAAGTCCACCTTGGATGCAGCTGACAGCTGAGGCTGCTGTCATACCCCACATGAAGTGGGGGCTCTGAGGGCTAACCCACTTCCATTTGCTGAACTCAGCTGGATTTTGCTCAGAATTATAGTTTATTCAGGCTGGGGCAGAATCCCCAGGGACTGTCAGGACCAGTTCTGTTGGAAACCTGAGGCCAGTTGGTCTGACCCCTCGGGCAGGGCCATAGGAGCCAGCAGTGGTCTCAGCAGCAGCAAACTTTTACATCTCTGTGCATCACCCGAGCTTTGCAGCAGGAGGAGTGAGGGGCGGCAGCAGCTGTGCAGAGACAGGTTCTGGAGCAACCAGTTCCCGGGACATAGGGGTACACACACTCCTTCCTCAGGGACAGGATTCTAAGTTCTGTGTTATAATTGTTAGAAGTCTTTGAGTTGTAGAAAAACCCACCCACCTAAAATTGTCTTAGAAAATCAAGGGAACTTATGAGTTTCAACATTTAAGTTGAAGGAGATTTCCATTCTTGTAGGTCAGCACTTGCCAAATTATCAGCAATATCATATGCTTCCAACCTTCTTATTAGAAGTCCACAATAGGTGTGGCTTCGAGAGAGGCATGATCCGCAGCTCAGCCAGCATGTCCAAGGACTCAGAGTTTCCCAGTCTTTCTAACCCACCTTCCATGTTGACAGGCTCAGCCTCAATCTCTGTGAGTCCCCATCCCAGAAGGACCCAAGATACCTCATGATGTCAACATGGCCATGGCAGCTCCAGACACATGCCTTTACATCCCACCGCCAGGGGAGGAAAGCAGTCTCTCCTGAACACACACACAGCAGGGAAGCAGGTCCACGTTCCAAGGAACACTGGCGAAATTCCTTCTGCCTCCTTGGTTCTGATAGAGTGGAATCATTTCCCACTAGGCCAGGGATGGGATGTTCTTTAAGCTCAAGTGAATCCTAACTCAGCCTGGAGTTAGGTGAGGGGTCAATCCCACCTATGTCCCATAGCTGAAAACGAGGGAAGCAGATCTCCCGAGTTAAATCTGGGTGCTGCTACCGGAAGGAGAATGGATATTCAGTGGTTAAAAAAAAAAAAAAAAAAAAAAAAAGCCTACTGCTCACTCCAAGTACAGAGACAGGTGTCAACTGAACAAGCATTTAAACTTAGTGAGCCCCCCAGGGCTAGATTTCCTCAAGGAGGAATCTTTCGGGGACCAAAGGACCTAACCTCCTGCTGGTGGGGCATGCAGGGCCTCGAGCTGGTCTTTGAATGGACACTGGATAAGAGCGTTTGTGCCCAAGCTTCAGAGGCCAAGCACATGCCCACACGGTGGTCTCGGAGCCAGCCAGCCTCGCAGTGCTATTCCATATCCTTCCATAGGCCTGGTCACTCCCTATTTTGTTCTTATGGCACTTGTTGCAAACCTCTTCTTTCTCTCCACCACCTCCCTCTCCCTCTCAGTGGGTGGCTTCAGGAATAGGGGACAATAGGCGTGAAATTTAAATTTCCCTTTTTCCTCCCCTTCCCCTACTCCCAATGTCAGGGACATTCTTGCCTCCTTGGTCCTTCTAGGAAGTCTCCTTCCGAGACTCCCAGGACCTTGGCTGTCTGTTAGCCCCGTCCCCAACAGCCTCTGCCCATACACAGCTCTTGCAGCATTGAAACACCCATTGGTATCTTCCACCTTTAAAACAAAAATGAAATTAAGAGCCACCACCACCTGCCCATCTCTTTCCCCCAGATCACAGCCAGGGTTCCTGAAATGGCAGTCCCCGCTCTTCTCGTCCACTGCGCACCTCCTGGCCTTCCTCTGCCCTGGGGGCTGCCCTGGATCTGCCTGTGGGTGGTGGCTGCTGTTGCTCCCCCAGAAGACACGTTCCGTCCTAATCTCAGCATAACTGGGTGAGCACAGGGACCTTAGAGACCAACAAGAGGAGCTGACTCTCGCTCTGGCACCCACTTTTCTGGGATCTTGGCTGCTGCATTTTTAAAATGGAGATACTGATCACTTTCTACTCCTCTGTGTGCCATGAGGATGAGATGAGGTCATCCATGTCACACCCTCTGAGGGTGCCTGGGCCCTGGTGAGCCCTGCACACATGCTGTCATGGTGGCCTTGCTCTCCCCGGCCCTGCAGCCCAGGGCACTGCCCAGCACGCTGCTGCCATCTGTGGCTGCGTCTCCCACGGGCTCCCATCCCCGGCTCTCTGATCTCATCCCACATACTCTTCCCAAGGACTGCAGCATCCAGGTGGCCTCAGTGACTTCCATGAGCTGATGACCCTCCAGCCATATCTCCCATCCAGACATCCTCGTCCCCTTCCAGAACGTTCTCTCTGGAAGACACAGCACCTTGATCATCATGTATCCCCAGTGCTTTCTACAGAAACTGACATAGGGAAGTGTTTCCCACTCCTGAGTGACTGGATGGATAAGAGATTCGGAATGAAAGCAGAGCGTCACACTATCATATGCTTGAAGTTGTAAGAGGAGTCGATTTTGGCCAAGGAATGTGAGTGGAGAAAAGCAGATGGCACAAGACAAGACAGAGGCCTGGGGAGCAGCCCGAGCAGAGGGGTGGAAGGAACAGCCCTCCCACCTCGCAGGCCTCCTGAAAACTCTGGGTGGGGCAGGGCTCCTCCTCCTTCAGGGCAGGGCCCACGATTCTCCGTCCCTCAAAAGCTGCTGGAGATGTCACTGCTGTGGGTCTCCCAGGACACACTGAGGAGCCGGGGTTTAGAAGTCGCTAATTCCCCTTAAAAATAAATGCATGTATATTTTATCACAATAAAAAAAAATGGTAATATGGATTACCTTTAATAATAATGTAACCCTTTGCTTGTTGATATGGATGGATTTCTTCAATAAACTGTTAAGTGAAAAAGTCTTTCCAATAGGATTCCATTTTTATAAGGGAATACGAGAAATAATTCTGAAAGGATATACGTTAAAGTGCTAGTTGCCCCCAAAACAAAAACAAATAAATACGACCTATTTAAACTAAAAAGCTTCTGCATAGCCAAAGAAAGAATCAGCAGAGTAAACAGACAACCCACAGAGGAGGAGAAAATACTTGCAAACCATGCATCTGACAAAGGACTAATATCCGGAATCTACAAGGAACTCAAACGAATCAGCAAGAAAAAACAACCCCATCAAAAAGTGGCCAAAGGACATGAATAGACAATTCTCAAAAGAAGATATACAGACATCCAACAAAAATATGAAAAAATGTTCAACATCACCAATCATGAGAAAATTGCAAATTAAGAACACAATGAAATACCACCTTACTCCTGCAAGAATGGCCATAATTAAAAAGTCAAAAAATAATAGCTGTTGGCATGGATGTGGTAAAAAGGGAACACTTTTATGCCACTGGTGGGAACATAAACTAGTACAACAACTGTGGGAAACAGTGTGGAGATTCCTTAAAGAATGACAAGTAGAACTACCATTTGATCAAGCAATCCCACTGCTGGATATCTACCCAGAGGAAAAGAAGGCATTATATGAAAAAGACACTTGCACACACATGTTTACAGCAGCACAACTCGCAATTGAAAAGATACGGAACCAACCTAAGTGCCCATCAACCAATCAGTAGATAAAGAAAATGTGGTATATATAAACCATGAAATACTACTCAGCTGTAAAATGGAACAAAGCAATGGCCTTTGCAGCTACTTGGATGGAGCTGGAGGCTGTTATTCTAAGTGAAGTAACTCTGGAATGGAAAAGCAAACACTGTGTATTCTCACTTATAAGTGGGAGCTAAGCTATGAGGATACAAAGGCATAAGAATGAAATAATGGACTTCGGAGACTCCGGGGGAAGGTTGGGAGGAGGGTGAGGGATGAAAGACTACACATTGGGTGTAGTGTACACTGTTTGGGTGACAGGTGCACCAAAATCTCAGAAATTACCACTAAAGAACTTATCCATGTAACCAAAAACCACCTGTACCCCAAAAACTATTGAAATAAAAAATTAAAAAAATAAAATGCTATTGTCATTATTTTTAGGTGGCCACCAAGCGACTGTTATGATTTAAATTTATTTTTACACGTTTCTGATTTGTATGTCCTCTTTTGTTTCTTTAAATGAATATATATAAGTAATAATTATTAATTAAATGGAAATTCCATTTAAGTAATTTAAATGCCTGAAAAACAAACTTTTTTATAAATACATGCATTTTGATAGGCTTAGGAAGTGGCCTTTCTAAGCCTATCAATAAATTCACATATTTATAAAGAGACCCAGAGGCCTCCCTGTGCCTGCTCTTGGCCACCCGCAGTCTATAGTCTCTGATGCATTTCTCCAAATGTAAATCAGATCCTGTCTGTTGCAGCCATGCTGGCCTCCTTGTTCTTCAAATATGCCAGGCACACTGCTGCCTCAGAGCCTTTGTACACTTATTTCCCTCTCTCAGGGATGCTTTCATCAAATATTTTCAAGCTCATTCCTACACTTCATGCAGGTTGCCACCCAGATGTTCCCAATTCACAGATGAGCTTCTAATCACCCTTATTAAAATCACATGGTTTTCCAAGCCTCTCCACTTTCCTCTTTCCATAACACTTTTTCACTGACTGGCGTTCCATGCATGTCTCTTTACTTACCTGTGGTCTGCAGATGTCCCCGTGGAATGCAGCTTCCAAAGGGCCGGGACGGTGGGCACTTGTTCAGGGCTGTACCCCCAGGCTGAGAACGGCTCTCGGCACATGGTACTGCTCAATGCATGGGTGGGGGATGAATTTTAGGAACAGTTGTGTAAACTACACAGGGATTATTTTTTTCCTTCATTCTTAATAAACTCTTCTCAAGGGCTTCTGCCAGTTGGAAAAAGCAGCTTAGCAGTTAAAGACATCTTTCGCTGAGATCACCAAGTACTTTTCTTCCCCTGAGTGGACAAAGTCACGTGTAAGTAGTGATTCTTGATCTTTAGGGGATCACAGACCCCTTAAGGATTCTGGAAAAGTCATTTCTTCTCAGAAAGATGCACGTATGAACAGAATGCTTCATGTAATTTCTGGAGGTCTAAGGACTCCCTGGAGCTGCTTTTTGAAGTAGAGATCGGCCACTCTGAATTTCAGGTGCCACTCATTTAAGCCTAATTGTTATTCAGCTGGGCCAGAAGCTACTAGAAAGAACTTTGCTTGGGTTTCTTTCACTGAGAGACAGGTAACTCCTACTCATACAATGGCAGTTGTTTCTGAGAGAATACACAGAGAACCAAGAATTATAAATGGAAATTTATAATGTGAGCTCGAGATAGGGGAGAACAAAGTGATAGTCTAGATTCAGCAATATAAACTTCAGAGGAATTTCCATCAGTTCAGCTCAGCTTACTCGCCAGCTTACCTGTCTCTCTCCACGTCCTCTGAAATGCAAATAATCAATGCCCACGGGGTACTGACCTGCACAGTTGCCTGCCTTCTTGACTACCTGCACACTCCTGCTCCAACTCGCTTATCAGTGTACTTGTTCCCACTCTGCTTATTTTAGCTTTATTTCTTATTTTATTTTTTTAGAGATGGAGTCTCACTCTGTCACCCAGGCTGGAGTGCAGTGGCACGATCTCGGCTCACTGCAACCTCCACCTCCTGAGCTCAAGCAATTCTCCTGCCTTAGCCTCCCACGTAGCTGGGATTATAGGCACCCGCCACCATGGCCAGCTAATTTTTGTATTTTTAGTAGAGATGGGGTTTTGCCATGTTGGCCAGGCTGATCTCGAACTCCTGACCTCAGGTGATCCGCCCACCTCAGCCTCCCAAAGTGCTGGGATTACAGGTGTGAGCCACCATGCCCGGCATTATATTAGCTTTAAATGTGTTTACAATTACACTAATTGAATATGATGTAACCTGAGGAAAAATACAAGTTCAAAAGGAGAGATGACCCCATAAAAACTATGTTGGATGCTGTTAAAAGCTTTGATAAAGGGATTGTTAAAATGACTCATTAGGCATGTGCAGGGCAGCTGTAAAAGACCAGGAAGAAAAATTCTAAAACTCTAGGACTTCTATGGTATGGAGATAGCTTTGGAAGCTTCTTTATGTTCTCATTCCACATTAAAGCAAGAGAAAGGGACATTTCAGATGCATCGTGGTTACAGAACTCCTATCAGAGGATCCAGACCCAAAAGATAAATCAAAAAAGCTCTTGGCAAATGAACTTAAAATGAGTTAAAATATAATCGTTTCCCACTTTACCTGACTTTGAGTAATCAACCATCCACCCATATAGTTAAGGGCATTCTATCTACTGCATTCTAAAAATAGGGAGAGGAGACAGCCAACCCGAAATCATGAAAGAAATTAAGGCAATCTATGAGCACCGTTAAATTAATTTTTTATGAAGTTGTAATGCCATCAGGCCTGTATTGTTTTTTCTTTGCAAAGTCATGGCTCAGGAAACTGACAAATACTAGATCCTTTGTAATCCCAAAGAGAAGAGAGCTTTAAAGCTGTAGAGGAACACAGGGAGAGAGGCATGTGCTACAGGTTTGCTTGGGTGAGAAGGGTTTCATGAGGACAGAAATGAAAGTTATGGAATCCAGTTTGAACTCGAAACATACAGGGAAGCAGCCACAAATGGGTATGATTCTCAGGAGAGATAACTCTGAAAAAATATTAAAGGAAACATGAAGAACCATTGGAGAAAAAGGGCAAAAATCTACTCCATGGTTTCCCTAAAAGGATTTTGTTTTCTCTAACACATGAAAACTCCAACCAGAAACATTTAGCTGCTCTAAATCACATCTGTGAATTCTGCAAGTTACTGCGAGTCTAGGAGTAAATCAGTAACCAAGCCGGCGCAAAGAGGAGAGAGAAAAGTGCTTAGTTATTGCTAGGTCTCAGTAGTAAGTCTTGGATGCTGAAATAATCAGTATTTTCCAGGAGGAGGGTGTCACTTGGGGGCGCCTAAAGCCAATAGATTCTTAGTTAAAAGGAAAGGCTGTTAGGCACTGGCCATAGTGCCAAGAACGTGAACTTCACCAACACCGAAGTCTACAGACTCAGGGTAGTGGCGAGCATGCTGAAGTTATGAGATACCGCAGCTCAGCAGAGATAAAGAGGAACTGAGTTTATCAAACTCAGGTCCAAGAGCACAGAACTCCCCTGACCTCCGAGAACGAGCCGGCCCTGCCCTCCTACATGTTTGCTGTTGATAATCTTCCGCCCGCCCTCGCCCTCAGTCTTTTGGGCTGACACTAAGATCTAGGCACTAGCTTGACCTTCCAGAGTGTTTCACAAGCTTCCAGGATCTGGTGTACTAAGAATATGACAAACTTTGTCAGATAACATCTGTCTCTGCCTCTTGCCACGCTGACAAACTGTTGGAGTCTGAAAGTTCCCGTGCTCCAGTATGCACAGCCTGGACATCCTGCAGTTCTCAAAACCCCCTGCCTCTAAAGGCTGAGTTTGTAGGGTGCTTCAGAGCTGCCTGGGGCTGGGGGGCAAGAGTGATATCAAAGTGGTGTTTTAGTGAGAATAATCTCATCATGATGGGCACAAGAGATTGAAAATAGAGACTGGAAGTGGGAGACCAGTTAGGGGACTTCAGTTAACAATCACCTCCTTTGTCTCAGGAACTGGATGAGGCTCAGAGAATACACTGCAGGACAGAAATAATGGCCTGGGCAGATCCAGATGCGAGTAGGAAGTGAGCTTTTGCAGCAGTAACTCAGAGCAGCCGAGCTGCAGCCTAGACGAGGGCCGTGGCACTGGAGGTGGAGAGGAGGGATGGGCACTAGCAAGAGAGTAGACAGAGCAGCCACTGAGGCTATCTAGAAACAAACAGTACACATCAGCGATCAGTTTATCTTCAGCTGCAAAAGTCGTATATTTAATTCCAACAATATGTAAGTGAACAAAGTATGGAGTGAAACAGTAAAAGCCCCTCCTCTGGCTTCACATCTCACCCATTACAAGAGGCCACTCTTAACTGAGTTGTGATTGTAGGAAGCAATGCCGAAGGTGAGGGGTGTGAAGGAGAAACCCTGTTTCTGGCATGACCTGGGTGGATGCTCCTGAGATAAGAAACACTGAGGCTGGGCACGATGGCTCACACCTGTAATCCCAGTACTTTGGGAGGCTGAGGCGGACAGATCAGGTGGCATGCACCTGTAATCCCAGCTACTTGGGAGGCTGAGGCAGGAGAATCGCTTGAACCCAGGAGGCAGAGGTTTCAGTGAGCCGAGATAGCGCCATTGCACTCCAGCCTGGGCAACAAGAGTGAAATTCCATCTCAAAAAAAAAAAAAAAAAAAAGAAAAGAAAAGAAAGAAAGAAATGCTGGACGGGACAATTTCTTGGGCATAGAGAATGAGTTCACCTTGACTATGTTGAGTTTTTTTATACAATAGCTCTGCTGAAATATAATTCCCATACCACACAGTTCACCCATTGAAAGTGTACAGTTCGATGGCTTTTAGTACATTTAGAGTTATGCAACCATCACCATAATTCATTTCAGAACGTGTTTATCAATCCCCAAAGAAATCCTGCACCCGTTATCAGCCACTCCCCAGTTTTCTTCAGCCTTCTTCCCAGCCCTAGGTAACCACTTTCTGTCTCTATGGATTTGCCTATTCTGAACATTTCATATCAATTGAATCATACCATATGTAGCCTGTTATGAATGGCTTCTTTCATTTAGCAAATGTTTTCAAAGGTTCAGCTGTGTTCTAGCATGTATAGTACATTTTACTGCAGAGTAATATTCCACTGTATAGGCATAATGCGACTTGTTTATCCACTCATCTACTGATGAACTTTTGGGTTGTTTCCAGCTTGGGGCTATTATAAATAATGCTATGAGCATTCACATAACAAGTTTTTGCCTAACACATGTTTTTCCTTCTTTTCGATATATACCTAGCAGTGGAATTGTTAAGTCATGTAGTAATTCTGTTTAACTTTTTGAGGAACTGCTATACTCTTTTCCACAGAGGTTGAACCATTTTACATTCTCACCAGCAATGCACAAGGGTTACAATTTCTCCACCTTTGTCAGAACTTGGTAGTATCTGACTTTTTGATTATAACCTTCCCCATGGGTGTGAAATGGCATCTTGTGGTTTTGATTTGCATTTCCCTAATGACTAATGATACTGAGCATGCTAATCCTGCTTATCGGCCATTCATGCACTTTCATCTGGAGAACTATCCATTCAGATCTTTTGCCCATTTTTAACTTGAGTTGTCTTTTGTTGAGTTGTCAGGGTTCTTTATATATTCTAGATACAGGTCCCTCAGATACCTGATTTGTAAGTATTTTCTCACATCCTGTGTCATCTTTTCGGTTACTTGATGGTGTCCTTTGAAACAAAAGTTTTTAATTATGATGAAGTTCAGTTCATCTATTTCTTCTTTTGCTGTGTGTGCTTTTGTTATCTAAGAAACCATTTCCTAATCCAAAGTCATGAAGATTTATGCCTATGTTTTCTTCCAAGACAAATATGGATTTTTGTGTGCATGTTCATGAACTGGCGAACTAAGAAAAGAAATGTGAAGTAATGCTACCATTACTTATAACAAGGTTAAATTTTTCTTTTTCTTTTTTTTGAGATGGATCTCACCTGTTGCCCAGATTGGAGTGCAGTTACCCAATCTCGGCTCACTGCAACCTCTGCCTCCCAGGTTCAAGCGATTCTCCTCCCGAGTAGCTGGGATTACCAGCACGCACCACCACACCCGGCTAATTTTTGTATTTTTAGTAAAGACGGGGGTTCACCATATTGGTCAGGCTGGTCTTGAACTCTTGACCTCAGGTGATCCACCTGCCTTGGCCTCCCAAAGTGCTGGGATTACAGGCGTGAGCCATCGTCATGGCTGATGTTAAATGTGTCCATGTGACAATTCTCACATGATCTCTCCTTAAACAGCTATTGACTTATAAACATGACAAGCATAATCATAATGGTAAAATAAATTCAGCTTAGCAATAGCATATTAAGATAATGAAACAATAATTCTCAAAGTTGGTGAAGGTTCTCCATATGATGTTACTTAAAATTATCACGTGAATTTCAAATTCTTTCTGCTGCAACTTCAAAGTGTTCCTTTATTTCCAGAATTCCCTCGTGGCTGCAAGAATATTAAAACAAGTCAAACTTTCTAATCTAA
Organism: Pan paniscus; assembly: GCF_029289425.2. Classification (NCBI taxonomy): domain Eukaryota; kingdom Metazoa; phylum Chordata; class Mammalia; order Primates; family Hominidae; genus Pan; species Pan paniscus. Next base: position 91,780,842 of record NC_073266.2, read on the forward strand.
AAATGACAACATGGCATTTTAATGGTTTCTTAAATTATCTGGACTAAAGGTAACATTTTGCATTTTTTTTTTCGGGAGACCTGAGGTTTTCGAAAAGCAAATTTGTTTCACTTGCTTCTTTCTTCTTTAAAAGGAGTGGAGATGGTGGAGCCCACGGCATCCCATCTCTGGTTGTATGCTTGTTTCTAGGCCAATCATGAAGCCCTTGGTCAACTTCAGCCTGGTCCTACAGATTCCAAATACAACCAGATACAGAGCTGGCTGCATGGCAACCGAGACCATGCCGGGACCACCCACCCACCCTCAAGCTAGACATTCTACTCCTGGTCTTCATGGAGGCTGTGGTCCATGTCCAACTTCATGGCCTACTGGACTCTGTGCCTTCAGTAGGAAGGAGGAGTGACCAGAAACCGGGGTTAGAGAGAAGAGCAGAGAAAGAAGCCTCACTATTTTTTCATTTTTAAGGACTTTTCCTGACAGATGTCTCCTTCCCACCCACAACTTGGGTTGTGTTTTCCATCTTGATTAAAATATTCGCATTTCAGTCAAAAAATCAAGGAAGACTGTGATTTATGTTTCAGGATTTACATAATGATTTAGTGATCTCTTAATATTCAGACATTATTGATTGATTACAAAATATGTCTCCTCACAGAACCCCTTCGACACCCCATCCCTGTTGGACAACCTCGTGCCCTTTTCTATTGTTTCTGAGCTTCCCTGGCAGGTGCTGAGTGCCCAGCACACTTCTTCCTGCTGGCTTCTGCCGGCCACGCCTCCGCTAAGCAGCTGAGCATCAGACTTGACATCAATCCGTGCCCCCATTGTCTTCCCACCTCCCCATACTCTCCCTGTACCCCGACTGTCTCCATGTCCCCCATAGTCTTCCTGTCCCCCCACTATCTCCCCATCCCCCACTATCTCCCCACCCCCATCTCCCCATCCTCCTGCTATCTCCCCATCCTCTCGCTATCTCCCTGTCCCGTTATCTCCCCATCCACCACTATCTCCCAATTCCCCATCTCCCCACACCCCATCTCCCCACCACCCCACTATCTCCCCATCCCCCCACTATCTCCCCATTGTCCCGTTATCTCCCCATCCCCCTATCTCCCCATCCCCTATCTCCCCATCCCCTGCTATCTCCCCATCCTCCGCTATCTCCCCATCCCCCCACTATCTCCCCATCCCCCACTATATCCCCATCCCTCACTATGTCCCCACCCCCATCTCCACATCCCTCACTATCTCCCCATCCCCCCATTGTCATCTCCCCACCCCCCACTATCTCCTTACCTCCCCATTGTCTCCCCACCCCCTCACTATCTCCCCATCCTCCCATTGTCTCCCCATTGTCTCCTGGCTTCTGTGTCCACTCCTCCCAGGAGATGGCAGAGCTCTCAGCAGGGGCCCTGCCATTCCTCTTCCCTTGCCCTTGGTAATGCTGATGACCAAGGAGTGACATTCACCTTCCAGGGTGACAGCACGACCCCAAATGCCAGTGCTCCCCACCCTGATGTGGAGCCAAACCAAATGGTGCCTTCAGATAAGGTGACAGAGTGGACAACAGTGATCACAGGAGAGAGAAAGGGGAGCTTTATATACTGGGCCAGCCTGGCCTTCTAGGGATTTCTATACATGGATGTGATTATTAGCTGCAATTACTGCAATCAGCTTTGTTTTGCTCAAATTTTACACACCAAACACCTCATCTTAACATAAAGCAATCTTTAAGAGGTCCGGATGGGAAAGTGCAAACACGAATTAGACACATGGGCCAGCAGTGGATGGCTGCTCTGTGGTCATTTCAATCCTCACCCGCTGAGGAGCCACCATCCCCTCACATCTGTGGGGCAGGAGGAGCACACATCGTGTGTCCGAGTGTTTTAATGTTGTGCAGCCACTGACAAGTCTTAAAATATACTCCATCCACCTGCCTTGACAAATGGCCAGAAAGGTCACGTTTGAAGTTAGGATTTTCAGATTCATCAAAGTCCTGTGCCAGATGGTGGTGGCATTGGAAGAGTCAGCTCCCAGCTCCCCGCTTCCCTTCTCAGCGCCAGTCCACTCACATGCAGGGTCCAAGTGCACTCAGGAAGACCCTACCTGCAGACCCCACCTGCTCATCCAGGGTGTCCAACTCTCTGAAGACCACCAGCCCTCGGCTACTCTTTCGGCCCTGATGTGCACCCCCCAGAGCCTGGTGACCCTCAGGAGGATGCGCTGGGGAGACCCAGACCTACAGGCAGGATTGGGCTGTGTGTGGGGGGTACTAGGGTTTGGAGGGGTACAGGCTCCAGGTGGGCACATCCTTGGCCCATGGGGAAGCCCACAGCCAGTGAACCAGATGGGGTCCTCCGAGTGGGCAGGACCTCTAGTCGAGGCCTAAGGGAAGCGTTGCTCATGAATTATATCAATAGGAAAGTAAGATTCCGCAAGGATAAGTAATTTACTCAAAACGATGCAGCTAGCAAGCAGGAGGGCCAGGTTTCCAACCGCGGTCTCCAAGCCTCCCAAGCCTTCCTTTCTGCCCAAGAGTGACTTCAGATTTTCAGTACAACAGATGTCTTCCAGAAAGAGAAGGTGTTTTTCATTCTGTCCCTGCTTTATAGTATCAAAGATGCCTTACCTTTATTTTAAAACAATACTTTCAGATTTAGTGATTCCAACTTACAGTTAGGAGTACAGAGTCTTAAAAAATCAAATCAAAGACTTAGAAGCCATGGAAAATATGAAAACAATTCACAATTTAGTTTCAACTCAAAACCTTGAATGTTTCTGTGAGCCAGGCTATGTGCTGAGGCCTTGGACTGATGAGCTAACAAATAAAAAGCAATTTTTAAAATATTTTGCAAGAAAAACATTCAGGCAGCCTGATGTCAAAATTAAGTATGTAGTGCATAACCTCACTCAATATACACTATCAATGCTTGAAACTTATGTTGTGATTTCACAGTGTGGCCAGGCCATGGAGAAAGGATGTGGGGACAGGTGTGTGAGGCGGTGGCGGGGAGAGGCAGCCAGTCAGAACGAGCTCCTGCCGCGAGCCAGTGCTCTTCACATATTCTACTTAAATTACCCTTACAAGAATGTCGAAAAACACCTTCAGTTGCCCTTTAAAATTTTCATAATGAGTTTAAATATTTACAAAGGGCATCGTTATGCAACATTTGAAATATTGACATTTTAAAATAAAGCTGAAATATCACTCTTTAAAATTTGCTAAGTGGAATTTAAATATCAATGCAATTTGCCATTACCCTTTTGTAATAGATGCAGAAACACTCTTAGTAGAAAGAAATTGTACATTGTTCCTTTTTCTCCTTGACCTCATAGGTCTATTTCTTCTCCCCAGTTTTATCCTAATGAAAAATATTATGACAGTCTTTTGCCTCCCAATCACATTTTCTATAATGGAAATGTACACATACCAGTGAAATTAAACATTTGATTTTGATTTTCTGTGGACCCATATCACAAGATGATTTCATGTATCTGACCAGTCTCCCAGGGCACTCCTGAGGGAGGGAGGCCTTCATCAAAGACAGTGAAAGCATGGTAGAACAGATATTGCTCAATGCAATGTCATCACCCCTGCTGCTGACTGTCCATGTGAACTCCAACCACCCTCCAGAAGGCTAAATCGCCCCGTTCCTACTCTATGATTCACCGTCAGCAGAGCACACGCCAGACAAGGAAAGCACAAAGCCTGACTTGGGGTGGGGTACCTTGATTAAAGAAGTGTCTCGATTACAGAGACTCACAGACCCCACTATGTACCATGTTTGACAGTAGCTTTCACATCCAATATTAAAATTCAGGATGGGTGAGAAATAGGTCTCTGTCACAGATGGAATGTCTCCCCCAAATTCCCATATGGAAACCCTGTCCCCTAATGTGCAGGTATGAGGAGGTGGGGTAGTATCGTGTCATCATAAGAGTCCCGAGACAGCTTGCTTCCTCTCCCTGCCATGTGAGTACGCCCAATCTGCTGGCACCTTAATCTTGGACTTCCAGCCTCTAGAACTGTGAGAAACAAATGTTTGCTTTTTAAGCCACCCAGTCCAAGGTATTTTGTTGGAGTGGCCTGAGCTAAGATCGCCTCTTTCCTGAAAAGTGGGAGAAGAGGAATTGAGTTGAAAGAGAGTAAAGGAAGAAGCGCAGGCATAAACATCAGGTCACTTTGAGAAAAGAATGTGCTGTGGGTTGACCTACGTCCCCCAAAAACATATGTTGAAGTCCTAACCCCAGCACCTCAGTGTGAGTATTTGGAAACACGATCATGAAGATGTAATTAGTAAAGATGAAGTCATGCTGGGGTAGGTAATCCAATGTGTCCTCAGGACAGAGACACGAGGGGAGAAAAATGTCAGTGACAATAGAGGCAGAGCCCTGGGTGGTGCAGCCGCAAGCCAAGGACTGCGAGGTGAGGACTACAAGGTGGGGACCGCCAGGTGAGGACCACATCGAGGACCACCAGGCGAGGACTATGAGGTGAGGACTGTGAAGTGAGGACCACCAGGTGAGGACTGTCAGGTGAGGACCGCCAGGTGAGGACTGCTGGCCACCAGTGGCAGCTGGAAGAGGTGAGGAAGGATTCCACCCAGAGTGTCGGAGGGCGAGTGGCCCAGCTGAAACCTTCATTTACAACGTCTGGCCTCTAAATTATGAGAACGCATTTCTGTCATTCTAAGCCACCCAGTTGTGGTGTACTTGGTTACAGCAGCCTAGGGAAACTCCCACAATCTAGGTAGAAGCTGAGGATCCGGACGCCATCTGTGTCTGCACACCCCTTAGAAAGGCTACGCTGCAAAGGAGAATCTGCTTCCAGAACTTCCACTTGCCTTCATCTAGACACCTCCAGAGGAAGGGAGATGCCTGTTCCAACCAGAGCCCTAATCATCAACTCAAACCCAGGAGGTGAGCAACTGACACACGTGCACATAACACAGTCCCTGTGTTACAGGAAAGGGGTCCCAATCCAGACCCCAGGAGAGGGTTCTTGGACCTCGCACATGAAAGAATCCAGGGCAAGTCCGCAGTGCAAAGTGAAAACAACTTTATTAAAAAAGTCAAGGAATAGGCCCGGCACAGTGGCTCACGCCTGTAATTCCAGCACTTTGCGAGCCTAAGGTGGGTGGATTGCCTGAGGTCAGGAGTTCGAGACCAGTCTGGCTAACATGGTGAAATCCCGTCTCTACTAAAAATACAAAAAAATTAGCCAGGCATGGTGGCATACGCCTGTAGTCCCAGCTACTCAGGAGGCTGGGGCAGGAGAATCACTTGAACCTGGGAGTCGGAGGTTGCAGTGAGCCAAGATCATACCACTGCACTCCAGCCTGGGCAACAGAGTGAGACTCTGTCTCAAAAACAAAAAAAAAAAAAAAAAGAAAGTTTACTTTGCCAAGGTTGAGGACATGCCCGTGACAAAGCATCAGGAGGTCCTAATGACATGTACCCAAGGTGGTCGGGGCACAGCTTGGTTTTATGCATTTTAGGGAGACATGAGACATTGATCAATATATGTAAGAAGTACATTGGTTCTGTTTGGAAAGGCGGGACATCTTGAAGCAAAAGCAGGAAGACTCAAAGCGGGAGGGAGCTTCCAGGTCACAGAGAGGTGAGACACAAAGGGTTGCATTCTTCTGAGTTTCTGATTAGCCTTTCCAAAGGAAGCAATCAGATATGCCTCTCTCTCAGTGAGCAGAGGCTTGACTGAGTAGAATGGGAGGCAGGTTGGCCCTAAGCAGTTTCCAGCTTGAGTTTTCCTTAGTGATTCTGGGGGCCCAAGATGTTTTCCTTTCACAACCAGCAGATGAAAAGAAAGGGCAGCCTCTGAAGTCTCTCACCTCTCTGAAGGGAAAGCAATAGAGAAAAAAGTGTCAAATATCTTTCCTTGAGAGTCTGGCTGCACAAACTGTAAATGTTAAAATTAGGAAGTAAACTCTCCTTTACTCCACATGTTGTTCCCAAAACACATGAAGAAACATTGCCAGCCACAGCAGCAAATTGCTGAGTCACTGATAAAAATGTCAAAGTTCAACTGTTATGTTTCTTAACGATACACAGATGCTATTACTCAACATCTTAAAAATGATTTACAAGTTAACCCTTTAATGTCATCTAAGGTATGACAGACCCACTTCGATTCACTTCATAGTTGAGTTAGGAGCAATGTTTTAAAAACTACTAAAATGTGAAGCTTTATAGCTAAAAATCACAACCAAAAATATTGAAATATTTACATAGGTCCCTTAACAAGTGTTGTAATTTATTTTGAAATGGAAACTACTTGTCAACTTTCAGTGACTAAAGAAGGCAAAGGCGGTGCATGCTATTTGATTATAAAGGCTGTACTCTGTAAGAACAACAGAATTCCTTTCCACTGCACGCGGTCACTTCTGAAGAAACTCGTGGTTTGTCAGCTCATGCCAGTGCAAATGCAGTCACAGCCAATGACACATGTACTGGGTTCTAACAAATTCAGCTTTCAAGTTTCCACATTTAAAAGAATAACACATAAGGCAGAGAATAATAAATGGGAAGTAAGATGACTGAATCAGCCCCTTAGAGCCCCCAGGAGGAGAGAGAGCCACACCAGAACTCTTCAGAGCTCGACACTAGCCGCTAAATTTCTTCAAAGATCAGATTCCAATGTCCCACAATCTCCTTACAAATTAGAAAACCAGCCTTTCCTTAGAAGAGTTTACAAACAATTCTACCCTCTGAATGAGGAATTCTTAAAACTTTAGAACCTATGAAGCTGTGAGTGCCTTTGCAATGATACGTGTAAGCTGAGAGAATGGACAGTTGCGATGCCCTCTCATGGTTCATGTGTTTTTAAGTTGCTGATGTTTTTCAATCAGTGAAGATAAGAAGTCTCTCTTATAGGCCCTGTAGGCTACTTTCTTTTTTTGAGACAGAGTTTCACTCTTGTTGCCCAGCTGGAGTTCAACGGCGCGATCTCAGCTCACTACAACCTCTGCCTCCTGGGTTCAAGCAATTCTCCTGCCTCAGCCTCCCAAGTAGCCGGGATTACAGGCATGCGCCACTATGCCCTGCTAATTTTGTATTTTTAGTAGAGACAGGGTTTCACCATGTTGGTCAGGCTGGTCTTGAACTCCTGACCTCAAGTGATCCACCCACCTCAGCCTCCCAAAGTGCTGGGATTACAGGTGTGAGCCACGATGCCCAGCCGCTACTTTCTTTTTAAGATCTATTTCAAGTAGAACAATTATTAGAAATCCTTAAACTATAATTTCTGGCCTTTCTTAATTTCCTTGAAAAAAGAAACTACATCGGAAGCATACAATACATGGTTACTCAATGAGATGTGACGATGTGAAAGGAGACACTCAAACCTATTTCCTGCACCTCCAGTCATATGGCCTCTGTGGGTCTGGATGAGTAACACATTGAAGGAATCCTCTAAATAACCAGATTCTAAACATTAAAGACAATTATACACCAAACAGGCAAACACGGTGCATACTTTAAAAGCCAAATATATTTTTAAAAGATCATGCTTATAATAAGTAAATTACACATTAAGGAAACATCAAAATAAAGTAGATGAATAAAAAGGCACACTCGAAAAATTCAAGCGCAGAAAGGACAGTTCTTTTTGTTGTGTTTCTAATGTCGGAAGAAAGAGAAAGAGATATATTAAAATCATTGTTTTCAAGTGAAGGTTTCTGTCAGTTGAAGTAGTTAGCAATGGCTTCTTTTCTCCCGTGTCCAAAGCAGGCTTTTCCTGCGCTGACTTCTGAGGAGGTGTTCAGTCCTCCGCCATGTACAGGCGATACATCAAGGCGACGGCCACTGCAGAGATGGCAGGGATCACCCAGTTGGTCCACCAACTAGAAAGACAGAAAAAGCAATGATGCTGACGTGATGTGCACTGTGGTGGACTCAAACTCTTTGCCCCTTCTAACAGAAAATTACCAGGGCATGTTTTTCTTAACTCTGTAATGAATTTTGCTGAAAAGGCAACCTGACCTGGATTTGCTAAAAGTGACATGAGTGTAACACATGCCCTGCTATACTAGGAATCACTCTGCCCTGCTGGCTTTATGAGAAAACTCATGCCCCACTTGGCTGGGCTCAGTGGCTCACGCCTGTAATCCCAGCACTTTGGGAGGCCAAGGCGGACGGATCACTTGAGGTCAGAAGTTTGAGACCAGCCTGGCCAACACAGTAAAAACCTTCTACCAAAAAATACAAAAATTAGCTGGGCATGGTGGCAGTAGCTAATTGTAATCCCAGCTACCTGGGCGGCTGGGGCAGGAGAATCGCTTGAACCTGGGAGGCAGAGGTTGCAGTGAGCCGAGATCACGCCACTGCACTCCAGCCTGTGCGATAGAGCGAGACTGTCTCAAAAACAAACTAACAAAAATAAACAAACCAAAAAATGAATGCCCCACCAGCTGTAAAGTTGAAGAGTATGGGCCCTGTGATGATTAACGCTGCCATTAACACCACAGCTTTAAGCTTAGGTTTGGAAAATCTAATCTTTACTACCTGTGCTGAAGTGGATTTAAAGGGTGAAGAAACAGAATGGCCAGACTACTTGGTGTGTGGTCCACAGGTCTAAATTCACCAAAAACAAAAAACAAAAAAAAACAAAAAAAGCCTAAATTTACAGTCCTGATGCATAGAATTTCGATCTATAAATTACAGATTACAAATCAAATCAGGGACAAAGGAGGGATGAGCTATAATTTCTATTTGAATCTTTTTTTTTTTTTTTTGATACAGGGTCTTGCTCTGTTGCCCAGGCTGGAGTGCAGTGGCACGATCTCGGCTCCCTGCAAGCTCCGCCTCCTGGGTTCAGGCCATTCTCCTGCCTCAGCCTCCCGAGTAGCTGGAACTACAGGCGCCCGCCACCACGCCCGGCTAATTTTTTTGTATTTTTTAGTAGAGACAGGGTTTCACTGTGTTAGCCAGGTTGGTCTCGATCTCCTGACCTCGTGATCCGCCCGCCTCGGCCTCCCAAAGTGCTGGGATTACAGGCGTGAGCCACCGTGCCTGGCCTCTATTTGAATCTTTAAATTAGATTTGAATCTTTAGATTTTGATCTTTGACTTAATTTCTTAGACAAATGGAAATTAATGTGTAGGCTTTAGAAATAGACTTGGTATACATATGTGTTTCATAGGGACTACAAGTATAATCCTTTCATAAGGATTACAAGTGAAACTTTCATAAGAATTACAAGTGTAACTTTTGTCTTAGTGGGGTTTGGTGGGGTTTTTCAATTTCACTTTAGAAAGAAACTGGCTTGTTAATGAAGAGTAAGGTGAAATACTGCCTGCAGGCAGGGAATATTCCAGAACACCAACGGACTGAGGCAGTTAAATTTGACAGGATGAAATACAAATGTGTGGTTTTGAGCTTGGGTCCAAAAAAGTGGCTACTACTGAAGTCAATATGGTAGAGCTGCCAAAGATGTTAATGTGCACTTGGACTATCATAAACAAATCTGGTGCCTAGAACAATTGAGTCGTGCTACACATAGATTACCAGCTTCAACTTTAAAGCTAATAAAAATGAGAAAGGAAAACTGACCCATGCTTAGGGAAATGTAATCACTAGAGTTTAAGAAATAGACATGGATTGAAAGGAAGGAAATGTCTGCCTGGATGAGCCAGGGAGGTGCTGTGGGACTGGCCGCCTAAGATGCTGCCCTGGGGGAAAAGGAAATGCAATTGTTCTGTTTGTTCCTTGGGGTGGATGCAGCCAGCCAGCTAGATCACGTGGCTGTGGACGGTGTTCACAGTCGGCTACCTGAAAGTTTGAGGCTGAGTGCTCTGAACAGTCTGGCCTTCAGCAGAAGGTTGCTGAGACAGCACAGTGTCAGGCCCAGGAACCCAGAAGGTGGGGGACGCACCTTGTCCAACCTGGACCCTCCCACCCACTACTGCTTTAAAAGAAAGCTACCACATACCTGGAACTAGAATCAATAGTAGTGATAAGAGTTTCCTGAAACACGAGAGGAAAAAGTAAAGTAAGTTCAAGGGAATGCTGAACTTATTTCATTGACTAAAATCCTGTTTGAAAATAAGAACACAATATTTTATGCAATGCATTCTTCAGAAGATGTCGAAAGGGAAAATTATAAACTTCTTTTCACTAAAATGCCTAACTTTGTTTTCTTCCAGAATAAAACATTTTAATCATTATATTTACTTAAGGACATAACCTCAATAATTTAAAAACATTCAAAATTAATATGCTACATAAAATATCTTGCACACGCTAGGCATCTAAATAATGCAGAAACTGAAAACAGACATTGATGTTCACATACACACAATCCCACGTCACCTTTAGAAAAAGCAGTTTAATTCTTCAAAAGCATGAACACAATGTTCAATAAAAACATCAGTTATTTCATTCAAATCTGACAGATGTAAAAAAGTGTACCTAAATTACATTAAATATATGTGAACCAAAAAGAAAAAAGAGGACTGCCATTTTAAGTTCTACATTCTAGGCCAACTTTCCCGGGGGGCTGCTTTAATTCTGACCAGACGGAACCAGCAAGACACCAGACCAGCGTCACAGGACTGCTGTGCCCGGCGTCACACTTGTCACCAGCTGGTCACTGTCAGCCTAACAGCAAATCCCCAGATAAGGAAGCCCTGTTTTTATCCTCCAGAGCTTTCTGGGAGCAACTCTTTTGAGTAGCACTAAAGTGAATGGACAATGGTTCTGGAAAAACGCATACTTCTCCAAACAGCTGAAAAGCTAAGGTCTAGTGAAATATAAACTTTTTGGGGCTTGAAAATGGGTTAAGAAGCATTCTTTTGATGTTCCACACCAACAGAAGCATTAGGGCCTCAAACAGAAGTTGCCATAAATAAGACAGCTTCAGATCTGCAGTTTCCCAAAGCAAAGATAAAAAGCATTAGCAAAACAATCAGCGGGCTGCAGTAAGGCAAGCATCACTCTGCAAAGCACGTTAGAGAAACTCCCGTGAAAAGACAGACCCCTTTCAGGGAAAAGCCAGCAAAGCAGTTATGAGACCCACCAACCTTGAAACATCGCCTTTAAGGTTCCTGACACAGTAGGGGAGAAAAGGTAAGTCATTTAAAAATAAAATTGCAAATTTATTATCTATTCCAGCAATTTTAAAATCTTAGCTTCTATAAAAAGTATTCATAACTACAGCAAGAGGATTTTCCAAATTGTGTATATATGAATAAAATTAACAAAAATTACTAGAAATAATCAAAATATACAAAAATATTAGTTAGCTATTAGAGGACACAATCAGTTCTGAAACAAAAGAATCACTGAAGGTAAAATATGATTGTCAAACTAGAAAGTTAAGTTTGAAACAGCCAACGGAAGGCAAACACAAACATCCACGGCGTCGTTAAAATGAGGGCAGGCATTTCCCCAACGTGCTGACAACTCTGGAACCTCCCACCTGCCCTCCTGCTGCCTTTGTGGTTACCATGGGAGAGCGCTAAGGTTAAAACACTACTCTGGCACCAGCATCATCAGCAACAGCCATGAACTCTAAAGAGGGGAACTTGAAATAATCGTATCACCTTTTGATTGTTGATTATCTTCTTGGCTCTGTAGCCCAGGATGCTTGACAGTTAAAGGAAGTTTGAATTACCACTTTGCACTTTGACGAAAAAGTAATTGGTCTTTAGTGGTCAGTGCTCTGAGGGCCTCACTTGGGTTTAGGGACGTGACTATCAAAGAATGTCAGCAATGAACAAGGAGAAAGAATATGGTTTTTATGATTGGCTCTGCCACCTGTTCACTCCATGACTTCGAGGTTCAACTTCAGTAAAAAGAGGTTAACAATTAAATCAGTGTGTCAAAGTCTGGGCATGGTGGCTCAGGCCTGTAATCCCAGCACTTTGGGAGGCCGAGATTGGCGGGTTGCTTGAGTCCAGCAGTTCGAGACCAGTCTGGGCAACATGGCGAAACCCTGTCTCTACAGAAAAATACAAAAATTAGCTGGGCACAGTGCTGTGTGCCTATGGTCCAGCTACTCGGGAGGCTGAGGTGGGAGGATTGCTTGACCCCGGGAGGTGGATGTTGCAGTGAGTCCAGATCCATGCCACTGCACTGCAGCCTGGGCAACAGAGTGAGACCCCGTCTCAAAAAAGTAAAGTAAGTATGTCATGCATAATGACTTATAAAAGTCATGTGAATCAGTGTAAATTACAGTAAGCTCCATAAATTATGAAAAGCATGCAAAGCCCAACAAGCTTTTGTGAATCAGAGTCATCTCATTTATAAGTTCATCTAATGTAAACTTTAGTGGGAAGCCTATCTCCCTTAAAATACTGACAGAGTGATGTCTAACACGGCAAGCCCAGAACCTAGAGGAGAAGCTTAAGGGACTGCAACTGACCAGCCTGAGATGGGTGCTAGATGGTTCTGGAGCATGTCTGTGAGCCGGGTGCTTAACACTTCCCAGCTGCAATGTACCTACCTCCCTTGGCAGGTCTAACATGGAGACACTGTGAGGACCAAATAACTTCTACAAGAATGCTTTCAAAACTATAACCAAGACGGGGTATTGCTACGACTAATATTCTCTATGTAAGCAAATGTGATAGAAACATTTATGTTAGATTAAAATGCATGATTTCTAAGTCTACAAATATCTTAATTTGGTAACTTAACACTATGCTTTCCTCAGGGCAGGTTCAAGCTAATAATCTTTACTGCATTTTATTTCACTATTCAACTAGATATTTTAAGCAGGCAACATCTCAAAACTTCAGACCACAGTGTACATTCTTCAACCTGGAGATCGGCCGATGGTTATACAGACACATGACAAAAGAAATCCCTAAGGACACTCTTTACTTCCACTAAACCAAAAGCACAAGAAAGATACATCCAGAAAAATGCTCATGTATTTCCTTTCATTTCATCTGCTTATGGCCTCTCAAAAAGGCCACCAAGTTCTTGTCCCACATTCTTCCGGTTCTGCTCTCACTGAAGCAAAGTCACAATAAAGAAGAGTTGTTTAAAAAATACTCAGAAGTTAGTTAATCTGTAAAATCTCTGAAGAGAGTAAAAACATCTACTTTAGGCGGGGTGCCGTGGCTCACGCCTGTAATCTCGGCATTTTGGGAGGCTGAAGCAGGCGAATGCCTGAGGTCAGGAGTTCAAGACAAGCCTGGCCAACATGGTGAAACCCCATCTCTACTAAAAATACAAAAATTAGCTGGGCATGGTGGCAGGCACCTGTAATCCCAGCTACTCGGGAGGCTGAGGCAGGAGAATTGCTTGAACCCAGCAGGTGGATGTTGCAGTGAGCCGAGATCACGCCATTGCACTCCAGCCTGGGTGACAAGAGCAAAATTCCGTCTCAAAAACAAACAAACAAAAATCTACTTTAAAAAGTTAGTGTGATTCTCAAACTTCAGTGAGACCTTCTACATCTAACAAGCTGAACAAGTATCAACTGCTAATGCTGGAATGAAGTAAGCCATGTCTTAACACACAAAGGGCTGTCACTCAATGTTGTCAGGAAAGCTTTCTTTGATACTAAAAGCTAAAGTCCCAGAATTTACCACATAAACTTGCTCTGTTCCCAAAATATTCTCAGTATCAAAGTAACTGCCACTTTAAAATAGAAAATAAGAGCAATAAATAGTAATGGGCAATTAATCCAACAGAGTATAGGCTGTAATACACGTGTTCTAAAAGCAAATAAGGAAGAAAGTCTTTGTCCTTTAAACTGAAAGTAGTTATGGCAGGAGACACGTGTACAATCTTCCACCTACAAGTGTTTTCTGCTTGTAGTCTTTATGGTTAGGGAGACGGCTGGCCCTGCGGTCATCTAAGTTCATCTAATGAATCTTAAACCTTTGTTTTGCTATAGCTAAATGACTTATACCAAAATGATTAACATGCTGAACACATGATAAAAAAATATATATATTCTTCCCTTAAGAGACTTCAGAGAAAAAGGAAAAACTTTATGCATCACAGAATTTCAGCTGTTCAAAAAGTAGCCTCAAAAAAGATGCTAAAGTCAAATGAACTCACAGCAAGGATTCTAAGCAATTGTCACAGAGGCCATTGAAATTCTGAAGTCAACTTTTTATCTTCTGGAAGTACTCATATCATTCACATTGAACTTAAGTCTTTCTTGAATAAGGAGAGAATATAAATAAAATTGCTTTGTACTAAACAGTATTACACAAGACTTTTATTGTACTATCAGGGATGTTGAGGTAAATGTGGCCTTTATGCTTATATTATTGGATTAACTGCTTTGATCCTTTTGTAGATTAAAGACGATGTCTTGGCAGCAACAGCTCAAAAAATCAGCTTACCAGTTCTCGACACAAGCTCAGTGGGGTCTTGCTGTTGCACTTTCTCTAATGAAACCAAGAATTTACACCAAAACGAAAAATTATACTTTCTTTTTTGTCATTTGATTTAAGCAAAACTTTCCCCTGTAGTCCTTTAATTAGACACTAGAAACTATTTTGCCTACTTGTACTTTTCAGGAACTTAGGCTGTGCTCTTCCATTCTCACCCTACATTTATCTTCAAATATAAGTGAGATGGTCAGTTCAGAGAGAAAGGCTAGTGAATCAGAACATAAAACTAGTATTGCCAGAGTTATTTTCCTTTCCCAAGGAAAAGTAAGTCAAAAGGGTATTATTTAATTTCATTAAATTCATCTGACAAGTATTTATTGAACACCTACTATGCCCAAGAGACTTAAAGATGAAGAAGACATGAGACACACCCTTAAAGATTTAAGTAATAAAACCACTATCCATTCAGATTTTAAGTTCTCTGAAAATAAGGCTTGTGTCAAATCTTTTAGATCAGAAGCACGTGCTACCATAAAAAGTAGCTCTTCAAACGGTATATATTGATAATTATGATGAAAAAAGTAGTTTACTGACAGCCTTAAAAAAATTACACACACGCCATCCTAACAAATCATACTGACAGGTTTCCGTAAATAAAAAATACTTGCTGAGCCAGTAGGTTACATATTCATTTATCTAGAAAGACCTGTGCTGGCATCAGTCAGGTAAATAAAAACCCTCTGCCTTCAGTTTGACAAGTATTAAATACAACGAGAACATCCAGAGATACTTGAGATGGTCACACTTACCGGAGGCTTGTTTAACTTTGGTCTGTCATCCTGCAATGAAAAGATAAGGCACATTATGGAATTTAAAATCTATGAAAGTACCACTTCCAAAATGCTGACTTTGAGACTTTTTAAAATTATAATTCAGTAATTACCATTTCAGATTCAACATTTAGCTATTAAACACAAAGTTTGATCCATCTGATTTAACAGCAAAAATTAGTAGCAGATTAAGTGCCAAGAGATATTTTCTATCTAGAGTTCCAAAGTTTCGAACAGCACCCATGACAGCCCTCTGTACATGTTGATGTGCACACACATTTATTAGACTCAGATTGCGACACGTAATTCAGGGAGGAGCTGAAGACTGATTCTTCCCTTCTGTCCTCTCAAATTCCATTTGAGATTGTGCATGTATCTCTTACGTGTATGATATCTTCAGTTAAGCCCTGCAGTCTCCCAGTTTTAGAGTCATAAACTATTTCAACTTCAGGCTGAAGCTGTCAAAAATACAGTGTGTTTAAAGGCTGGCCAGGGGGAAGCCCAGTGGGCAGGTGAAGCAGAAGTGCCACAGTCAGGGCCTGAAACCTGACCCACAGCTGGAAACAAGGATGGGATCAGGCATGTGTAAGGGCAGGCCTCCCTGATGACCCTAAGACACTTTGCCTTTGTGAAGTATGGGATGAAAATATCGGGGCAAATAAACTTGTCAGATGAATGAAGCTTACTCCCTCAAAGTACATATCTCCTACCACCAAAAACAAAATCAAACAAACCTCCCAACTCAATGAAGTTGTTCTCAAATGGATTTCCTACTTTCGAGCCTTCTACAAAGAACCTAATGTAACCTCTTCTTCATTCACAGTCATTACAGGGATCATCAGTGGTATATGATAAGACGTTTCCTATATTCTTTAAGAGTTTCTCAGTTTGCTCACTTAGAATGAGGCTATTTGCCTCTCCATTTTTTTCTTACGAGAGCAGAGCGGGCTCCTAGCAGGCCTTTGTCCCCTTCTGGCGGGCTGCTAACCATGCACCACAAGTGGGAAGGCAGGACGGAGCCAGGCACTCCCAGAGGTGGACAGGGCAGCTGGGTGTGCGGCCCCAGGATCCACTCCAGAAGCTCAGAGCGCTCGGCAACTTCTTTCCAAGTTTTCAGCGATTTTCCTGATAACTTAGGTTGACAGACTAGTAACATTTAACATGGTCATTTACAACTGCCACAGAGGGGTCTAAAACCATAACACAGCACAGTGTTTATAGAAAAGCCAAATTAGGACTAGGTGCGGTGACTCACACCTGTAATCCTAAAACTCTGGGAGGCCTAGGTAGGTGGATTACCTGAGGTCAGGAGTACAAGGCCAACCTGGCCAACATGGCGAAACCCCATCTCTACTAAAAATACAAAACAATTGGCCAGGCATGGTGGCCTGTGCCTGTAATCCCAGATACTTGGGAGGCTGAGGCAGGAGAATTGCTTGAACCCAGCAGGTGGAGGTTGCAGTGGGCCGAGATCGCGCCATTGCACTCCAGCCTGGGCAACAGAGCAAGACTCTGTCTCAAAAAAAAAAAAAAAAAGAAAAGAAAAGCCAAATTAGGCCAGCGTTTTCCAAAAGTTGGTCAATGAATTGGTCCAGAGCTGATATTCTCGAAGGTCTGGGGTACAGTGAGTGGAATATGGACAATGTGCTAGTTCTACAGAAGGCAGAGCTTATTCATTTCACATAGCTCCGTTTTCATATTTTTTAAATCATTTTTTAGAACTAAAATATCCTTGGCCTAATGAAAGTAGAAGTGGGGTTCTTAATAAAAATATTTTGGTCAGAAAAGGAAAAGCAATGCTGGGTTGATTCTCCCCACCTTGTAAAACGTGCTGCCCCATGGAATTTCTAGGACTGAGCAGACTCCCCAGTGCATGGCTGTGGGGTGGAGCCTGCTGACTAAAACGAAGTGCCAGTAAACAATGCAACCAGGCCAGGTGTGGGGGCTCACGCCTGTAATCCCAACACTTTGAGAGGCCGAGGTGGGTGGATCGCTTGAGTCCAGGAGTTTGAGACCAGCCTGGGCAACACGGTGAAACCCCGTCTCTACAAAAACTATGAAATTTATCAGGCGTGGAGGTGTGTGCCTGTAGTCCCAGCTACCAAGAGGCTGAGGCAGGAGGATGGCTTGAGCCCAGGAGGTTGAGGCTGCAGGGAGCCATGATCGTGCCACTGCACTCCAGCCTAGGTGACAGAGTAAGACCTGTCTCAAAAAAAAAAAAAAAAGCAACAGTGAAATGCAAAGGCATTTTTGGTCAATTTATTTATAACAAAAAATGGTGTCCTAAAATCAGGAGTTGTTTTTGCTTTACTCCTTTTAAAATGTGTATACATGCAAGCTTACAGACTAGGGTAAGGTCATCTGATAGCCTTAAATACAAATAAGAAAGGGCCCCCAAAATGTACTTACTGGATGGAGCTCCCCAATGATGAATGTTTTGGACATTTCCCTGGCATCTGTAGAGTGCCCGACATCCTCAAAGTTCTCAGTAGCGTCACCTCCAGCTTGTTCCCTTAAAACTTCTTCCCCACCAGGATGCTGTTCAAAGGAGAGGTAGAATAAAAATTTTTTTTTCAGGCAAATGAATTAAGAGAAAACGGCCAGAATTTATTTAACCAAACAGGTGACTCCTTCAGAAGACACAGATGACAACAGGAGACTGTAACTTGTCCATAAATGTGGATTAAAACAACACAGGCCTTTATATTCCATTTCCATCATGCAAGTACAATAGGCCTAGGCAGCAGAATCACTTGGGCCCAAGTTCAAAGCCAACCTGGGCAACATTGTGAGACCCCATAACTATAAAATACAATTTTAAAAAATTAGCTGGGCACGGTGGCATGCCCCTGCAGTCCCAGCTACATGAGAGGCTGAGGTGGGAGGATGGCACAAGCTCAAGGGGCTGAGGCTTCAGTGAGCACTGACTGCACCACTGCACTCCAGCCTGGGTAACAGAGGGAGACCCTCAAAAAGATAAAAGTAAAAAAAAATTTAAAAACAACCTTTCCCGGCCGGGCACGGTAGCTCACGCCTGTAATCCTAGGCAGATCACTTGAGTTCAGGAGTTCGAGACCAACCTGGCCTACATGGCGAAACCCCGTCTCTACAAACAATACAAAAATTAGCCAGCCGTGGTGGCGGGCACCTGTAGTCCCAGCTATTCAGGAGGCTGAGTCTTGAGAATCGCTTGAATCCAGGAGGCCGAGGTTGCAGTGAGCTGAGATTGCGCCACTGCACTCCAGCCTAGGCAACAAAGTGAGACTCTGTCTCAAAAAAAAAAAAAAAGAGAGAGAGAAAGAAAGAACCTTTCACTAATAACATAAGTTGCTTCCCCATGTCACTCATACAGCTTAGTAAAAGCATGAGGCTCGTGTCCTTCATCCTTTGGTAATGTCTGCTTGGTTTTTCCATCAGGCTCTGAAAATTGCTCTTATTCTCTACCCAATCTATTTTTTCTTGACTCCTGCACCTGAGACTGACTTCTCTGACATCTTAGTCTAAGTGTGGCCTCAAGAGCTGGCATGCCTGAGATGACAATTCACAAGAGGCACGTGTGTGTCACTTCCCTCTGGAAAGCACCCTGCGTGCCGGCAATGCACGGGCAGCACAGACTGTCAGATAGATGAGTCCCTGCCTTTGCAGAACTCACTTTCTGGTAGGTGAAAACAAAACAAAACAAGTAACTTGCTGAAGATGCTGCCACCAGGACACAGTGCTGCCAGGACACAATGGAGGCACGGAGGCAGGGGTTCAACTCCACACTGGGGAGAGGCGGGAAGAGCCTCTTGTGGAATAAAAGAGTTTTAGTGCTTTCAGCTGCTTTAATATGTGAAACAAGGATGGTCATGATGCAGGGAGGGAAATTTTTTCTCCAAGATGATTGACAAGTGGGGCTTAGTCACAGGACAGAGGTAAGGAGGTCTGGGGATTCTCAGGCAAGGGAAGCAGCTCTCAGAGTAATAAAAAAGAAAGTGGAGCTTGGGCAAAGCATCCTAAATACGTACTTTTGTAGGAAAAAAAAAAAACTTCTTTAACTGAGCTTGAATGTTATTTTAGATTCATCCTGACCTTGAGCAAGTCACCTGCAAGTGTCCAACAACTGGACAAAAACCGGTCTCCCGTGCAGAGTCGACTGTGGTCAGTCCTTAATTTCTCCCAGTAATGAAGACATCAGGGCACATCACATTGTAGGAAGGTGGATCATTATTCTGATTTGAAACTGTTTCTCTTCCTACTTGGTCTAAACATACCTAGTGCTAAGGACATCCACTCTTTTTTTTTCTTTTTATAACATTTATCCATCTATGCTGCAGAAAAACTGGGAAGCACAAAGAAAAAAATTAAAATCACCCATCATCTTGCCTCCAGAGAGCCAGACATACACACACACGTATGTGTATGTAATGTTGGATAGAAACTGTGATCGTTATCCTATGCATTGTTTAAGAAAATAAAAAGGAGGTGATACACGGTACAGAGGCAGAGGTGCCTAGTGGTTACCACTCACTCTGTGAACTTGGGAAAACACGCATGTAGTTTTTGAGGATGAAATGTATGAACATATGTGTCTGGCACATCGTTTATGCTCAGTAACTATTACCCAGCATTTTTATTAAACACTTTCCAGTGTCTCTATGTTAGTCTGTTTTGTACTGCTATGAAGAAATACCTGAGACTGGATCATTTACAAAGAAAACAGGGGTTACTTTGGCTCTCAGTTCTGCAGCCTGTACAAGCACGGCACCATCATCTGCTCGGCCTCTGGTGAGGCCTCGGGAAGCTTTTACACACAGTGGAAGGCCCGGGGGAGCCCACACATCTCATGGCGAGAGAGGAGGTGGTCCCAGGCTCTTTAAACAACCAACTGTGCCTGAACTAACAAAGTGAGAAGTCACTCACTACTGTGAGGACGACACAAAGCCATTCATAAGGGATCTGCCCCCATGACCTAAACATTCCTGCTAGGCCCACCTCCAACCCTGGAGGCCACATTTCAACACGAGGTTTGGAGGGAACAGGTGCAAACCATGTCAGTCACTAAGTATTCTTCCTCAACGGGACTTTGACATGGCTACATGCTGTTACATTGTATAGGTATTCCCCAATTTACTGAAATGTCTTCTACTGGGGCCATTTAGATTATTAAAAGTCCACCTTAAACAGGCATGGGAATGCACGTTAGATGTGCAGACAACAGAATGGCTACCTCAAAGCCAACCCGAAACTTCTGGATTCCTCGCCAAGGCCGCAGCAATAAAAACATGGTTTTGTTGATTCCAGAAAAGTCTGCTTAAGGTTGGACACTTCCACTCACCTACTGAGTAGAGAGAAGCCACATGGTGAGATATAAAATGACTCAGCCAGGACCCACAACTATGTAAACTCACAGACTGCTGTTACTCGCGTAGGGACCGCTGAACTCAGGAGCTGCCGTAACCTTTGATTCCTGTTAAGGATATGTCAGTGGAGACAAATCGCCCAGAGTCAATCATTATTTGCCAGGGACAGCCGATATTCAAAGGACGACTTCGAGTGAGGTTAAAAACATGGACTTGGCCCTTTATAAAGAATTGCAGACTTAGACAAGTTTTTAGATACAGAATTCTGATCTTTACAGTGCTAAAATGGAGAAAATACACATTCAATTTCATGGGGTAATTCGACAGTCTTAATCTGAAACAGAAGTACAACAGGGCAACTCCTCACCTTAATTTTTGACCAAGAACAGCAACAAGGGATAGGTATGTATGAATCTACCTATCGACCTCTGGTTTTTACCTTGCCTAAACCATTTGTGGGGCAATTTTCTAACAAAAAAAAGAGAGAGAGAGAGAAACATCTTGGATTATATTGGTTTCACTGATAACTCATGTAAAATTTTAAAGATTTAAAAAACTAAAAAAAAAAAAAAAACATAGCTTAGAATAAACCAACTGATACTAAAATATTTTCACTCCATCCTAAAGGTCTATCTTAATAATTGGTAGGAAAATCAAATCCTAAAAATTGATATTTTGGAAAAAATAACTCATCTTGATAAGACAGTAAAAGATGAGGGTGGCTTTTTGTAATATCTAATATTTTCCTTGAAATATATGTATTACGGAGAGAGAGAGAGAGACACTTGGCCAAGTAAACTGAATCTAAATCATGTTTTGAAACTTGTCAATCTTCTCACTCTTGTTAGTAAATACATGCAGCAATTTTAATAAGCACACATCACTTTTTTTTTTTTTGAGACGGAGTCTCGCTGTGTCACCCAGGCTGGAGTGCAGTGACGCAATTTCAGCTCACTGCAACCTCCGCCTCCCAGGTTCAAGCAATTCTCCTGTCTCAGCCTCTGGAGTAGCTGGGACTACAGGCTCCTGCCACCACACCCGGCTAATTTTTGTATTTTTAGTAGAGATGGGATTTCACCAGATTGGTCAGGCTGGTCTTGAACTCCTGACCTCAGGTAATCCACCTGCCTCGGCCTCACAAAGTGTTGGGATTACAGGCGTGAGCCACACATTTGGAGACTAAAGAAAATGCTCTTCTTTGCCTGTCAGCATTCCGAAGAGACAAAGAAAAATTGGGAATGCTGGTGTTTATGCCATCTTGGTTATGCCCAGAGATAAACGTGTGGCAGCGGTGTATGTCCTAACCTTTGGGCAGGTTATAGCACTTGGGGGTGGCCTGAAGAAAAGGCAAGGCAGAAAGTAGTAGAATAACAGGTAAGTAAACTTATCTGATGATTATCTAAAAGATTTAAGAAAAAGACCAAAATGTGTGGTTACACATAGGTAAGATTAGAGGTAACAAAAGAGGTGAAATTCTCCCAAAGAGCCTGAGCCAAATGGAAGCTGTGGATCCACTTCGGTGAAGTCAGTAGCAGAAATCTGTCCTCCATAACGCACTCCTTGCTAAGCCTCTACTCATGCGACCATGTGTGGGAAGTGACCAGCTGTAGCGCCCAGAGAGAGGGAGAAAGGTGGGGAGAGGATGTGGCGGGACAGTAAGGAGGACCCAAAAGTGGGGATGGGCATGGAGATGCAAAGCTGTTTCCACGTGAGCTGACCCTAACGGTCTTCCGTCTTTCCAGAGGAAGATTTCCATTTGTTTTTGTTATTATGCACTTGAGTTAATTCACCCAACAAACACACATGAACGTCTCCATGTGGCAGCCACAGTCGGAGCCAAGATAGCGACGGCTCCCGCCTTGGGGAGTTCACAGCCGGAGAGATGAAACATGAATAACTATGACCATGCCACTGCAAGTGAAAGGAAATGTCCTCAGATGAAAGAGTTTAGTGCCATGAAGAATATGACACAGGAATGTCACCCACACAAAGGGGTCAGGACGGGCCCTGCTGAGCTGTACCACAAGGTGGGAGCTGCAGTCAACAAGGGCCAAGAGGTGTCTGGGGAAGGTGTTGCAGGGGCAGGGAACAGCGAATTCAGGACCTGGGAGAGAAGGCCTCACAGGGCCCCAGGGTAGGAGAAAGGGCCAGGCCGTGTGCTGCTTTTGCGCCTCTCCAAGGATTCTGATCTTTGTCCTGTGAGCAATGAGAGGCCATGGTAAGGATCTAAGTGGGGGAGGTAACGCGATCAGATTTAATTTTAAAATATAACCCAGGCTTCAGAGTGGACAGCAGACAAAAGGGCAAGAGAGAGTGAGGGAAGGCTGTTCTCTGCAGCCACTCCAGAGGGTAGGGTGGGGGCAGCTGCAGGTGCAAGGGTGTGCACGGTGTGAGGCAGAGTGGACGAGAGGGCTTCTGGACGGTAAGGATGGTGGGGGAGACAGGAAGTGCCACTGGAGCCAATGTTTGGTTTGCACAACTGAATGGAAGATGGGGCCAAATGCTGAGAACAGGTGTCAGGCAGAGAGACCAGGTTTAGGGCTAAACCACTTACTGGAACTCACTCATCGTGCCCACATATCTTGTAGCTCCTAATGCCTCCCACATGCTTTTGCAAAATCTCCACTTTGTAAGTTACCCAAATATACCTTGTTCTCGACAGCATATGAGAATCCCCAGATACAACCCAGGGAATACCAATACAATAACTGGAAATGGCTTTTGCTTTTTGCATCTATAAAGGTTAGCTATGGGAAAATAAACAGGAAATATGCTTTAAAAGATTGAAGGTCGGCACAGTCTAAATTCAGAAGACATTAACTGCCACACCCCTACCCAATATTAAGTGACTTTCAGGAAGACACAGTACACCCCTGCATTGTAAACAGTAATGTCGGCTCCCAGCTCCTGTCGCTCCATGGCTTTATACAGCTCACACATAAAAGTTCGCAGCAGAATTTTGCACAGTGGTTCTCTTCTTGAATTGCCTTCTTTATTTGACTTCCAGGGGAACAGGCTGCGCTTGTGTTCTTCCAACCTTCTCGGCCACCACAGTCTCCTGATCGTCTACGTGTCTAAACACAGGAGCACCCTGGGGCTTAGTCCCTGGTCCTCACCCCTCCTCCATCTGCGTTGGCTCTCCTGATGATCTTATCAAGTCTCCCCACTTAGAGAATCATCTGTCAGCCAAGGAAAGCAGTGGAAGAGCCCCAGGTCCCTCCCACACACAGCAGCTACTCAGTACTTCCACTCCATAGCTAACGCACACTCCAGCGTAACAGGACCAAATGGCATGTCTCACTTTCCCCCCCAAAATACATTCCTTCCAGTCTTTCATTCATGGGAAATGCTGCCACCACACACCCAGTTGCTGCAGCCAAAAGCCTAGGAGTCAAGTTTTATTCCTCTTTCTTTCTTCATCTATTCCATCAGCCAATCCAGTTGGCAACCTTCAAAACAGACTGAGAATCTAACCACCTCTCACCATTTCCCCTGCTACCACCCAGGGACAACAGCAATTGTCACTGAGCTGGTCTCCCATCCTCCCTAGCATCAGTTCCCCTGAGATCACCATGCCATGAAGACTTTTAGAAGCTGATTATGGTACCCTGGGAAAGGATCATGCTGGCGTAGTCTAGAGGGGTGGCAGTAATGGTGATGCAGAGGTAGAAGATAAAGTAGGGGAGTTTCAGAGATGAAACAGATGCCTTCAGTGATATTCTAACAATAACAGGTTCCCACTGCTGTTAACAAACATCCAGTATTTGCCATGTCCTACGAGGCCCTTGCTCATGGTCATGGCCGCACAGCCTCTGGCAGGCCCTCAAGCTGGCCACACTCGGTCCCCATCTCAGAACCCAACATCTGCCTTCTGCTTGGGATGCTGGTGTCCCAGACCTTTACAAGATTTCATCCATCACCTCACTTATGCTCTGCTCAAACGTTAACACCTCAGAGCCCTCCCCTGATTTCCCCATCTAAAGCAGCCTGCCTGGGTGTGGTGGCTGACGCCTGTAATCCCAACACTTTGGGAGACCAATGTGGGCGGATTGCTTGAGGCAAGAAGTTCAACATGGCAGTGAGCTATGACTGCATCAGTGCACTCCAGCCTAGGCAACAGAGCAAGACCCCATCATTCATTAAGTTAAATAATTAATGAAAGCAGCCTGCCTGTGTCCCCACACTATTGCCTTTATCCTTTACTGCTGAATTTCCCTCTCAGTACTTGTCACTACCTACAATTATTGTCAGCTCTCATATCCATGGGTTCCTTACCCATAGATTCAACCAACCATGGATGGAAAATATCCAGGAAAAAAAAACTGCTTCTGTACTGAACATGAGCAGGCTTCTTTTCTTGTCAATATTTTCTAAACTATACAGTATAACTGCTTATCTAACATTTACATTAGGTATTATAAGTAATCTAGATTTAAAATATTCAGGAGGATGCATATAGGTTATATGCAAATACTACATCCTTCTACATCAGGGACTTGAGCACCTTCGGGGTTTGGTATCGAGGGAGGTCCTAGAGGACTCCCTGGAGCACACCTAGTGACAGCGACATTTCATATCAATTTGTTTCTAAGATTCATGGATCTGTCTCGTTCATCACTGTTTCTCTAACTCTTAGTTCAATACCCATAAGTATTCATTAGATAAATAAATGAGATAAGCACAGATCATTCTTACACATTGGTTTTGTAACTATTATATATAACCAGTTCAGTGGCTGATGGGAACTTTCCCTCTCATTCCAACTCCTCCAGTTCATAGCACTCTACTTTTCCTGAGCTCTAACAGTTCTTCCCATTCAGATCACATGATTTTGTACCTAACTGCTGTCTGATTCAGTTCATCAAAATATTTTACTGTCTACTATGTGCAAGGCATTGTGTGGGACAGAAAAAAGTACATGAGAAATCAATGTGATCCAATCTTGAAGAAGCATACAATTCATTTGGGGATAAAGAAATAGCACAGAAGAGACTTCTGGCCTTCCCTGAGACAGCCTCGTAGTTCTGACTGTCTACAGATAACCCAATGGGTCCTAAACTCACAGCAGCTGAGATATCACTGAAGTGTGGATTTGAGTGACTTTCCCTGAGGGCAGGAATGAACGAGCCCCATAGCTACCACGGGTACCTCTCTGACTGTCCAGCCCTCATCCCACAGTGCAGTTTGATGATTCTCACCTTATCTTTTTTAATTTTTAAAAATGTTCCCCAGATTTATCAAGGTATACTTAAGAAATAAAAATTGTATATCTGTAAGGAATACAGTGTGATGCTTTGATACACATATACATTGTGAAATGATTCAATCAAGCTAATCACCATATCCATCACCTCATGTACTTATCGTGTGTGTGTGTGTGTGTGTGTGTCTGTGTGTGCGGTGAGATCACTTAAGATGTATTTTCCCAGCAATCTTCAACTACACAATACATTAACATTAACTGTAGTTACCTTGTGTGCAAACTATCTCCAGAACAAGAGTTTGCCACAAACAAAACTACTCTGGCATAATACACTGCTGTCAACTGACTCATGCAAGGAGAGGCCAACATAAAAGCTGAAGATGGCCAAGGACCAAATGAGTCTCCTATGACTCTGTGGCAGGTTTTAGGATCAAGCCTGACCTGTTTCACCATCTTGCCAACCCTAAGGCATAAAGAGATGTAGAAAGTAAAAAGTTTCCTCTTTAAAGCTCCCCTTCTTGTTAAAGAATAAATCATAAGTGTTAGAAATAAAAGATTATTTTAAAGACTAACTTTCTTCAAGCCTCCTTGCTTTGTGCTAATAACTCTTCGCTAAGCCCTATCCTATGTAACTGTTGGACATGCTCACAGACACGTTCCAGCTCACAGCCTATGCCCCTTTCTCATTTGGAATTGTTATTGCTTCCTTAAACCTTTCCTAAGCAACTTTTTTGTTCTTCTTTGCACTTACCTATTTAGGAAAGTTTTAGGCAATTAGCAAACTGGGTATCAGTTTAAGAGTGTGAGGTCCTGCTCCAGCCAATGGATGCAGGACACAGCAGTAAGGACGACCCAAATGTGTAAGGGATAAATATGTCTGCTTTTCCTTTGTTCAGGTGTGCTCTCGCCATTGTTCCATCTGCCATTGAGCACTCTTTCTGCAGAAAGTAAAGATTGCTTTGCTGAGAGATCTTCTGTCTCCACGCTGACATTTCCTCATGGTACCAATTATCTATTTCTAACAATTCTGGTATTTCTAACAAGAGGTAAAGTGAAGAAGTTCCTGTCTGGATAATGACAAGGCAAAGAACACTTGCAAGCAGAGTTTCTCTTATTTACACTAATTTAATATAAATTAAGAGTTTTATGGTGGCCAGGCACAGTGCCTCATGCCTGTAATCCCAGTACTTTGGGAGGCCAAGGTGGGCAGATCACCTGAGGTCAGGAGTTCAAGACCAGCCTGGCCAACATGGTGAAACCCCTGTCTCTACTAAAAATACAAAAATATTAGCCAGGTGTAGTGGTGGGCGCCTGTATCCTCAGCTACTTGGGAGGCTGAGGCAGGAGAATTGCTTGAACCCGGGAGGCAGAGGTTGCAGTGAGCTGAGATCGCGCCACTGCACTCCAGCCTGGGCGACAAAAGCGAGACTCCATCGCAAAAACAAAATAAAACAAAACAAAACAAGAGTGTTTTATGGCTTTAGTCCTTGTTTTTACTATCATTAAAAATCTGGTGTCTGAACCTTTTCAGTTACACTTCATGTAATGTGAGAAACACAGTTGTAATTGTACTTGTAAAGCTGAGGATTTATCAAGGTCAACGGTCCACCAAATACGTACACACAAAAATGAAAGGAACACAAATATGGCAGAAAATGAAGTGTTAGCTGAATGGTATCAATATCTTCAAGGAAAGACGAGGTCATCTTTGCTAGGAAGACAGTCAAGGGAAGAAGCCCCTGTGTGCTGAGTGACCGACTGCAGGGTAAGGTCACCCCTCTGCCCAACACCAGTCATCCCAATAAACGGCACTTCCTGCACCTCTGCACTATTCAATGATCTAAGAGGTACAGCCCTGGTTTCCTAAGAAATAAAAGAGTTTAAAAAGGAAGAAAATACTGTTCTTACAAACTTGGTAAATTATTCTTCACTGGGCACCAAATATCCATAATGAATTAAGCACTATTTACAGTCCTTTAGACAATGCTAAAACACAGAAACAAGCTTTTCATTTCATCCTTAATTAATAGCACCAAGCCAGTATTTTCAGATAAACACTGCTGAGTGACCTGCTGTGAAAAATCAACACACTTAAGGCTGATGGCCAACACAGAGCTCATCACCTACGAAGCTGGCCTAGCCATGGCCCTGGCCCTGCCTCTTTCTAAATATACTCTAGCAGTAAGGATTTGCTTTAAACTGAAAAAATGCTCAATGCAGGTGGGATTCACCTGCTCCTGGGATTCTTCCTGCAGGAGAGATGCCAAGGCTTTCAGGGCCAGCTCTACACTCACAGCTCCCCCGGGGATCACAACAGGCTTCCTTCCTTCATACCTACGTAAGAACCTCGCTGAGAAGACACGTGGCCCACTTAATGCCATGGAGCTCAGTGGTTTCCACCAAGGTCACACAAAAAAGACCCAAAACTTCCGGGCAATATTGGCATGCTCCATGGATGGCACGCCCAGGACTGTTCACATGGCACAGCCAATCCCTAGAAGGCCTTCTTCATTTGCACGCCATTCTCCAGTTCCCAAATGCTCCCTACTTCAGTAATAAGTAACAGCGAGAGAGTGCACACGTGGCTGAAATGAAAATAAGGAGTCCACTTTCCCATACAAGAAAAAATGAATAGCAGAGTAAAATAGCAGAAGGTGATTTATAATAGCACAATAGTGCGAATATGTCACAGTCAGCTGTAAAATAAGTACAATCAATAAAGACATGATCTTGGGATGGGTTTGTATGTTGAGGCCAAAAATGAGAAAATATACACAACGAGCGATGTTTCCACTTCTTTTTAGAATGAGGCCAAAGAGAAATGCTAAATAAATGTATTATCAGAGATTCCACAGTATAAAGGATTTTTAAAACTGCAAGAAAATTCTATTTTCTACTTAAGAGTGTACACTAAAAGTGGATCTATAAAAACTGGCAAGATAAAATAAATTTGATGCTACTTGATACAGATGATTTCAATAAATAATAAATTCTTAGTGTGAAGGCAATAATCGTAAGGAGAAAGAAAATGCTGTGGGTAAAATCAGTCACTCTAGGTTTAAATTTGCAGTCTATAACTGTTACTTATTCAGAAGCTGGTCACTGGGTGAAAACAATTACCAGGCCCATTCTTCATTCCTGTTGTTTCTAGGGCCGTTTTATAGTTCCTTAGATACTCTACCCAGAAAGTAAAAATGGGTCTAAACTATATTTTTGGAATTGTCTTTGCCAGCTATATTCTTCAAATAACTAGGTCAAATGAGATTATCTTAAGCTTGATACAGAATAATATTTTTGTTTAATGTTGCCCTTAACTCCTAAACTTGCTACATTTTAGTGGCCTTGGAGAAACAAGTTATAAAATCTCAAAGTCAAAGGTTAATAGTCTGGCTCAATTGACAGCAGAGGCTTCCGTTCCTGTAAAGGAAACCAGGGAGGGCCTCTGGCTGCAGCCGCCAGCTGGTCTTCCTCACTCCAATCCTTACCCCACTTTTGTCCCCTGCATATATTGCTGCTGGGATCTCATCCTCAAATATTGTTTTGACCATTTCTTGCACCCTCCTCAAAAACCTACGGTGGAGAATTTCTGCAGCTGAATCAAATGCCTCTGGAACTTCTCGAAGAGAGCGTCAACACCTGTGCAGCACAGGAGGTACCCTTCGCTGAACAAATCAGGTGAGGGGGACGGGGGCAGAATTGTTCATTGCTCCAACCTCTGTTTCTCCTTTCCTCCCTAATACTTAAAACTCTGAGCTGGCAATGGCCAGCAAAGAAAGATGTTACAGATACTTCCCAGCCTCCTTGCAGCTACATATCTCATGTGGTTAAACTCTGGCTCATGGAATGGAAGAATCTTCCAGAAGTCTTCCTTCTGGAGTGGTGGATCCTCTGTGCCCTGTCTTCCTACATCCTGCTGCCTGGAGTTGAGATACCGCCTCCGAGCACCAGGATGAGGCTGTCCCCAGGACAGGCCGAGAAGGGAGCGGGATGCAGTTATCACACAGCTCTGGTGGCAAAGATCACTTCTTTAGGGCAAATAAACTCCTGTCCTGCTTAAGCCAGTTATTAGAGGATCTCCTGAGCCTAATCCTAATTACTACATCAATCATTTAGTCAAGAAAAGCGACCTGTGTAAACATGCAGAAGCATCTGAAACTCACGAATACACAGTCCCGAGCCTCGAGAAGCTTCCTACCAATCAGGGTTTGACATGCAGCAAGCAACAAGAGGAACATGAAGGGGCATCCGAATTGTTGCCTGAACACAGCAGAGTCTGGAAAAGCGGGAGCTATTAAAAAATAACCTCAGCCCCTTTAGAATAGTTAGGATGTGGATAATAGAGCAGATAAATAAAGATGAAGAAGCTGAAAAGGAGAGGCTTGAAGAACATGCTGGAGGAGCCATCGCCACACAGTAGGGTGGCCGGGGAGGACCCGGCGGTGCGCAGACCAGATACCCCAACACCAGCGCGGCACCGGGATCTGACCCAGCCCAGAGGCGTCTCCAACCCCATTTCTCCCCCTCGACCCAACACAAGCTCCAGCCTTAATACTTAACTCCCTCAGCTTCCTGCACAGCCCACTATCCTCCACCTCCTCTGTGAGCCCGGCATCAAAACCAGGCAACTGACCTGGAGATCTTGACTCCAAACGGTGGGGTGAAGATGAAAAATCCCAGAGGCTTAGAGGTGCAAAGGACCTTCAGAGACTCAACATCCTAAATTTTCAGACAGAGAAAATGGGACACAGAGGAATGAAGCCCAGTGCCACACTGATAGCTCACGAGGGAGGTGGGACGGGAACCCTGCTTTCTGACTTTGAGAGTTCAGTTCCCCCCACCTTTTTTTCTGAACATGCAAATAAAATGACCATTTTTACATTTCTGAACAAAGTATCTTTAAATATAAAAAGATGTCTTAAAAATAAAGTTTCTTCATAAATTTCCCTTTTGAGAATTTGGGAGAAAACTTCACAGACTTCTAAACCTCAAGAAATTTTGTCATCTGCCCTGCCTTTCTGGGTCTTACGAAGTACAAAAGATTCAGCACACACACACACACACACACACACACACACACACACACACACACACACACACCCTTCTGTCAGGGTTCCACTTGACTACAAGGTTGTCCCTATTAAACAGTCAAAAGCGTATGCAAAACGACACTACAATATGACAATCTGCAGCAGGTCAAAGTCATGCCTTCGGAGGGTTTGCAAAACCAAGCAAAAATGAACCGAACCCAGGGGAATGAACGCAGGCCGCCTGACTCCACAACAGGTCTCCTAACCACTGTATGTACTAAGAGGAGAGCCACTTTAACAGGGGTCTAAGTCCAGATGATTCCTGTGTCCCTCAGGCACAGTCTATCTGGCAGCTACCCATCTGCAGGATTAAGTCATATAATTAATTAGTAGACTCCTTGGCAAGTAAGAGAACTTCGAGAAAGACAACCATAACAAAAAACCCTTTTCACCTAAATGCAATGCTAAGTGACTGAAGTCCATCCATTCTGGAGTTTTAAACAGGATCTTTCATTCCAAATGCTTAACATACCAAAAAAGGTGGAGTACAGAGATTGTCCATAAACAACAAGTAGGCAAAAACAACCTTATTTAAAGAGCTTATCTGCAATAGTTAAGCCCAAAATGAAAACAATTCAAAAGAGTTTGGAGAATGAACAATTGATGCAAGATTTAGAATGAGATAACAAGATGCCCTGACCAAGCATTTCCTATCATTTCTAGATGCTGTTTTTCTAACGGGAAAGGGTGATGGCCTCAAAGTTGGTTTGAGTTCATCAGACTTCTGTCCTGCTCCATTGTGGACTCTGTGGAGGGGCCAGCATCTGCATGGGGCACCAACTCAGGGCTTCATATCCACCCTCTCACTGTAACCCCATAAGCCTTGATGGAATTACTTCCCATTTCACCTAGAAGGTCATGGCATGAAACTAAAGAGGCCCCTCTGGCAGTCACCCAGCTTGCCTATGGGACCCACAAACTCATTCAAACATCTGATGAATGCCAAGCCATGCTCTGTTGCTACCAAAATGGCAAAGTCATGGCCCCACCCTCAAGAAGTTAGAGTCTAGTAAGGAAACTGACATGTAAACAGATAGCTAAATGTGGCGAGCATCAGGTGCAGGAGTCATGGCACAAAAGATGGAGGGATTAACTCTCCCAGGAGTGTGAGGCAGAGAAAAGGCCCAGGAGGGGTCACTCAGGAGGCAACGCTTAGACTCTGTGTGAACATTTCAGCAGGAGCTCGCCAGGTGAGCAAGGGGAGGCATCCCAAGCCTGGGACACAGACACATAGAGGCCCTGAGGCAGAACACGACGGTGTCATGGAGGATACAGGGGTAACTTTATATGGCTCAGGTGAGGGCTTGGGTCTCCAGTGAGAAATTAACCCAGAAAGCCCAGACTGGAAGACAGCACCTGGAGTTTCTGCCGAAGATCTCTGCATTTCATAGCCTGAACAAATGCCTTCAATTTCTCTCCTTTCCACTCTAGCAGCCAGGGAAAAAGTCTAGGGACAAATAACGATGAATATCAGTGGGTAACATCTAATAAATTCTCACTGTGTATAGGGAAGTGTTCTGAGCACTTGTGTGGACCCTTCTAAAGCTCATAAGCCCAAGAGGCAGGCATTACCATTACTATCCCCACTTTACAGACAGAGGTGACGGAGCCAGTTAGGGGAGGCCCTGGGGAATGAACGCAGGCCGCCTGACTCCACGCCAGGTCTCCTGACCACTGTGTGTACTGAGAGGAGAGCCACTTCGCTGAGATCTGCTAACAGGGGTCTAAGTCCAGATGATTCCTGAGTCCCTCAGGCACAGTCTCTCTGGCAGCTACCCATCTGCAGGATTAAGTGAATTAATTAGCAGACTCCTTGGCAAGTAAGAGATGTTCGAGAAAGATCAGTTCACTTTTCCTTCTTCCCCATCCCCATTTTATATTGCCACAGAGACTATGTATAGTCCCTGGCACAGTTCCTGGCCTTTGTAAATTGCTGAAGGCCAATTCCAGCACCAAACCCAAGGGACCCCCTTCTCACCACCTCTCCTTCATCTTCAAAAGTTATCTCTGGATTTAATCAACTGGCTGGATTCTCCTGAACCACAGAACCAAATGGCACACATTCACAGAAACATCCTATGATAAAAATAATAGACATTTCTACATGATATGGATCTTAAAGGTTAGTTAGGCCAAGGGCAGACAGGTCTTATGCACAGCCTGTGAGCTGGCAATCATCCTGCAGAATGCTGTTAGAATTTCCTCTTCTTGAAAAAGAGAAACAAAATTCTTCTTAATTACTTTTAGAACTGAATTAGTAAATGTTTGGTTTAAAACCTACTGGGAACCAAATTTTGGTCACTATGCCCTGACCAGTATTTCAACTTCTACCATTACTACACTTGTCTCCTTGGATAAAATAAAGTAGGTGTGCTAATTCTTCCTCTAATCTCTGAAGAGTACATAAGCCACCAATTCTGACATGATGACCTTGGGGTACAGGGAAGGACCAGGGACAGGCCTGCTTCTGAGGGACAAGAGCAGGAGGGCACTGTGGCACCAGTCCTGCCAGGCCCAGAGCTGCCACAGCTTACCTCCTGCTTTGTAACCTAATGCAACCCGATGTCCTCAGAGGAATATGCAAGCCACCAAAACTGGGGGCCCAGTGGTAGATGAGTGATGACCTAAGAGAGGCTGTTACTCTAACTACGATCTATCTTAAGCTGGAATGGCCAAAAGATGAGACAAGGCCGGGCGCGGTGGCTCGCGCCTATAACCCCAGCACTCTAGGAGGCCAAGGCAGGCGGATCACCTGAGGTCAGGAGTTTGAGATCAGCCTGGCCAACAAGGCAAAACTCTGTCTCCACTAAAAAATACAAAAATTAGCCGGGCATGGTATCAGTCACCTGTAATCCCAGCTACTCAGGAAGCTGAGGCAGGGAGAACTGCTTGAACCCGGGAGGCAGAGGTTGCAGTGAGTTGAGATCGTGCCACTGCACTCCAGCCTGGGCGACAGAGTGAGACTCCGTCTCAAAAATAAATAAATAATAAATAAAAAACAAAAGAAGAGATAATAGAATAGCCTACGCTCAGCCCAGAGGTGGAAAGAAAGCAGGATTGACAGTGGCATGTGCCCATCTCTCTCTTTTGTTTTTTTTCTCTCAATGCCAAATAACTAGGCCTCTCTTTCATGTTTAATCATAATAAACTGGGTTGAAATATGCAGGTGAGACAAAGGAGAAATAAAATAAGGTATCAGAAAATTATTCAATGTCACCCAGCAGCCATTCCACATCAGCTTTCTAGTATTTTATATTTATAAACTTTTAATTCTTATTCAATCAATAAATAACTATTTAGTCCTTTCTATGTGCCAGCATTGTTCTAAAAACTGGATTTATCAGTGAATAAAAGAGAAAAAGTCCTGCATTCACAGAGCATACATTTCTAGTGGAAGGACACAGAGAAGCAAAAACTAATAAATGAGTACATTATACCGTATGTTACAAGGTAATACATGCTACAGGGAAAAACTCAGCAGCATAACTGGGCTCAGCAGTGCAGGGGGCTAATATCCAGGCTTAAATACGATGGTCAGGTGATAGTGTTGAGGTGATAGTGAGTGAGGACTCAAAGGAGGTGAGGCAGGGAACCATATGTTATTTGGGGGGAATAACCTTCCAGTGCAAAGAATTGAAAATGGATCACATTTCTACTACATCTAAGAATTCTTTGCCTAATCCTAAGTCACCTTAAAAAGTTTTACATGTCGGCCAGGTGCAGTGGCTCATGCCTGTAATCCCGGCACTTTGGGAGGCCAAGGCAGGTAGACCACTTGAGCCTCAGAAGTTTGAGACCAGCTGGCAGCTGGGCAACACGGCAAAACCCTGTCTCTACAAAAAAAAAAAAAAAAGGGAAATTAGCCGGGCATGGTGGTGCACACCTGTAGTCCTTGCTACTTGGGAGGCTGAGGTTGGAGACTCACCTGAGTCCAGGTGGTGGAGGCTGCAGTGAACCGTGATCATGCCATTGCACTCCAGCCTGAGTGACAGAGTAAGACCTTGTCTCAAAAAAAAAAAAAAAAAAGTTTTACATTTTATATTTAGATCTATGATCCATTCTGAGTTAATTGGCATAAGGTGTGAGGTTTAAGTCAAGGTTTATATTTTTGGTTATTGATGTCCAGTTGTTCCAGGATTATGTGCTGAAAAGGCTATCCTTCCTCTATCGACTTGCTTTTCCATCTCTGTCAACAATGAGGTGGAAATCTTTGTGCAAGTCTATCTCTGGCCTCTCTATTCTGCTACATGGACATATGTATGTGTCCCTCTGCCAGAACTACACTTTCCTGACAACTGCAGCCATATCCTAAGTCTTAAAATGGGGCAGTGTAATCAGCCCTTGAAGGGTTTAAACAGAGTATACGGACTGACCCCATCTGACTTTAAAATGTCACTCTATTATGGTGAGAATATGCTGTCGGGGGCAGGAGGGGACCACGCGAGAGAAGATGGAGGCTCCAACCAGGGGAACAGCAGTAGACATGGTAAAAAATTGGTGAGATTCTGACATTATGAAAGTTAGGCCCACAGAATGTCCTGGTGGACTGGATGTGGGTATGAGAGCAAGAGAAGAGAGGAGTACGACCCCCAGGCTTTTGGCCTGAGCAGCTGGGAGAATGGAACTGCCATCTGCTGAGATGGGGACATGCGGAGGGAGCAGGTGTGTTTCCCACGTTAGGGTGAGAAGCCTACTGGACATCTAACTGTGATGTAGCCTCAGGGATACAAGAGCCAGTTCAGGACAGAGGTCTTTCTGGCCAGGATGTGACAATCCAGGATTCATTAGCACATTAAAGCCATGCTACTGTGTAAGCCTGCCAAAGCGGAAAAGCCCAGGCCCCAGGGGGGCCCTCCAATAAGGAGGTCAGACAGAAGAGAAGTGGGAAAAGGAGACAGGAGGTGGAGGGAGGAGGGAACCAGGAGAGGATGGCAACCCAGGAGGGTGAGCATCTATGTCAGAGTCTGCTGAGCCACTGTGTTGGAGAGCTGAGAGCTGACACAAGGCACCCTGGGAGACCTTGGCAAGAGAAGTTGTGGTGAACGAGTGTGGTTTAAAAGGGAATGGAGGAGGTGGATTGGAGACCAGGCTTAACAACCCTTTCAGAGGGTTCTACTATTCAGGGGAGCAGAAAAATGAGGAAATCCTGGAGGGGGCAGGAGAGTCAAGGGAGGCTGTGTGTGTGTGTGTGTGTGTGTGTGTGTGTGTGTGTTTCAGGGGAGAAGGGAGTATGTGTGTTTTTGCAGGAGAGGAGGGTGTGTGTGTGTGTGTGTGTGTGTGTGTGTGTGTGTGTTTTGCAGGAAAGGAGAAAACAGCAGGAACACTGATGAGAATAACCCAGCAGGGTGCGGCCTGGAGGGGCCTGGTTTACACTGGGGAACATCGGGTGGCTTAGGGAACGTCTGTGAGTGGGAAGGGGAACAGGATCTCAGGCACAGGTGGAGGCCCGGGCTCTGGGCAGGAAGAGACTGGAAAATGCAGACCAAAGTGCTCCCCTCACCTTTAATTCTCCTCTTCCCTTCTACTGACTGCCTGGGAGCCTCCCTCGATGCCATTCTTGTGGTCCATGCTCTGAGACTATGTCACAATCCAGACTTTCACAACAGAGTCCCACTAGTTTCTAACTGTGCAATCCTCAGGGACAAAATCCCAGGCCAAGGCCTACAGAGTAAGAAGAGATCACACTAGCATGTGCCGTGTGTGGAAAAAGGGGGTAAAATAAGATAGTCACAGAGCAGGGACTTGTGTCTGTTTCTCCACCAGGCTCTCCTCTTCCATCCTGGGAAGTTACTTTCTGGCACTGGACAAGGGCCACAGAGTAAGAAGGGATCACACTAGTATGCGCTGTGTATGGAAAAAGGGGGAAAAAAATAAGATAGTCACAGAGCAGGGGCTCGTATCTGTTCCTCCACCAGGCTCTCCTCTTCCATCCCAGGAAGAGTGACTTCCTGGCACCGGACATGGGCCAGGTGCACAGCAGGCGGGCAGGCAGGAGCCCTCATCGCGTGGAGAAAGCAGCATATCACAGCCGGGAGGGTCTAACTGCTAGCAGAGGCACAAAACGGGATGGGACACCATGCTGAGACCTGAACAGGGCCAAGGCTGACACAGGGGAAACCAGGGCAAAGGTTTTAAGGTAAAAACAAGTTTGGCTTGTTTGAGAAACAAAGAGAAAGGGTCAATGTGATCAGGTGTGGGCATTAGCAGGGAGGACACAGTGTTATTTGCTGAGGTGGGGGAGGTAGGTAAGGACCAGATCATTCAGAGCTTTCCAAACCAGGGCAAAGAGATACAATTTTATTCTAAATGCAACAGGAAGCCATTGAAAGGAACTGAACAGAAAAATGACAATCTGTTTCCAAAAGATCAAGTTTTTTTGTGTGTGCTTCTTCTAGAAATCACACTTTTCAATGCCATAAATAGCATTTATTACTCAAGCTGAAAACTCATAAAACCACCACCCATTTGATGGAACCAATGAAATCCTGAGAACTGACTGCCCAGTGGCCACCATGAGAGGTGGCAAAGATACAAGAGAGGCCACGCCAGGGCATCTGCTCTCAGCTTGGAGGAGAAAGATATTCTAACCACCCTGCAACCAACCTCGTGGCACATGCAGAGGGGATATGGACCCGGAAGGGGAGGGCGAGAGATGAGCTGGACCCACTGAGGGATTTATCAGAGCAGGAACCTCCTCAGATTTCCATTTAAACAATCCTTCCCAGGGCAGTCATTTAAGAGGCCTTTCACCAAACAACACATGCCTCTTCACACATACCCACTACACGTGTAAACGATCTCTTTCCGAACCAAAACCACACCGATGATTCAGCCCCTGCCAGGTGAGAGCAGCATCTGGGTCACAAACAAACTGAGGCCGTAAAGACTCCACCCCGACTCCCTCTATTTAAAAATTCCTCTACAAGAAACAGGAATGGCTGTTTCCTTCACCTCCTAGAAGGCAACGTAATAAACTGACAACAGATGGAAAGAAAGGCATATTTTTGTCCAGTAACTTTCCAAGGGTTTTGGCTTTGTTCAGATATTTGCATCACAAATTCCCTTTGCCTTCTCCCTGTTTCCTCCAGAGAACTCTCCAGTGATCAAGGTCTCCAGCAAATGACAGCAACTCTGTATCAGTGGGATGCACTTTTGCTTTTAAAGCTACACTAGGTTCTCTTCAATACTCCTTGGGTCTCAAGCCTCAGCAACAGACTCAGCACTGAAGACACTGGGTCGCAGCGCCCGCAGCCTGGACTGAAGCCCTGGCTTTGCTCCTTATCGTCTGTGGGACTCGCTGAGCAAGCTGCAAAATCTCCCTAAGACATACCGTCTTACCTTTCAAAGGGAGGACACAATCACCACTGACCCCATAGGGTTGTTTTGAAGATTAAAAGCACAGGCCGGGCGCAGTGGCTCACACCTGTAATCTTAGCACTTTGGGAGGCCGAGGCGAGTGGATCACCTGAGGTCAGGGGTTTGAGACCAACCTGACCAACATGGTGAAATCTCATCTCTACTGAAAATACAAAATTAGTCAGCGTGGTGGTGCATGCCTGTAATCCCAGCTACTTGGGAGGCTGAGGCAAGAGAATCGCTTGAACCTGGGAGGTGGAAGGTTGCAGTGAGCCGAGATTGCACCATTGCACTCCAGCCTGGGCAACAAGAGTGAAACTCCATCTCAAAAAAAAAAAAAAAAAAAAAAAGAGAGAGAGAGATTAAAAGCACAAACGCAAAGAAGGTTTTATGTGCAAAAAGCACTTGGCATACTCCCTAGCACATACTGAATGTCCATAAACATTCAGCCGACGTCCACTGCTATCACTTTTCTTATTAGCTCACTAGGGATTGTTGGGGAGGGGAGGATTAAAGAATAGCATTTACTTGGGGACGATTAATGAATGGCATTTACTTAACACTTTCTGAGGAAGACGAGGGAAAGAAGTCTGGATATATTTTGTGACCTGGCTAATTCTGGACACAGCTGCACAAAGCTTAATGAATAGGTCTGCCAAGAACAAACAATAGCAGGCAGTGAAAGAAACAAGCTGCAAACTGACACTCCCGAGGCCCTCAACTACAGAAGAGTTCAAGTGATTCCATTTCAGACAGGCTCCCGTGCCCACCAGCCAGGCAGAGAGGACCCTTAACTGAGCCTAGAGGCTGTTAATCACCCCACCCCTTCCCTTAAGTCCACATCCCTTATCCCTCGCCCCCTCCAGAGCCTCCCCAGCATCAGTGCTGGTTCAGATGCCATCATTTTGGCATAGGCCTGCTAGAGACAGAATTCTATGGATGTAAGAAAGTAACTTCTTGCCATCGTTCACAGAGCCGTCAGCTCTAAGCCAACAGGCAGCACAGGCCAGATTCTATTCAACAGCAAGAACGGAGTTGTCCCCACCCAATCTTCAGCTCACCCTCCCGGTCCCCATGTTGGAACTCAGTAAAAGGCACAGACACCCAGTTACTATATACACTAAAGACTATGTTCCCAAGAAAACTAGGTCCAAGGGTAATAGGAAAGAAAGCACACTTGATTAAAATGTTCTGTTTTTCAGAATTAAGGGCAATGAATTTCAACACCCATACTCTGTTCCTCTATCCCCAAGCCTTGGAAAGCACTGGTCTATGCAATGTAGGCAGCCATGTTCAATGGAAAATAACAAAGAGCAAGTCCCTACAACAAAACCTGCTAGAAAGGACACTCTTGAGACTCCAGAAATGGCTCTGAGCCTGCTACTCAGTTTCCCATGTAGTCAGCTGCTGCCTCCAGTCACTTTTCTGATGCTTTGAGCCTTCAGACAATGAAATTCTTTCATAGAATAGACAAGGTATTACTTGCCACAGCTGCACTTTTAAGAGAATTTATAAGCTAAAGGGGATAAAAAATTATTCCATACATTTCCCTTTTTAACAGAAGTACACAGCCAAATTCAGGAAGGGAGGTGAATGAGGCGCAACCAAGTTCCTCCACTCCTAAGAACCGAGAAATGCACACACTGGTGTGCCACCCCAGGGTGCTCTGGTAACATCCATCAAAATTTAGAGTGGCTCATGCCTGTAATCCCAGCACTTTGGTAGGCCAAAGGGGGCAGATCACTTGAGCCTAGGAGTTCGAGACCAGCCTGGGCAACAAGAGACTACATTTCTACAAAAAATACAAAAATTAGCTGGGCATGGTGGCTCATGCCTGTGGTCCCAGCTATTCCAGAGGGAGGATCGGTTGAGTCCAGGAGGTCGAGGCTGCAGTGAGCTGAGATCACACCACGGCCTGGGCAACAGAGCAAGACCCCATCTCAAAAAAAAAAAAAAGTAGAAATGTACATCCTTTCACCCAAGAATCCCACTTACAAAGATCTACCATAAGGAGGTAATTGCAGGTGGGAACCTAAAAACATGGAAGGAAAGAGGATTCCGTATATTAGGATCCCTCTATACAATAAGGAGGCAGCCTGGGAACAGGAGTTACTGAAATTCAGGACTGGTCCCTCAACACCTAGTTTAGTGGGGAAAAAGGGAGATTACAGAGCAGCATGCAGAGCACATTTCCATGGATGTAAAGCACATCCACGAGCAAGGTGTTGTAGTAGTGAGTGTGCAAACTGCTCAAGCTGGCCACCTTCGGGGAGCAGAGCTCCAGGCAGCTTTGAGTTTCTTCTTTGCAGTTTTCCACACTGTCCACTTCCTTAACATGATCATGTATTATTTTCCCCTTACACAATAAAGTTGTATGTTTAAAAGCTCCCGAAATGGGATGATTTCCAATCTTGCAAAGCACACATTCCTGAACAATTACATTTCAAGTGAATATTTGTATTTTGAGTCATTTTGTTTACTAGTTAACACTATAATTCCTGAGATATGTTCCTACTAAATGGACCTTCCACATAAAAACAATTTATTTTAAAATTTTAATTCAATCAAAATATAGTCACTTAAATGCCTTCTCTTTACATATTTTTTCCACTGTTCTCACACATATCATTTCTCCCAATGCAGATGGCAGTGACAGAATAGTCCCCACTTCAGAACAAGGAAAGTGACTGAAAGAAATACCTGACTTGCCCAAGGTCACCTCCATGATACGTCTAAGACCAGGTCTAGTTTTCCTAACCCCAGCCCAATGCTTTCCCATGAATGCCCAGCGGGACAGGGTTGTTCAGACTCCACTCAACTACAAAGGCACTTATCAGCCATCTTCACCAGGAGGACTTTTCAGAATACCAGACATTCACATTCAGTAAAATTGTGCATGTTATTTATTCCTTGATTGACCAAAGCCGGCTTGCATGTGTTTTCCCTTCCTTATTTACAATTTTCATCAACCTTTAAGATAATCAAAAAGCAAAAGTTATTTTGCTGTTTCTTTACTGTTTTCTTTACTGTTTCAAAACAAAGTTGCCTCTTGGAACCTCTTTTCAAAAGTAGCAACAGGTTACCAAAAAATATAGAGATATATGTAGAAATATACAAAAGCCTCACGGGTTCACATTCCCCAGGTGGCCTTCTAAAATGTGGTTTTGCTACCACTTTACCCAAGATGCCTAAGCCACCAACACTACCAACAATAACTTTATATTTCCCTTCTACAGACTCTGTAATTTCTAAGTTTTATTTACCTAATGGTATATATGAAATAATAATAATGTTCCCATTTTACATGCATCAAAGGCATATTTGCCAACTGCAGCCTTTTAGTAGCGTGAGATTCAGAATACTATCAAATTTTCTTGCAAAAAGCAAAGGCATTTAGTATTTTAGCCCTAAATATGGTAGCTTTAACAAGGGTAAAGATACGTGTTCTATGATTTTCAAAATTAAGGGCAATGAATTTCAACACCCATACTCTCTTCCTCGATTCCCAAGCCTTGGAACCACTGGTCTGCGCAACATAGGCAGCCATGTTCAACGGAAAATAACAAAGAGCAAGTCCCTACAACAAAACCTGCTAGAAAGGACACTCTTAAGACTCCAAAAATCAAAGTGAGTCAGGAGCCAATAGCTTCTATGAGGCAGAATGCTGTAAAGAACATTTAAGGCTCAGGTCCAAGATTATCAGAATCCCAGGAACACTAGAAAATGTTCTACAGAAACAAGTTTCCATTTTTATGATGTAAAGGGAGAGGAGACAACTTCACAAAAAGACATTCTGCTTTATAAAATTTTCCAGGACAATATCTATTTCACAAATCAAACACCCACTGACTTGAACCAAAAGCAACAGCTAATGGAACAGTTGTTAATTACAGGATACCTTTCTCTCTCCCCTCCATAGCTCTTTTAAAAACTGAATAGATGCTGCTGCCCAAATCACAGAAAGGGAAATGCAAACATTTCTCCCCCTGGCCCTAAATGCCTAAGTTTTCATTTCAAAGAACTGTCCCTTAAAGTTCTATGATCAAGCAAAGACTCAATTTCACAAATATAAACTCAAAAACTAGAACTCAGGATTGAAAAAAAAATCTAGTTCAAAATATGTAGGCAATAAAGCTCAAAATCTTTTAAGTATCGGACAGTAACTAAGCACCTGCTGCTATGTAGACTGCCATTAATAATAAGCCAGTCTTCCCTCTTAGGTTTCTACCCCTCCGCCTAAACGACAAAAACAGCTTTAGTGGCCATTATTTCAGGAGGTCGGAGCATACGCTGCACCTGTGAGCTTCAACCTGTGTTCTTGGCTTGTACCTGCCAGCAAAGCAGGATCCCTCCACCATCTCACCACACACCTTCTCAACATGAACACGGACATGCACATAAATCTAGGACATTCTGAAAGAAGGGGAAATACTCAGCCATGAGAAATCCTGTCCGTACGGATGGGGGATCTCACAGTAAACAAAGGTCTAGCCCATAATGACTGAAAGTTCATTTGAGAGTTAGAAGGGGAAGAGAAATCTTTCGTATTTAGGTAAATCAGGTGAGATAAAATATTTTTTAGTTAACACACAAAGGCTTCATGACATTCTGGAGCCTTTCAACAAACAATAGAAGACAGGAAAGAGGACCGGGCAAGCGGGGAAGAGAGACA
This sequence comes from Pan paniscus, assembly GCF_029289425.2. Classification (NCBI taxonomy): domain Eukaryota; kingdom Metazoa; phylum Chordata; class Mammalia; order Primates; family Hominidae; genus Pan; species Pan paniscus. Next base: position 91,823,644 of record NC_073266.2, read on the forward strand.
GAGACATTCTGCACTCATTTCTGTTTTAAAAGTAGGTTTCAGACAAACAGACTAGCCTCATAAAAAACTACCTGGCAGGGCAGTGTGCTGAAGAGCTCTGAGCAAGTGAGCTTATTGGAGATATAACCCCAGGAGCACAGAAGTCACCTGCAAGGAATCCTGGCTAGAATCTCAGATAGAACCCAGAGAGACGCTCCCAGAGGCTTTGCCGGGGGCTGGGAAGCCAATGACCAGGACATGCAATAAGCAAGAGATGGTCACAGAAAGTCAAAGCAAATAATAAAGACGGCAAATGGAAAAACACGTCCATAAGAGGTCGAATCGGGAGGTGCCCAGAGGTCAGACACAATCCAGTGAAAGGCTAAGTGGCCTTGCTTGTTCCCAGAACCACATGTTGGCAGACAGTGGAGGCAGAAACGCATGCAGTTCTCGCAATGCCTGAAGATCCCTCCAACCTCTTAAAGTCGACAGGACCAAAACCAAACTCCTTGTGTTTCTCCCAGACCCCAGCCTCCTCACTCACGCCATCCTCCTAGCCGTTCCTGGGGTCAGCCACCCTCTTGTTCATTTTATTTGAGATGCATTCTCCACAAAAACTTTGAGTGAGAAAAAATAAAGAAATTTGTTTTCAGCTAATTTACCCACTCAAGAGCTTGCTCTCATCTCTCAGTTTTTCTCGGAAAATTTTTGCACAATCCCTCCTTTCCTGACTCACAGGAATGAAATGTGAAAGTAAATAGTTTTGAGTACATTTTAACAATAATCTTCACTTCCTTATTATCGTCTCTGAAAATCTACCCCTAAAGTCATGCACAGTAACCTTAGTAATTCTCAAGTTGGAGAGATTATGTGCCCTAGGGGACCTCTGGCAATATCTGGAGACATTTTGGGTTGCTATAAATAGGGGAGGTAGGGCTGGGAGCAGTGGCTCACGCCTGTAATCCCAGCACTTTGGGAGGCTAAGGTGGGTGGATCACCTGAGGTCAGCAGTTCGAGACCAACTTGGCCAACATGATGAAACCCTGTCTCTATTAAAAATACAAAAATTAGCTGGGCATGATGGTGTGCGCCTGTAATCCCAGCTACTTGGGAGGCTGAGGCAGGAGAATTGGTTGAACCCAGGAGGCAGAGGTTGCAGTGAGTCGAGATCACACCATTGCACTCCAGCCTGGGCCACAGGAGCAAAACTCTGTCTCAAAAAAAAAAAAATAGGGGAGGTGGTGGTACCGGTCATCTAGTGGGTAGAACTCAGGGAGGTGGCTCAATATCCTACAATGCCCAGGACAGACGCCACAACAAAGATCGGCTGGCCCAAAATGTCAACAGTGCCAGGGTTGAAAAAACTCGCTTTAGGAGAAAACACAAGAAAAGAAGAAAATGCTTCATAATATAAAATATCCTAATATTCTCTTATGCTACTTTTTCTATAAGCACAAATAGACAAAGCACACACTGTATCTTAAAATTCCACATTTAGAGTTAATGAGAATTGATGTTATATGACAAGATCTGCAGCCGGGCACGAGGGAGAGGGCAGGTCAGCTCTGATTTCCCAACATAAACCCCTCCTTACTAAATGGTAACATGACTTTATCTTCGGGCACTGCTCCAGAGTGAAATACCTTACCAATAAACATCAACTCCAGCCTTATTATTTAATTTTATGTATTTATTTAGAGACAGAGTCTCACTCTGTCCCCCAGGCTGGAGTAAAGTGGTGGGATTTCGGCTCACTGCAACCTCTGCCTCCCAGGTTTAAGGGATTCTCCTGTCTCAGCCTCCCGAGTAGCTGGGACTACAGGCGTGCCCCGCCAGGCCTGGCTAATTTTGGTATTTTGGTTAGAGATGGGGTTTCGCCATGTTGGTCAAGCTGGTCTCGAACTCCTAGACTCAAGCGATCCACTCGCCTCAGCCTCCCAAAGTGCTGGGATTACATGTGTGAGCCACCGTGCTTGGCCCAGCCTCATTTTTTAAAACAGGCCTTTTGATTTTAACATTTTCTGCAAAAACAAAGTCCTCTGATGTAAACTGTGACCCAGCTCAGACCAGGCATCTATTTTTGTCCCCTGCTCCCCGACTATGTAAAAAATTCCCATCACTAAACCTTCTCATTATTGGGAGAGGGGCGTGAGCATGCGTTAAGATTTATGATTGAGACTCCCCAAAAGTAGTAAAACACTTCCAGAGGATCTAAGACAATCACCAAAAGCGCCCCTTAGCGTGTGCGGCAAAAATTATAATCGAATGCAAAGAATCTTATCAAAGGAATGTCTTCAAGTTAACCAACGTTTCCTATCACACCTTCCAAAGCTGTTAGGGGCGAGTCCCACAGCAGAACGTCCGCTGCTCTGCCTGGCCTCTTTCTGTGTTCTTGCTCCAGCCACACACCGCGGTCTCAGGAGTCAAGCACGGCACCTGGCTGCCAAGGCGTGACTGGAAAAGGTTAATTAACACCGAGCCTCTTCCAGGTGAACGCGAACGCGAGTGGGTGTGGACCGCAAGGTCTGCCAGTGGCTGCCGCGGGAAGCGCAGGCCCGGACCACACCCGACCTCCGCAATTGGGGTCCCCTCCGGCGGGATCCGCAGCTCTCGGGGTGGGTGGTCTCCAGCCGGCCACTGCGGGAATGCCGCCGGTCCTGGAAGGACACCCTTCTATTCAAACTCAAGGGAGAAAGGGATCATTTAAATCCCCCGCATGGCTGCCCGCTATCCCCGGAAGGCTGCTCCAGCACCACCTAGCGAGGATGCCGCCGCGCCGGGCGCTCCCAGGTGTGCACGCGCAGGTGTACGGATTCGGGGAGCGCTCCCAGGTGTACACGCGCAGGTGTGCGGACTCAGGGAGCGCTCCCAGGTGTGCACGCGCAGGTGTGCGGACTCGAGGAGAGCGCCCAGGTGTACACTAGCAGGTGTGCGGACTCGGGGAGCGCTCCCAGGTGTGCGCGCGCAGGTGTGCGGACTTGGGGCGGTGGGGGGCGCCCAGGCGTGCACGCGCAGGTGAGCGAACTCGGGGGGCGCGCCTAGGCGTAGGTATGCGGACTCGGGGCCGCGAAAGACAGGTCATGCCAGTGAACCCCCAAACCCGGCCCACGCTCCCTGCGCCCCAAGCCGCTCATCCCCAACTCACCTCTTCCAGAAATTTGGTCAAATCGTACACCTTGTGGTGCAGGATCAGCCAGGTGCTCTTGCTGTGGTTGTGCTTCTGAATCTCCTCTAGGGTGTAGTACTTCACGGCCTCGTCCGACTGCTCTGCCATCTCGGTTCGCCGCGAGCCAGGCCCAGCACACACAGCCCCGTCGGGTGGAGCAGAGCGCGCGACTCAGCCAGCTCCACCCGGGACATTCCCCGCGCCGGGAACCCCACTGGGGGCTGGGCGGCCGGCTCAGGGGCGGGGCGCAGTAGAAGGACCTCCGACGGTTGGCCATCATCCTTGTCACTCAAAAGTCCCCGCCTTCGGTCGACCCCCTCCGCCTGCCCAAGCGTGGTCCCGCCCAGTGTGCGGGTGTTAATTGGCTGCCGGAGGTGCCCTTCACAATCTCCCGGCTGCCGCAGCGCGCGGAGAGCGTGACAGAACTCCACGGAGTCTGCGCGGAAGGGCGGGACTAACTGTGGCGAGGGCTGAGGTGGGAGGTCGGGGGCGTCCCCGCGGGTTAAGCGTGCAAGAGAGCGAGGTGCACCAGCGGGCATGGATGGCCTGTGCAGAGTCCAGTCTTGTGAGGGCGGCGAGCTAGGCAGCTAATCGCGGGAGTTTCCTATTGGCAGCAGTCCGAGTCCCAGACGTTAATTTGTAACAAAAGTAGCGATGGCCAAGTCCGTAAAGGGGGCATCTCGGAAAGCCGTTCGCATGCACGGAAGAGATGAAAGCCCCGTGCGCGCTAGAAAACGGTTTCGCAACTCACTTTGGGAAGCAAATGCGCTGCCCCCCAAAACATAAAGTTGGCGAACTGTGCCTGACCCCGCTGGGGTTTTGGAATGCCTCGTCCTCACAGGAAAAAAATCCAGGGAAATCATCTTTTCCTTAAAAAGCAAAAGTGTCCAAATTATTTCTGTGACTGAAGTAGTTTGTCTGCGGTTGGCCAGTGACATGGCAAGGCCTTGTTTGTGCATTTAAGGTAAATCACATTCTCTTCTAGGAGTCTGGAAGAGAACTTCCCCAAAGGGCACCCTCTTTCCCTTCTGACACAGAGGAAATACCACATATAAAGAGCTACAAATGTTTGAAGGAGAAAAAAAAAAAATTCCAGCATGTTAAAATTTGATATTTTATGTAGGCCCTTTTCAGCAATGGTAGTTAATTCCAAAAAGAACCACACGAGAGGTTTCACATGTGGGGTCATCCATCCTTCCAGGGACGCAGAAGGTTCCTACACATACTAGGTGTCTGATGAATGTCAGCTCCCTTCCCCCTGCTTACCTCCTCCATAGGAATGCATGCCTATCCAGAAAAACACAAAACACACGCATGTCAGGCCTCTGAGCCCAAGGCTGCACATATACATCCAGATGGCCTGAAGCAACTGAAGAATCACAAAAGAAGTGAAAATGCTGAAGCAACTGAAGAATCACAAAAGAAGTGAAAATGGCCGGTTCCTGCCTTAACTGATAAGACAATCACCTGTCCTCCTGCTCTTTGCTCTGTGAGAAAGATCCACCTACAGCCTGGGGTCCTCAGACCAACCAGCTGCATGAACATCTCACCAATTTTAAATTGGGTAAGCAGCTTCTTTTTACTCTCTTCTCCAACCTCTCTCACTATCTCTCAACCTCTTTCTCCTTTCAATTTTGGCACCACCCTTCAATCTATCCCTTCCCTTAATTTCAGTTCCTTTCCTTTTCTGGTAGAGACAGAGGAGATGTGTTTTATCCGTGAACCCAAAACTCTGGCACTGGTCACGGACTCGAGAAGACAGTCTTCCCTTGGTGTTTAATCACTGCAGGGATGCCTGCCTGATTATTCACCCACATTTCAGAGGTGTCTGATCACCACAGGGACACCTGCCTTGATCCTTCACCTTGGTGGCAAGTACCGACCCCCCCTGTGTCTCTGCCCTCTCTTTTCTCTGGGCTTGCCTCCTTCACTATGGGCAACCTTCCACCCTCCATTCCTCCTTCTTCTCCCTTAGCCTGTGTTCTCAAGAACTTAAAACCTCTTCAACTCTCGCCTAACCTAAAACCTAAACACCTTATTTTCTTCTGCAATACCGCCTGACCCCAATACAAACTTGACAGTGGTTCCAAATAGCCAGAAAATGGCACTTTCAATTTCTCCACCCTACAAGATCTAGATAATTCTTGTCGTAAAATGGGCAAATGGTCTGAGGTTCCTGACATCCAGGCATTCTTCTACACATCAGTCCCGCCCTAGTCTCTGCTCCCAATGCGACTCATCCCAAATCTTTCTTCTTTCTCTCCTGTGTGTTCCTTCGGTCTCCACCCCAAGCTCTGAGTACTTTGAGTCCTCCTTTTCTGTGGAGCCATCTGACCTCTCCCCTGCTCGCCGGGCTGAGCCAGGTCCCAATTCTTCCGCAGCCTCTGTTCCCCCACCCTATAATCCTTCTATCACTTCCCCTCCTCACACCTAGTCCAGCTTATGGTTTCGTTCCTTGACTAGCCCTACCCCACCTGCCCAACAATTTCCTCTTAAAGAGGTGGCTGGAGCTAAAGGCATAGTCAAGATTGTTGCTCCTGTTTTCTTTATCCGACCTCTCCCAAAACAGTTAGGCTCTTTTTCATCAAATATAAAACCCCAGCCCAGTTCATGGCCCGTTTGGCAACAACCCTTAAACGCCTTACCGTCCTAGACCCAGAGGGGCCAGAAGGCCGTCTTATTCTCAGTATGCATTTTATTACCCAACCCACTCCTGACATTAGAAAAAGCTCCAAAAATTGGATTCCAGCCCTCAAACCCCACAACAGGACTTAACCTTGCCTTCAAGGTGTACAATAATAGAGAAGAGTGGCAATTACTTGCCCCTGCTGTGAGAGAAACTTCAGCCACATCTCCAGCACACAAGAATTTCAAAACGCCTAAACCGCAGTGGCCAGGCGTTCTTCCAAGACCTCCTCCCCCAGGATCTTGCTTCAAGTACTGAAAATCTGGCCACTGGGCCAAGGAATGCCTGCAGCCCGGGATTCCTCCTAAGCAATGTCCCATCTGTGCAGGACCCCACTGGAAATTGGACTGTCCAACTCACCTGGCAGCCATTCCTAGAGTCCCTGGAACTCTGGCGCAAGGCTCACTGACTGACTCCTTCCCAGATCTTTTCGGCTTAGTGGCTGAAGACTGACACTGCCCGATCGCCTTGGAAGCCTCCTGGACCATGATAGATGCTTTAGGTAACTCTTACAGTGGAGGATGAGTCTATCCCCTTCTTAATACAGAGGCTACCCACTGCACATTACCTTCTTTTCAAGGGCCTCTTTCCCTTGCCTCCATAACAGTTGTGGGTATTGACGGCCAGGCTTCTAAACCTCTTAAAACTCCCCAATTCTGGTGCCAACTGGGACAGTATTCTTTTATGCGCTCCTTTTTAGTTATTCCCGCCTGCCCAGTTCCCTTATTAGGTCGAGGCATTTTAACTGAATTATCTGCTTCCCTGACTATTCCTAGGCTACAGCCACACCTCATTGTCACCCTTTTTCCCAGTTCAAAGCCTCCTTCACATCTTCTCCTTGTATCTCCTCGCCTTAATCCACAAGTATGAGACACCTCTACTCCCTCCTTGGCAACTGATCATGCACCCCTTACCATCCCATTAAAACCTAATCACCCTTACCCTGCTCAACACCAATATCCCATCCCACAGCACGCTTTAAAAGAATTAAAGTCTGTTATCACTCACTTGTTACAGCATGGCCTTATAAAGCCTATAAACTCTCCTTACAATTCCCCCATTTTACCCCTCCATAACCCATTATTCTGTTCTGGATCTCAAACATGCTTTCTTTACTATTCCTTTGCACCTTTCATCCCAGCCTCTCTTCGCTTTCACTTAGACTGACCCTGACACCCATCAGCCTCAGCAACTTACCTGGGCTGTACTGGCGCAAGGCTTCAGGGACAGCCCCCATTACTTCAGTCAAGCCCAAATTTCTTCCTCATCCGTTACCTATCTCGGCATAATTCTTCATAAAAATACATGTGCTCTCCCTGCTAATCATGTCCAGCTAATCTCCCAAACCCCAACCCCTTCTACAAAACACCTCCTTTCCTTCCTAGGCATGGTTAGGTACTTTTGCCTTTAGATACCTGGTTTTGCCATCCTAATGAAACCATTCATTCTCCCCATTTCCCCATATTACCTCTTTCTTGTTCCCCACCCAGACCACGCTTGGTTTATTGATGATAGTTCTTCCAGGCCCAATTGCCAATCACTGGCAAAGGCAGGCTATGCTATAGTGTCTTCCACATCTATCACTGAGGCTACCACTCTGCCCCCTCCACTACCTCTCAGCAAGCCAAACTCATTGTCTTAACCCAGGCCCTCACTCTTGCAAAGGGACTGCATGTCAATATTTATACTGACTCTAAATATGCCTTCCATGTCCCGCACCACCATGCTGTTATATGGGCTGAAAGAGGTTTCCTCACTACACAAGGGTCCTCCATCATTAATGCCTCTTTAATAAAAACTCTTCTCAAGGCCACTTTACTTCCAAAGGAAGCTGGAGTCATTCACTGCAAGGGCCATCAAAAGGCATCAGATCGCATCGCTCAGGGCAATGCTTATGCTGATAAGGTAGCTAAAGAAGCAGCTAGCATTCCTACTTCTGTCCCTCACGGCCAGTTTTTCTGCTTCTCATCAGTCACTCCTACTTACTCTCCCACTGAAGTTTCTACCTATCAGTCCCTCCCCACTCAAGGTAAATGGTTCTTAGACCAAGGAAAATATCTCCTTCCAGCCTCACAGGCCCATTCTATTCTGTCGTCACTTCATAACCTCTTCCATGTATGTTACAAGCTGCTAACCCGCCTCTTAGAACCTCTCATTTCCCTTCCATCGTGGAAATCTATTCTCAAGGAAATCGCTTCTCTGTGTTCCATCTGCTATTCTACTCCTCAGGGATTGTTCAGGCCCCCTCCCTTCCCTACACATCAAGCTCCGGGATTTGCCCCTGCCCAGGACTGGCAAATTGACTTTACTCATATGCCCCGAGTCAGGAAACTAACATACCTCTTGGTCTGGGAAGACACTTTCACCAGATAGGTAGAGGCCTTTCCCACAGGGTCTGAGAAGGCCACCGTGGTCATTTCTTCCCTTCTGTCAGACATAATTCCTTGGTTTGGACTTCCCACTTCTGTGCAGTCCAATAGCAGACCGGCCTTTATTAGTCAAATCACCCAAGCAGTTTCTCAGGCTCTTGGTATTCAGTGGAAACTTCATACCCCTTATCGTCCTCAATCTTCAGGAAAGGCAGAACGGACTAATGGTCTTTTAAAGACACACCTCACTAAGCTCAGCCTCCAACTTAAAAAGGACCAGATAGTACTTTTACCTCTTGCCCTTCTCAGAATTAGAGCCTGTCCTCGAGATGCTACAGAGTACAGCCCATTTGAACTTTTATATGGATGCCCTTTCTTGCTCGGCCCCAACCTTGTCCCAGACACCAGCCCTCTAGGTGACTATCTTCCAGTCCTCCAGCAGGCTAGACAGGAAATTTGCCAGGCTGCTAATCTTCTCTTGCCTATTCCAGATTCCCAGCCTTATAAAGACACCCTAGCTGGACGATCAGTTCTTGTTAAGAATCTGACCCCTCAAACTCTACAACCTCGATGGACTGGACCCTACTTAGTCATCTATAATACCCTAACTGCCGTCCTCCTGCAGGACCCTCCCCATTGGGTTCACCATTCCAGAATAAAGCCGTGTCCATTGGACAGCAAGCCTGATCTCTCCTCTTCCTCCTAGAAGTCACGAGTACTCACCCCTACTTCCCTTAAACTCACCCACATTTCTGAAGAACAGTAGTAACCCTTATGAGCCTAATACATCCCTTCATTTTGTTAGGTCTATCCTTCCTTACCAGACTCTCTGCAACAGGGCTTTACGCAGTCACCCCCACTACTTAGACTGCATCCCAAAAACTTTTCATCCCTGCTATCTTCTGTCTAGTCATACTCCTATTCTTCATTTTCACCTCTCCATACATGCCCTGCCCTTGTCTACACTGCCAGCTTATACTTTTCCTCCAAACCATCATAGCTGGTCCTGGTCTTAACCCCTAACTGCCACTCTTAACTCCCTCTTGGAATGGATAAATGGCCTTTGCTGGAAAAGCACACTCCAATTCTTTCACCCACTTTACACTTCCAGTTTTGCTTTACGTAAGGTCTCTTCTTCCTCTGCACCTCCTCCATCTGCATGTGTCTACCTGTTAATGAGACAGGCACATGCACACTAGTTTTCCTTACCCCCAAAATCAATTTGCAAATAAGACCGAGCAGCTTCCTGTTCCCCTCATGACACCAACACTTCACTATTATTTTATTTTTTCTTATTATTAATATAAGAAGACAGGAATAGGCCTTGACTTACTCACTGCTGAAAAAGGAGGACTCTGTATATTTTTAAATGAAGAGTGTTGTTTTTACCTAAATCATTCTGGCCTGGTATATGACAACATAAAAAAATTCAAGGATAGAGGCCAGAAACTCACCAGCCAAGCAAATAATCATGCTGAACCCCCTTAGGCACTCTCTAATTTGAAGTCCTGGGTCCTCCCAATTCTTAGTCCTTTCATACTTGTTTTTCTCCTTCTCTTATTCGGACCTTATGTCTTCCGTTTAGTTTCTCAGTTCATACAAAACCATATCCAGGCCATCACCAATCATCCTATATGACAAATGCTCCTTCTAACAACCCCAGAATATCACCCCTTACCACAAAATCTTCCTTCCTCTTAATCTTTCCCACTCTAGGTTCCCATGCCGCCCCTAATCCTGCTCGAAGCAGCCCTGAGAATCACCCATTATCTCTCCATACCACCCCCCAAGATTTTCCCCACCCCAACACTTCACCACTGTTTGTTTTTCTTATTAATATAAGAAGACAAGAATGTCAGGACTCTGAGCCCAAGCCTGCACATATACATCCAGATGGCATGAAGCTACTGAAGAATCACAAAAGAAGTGAAAATGGTCGGTTCCTGCCTTAACTGATGACATTACCTTGTGAAATTCCTTCTGGCTCGGAAGCTCCCCCACTGAGCACCTTGTGACCCCCGCCCCTACCCGCAAGAGAACAACCCCCTTTGACTGTAATTTTCCACTACCTACCCAAATCCTATAAAACTGCCCCAGCCCTAACTTCCTTTGCTGACTCTCTTTTCGGACTCAGCCCACCTGCAATTAAAAAGCTTTATTGCTCACACAAAGCCTGTTGGTGGTCCCTTCGCACGGACACATGTGACAATGCACACACACATTTTTTAAGCATTCCAAAATGATCACATTTTTTTCATATCAAGCAGACATTTCCAAGTGTAACATTTTGTTATTCAGAGATATTTCTAAGTACTAAGTAGTGTTAAGAGGGTAAATTATTTGTACTATTACATACTAATCAGTTGTGGTTCATATATAATATAGAAATATTTTATTTCACATTAACCAACAAAAATATGTTGAAACGATTTCCAATCTTTAATTGTGAAATAATTGTAGGTTCACAAGAAGTTGCAAATATAGTAGAGGTGCTGTGTACACTTCATCCAGTTTCCCCCAATGGTTATATCTTTTTATATCTATAGTACAATATCAAAACAAGGAAATTGGCATTGTATAATGTATGTGCCCACAGTAGGCCCCCCTTATCCTCAGGGAATAGTTCTAAGACTCCAGTAGATGTCTGAACCCACCAATAGTACCAAACCTGATTGCCACTGTGAAAGTTGATCCTATAAATTGAGTCATTCTTATCATGCCCAATTAAAACAAAGTCGAGAGGCCAGGGGAGAAAAGCACTCAGGAAACATCATATATTACCCTAAGAATGTAATTGTCTGCAGCCCCACACACAGAAACTGGTTATTGTTAACTTAAAACCAGTTTTATCTAATAGCTATTGAAACAACCTGCTTCTACTATAAGACTTTTTACCCACCACCAACACTCACCAATCAGAACTTGCCAGGTCCCCAAAACTTTACAAGTGCTAATGAACTTTCAGAACAATACATGTGACTCCTTTTTATAAAACCTCAAACTTTCTCTTTGTTCATTGGACATACCAAAGACCACTCGTGTATGCTTGGACTTGCAGTTCTTGCTTCCCAAATAAAACGTTTTAGATTCACCTCTGTATTGTATTTGACTTGGACATACTTGGTATCTGAAGTGGGATTCCAAAGCTGACTCATCTTGGCTTTGAGGTTTGGATAAGGGAATTTTCCTCTTCATTTGGAGAAGACTGTCATCTTTCTTGGTAAATATGTACTTTATTTTCTATCAGTTCTTGCATTTACTTGGCCTTTGTTTATTAGCACTTGCATCTAATTGGCAAGTGCTTAATCACCTAGATAAATTTAGTTACAAATGGGCTCTCAAAGTTCAGAGGCATGGCAAAATTTTTTTTTAACTCCACCTGGTAACATGTTTAAACATTACAGAGATCATTCAAACAGACTATTGTTCTTTAAACTAAAAAAACACAGCTATAAAATCATACACTGCAAATAAGACTTAGATTTCAATTGATACTTTGAGGCAAAAAAAAAAAAAATCAGCACTCAAAGATTGTCTAACTACAAAATACTGTCTCAAAGGTAGCTGGGAGGCTTTCCTCTCTGATCTTCCCCTCCCCTTCTTACAATTCCTCCTCTTCACCCTTTTGTAACCTAAACTTTCTTTTTCTAAAACAGCTAAGCTATTCTGGCATATTAATTATTCTAAAACACTTGAAACCAGCAGATATAAAATAAAATTGTTTTGACCTTCGTGCTGTTTCTTAAAAGCTAAAGATTAAATTCTCATGTAAAACACTATACTATAAGGAATGGCAGCATTTTTATCTTCAAGGACAAATAATTGAGAACAAGAAAACACTATACAGACCTTGTTAGAGTAACTCTTACCTTCTACCCCTCCTCACGTAATTCAGACACATTTCCACAGTTACTCTTTGTCCAATCCACTATATTGGTAACTGCCTCAAACTGCTTTACTCAAAATTTGTTTCACAGCCATATCAGGATTACAAACAACAAGTTAAAAGCTTAGCCTTCTCCCAGTTTGTGAGGAAATAATTTCAATTCAACTGCTTTTTAAGAAACCAGTATGTATGTTTTAATATCTCATGACTAAAATTCTAAAATAAAATCTGTAAGATCTTTGTTTATATGTATGTGTATGTGTTTAGATGTATTTATGCATATATACATGTATTGTGTGATGTGTTGCATCTACATGATAAAACCTGGTGTAGTCGGCCAGAAATCCCTTAAGGAATTCTATTTAGATAAAATATGTACTCATATAAAATATGTAACAACCCCAAATATTTTTGCTTTGCCTTACTAAAACAAATCCTTGATAAATTAATTGGTTTTTAAATTGTTGATAAAATAAAATCAGAAAAGTCTTCAAAATTGTCAACATTTTTGGCTGGGTTTATTGTTCAGTTTTATATTTGCCTCTGCTAGAGTTCTTAAGGTTATAAAACTATAAACCCAGCCTAAAACAAAATAATGTTTGTGTATGCAATTCTTTGATTGATAAGGTTTAATATTGTTGATTTAATAAAAACAGCTGTATTTTCTGGGTTAAGAACAGGATACCCATGTATTAAACTTTAAGGTTTCACCTTAGGTAAACACTTGATATTAACAGGCTATGAAATTGGTTAATAAAAAGTAAAATAGTGACTTGCTCTAATATTTTAATTTTCATAAGTAATCTAGGTGTAATTACTAAAATATAAATTAGGTAATCGGAAATGAAATTAACATTTATAAATGAAACTTCTATGCAATTTAAAATTTTAAAGTTGTATTAAATAATAATACTCATTAAATGATCAAGTTATATCCAAAATTGAGCCAAATTGGTAAATACATAAAAGTTCTTTCTTGGCTTCTTAAATTTTATAAAAATACTAAATATGTTTAGGTCTATTAATCAAAATATGAATTTAGGGAAAAATAATTTTGTATGAGAAAAAAATCTTAAGTGGTACATTTTTGTCCTGAGATTAAATAATTAGTTATTCCAAAATTTACAAAAAAGAAAAACTATAGGACTAAGAATGGGGGCTTGAGAAAATAATGAAAGTTCTAAACAAGTTGAAGAGGATTTATAGAAGATGGGCTTTATGAAGGAAGTTTTATTTGTGATCAGATTGGCTGGGATTAGAAAGAAATTGTTTATGTGTTTTTCTAAAAATTAAACACTGGTGTCAGGAGTTGCTGATACCGGACCAGAGTATAGTCCTCTATATTTAAAATAACAAATATTTCCTGAAGTACTGATCTGTCCTTAATAAAACTGCAAGAAGTTTTGATTTTTAATTCTAAAATCTGTTTAACAGCCATGTTCTGAACTGCACAATTTTTGTTTCTGCCATTTCTTCCTGAGATCTATTTAATTTCTCTAGTTTCAGGTTTAAAATGCTGCCCTTTTCATTGAAAATGGTAATTTCATTTCCTGAGGTAAAGTTTTCCTTTTGAAATTTCTCAGATTCACATCTCAGAGATTCAACTTTTGCTATATCTCGCTACACGTGACTTGTAGATCCGACATCCCTGCCTTCACCTTTTTCCTCCCCTTGTGAAGGCCTGGGGTAACAGTGCTCTTCTCCAACTTTGCTATCAGCTCCTAAAATATTTTTTTTTCCAGTTCTAACTCTGCTTTTTTGGCCTGACACTGAAATATTTATCTTAAAGGCCTAGAAAAGCAATATTTTCCTTCAGTATAACTTGATTCTGTATTCTTAGCTTTTCTTGATGTATGTGAATTGTTACACTCATAACTTTGGACATAGTCTTCGTATGTCTGCATCAGGCTTGACTTCCAGGTTATCTAAATGAGGTTCCATAAGGAGAAACACTCACCCTGCAGAAAGTTTTTCTCTACCTTTTTGGTAGCGGGTCCAAGAAACAAAGATTTTACATTTTGTCAAGATAACTTTCTATGTTGCCTTTATTAGATTTTTTATTACTTAGGAAAACTAAGCTTTGAAAGGGTTAAGGTTTTTATATCTGTGTAACTTTCTGGATTGCTTTTAGAGTCTTTTGACTATCATTCTTTTTAAATGAATGACTATTATTTTACAGTGACCTGTTATTCTGTTTTGATCAAGTGTTTCGAGCTTTTTAACATCTTTGAAAAACTTCCCTAAAATCAAATCCTAAATTAAGTCTTTCTGACCTAGAATTAACTTTAGGATTTTTCAGTTGAGCCCATGGAAAGCCTCAAAAGATATATGTCATCTTGTAGAGATATTAGTTAGGCTTATTTGGTAAACTGTGTAGGAAACATTGTCAAATAAGTGATACTAGATCTTTTAGTTACATTTATGGGTATGTTGTTGATAATCACGTTTCAAAAATTACATAAATTCACAGAAATCTAATATGTTAGACATATTAGATAGGTTCATCCTGTCACTGAGGAACAATTAAGCCTTACTACATAATGGTTGGTCCCTGATGTTTTCAGAGAAAAATCCTGATCAGAAAAGGGAAATGTGAAAGGTGATCATACAAATTGGGTCATTTTTTATATTCAACGAGAACAAAGTTGAGAGTCCAGGGGGAAAAAGCACTCGGAGCACATAATATAATAACATTGCACTAAGAATGTAATTGTCTGCAAGGCTGGCTTCAGAAACTGCCTGTTGTAATCTGAAATCAGTTTTAGGTACTCACTACTGAAACAACCTGCTGCTACTCTAAGACCGGTTTTACCCACTACTGTCACTCACCAAACTTTCTAGTGCCAATGAACTTTCAGAATAACACGTAACATTTCTCCTTTTTATAAAACCTCCAACCTTCTTTGCTCTTCAGACATACTAAAGACTGAAGACTAAAATAAAATTTTCTGTGTGGGGCCAGAATTGCAATTCTTGCTTCCCAAATAAAGTGTTTTAAATTTAGAGATTCATCTCTATATTTTGACTTCAACATTATCAATAAAAACATGTTTCTGTTCATGTCTTCCACTGAGAAATGTAATGCCTTTTGCATGTTAACTAAGCAGTTATCACACACTGTGGTCATAACTTTTGCAGTTTTAGGTGCAACGGCAAAACTAACCTGAATTTTTCTTTCTTCACAATTGCACACGTCGAAGATCATTCTTACCTTAGATCTTAGCAGTCTCAGCCTATTTTTTTTCTTTCCTTATTAAATTGAGAACTTTCTTTTTTTTTTTCACTTAAAGGAAGCACTTCACAGCTTCTCATTAGCATATCTGAATTGCCAGCATCACTACTCTGCACTTTGGGGCCATTTATTAAGTGAAACAAAGTTCACTGGAACACACAGTGTAATACCACAACAGTCAATCTGATAGCCAAGAAGGCCACTAAGTGGCTAACTAATGAGCGTGGAATGCCTACAGTGTGGGTATTCTGGATAAAGGGATGATTCACATGCTGGGATGTGAGGGCAAAGCAGGAAGGTGCCAGATTTAATCCTGCTACTCAGAATGCTGCACAATTTAAAACTTATGAATTATTTATTTCTAGGATTTTTTACCTAATAATTTTGGACTGTGGTTGACAGTTGGTAAATTAAATCATGGAAAATGAAACTGTGGATAAGGAGGACTATGTTAGTTCCATCCTGTCTTAGATTTCTGTAGATGTGTGACAACCACCACAAACAAGATACAGACTGTTCTATCACCACAAACGTCTCCCTGTTGCTACCTCCTTATAGTTGTACCCACTGCCTTTCCCATACCACCCCTAACCCCTCATAACCAGCAACGTTTCCCATCTATATAATTTTGTCATTTAAAAAATGTTATATGAATGGGACCATACAAAATGACCTTTTAGATTGGCTTCTTTCGCTTAACATAATGCCTCTGACATCCATCCAAGATTTTAAATATATCGATAGTCAGTGCCTTTTCATTGCTAAGTATTATTGCATGGTATGGATGTACAAGAGTATCACAGTTTATTTAGCTATTCCCCTATTGAGGGACATTTTGGTTGTTTCCAGTGTTTGGCTCTTACAGCAAAGCTGCTATGAACAATTAGTGTATAGGTTTTTATGTGAACATAAGTTTTTATTTTCTTTAGGATAAATGCCCAGAAGTGTGACTGTTGGGACATATGGTTTAGTGTATGTTTAGTTTTTTTGGAAACTGCTAAACAGTCTTCCAGAGTAGTTGTACCATCTTATATTCCTACCAGCAGTGTATGAGAGATCCAATTTTTCCATATCCTCACCAACATCGGTATTGTCACTATTTTTTATTTTCAATTTTCTAATAGGTATGCAGTGATATCTTATTGTAGTCTTAATTTGGGACATCTTTTCATATACCTGTACTTATTTGTCACCTGGATATCCTCTTCAGTAAAAGGTCTTTTCATGTCTTTTGCCCATTTTAAAATTTGCCCATTTAAAATTTTTTATATGTTGAGTTTTGAGAGTTCTTTTTATACATTAGATATGGATCTATTGTTAGATATGTGGTTTGGGAACATTTTATCCCCATTTGTAGCTTGTATTTTCATCCTCTTACTCTTCCTCAAAGCAAAAGTTTTTCATTTTAAAGAGGTCCAATTTATCACTTTTTTTCTTGTATGCATCGTGTTTTTGGTGTCATGTCTAAGAACTTTACCAAGCCCTATATTTTCTCATATGCTATCTTCTAAATATTTTATAGTATTACATTAATTGTATAATTTATTTTGAGTCGCTTACACTGGGGTTCATTTTTCTTGTATCTATTTGCTCAAGCACCATTTGTTTAAAAAGACTATCTTTCCTTCATTGAATTGCTTTTGCACCTTTGTCAAAAATTAGTTCATTGTACTAGTATGAAGCTATTTCTGAGTTCTCTGTTCTGTTCCATTGATCTATATATCTATCCTTCCACCAATATCATCTAGTCTTGATTAGTGTAACTAGGCAATAAGTCCTGAAATCAGGTAGAATGATTCTTTCCACTTTTTTTTCCAGAATTGTTTTAGCTATTCTAGTTTGTTTGTCTTTCCATATACATTTTAGAATAATCTTGTCTGTATCTATTGAAGCATTGGAGATTTTGATAGGAACTGCTTTAAACTTGTATGCCAGTTTGGGAGAACTGCTATTGACTTTTCCAATCCATGCGCACAGAATATCTCTCTACTTATTTAGAAATCTCTCTTAATATTTTTATCAGCATTCTTTAATTTCAGCATATAAGTCCTGTACATGTTTTGTTAGATTTACAGCTAAACATTCCTCTTTTTTTTGAGTAATTGTAAATGGTATTGTAGTTTTTATTTGTTTCTATGAGTTCACTGATAATATATAAAAATACAATTGATTTTTATGTTTGTCTTATACCCTGCAACCTTGCTGAACTCGGGTTTTTTGTAAATTTCTTGGCATTTTCTACATAGATCATTATGTCACCTATAAATGATGTGTGCCTTTTGTTTCCTTTTCTTGTCTTTTCACACAGGCTAGACCATCCAGTACTATGTTAAATAGCAGTGGTGAATGTACACCCTTGTCTTATTCTTGTTCTTAAACAGAAAGCATTCAGTCTATCACCAGTAAGTATAATGTTGTATATCTTTCTAGATACTCTTTATGAAACTGAGGAAGCTCTCTACTATACTCAGTTTTCTAAGAGTTTTTATCATAAATGGGTGTGAATTTTATCTAATTATTTTTCTGTATCAGTTAATGTGATAATGTAATTTTTCTTCTAGACTTTCATATGATGGAATACATTTATTGATTTTCAAATATTCAAATAGCCTTGCATCTCTGGAATAAAGCCCACTTGTTTATGGAGTATAATTCTTTTTATATATTGCTGAATTCTATTTTTAATGTTTTGTTAATAATTTGTGTATCTGTACTTATGAGAGATATTGGTGTATAGTTTTCTTTTTATGTACTGTAATATCTGGTTTTGATGTTAGGTTAATAGTGACTTCATAGAATAAATTGGGACCTTCTTTTCTATTTTTTCTATTTTTCTGAAAAAGATTTTGTGAAATTAATGTTAGACTTCTTTAAAGGTTTGGTAGAATTCTCCAGTGAGACCATATGGGTCTAGAGATTTCTTTTTGAGATTTTAAGCTATCAATTAAGTTTCTTTAATAGTTATAGGACTATTCAAATTACCCATTTCATATGGGGTGTGTTGTCACAGTTTATACTCTTTCAGAGAATTGGTCTGCTTCATTGAAGTTGTCAAGTCTATGTGTGTAGAGTTGTTTGTAGTACTTTATTATCCTTTTCATGTCTGCAGGGTCTGTAATGGTATCTTCAGCTTAATTCCTGATATTTGTAATTTGTGACTTTTGTCTTTTTATTTATTTGTCAACATTTCCAGAGATTTACTGATCTTTTAAAAGGGAAAGCTTTTTGTTTCACTGATTTTTTCTATTGTTTTTCTTTCTTCAATTTCATTAACTTTCTGCTTCTATCTTTATTACTTCCTCCCGAGTTCTGCTTGCTTTGGGTAAACTTTTCTCTTTTTTTCTAGTTTCTTGAAGTAGGAGTTTAGATTATTGATTTGAGATTCTTCAACATGATCCCATAGTTCCACATCTAACGTTCCCTTTTCAGGAAACCAAGGACAGTGTTCTTCCACTGCCCTGAATAGGGTGACCATATTTTCCATGGGCACCCGAACTCCTCCCTGTTTTAACAGGAGTTTAATATAGCAGAGATGGCATAATGTTTAGACTCCGTGTGCCCCATAGTCACCCTGGACAATACACAGACAACTCACCAATTGTCAGGGAGCCGAACAAGTGTTTCTGTGGACCGAACGGATGAACGTTTCTACGCACCTACCAAAGGGAATCGGGTTTCCACATGCCCTCAGGAAAAAGAAAACCATGTTGGCGCACCAGATATTGGGGGAACCCGCCCCCAATATTTCAACATACATTCTTTCTATTTTCCGTAAGTGTCAGCTGGCTGAGAAATAAAGAGAGACACTACAAAGAGGAATTTTACAGCTGGGCCGCCAGGGGTGACATCACATATCGGTAGGACCGTGCTGCCGGCCTGAGTCACAGATCAGCAAGTTTTTATTAAGGGTTTCAAAAGGGGAGGGGGTGTAAGAACAGGGAGTAGGTACAAAGATCACATGCTGCAAAGGGCAAAAAGCAGAACCACTAATAAGGGTCTAACAAAACCTAAGTGTCCATCAACAGATGAATAAAGAAAATGTGGTGCATATACACAATGGAGGACTATTCAGCCACAAAAAGAATGAGATCCTGTCATTTGCAACAACATGGATGAAAATGGAGGTCATTAAGTGAAATAAGCCAGGCACAGAAAGACAAACTTCACATGTTCTTACTTACTTGTGGGAGCTAAAAATTTAGAACAACTGAATTCATGGAGACAGATAGTGTAATGATGGTTACCAGAGGCTGGAAAGGGTAATAACAGGGAGTAGGGGAAAAGTGGGGATGGTTAATGGGTACAAAAACAATAGAAAGAATGAATAAGACCTAGTATGTATTAGCACAACAGAGTGACTATAGTAAAAAATAATTTAATTGTACATTTTAAAATAACTAAAAGAGTGTAATTATTTGTAACACAAAAGGTAAATACTTGAGGGGACAGATACCCATTCACCCTGATGTGATTATTATGCATTGTAAGCCTGTATCAAAATATCTCATGGAACCTATAACTATATACATCTACTATGTACCCCATTAAAAATAAAACATTAAAAAAATAAATTTTAGCTTGTGCTATCATTATTATTATTATTCAAAAGATTTCCTTATTCTAAAACAAAGATGAAGAAGCATCCTATCTGGCAGTTACTCCGATGTGAAGTTAATCTAGGCAAATTTAGAGACAAACAACAGAGAAAGCAACACAAATATTTACAAACTCCTCCTGACTTTCCCTACAGTAAAGACAGTTTTATACATATTTAGAAAACCACTCCTACTCCTAAAGTTCCTCAGGTAAAAATATAAAGTAAAAAGCACTCATTCTTCTCTTCTACTATAATACCAAAAAGTAGTATTGTTACTTTTTAAATTATTTTTTCTAATTCCTTCTGTCACTCAATCCACAAGACCTACTTGAGCAGATCTTTCCTGCCCATAGGCAAATAGTTATATCAACAATAGAGAGCTGGTTCCCTCAGCAAATGAGCACTTCCATGCAAATGAAATCTTCAAATATCTACACAAATTATCTGTAATATATCCATGTCTTTTAAATATCATGTTAGCACAGGTTACTTTTTTCCTTCCAAAAATATTTCTATTTCTAGTAGATACACCACATTTAGTTGATTTCTAAACAATTCCCTATCTATTAGCAGTAATTCCCAAACTCTGCTAAATTTTTAAAGTTGTTATTCATTTTAAAATAAAGCATTTATGACTTGAAGTTGTTTTTCCCTCGTGTACCTTTATAACCCACCAGCATGTCTGCTGGGAGCCTCTGATCATTTGGATTGCCGAGGCAGAACAAGGAGCAGAGCGCAACGGATAATATCTCACCATAAACCCAAAACAAATGTCTGAAGTTCATTGCTGACATAGTGGAATTTTCGTCAGTAACTTCAATGACAAGTTAATTATGTAGGGCATCTTACTTACTGTAAATATGTCCTTAGGCACATTTTTCTTGTAGGTCCATCTTTAAGTAGGAGAAGGCCAATAAGGATAGTAAATGTTTAATTGTAGGACATGGTTGAAATATAAAATTTATTTTTTAAATCTCTTTTTGTCTCCAGCATAAATTGAACAAGGGTAAAATGGTAAAAAGGAAATTCCAGATATCATATTTAACTTTGTAAAGTGTCCAGGGTTCTAGACAGTTCCATGAAATAGTTGATGCTGCCGCTGTCAAAAGGTCACTATATTAATTCGTTCTCACACTGCTATAAAGATACTACCTGAGACTGGGTAATTTATAAAGAAACAAAGGTTTAATTGACTCAGTTCTGCATGGCTGGGGAGGCCATAGGAAACTTACAGTCATGACAGAAGGCACCTCTTCACAGGATGGCAGGAGAGAGAAGAAGCAAGCAAGAGAGGAACTATCAAACACTTATAAATACATCAGATGTCCTGGGAACTCACTCGCTATCACAAGAACAGCATGGGGAAACTGCCCCCATGATCCAATCACCTCCCACCAGGTCTCTCCCTCAACACCTGGGGATTACAATTCAAGATGAGATTTGGGTGGGGACACAAAGGCTAACCTTATCAGTGACCCAAGTCAGAAGCTTGGGAATCATCCACATCATCGTCAAAACTGAATTCATCACCAAGTCCTATAGATTTTACCTGTTAAACATCTCTCCAATTGGTGCTCTTCTCTTTATTCCTACAATCTTTGCTCCAGATCTTCCTTCCAGGATTACCTGCATACACTGCTTTCAATAACTTCCTAACAGGTTACTCTCACCTCTAGTCCTGACTTCTTCAGATCCATCCTCCATACAGGAGTGGACTCAAAATTAAAATCTGATCATATCACTACTTGCCTAAGACCTTCCCATGTCTCGTGATAACCAAAGTTCAAATTGCTTACCACAACATAAAAGATCACTCAAAATCTGGTACCTGCCTATCTCTCTAGCTTTATCCTTTGTCATTTCTGCCTCAAACCTTAGAACCCAGCAAAAAATTAGCTATTTTTAGTTCTCCACACGGCACACTTTCCCAACTTCCATACCCTTGCTCAAGTCCTCTCCCTTGCCAGAGTACTCTCTTTACCTCCTTTCTCCCACTTTCTCTGTACTGGACAAGGGCTGAGGACTCTTTACGACTCAGCTTAGGAGTCACTTCCTGAAGGAGGCATGTACTGACCACACCCTTCCCTTCCACTAGGTGCCCTCTCAGTGCTTCCTTGATTCTTTGGTTATATCACACACACCAACTACATCGTCCATCTACATGGCTGTCTCTCTCATTGGCTCAAGGGTTCTTTGAGACAATGATGGTTAGTCGCATTGCTATCTCCAGCACTAGCACAGTGCCTAGCACTCAACAGATGTTCAGTAAGTGTTTTTGAATGAATAAGAGCATAAATGTGATCCAGAAGATAGATTTTAAGTACATGGAAAATCATAATTATATTGTAACCAGACTGAGAAATGTGGATTTTCTTACTTATCTGTCACTAGCAAGAGTACCAGCAAAGTTTTAAATTTTTTCCATGACTTCTACTAAAGCTGAAATATTGTTTTATTTCTTTTCCAGTATAGAAAACAGAGGGAAAGGGAGGCTAATGTCAGCAGCAGCATGAAAATAGTTTAAAATGAAAATGTGTGCTGTAATCAACTTGGACTTGATTAAGTCCAAGTCTGAGGTGCTTGATAAGTAACACAACAGGAACAATGGAGAGGGCAATGGCATTTTCATACCCTATGCTGCTGGGAGTCACATGTCAGATACACAGCTATCTACTTTGATAAAAATAGTCTAGGAACTCTAAGGTTGATTCGAGACGAAACTAAACCCTGGACATCAGTGTCCAAGTATGCAACTGCATCCATTGGATCCTTCTTTCCCTCAATTCCCTCAGTGATTACCAATATCACTCCTTGCCACCCACCACTACTCTTCTCTTTTTATTACTGTGGCACAAGTGGGGATGCATAGCCTTTACCTTGCTTTCTTATAGCACTGTTAGAATATTAAAATGAACTTCATGAAAGGATAGCAAAAAAAGGAATTATGCATAAAGTACAATGATTCTGTTACAGGATCTTTGGGGTGTCACTTTTCTGGCAGGAAACCTCTGTGGCTGGTGGCACCTTTGCCTGCAGTCCCCCTGGGCTTATTCCACCCACTTGGCCTGGCAGGCAGCACTCAGCTAACACTACTGGCTGGATCCCATGCCTGCCAAGGGTGAGCCAGGTGTGGAGGGACAAGGGGTGTGTGAGTGAGTAAGCATGGGGTTCAGCCACTGCACACAGTCAGGCACACTGGCTGCTGCAGCAGGGCAGGGCAGCTGCAGGTGCTGGTACAGGCACCGACTCTCTGCAAGGCTGCAGCTGGACCAGTCACCCTGCAAGCAGCTTCCACGGCTGCCACCAGGGAATGTGGTGTTGCCCAGAAGCTTGGAGACTCCAGGAACTGCAGGGCCCCAAAGAGGGAGTCACAACCCAGGGTTGGGGAGCTCCCAGGTCTGGGGTCCCTGAAGGGCCACAGTTCTTTCCTTTTCACCTGCAACACGGCGAGCAAGGGGTGTGTTTCAACCCTGTTTGTCTTACAGCTTTTTCAGCCCTGCCATTCAGTAGGTCCTGAGCTCTTCTCCTGCATCCAGGAAGAATGAGGTATGTGGACACAACAAGGGTGAGCAAGGCAAAGAGAAGGTTTATTGAGCGACACAATAGCTCAGAGGAGGACTTGGAGTGTGTAGCTCCTCTCTGTAGACAGGTCCTCCTGATGTCTCTGCAGCTCTCCACAGAGAGGAGGCCCTGGAGTGGGTAGCTCTTCTAGCTTGTCCTCTTGACATACGCTCAGCCCCACCCTTATGATCTCATTAATCTTAATTACCTCCTTGTAGGCCCTGTCTCCAAATATAGTCACATGTAAGGGGGTTAAGCTTCAACATATGAATTGGGGGAGACACATGACTCAATCTATAGCAGATAAAAACCAAAGCAAAGGAAGGCCAAGGTGGTAAAGTAAGATAAAACAAGAGTAAAGTTAGTAACAAGATGAACTAACATTCAGTAAGTGTTTATCATGTGGAAGTATTTCCAAACATTTTATATACATATATACATTACCTCATTTAATCCTAAGAATAAGACTCTGAGCTAGTGACTGTCATTCCCATGTGTCATATGGTCAAATAGTATCTTAGAGAAGCAAAATATCAAGCCGAAGGACACATAGTAAATGTGACTAGTATTAATACCAGAGCCTCCATAGCCCATTTTATACTTCTTCCCCATGGTTTTAATATTAACTATACCTGACACTTAAATTGTCCTTACATCAAGCACTGATGTAAGTATTTTATGTATTTAATGTGCATTAACTCCTTTATTATGTTAAGGGGTATATTATCACCCTAAAAGGTACTATTATAATCCCTGTTTTTAAGGTAATGAAACTGCAGTACAGAGAGGTTAAGTATCCTACCTTAACATTACATAGCTAGTAACTGGCAGAACCAGAATTCAAATTCAGGCAGTCTGGCCCCAAAGACCATGCTCTTTAGCACTAAACAACAGTTCCTCTCATGCATATATAAAGATGCATTTCCTCAAGTCCTGCACAATTGCTCCAAGTGGATCTCAAATTTGGTTTTGAGCTTATCGGCTAAATCAAAGATGGTAGCAAGATTCAGAATTCATGACATAAAATCTTACCAGTTTCTCACAGGCATAATATAAAAGATTGGGAGACATCTGCTTGTGAATCCATTCAATAAATATTTGTTAGGCACCTTTTATATGATTAGAAATGGCCTTTTTGGTATTTGGGTATTTGGTAATGTGAACATAATTTAAAACTTCAGACCAGGCACTGTGACTCACATCTGTAATCCCAGCACTTTGCAAGGCCGAGGCGGGTGGATCATGAGGTCAGGAGTTCAAGACCAGCCTGGTCAATATGGTGAAACCCTGTCTCTACTAAAAAATATAAAAATTAGCCAGGCGTGGTGGCGTGCGCCTGTAGTCCCAGCTACTCAGGAGGCAGAGGCAGGAGAAATGTGGGAACCCGTGAGGCGGAGGTTGCAGTGAGCCGAGATTGCGCCACGGCACTCCAGCCTGGGCGACAGGGCGAGACTCCATCTCAAAACAAACAAACAAACAAACAAACAAACAAACTTCAAATGTCTTTAATTCTGCCTTGGTTAAAATTATTGTTGAAACCAGAGGCCATAAGTTCAATAGCACAGATATTAAGAACATAAAGTGTTGATACATGTGCTTTTTGGAATAAAGAACACTTGGCTTCCCTTTGTTTAGATAGATAGGAAAGGCTAGTGAATATCCACAGTTATCACAAAATTTAAATTGAATCTATATTTACTTTTTACCTGTCTTCATAAAACAGAGGGGTTTCTTTCCCCATGTGTATATACCAAGTAGGACAAAGAGATTTTCTGTAATATTGAAAGGTTTGTTTTAATAATTGCAAGGACAGTGACATAAAACCTTCAGACTGCAGGTGTTAAATTTGAGACATTACATTTGTTAGACTATTTCAGAAGATTGTGTTTTGTTCAATTAATGTAAAGTGTATTTGTCTTAGGAGGCTGATTTGTCTCAACAACGTTGTGATAATCACTCACTATGATCTCACATCTGGGGTCATAAGTAACCAAACAATTGTAAACATTGAACACATTCTTATTGCTAGGAAGATATGTAAAAACATTCCTCTTTGCCAAAAATTATTTTGCAAATAAAATAGGTAAATGACTTTAACTGATTAGACATTAAACACAATATAAAATCTCATTCTTTCACAATACCACTTCTGGGAGCTGGGAAGATGTAGGATTGAAAAGTAGCAAATCTCTGACTTAATGAAAATTTCCTGACATTCCACCCATGAAGTTCCTTGTCATCTCCCTGACCTCATATTGGGGTGTCCCAGGATCCAGTGTGAGGGTTCCTTTTCTTCCTACATGCCTCCAGATTTAAAATCTGGCCTCAGGTTTTAAATAGCATCTATTATATGCAGATCTTTCCCCAGAACTCTTATTGTTCCTCTTCATTTCTCAATGTCAACAAGTCCAAAACTGACATGAACCCTCCTGATCTTCAGCCCCAAACTTGTTCCTCTTAGTCTTCCCCTTTGTAATTAATGGCAACCCAATCCTTCTGAATTCTTAGTATAAAAACCTTGGAGTGATGCTTGATTCCTCTCCCTCTCTCTCAGATCCCACATCAATCCATATCCAAATCCTATTAAATCTAATTTCAAAATATATCCAGAATCCAATCCCATCCCATCCCATTCCCTCCACTGCCACTGCTCTGATCCAAGCCACCTCTCTCCTTATTGCCATTGCCTCCTAACTGCTTTTCTTCCTTTCCCTGTCCCCTTCAGTCCATTCCAGCACAGCAGGCTGGATGCACCTTTAATACTTTCATGGCTTCTCGGGCCTAACCCTGTCTGGCTCTCTGTAACTCCTCCTGCCTCACGGAGCCACTTCTTTCCTGCTCTACTGCAGCCAGCTGGCGTCCCTCCTGTCCTGGCCTTTTGTAGGATTCCCTCTCTCGTAACAAACATTCTCCCCCGAGACATGCACGAGGCTGCCCACTCTCATCGCCTTCACGTCTTTCTCAAACGTCCCCTTCTCCACGAGGCCTTCCTGACCACGCTATTAAACCTAACGACTTCTCCTCGGCACTCCCCGCCTCCCTACCCTACTTAATTTTTCTCCAATGCACCTATCACCATCTGCCACACTAAGATTTTGCACAAATCTTGCTTATTTGTTTTCCCCCAACTACCAAGTAAAATGTGCGTCCCACAAGGAGCGGGAATGCTGTTTGCTTAGTGCTCTAGCAGCAGACCCTAGAAACGCATCTGCACACAGTAGGCGCTTCGTGGATTTACTCCCACGAGCGTGCACCACGCTTCCCCTCCACACCAGGCATGAAGATGTTCCAGTCATGGAGATTCCCACCACTAAAGGAACTGCAGAAGCTGTAAATTCGGGCATGAGAATCTGAGGAGAAACGTGCCGAGGCAAGAGGCTGGGTAGCCCCTGTGCAGCACGCAGTTAGCCGGGGCTTCAGCGCTGGAGCTCCCCGTTGGACGTGTTGCGCTGATCCAGCTTTCCCGCCTCCGAGGGCGGCCAGAACCTTGTGTCCCGGCCCCACCCACACCAGCTCAGGCTGAGAGAATCTCACAGGGATTCACTGGGTCATCCATGACCAGCTTTGGTCGGTTCCTGCCTTGGCGGGAAAAGTTGACCTACATTGCGTGCCAGGAGCGCAAGGCTTGCAGGGCATGCTGGGAGAGCGCAGGGAACGCTGGGAGAGCGCGGGAAATACTGGGATTGGCTCCTGAGGGCCGTGAGGAGGGCACGAGGGGACACTCCGAGGAAGGCAGGGCACGAGGGGCGAGCCGGGAGCGTCTCCCGAGGGCAGCGAGGAGGGAGCTGAGGCGCGCGGGCTCTCAATCGACGCCCCACAGAGACCAAGAGGCCTGGCCTTGGGGGGCAGCTGCTTGAAGGAGGCAGAGCGGAAGCGAGGGAGGCCGCTGGAGGCCCTGCCGCCCACCCGCCCTTTCCTCCCCCTGAGGAGAAGCCTGACGCATCTGCAGTGCAGGAGGCCGTGGGCGTTAGAAGCGTTGCTTTTCCAGTTTGTAAGACCATTTTCCTGATTCTCTTCCCCACGGTTGCGGAGGAGCAGGTCAGGGCCGCCATGAGGGCAGGATCCCGGTGCCGGCGCCGGCACCCTGAGGACGTTGGTTTGGGTCAGGAAAAAAATGTATTCATCAGCAAAGACCTATGAGTCCCAATTTTTCGGGCATTTCATTATATTGGAAATTTATAGAATCACCTTTTAAAATGGATTTAGCTGAACAAAGACCTTAGATTCGTTTCCACTCACGTCCATTACTGTTCTCACAGTAGCCAGGCCGGAAGAGGGGTGGGCGCTCGCCTGGGGGCAGCGGGAAGCCGGGTCTGGGGCCGCCCTGAACCCCGCGCCCCAGGATGATTTTTAGGAAGGGTCCCTCGTAGCCGCGGTCCCGAGGCTTAGCTCACAGCACTGCAGGAGCTGGGCGCTCCCAGAGTTTTGGTCCTTTGGGGTTCTCTGAGTCCTCTCTCACGTGTAGAATTGTGTAGGTGCCTGTTGCCTGCTCCTAGCACTTGTTCCTTGCCCTGCTGGGGATTGGGAATAAAGATGAAATCCTGGGACAGAAACGTAGTGGAGCGACTCCCTGGACAGGATGTTAATAGCGCATCCGTAGATCATAGTAAGGCTTGGCCCACGTTTTGAGCTTCACAATATAGTTCTACAGCCTAGCCAAAGAAAACAACATTCTTTTTGAATCTGCAAGTTTTGCCAACTAGGAACTCACAAAATTAAACAATAGTAATAATTCTAATAAATTCATGCTTATCCCTGAACAGATCACTCTTGTTTACATACAGTGTTGCAATCCGTGAGTATTTGAAGATTGGCAAAATGGGAGGACTTGCACCCAGGAATTTTTTGGTGACCTGGAATTTGCATTCCTACTGTATTACATTCCTACTGGCATTGCCAGCATTCCTCAGATGACACCACAAACTCATTTCAGTACTGTGATCAGAAGGCTGGTCACACTGCACATTCCCGGGCCAGTATGTTATTCTTTCTTAAAAAGAAAAAACATGTTGATGTTGAAAAGTTGAAAGTACTAGAGTCCAGCTTACTTTTCCCTAATGTATTTGTGCATGTTAGTGTACTGAAGCTTCACTGGGTTGCTTTACTTTTATATTCCAGTTTTTGTTACTGTAGTAAAATGTAATGTAGACTTCAAAGGTATACCTTATGAATTATCAACTGTAAACTGTGCCTCCAATAGAATTTGAAAGCTGGATAATTTAGTGGAAACAAAAACTAGGTAACAATTTAGAGACCAGTAAACATTTTCTTTCGTGTACAATGAAAAATAATATATTCCTCAACCTTGAAGTGCTTTACAGAAAAATCTGAAACAACAAAAGACTTTGCTATACATTTTGACTTTTAAAAAATAGTTATTGTTACAGAAAAAGGAGTGATGAAAATATTCTAAAAATTATTGCAATGATGGTTGCACAACTCTGAATACAGTAAAAAACAGTGAATTGTACACATTAAATGGGTGAATTTTATGTTATGTGAACTATATCTTAGTAAAACTTGTACCAAAAATCCTAGAAAATCATTAGAAGACCTTAAAGGTAAATGGCAGTGATACTTAACTGCTGAAGTTTGCAAACTAACTTGTTTGTATCATCCCATTCTAAAACAATATCAAATATTGTGTGCTGACTTGGTATTGGAACTCTATTGGTAAGATAATTTACTACCTTTTTTTGCTGTTTATTTTTAAAGGCCTGATTGCTGAGACACTCAGTCAGGAAAGTATGAATGATTCTAGGCAGCCGTCTCTGTTCTTCATCACACTTCCAGATTTAAACAAACTCTGTGCTGTCAGAATAATACTGAGTAATAAGGTGGCAGATACTGAGATTAGGACTATACAAATGAAGATGTGCAGGTAAAAAAATACATCTTATAACTAAGACTTTTAAAACTTTGAGACCTATAAAAGCTGTTTTAGAGGAATTTTCTATAAAGCAAAATACTCATTCACTCAACTTGTGTTTATAATTTTAAAATAAAGGAAGTCAGATTTTGTTTTGACCAGGTATATTGGATTATATTTAAGGAGGGATTTAAAATACTTGCAATAGAATTATCTCACTGTTGAGTTTTTATATCTGTGACCTCTTATGTGCTTTTTAAAAGTTTAAAATCTCCACAGACATTCGTGAATTAAATTCAGGCTCCCAGAAACTTAGAGGTCCTAATTAATCAATATTTATGGAATACCTACTGTTTTCCAGTAGGTATTTCCAGTAGGTGGGGCACTTAGAGATCCTATAAACATCTTAGATTAGTATAGTTTCTTAATTCTCAAGTCAGTATGAGACACTGTGGAGTATTTCTCTAGGATCTGTCTCAAAATATCTGATCCCACATAGTCGTTGAAAAACAGCTTAAGAGGGCTGGGCGTGGTGGCTCACGCCTGTAATTCCAGCGCTTTGGGAGGCCAAGGTGGGCGGATCACGAGGTCAGGAGTTCGACACCAGCCTGGCCAACATGGTGAAACCCCATCTCTACTAAAAATAAAACAAATTAGCTGGGCATGGTGGCAGGCACCTGTAATCCCAGCTACTCAGGAGGCTGAGACAGGAGAATCGTTTGAACCCGGGAGGTAGAGGTTGCAGTGAGCCAAGACTGTGCCACTGCACTCTAGCCTGGGCAACAGAGTGAGACTCTGTCTCAAAAAAAAAAAAAAAAAGGAAAGAAAAACAGCTTAGAGGAAACCTAAAGTATAATTCCATGATTACTGAGGACCCTCCTTTAAATTGTTTGAGGCACTCAAAGGAAGAGTCATAGAATACATGAGAAGATTCCGTATTTAAATGAATTGCTTAGAGAAGAACAAACAACTAGAAGATACCCAGAGGCAAGAAATAAGGAAGCCACTTTTGGGGTGTCCTTCATTTTCGTCTTATTTACAAAGTTTTTCTTCTCTCCATTGCATATTTTCCCACCCAAGGGCATCAGGGAGCCTGTACCCTTCCTGCTAAAGTATAATATCATACCTGTTAAGGACTTAATCTGTGACTCCTTTTGGAAATACTAAAATAGGTAGAAAACCTAAAGTCAGGTTTTTCTTCTGCTTGTCCTCAAATTGAAGGCAGCCATGCCCACAGAGTGGGGTTATCTTCACTCACCCTCCCGGTAATTGACAGAGAGTCTTCAATAGCATTTGGCTCTCTCTAGTAGCGTTTGGCTGTGTCAGGTAATGGCAGGCCTTGCCAAGGCAAGTACCTGATATACCTTGGTTCCAACAAATATGAAGCCACCAGAAACAGATTGGCCCATGCTGCTTTTTAAGGTAACCCCATACACATCCTAATGGTTATTTTAATTTGTTTCTTTGATGATTAGTAATATTGAAGGTTTTCAGATTTCCAGTTGTATTCTTTTTGTGTTTTTCCTATCTTTCCCTTGAATCTTGAAATGAAATTATTAATGGTAATTTGATTCTGATGATGTTTGTTTTAAGTTCATTTGACTGTTGAAACCACTACCCAGTTCTTTCTGGCTTGGGAAGAATTTCCTTTCTGAAGGAAAAGGATTTAGTCAGTAGTTCTAAATGTTTAAGTGGTTGGTAACTTCACTGATAGGTGAATCCTTAGACTCTTGCCTCTGGTGCCCCCTGCCCACCACCTTTTTTTTATTTTAAAGGAAAAATGGAAGAAATAGGAGTTAAAGGAGACAGATTCTTCACTGTGTGTAGATTTCTTCAAGTATATGGGACAAAAATTGAGTTCTAAAAGATGAATTTAGGTTCACAGATGAAAGAGGTTGGGAAATTCAGATGTGGGGACAAGTTCTCAAGTTAGCATTAGTATCTAAAACTTCCTAATTCTCTTAAGTCAAATATTGCCTGAGTACCTACACCTACACCGTTCAAGGTGCTATGCTAAGTGTGGGGAGAGAGTCTCTAACACAATTGTTTCCTAGGAGAAACTTAACGTTTTAGCTAAGCAAAGGTTTAAAATGTTCCAATAGAGTAAAAACAGATAGTGAGTGTATTAGTCTGTTTTCACACTGCTGTAAAGAATTACCTAAGACTGGATAATTTATGAAGAAAAGAGGTTTAATTGACTCACAGTTCCACAAGCTTAACAGGAAGCATGATTGGAGGCCTCAGGAAACTTAAAATCATGTCAGAAGGGTGAAGGAGAAGCAAGCACCTTCTTCTAATGGCAGCAAGAGAGAGAGGTGGGGGGAGGAAGTGCTACACACTTTTAAACAAGATCTAATGGGAACTCACTATCACTAGAGCAACAGGGGGGAAATCCGCCCCCATGAGCCAATCACTTCCCACCAGGTCCCTCTGCCAACACTGGGGATTATAATTCAACATGAGATTTGGGTGGGGACACAGAACCAAACCATACCAGTCCACTTTGTAATATATTTCATCTCCACAGGCAATTGCTGTTTTTGCATCAAGATATTCTTACATCACCTGTGTCTGGAATATTAAACCAAATCTGGGTGGTGATGGCGGTTAGTATTTTAATATTTTGTGAAATGTTATTACTAGTTGAGAACAATATTGATAAATAATAATTTAGGTATTATAGCTAAAGTTAAGATGTTTATGAGGATTAATTGATTAATCACAATGTGTTACAGGTTAATTGGATTATTAACAAACTAATATTGAAATGCCTGATGCTTAAAATCCATTTTTGTGGTTCTAATTTAACATTTATTTTTCTCATTATAAATGCTAAGATAAAGACTGTTAATGAATAAAACATGCTACAGTATAATTTTTAAGATAGCATGGGCTTGATACATTTTATCATATTTTATTCTTTAGACTAAAAGGAAAAAGTTTTCTCATTTCAACAAATCTCCAGTTGTTTTTAAAGAACTTGGATCAACATTTCTTCTAATGGAACATTTTATTTAAAATTATTTTTACACTTAAAATTTTAAAATTAGTATTAGAAACATATTTCCCAATTCTGTATGTAACCCTGAATTATAGCGAAGTGCCAAAAATCTTTCTAAAAATCATATTATCCTGAGATTTTTATCAAAAATCTTCCTGGAAATTCTGTTTTTCTGATATTTTAATTCCCAGAATCCAGTGAAATCAGCATTTATTGACAATGCTGATAAATCATCTAAAAGTTTAGTTCTTTTATTTTTCTCCTAGGTCTTGGTTATATGTCCATCTCGTATTTTCCCTCCCTCCTTCCCTCTCTCTCTCCCTTCCTTCCTTTTTTTGAGACAGGGTATGGCTCTCTTGACCAGGCTGGAGTGCAGTGGCTCCATCTCGACTCACTGCTACTTCCATCTCCCAGGCTCAAGCAGTCCTCCTCCATCAGCCTCTCGAGTAGCTAGGACTACAGGTGCATGCCAACATGCGCAGCTAATGTTTTGTATTTTGTGTAGAGAGAGGGTTTTCCTGTGTTTCCCAGGCTGGTCTCAAACTCCTGAGCTCAAGCAATCCTCCCACCTCGACCTCTCCAAGTGCCTAGATTACAGGCTTGAGCCACCGTGCCCAGCCATATTTTCTTATTCTTACTATAGTTTTTTTAAAAGGCAAGCTGTTGGTGAACAGGTAAATTAATATCTTATTCGTATCTTTTTCTACCTAAACATCTTTATGGAACAAGGGCATTATTTTAGAGTACTAGTAAATTCAAGAATGTGAATTTAAGCAAGGGCGATAAGAGGAAAGTAGCTATCTGTTTTTAAAAAATGTATTGCTTTCTTACAAAGGTATTCTGTAAAAAAAAAAGTTGATGTTTAAAAGTAGAAAATGGGATTACATACATACTGTTTTGAAACTTGCCATTCATTTCCCCTTTAACAACCTTTCCTGGATATCTTTCCATGTCAGTACACATATCTTCCTCACTTTTAAGGCTGTGAAATATTTCATTGTATGGATGTATAGTAATTTACTTAATACTTTCCAGTGCACATCTGAGTCTGTGCTCTTACAGTGTTTCAGAAAGCATCATTGAAATTGTATCACTTTTATTTGTCTGATAATTTGTCGGTTACATTTTTAGAGGTAGCTTGTAATACACTTTAAACTATAATATAGATACTGCTAAATTGCTGTCTGAAAAGCTTTTTGCCAGATTGCATGTTAACAAATAGTCTGGGAGGAAACCTGTTTTTCCATACCCTCACGAACACTGTAGATATTCACGCCTTTAAATAGTTGTCAGTCTGTTAGGTTACAAATAATATTTTCCTTTAATTTGTATTCCTTTTATTAATGAGTTGGAGCACTTAGGCCTTTGAACATGATCTTCCATTTATGTCCATTTTCCTTATTCATGCCTAAGAATTCTATATTAAGAAAGGTGTTAAATATTTATTATACAAAATTTATTGACATTTTCCTTTATATGGATACTGGGGTCATGTCACTCCTAGAAAGGCTTTCCTCACTTTGAAAATGTGCCCACAGATTCCCATTCAGGGAGAGAATGATCATCACTTCTTCTCCAAGGCACAAACCCTAATTGGATGATGGCCTGATTCTTTGCCCTCTGTAGAATAATGCTTAAAATCTTTCTTTATTGCATTATTTAATTATATATTTATGTTAAGTCCTTTTTATAAATGTGGATTTTTGTTACAGATACCATTTTATAAAGCAAGAAAACTTAATGCCTATGTTGAAAAATATGGAGCTAAGGTAAGTGTTAAAAAATGATATTAATACCATATGTTGTTTATAGTGATTATATGTTCCACTCCTTTTGTCAACAAACAAAAACTGGAGTATCTTTCTCATAGACCATTGTTATGCATATGAAAGAACCCAACACATTTTTTCTAACAATTATTATGTGCACAATTAGTGCAGAAAGAGGAGAAGAGGCTTTTTTGTTGGATGCTTTATTTCAGGCATTTTATGTGGCATAATCTTATTTGCCATATATATCTTCAGATAAGTGAATCTCGTCATTTTCACAGATAAACCCAGAGATGGGATTATTGTCCACATTATATAGCTAATATGTAGAGAAATAAAACATTATAGATTGTATTCTACATGGTGATGAGCTTCTGGATCTTCACAAAGAGAAAGATGAATACAGTGGTTAGTATTCATTTACTGAGACCTCTCTGTGTCTCAGTAAGTCATGAAGCCTTGACTAGAGCTCCTTTCATGCCTCTGCATGTAACTCTGAGACACTGTGTCATTGGTTATCCCAGAAGCAACAGCTGTTATTGCTGGCCTCTGTTCCTAAGTCTAGTAGAGTTTGGAATAATGAGGTTTCTAGTCATCTTTAAAATGAGATGTTGCCTTTAGGTCCTAGGGAAGTAAAATGTCAGTAACACTTTCCAGTTCCCTGAGAAATCTTT
Organism: Pan paniscus; assembly: GCF_029289425.2. Classification (NCBI taxonomy): domain Eukaryota; kingdom Metazoa; phylum Chordata; class Mammalia; order Primates; family Hominidae; genus Pan; species Pan paniscus. The sequence continues at coordinate 91,858,433 of NC_073266.2, forward strand.
GAATGACCTGAAAGCTGGTTCCAGCCATCAGTTACAATCTGTGGGAAAACAGTATTATTCAGGAGCAATGAGGAAAGAATATGTTTACATCTTTTTGCTGAGACAAGTCTTTGGTCATCTAAGGATTCTGGTTATCTTGAAAGGCCATTTACAAGCTAGCTATGAGAACCGGATTTATAGTATATCATTCACCTAGAACTAGAACTTGGGTCTTTAAGCAATCTCTACCATATTCTATTATTTATTAAGGCCTAAGAATAGGTAACGTTTTAGTATAGCAGATCCTTGAGTAAATTAATTTTGTTCAACGTTGTTTCAATATAACATTAATGAGAAAGGAAAATAATTCAGTTCCCAGCCAAGGCCACTGTCTGTGTGGTTTGCACCTTCTCCCCTTGTCTGGGTGGGTTTTCTTTTGATACTCCAGGTTCCTCCCACATCCCAAATATGCACACATTAAGTGAATTGGCATGTATAAAGTGTCCCAGGCTGAGTAAGTGTGGGTATGTGTGTGTTTGCCCTGCAATGGAATGGAGTCCTGTCCAGGGCTGGTGCCCACCTTGCACCTGGAGCTGCCAGGATAGGCTCTGGCCACCCACCACCCTGAACTAGAACAAGCTAATTGGAAAATAAATGAATAAATTGCTGCATGAATACAAATTATAAAATAAATGTTTGTAAAGTATACAATAATCATACAGATGCGCTACAGTAAATGATGCGGTACAAAAGCACTCAGGGAGCCTGTCATATTTGTGATTATTTTGAACCGTGTGGTAGTAGGAGGTGCTCCTTACAATTTTCGCTTTGCAGACATTTATTCCTTGATTTTACCCACTGCCACTACTACCACTGTCATTCATTGATTCACCAAAAATTGGGTAAATAGTTCTTACTTGTTTTTATTAATCTGTCTTAAATGTATGTATAGCTTACATTTATTTCAATGTTAATATTACAAGTGTTTTTGGTCTTTATTTAAAAGCTTGGTGATTTTTGGTGACCAGAACTATGCCATAGGAACTTTTATTTATATCAGCGTATAGTTTTAGCAATAGCTAAAACCAATATAACAAAATTGGTTTTGTTATATGTCGTTTTGCTTAAAGTCATGGTTTGTAAGAACTTATCAATGACATTAAATGAGGACTTACTGTATTGATTTAATAAAGCAACATTTATACTAAGCATCATCATTTTTGTGTACTTTACAAGAAAAAATGAAAAATTAAGAAAATATCACCCATAGTCCTTATACAATAATAAAAATGCTTTGTCCTATATTTTTCTTCCACCTTGTTAATTCACACCTGTGACTTCATCAGTACAAGGTGTCATATTTCCAAAATGTTTAAGATTTTTCTGTTTACACTCTTATCCTTTTTCCATGTATCTCAGTTTCTATTCCTATAAACTAAATTTTTGTTACCTTCACTAGACTTTCCAACCCTGAATTCTTTATTATTCACAAGCTTTCTTCCAGTATCACTTGTTTTTCTACCCTCATTGAGCCTTTATGGTTATGCTCAGTTTTTCTTTATATGAATACTTTTCACATAATCATAATCAGCAGATATTTATTGAACATCTGTAATATGTCAGGCACTCTACTTGATTCTGGGGATAAAGCTGTGAACCAGATAAAGTCTCTGCCCTTGGTAATCTTATAGGTCTTATTTTTCTAGTTTCTTATTGTGGAAGCTGAGGTCATTGATTTGAGAATTTCTTTGTTTTGTAATATAGAGACATTTCTTCCTAAACACGTTCGTGCTATACATTTCTTCCTAATCACGTTTTGTTTTGATTTTCTTCAGTTAAAAAACACGTTCTAATTCCTGTTTGATTTCTTTTTTGATCTATGGGTTATTTTGAAGTGTGTTACATAGTTTCCAAATATTTGAGGATTTTCCAGGGATCTTTTTGCTGTTGATTTCCAATGTAATTGTTGTTAGAGAATACGTTCTTTATAACTTGAATCTTTTTAAATTAATTGAGATTATTTTATGCTCCAGAATATAGTCTATCTTAGTAAATGTTCCTTGTCCATTTGAGAAGAATGAGTATTCTATGAATGTGTCATCAAGTATTCTGTAAATGTTTATTGGGTCACATTGGTTGATAGTGTTTTTAAGTCTGCTATATTCTCACTTATGTTCTGTTCACTTGTATCAGTTATTAAGAGAGCAGTATTGAAGTCTTTACCTGTAATTATGAATTTCTCTGTTTCTCCTTGAAGTTCTGTTCATAGCCCTTAGACAATTGCTGCAAACTTTCCAAAATGAGGCTGCCCTTGGTTATTTTGGAGGAGCTTCTTAGAGAGATAACAATCCATTGTTCATGCCCATCCTGAAAGCAGTTTTCCCTGCAATGGGAGTCACTCACATAGAAAAGGTGGTAGAGAATTTGTCCTTGACTTTAGCTGAAGTGATAACTCACACCATCTTTGCACTGCAAGGCATCCAGGTCACCAAGCAGGATGGTTATGAATGACAGAATTGCCCCATACTTCCTCTTTGCATGCCAAGGCTGAGTCTGTGCTGATAGATTTTGCTGTATCTGGATTAATTCCTTGGGCCATAGAGAAAGTCAATACAGAAATTAAGAGAGAAATCCACCTGGCCCTCTGAGGAAGACCCTGGTGGTTTATGGGATTTGTTCAGCTGTCTGGGTCTGGGCCCCTGGGGCCATGTTTGAGATCAGCATTATGGAGTCCTAATGATAGTCCTTAATTAAATTCTGTTTGAGACAAACTGAAGAAATTTGGTTCCATCCTCTGCCAATAGATTATTCAGTTATGTCCTGGAAACATTCACCAGAAGTCAAAATGGTACAAAAATTAGAGATGGATAATATTGGGAGACAATTTTCCTCGGCTTTCTCATGCTTCTGCATGTCCTTTTTCACAGAGGCAAAGCCAGCAATTTTTTCTGGACTGTATTTTCAAGGATGTTTATATACCAAACAGCCTTGGCTCTTTCTCCAGCCTTGGGTAGCTTCCTCACATGTCTATGCTAATCCATACTCAGCTGATTACTCAAAAGAGACTCTCTGTTGACCTCCAGAGTTTGCTTTCTGTGCAGCTCCCATACTTTGCACTGAAAACTCTATCTTCCTAGACTCTCAGCTCTGTCTCCTCAATTCAGGGAGACTACTGGCCTGTTCCTAGGTTCCCCTGCTCTGTACCGCAGCCTAGAAACCCTCTGTCATCAAGAAGCTGGGGAAATCCTAGGACTTATCTTGTTCATTTCCCATCTTTTGGGGATCACTTTTCTTTGTTGCGTGATGTCCAATATGTTGTGAACTGTTATTTTGTATAACTTGCCTGGTGTTTTAGGCATTTCAAGTGGGAGGATAAATCTGGTTCCTATTGCTTATTGGTCTTAGTTGTAAGTGAAAATCTCAATTTTTAAAATTAATTTTGTATTGTACAAATAGAGATATTCTCTTGGTTGCGTGTGCCCATGTAAGTATGTATTGTTTTCTACAGTTGTGGCAGGCAAGGTCTCACTAACTCAGGCCTCCATTACAACTGTCCCAGCACTGACTGAGTAGCAAGGTTAAACATTAAAAGCTAATTGAGCCCATGCCCTTATACAAAGGCTGGAATGTAACAAAGAGCCCACCAAGAGTTTTGCCTAGGCTTTTCCTGGGCCTTGAAGCATGACAAGATAATGAAGGAATTCTTAACCGGACCCTTTTAGGATTAAACAAGTTTTATTGTGAGTCTGAAGAAACTTCCCAGGCCTCCACAAACAAGTTTATTGGGGTCTAAAGGAACTCCCCAAACCTTTATGATTTAGCAGGAGACAAGATAAGGGTAGTCACCTCAGCACCTAGACCCATTTAGATTAAGTAAACTTAATGAGGCTCCAAAAGAAGGTCTTCAGGACTCAGACCTTAGTTATAGATTAAAAGAAGTTAATCACTTATGTCTTTAGATAAATGCACACTTACACATAGACATATAGCTTAGAAGGTGTATAAGCTCTGGAAAACTTTGTAATTTTGAGTTGGTCTGGCAATAATTTCCAGGCCTTCTCCTTGTAACCAGTTGCAGAAAATAAAAACTCTCTTCCTTCCCAGTTCATTTGCATCTCGTTATTGGGCCGCAAGAAATAGCAGCCCAACATTCAGTTTGGTCCAGGAACAGAGTGAACAATAATGAGAACTATTACAAGTTTGTCCTTGTTTGGATTTCTCTTTGTGGAGCAGAATACAAAGTGAAGATCAAGGGTTTTAGCACAGAACTCCCAAGATTTAGACTTACTGGCCAGGGTAAGCAGGTAGTATTTGGCCATGATAGCATGACAATAGTAGTGGTTTTGAAGTGAATATATTTTAACACTTCTTTAACTTTAGAACCAGATGGGATTAGCTCTAGCAATGGCTATAAGTTTTACCTAGAACACCCGAGTTTGTTGGGTGGTGATCTAAATGGGCAGTCATTTCCTATTAGTATATACATACACAGCAATTGTTCTAAATTGGCCCATATTTTGCCATTTAATATTTTTAGATGGAGGCTCCACAAAGAGTAATTCCTGTAATCCTTCAGAACTGCCTGTCATATTCATTCATGGCTAGACTTGCTCCAGCCTGGAATAGAACTGGTCATCTCTTCATACAAGGTAACTTTATCTTTTTAGTCACTGGGGCTTTCTGAACTAGATTACGTCTGTTATGTGTGTATTAGTCTATTCTCATGCTGCTAATAAAGACATACTGGAGACTGGATAATTTATAAAGGAAAGGTTTAGTGGATTCACAGTTCCACATGGCTGGAGAGGCCTCACAATCATGGCGGAAGATGAAGGAAAAGCAAAGGGACATCTTACTTGGCAGCAGGCAAGAGAGCGTGCTCATGGGAACTCCCCTTTATAAAACCATTAGATCTCATGAGACTTATTCACCATCATGAAAACAGCACATGGAAGCCCCACCCCCATGATTCAATCATCTTCCACCGGGTCCTTCCCACAACATGTGGGAATTATGGGAGCTACAATTCAAGATTCAGATGGGGACACAGCCAAACCATATCAATGTGCATCTGTTCTTAATTTTAAGATATGCAATTTTTAGAAAATAATTCTTAAAACTGACCCAACTAAGCAATCTCAAGCAAGCCCACAACAACATAAATATCATTTCTTTACTTTGGGATTATATACAGAGGCCTGATGTTTCTTTAAAAAAATCAGTATGTAATACTTGATACTTAGGAATAAATGTAAGTTACAAAGCAGTATGATAAAATGAGCACAATACTGTTAAAACTGAGAAGCTATCCTGAATTTTTCTTGAAGTCTGACTGTTTTCTAAATGTTTTATAGCAGGAAATAGACATTTGGGGGAAGAATTGGGTATTTCCATCCTTTTAATTGAAGAGATACCTTTTGAATGATTATATTTTTTCAGCTGTCATCAGGTATTACTTTATATAACAACTGCATTTTAAGTATTTTCTTTAGCTTTGATAATCTCACATCAAGCATAGTTATAAATATCAAGCATGATTATTTATGAGTTGTAATAATATGGCATATTCTATGAATTTTTTAAGGAAGAGATTTTCTTTCTCAGATGGGAAAACAAAGTGCTGTTGGTAAGTAAAAATGCATAAGTCAATAGATAAAACAATATAATTCATAGTTGCTAAAGAAAACAGTATCATATGCTGGGCACAGTGGCTCACGCCTGTAATCCCAACACTTTGGGAGGCCAAGGTAGGTAGATTGTTTGAGCCCACAAGTTCAAGACCAGCCTGGGCAACATGGTAAGACCCCATCTCTACAAAATTATTAGCCAGGCACCACACCTGTAGCCCCATCTACTTGGGAGGCTGAAGTGGAGAGCCAGTTGAGCACAGGAGGTTGAGGCTGCAGTGAGCCATGATTGTGCCACTGCATTCCAGCCTGGGTGACAGAGCAAGACCCTATTTCAAAAAAAAAAAAAACCAGTAACATAGATCATTGGGTTGTATAATTATTGATTAATTAGGTTGTATAAGACCTTAATCAGATATTATTGTAATCAGAATTTCACCTGGGAAATCACTTCTTATTCAAAATATACATTCCAGACTGTATGAGAAAAATTCATCTTAATTGGAAAAAGCTATCTTTTTATTCTCTCTACTTAAAGAAAATCATGACTGTGAAGGAGTTTAATTCTGTAGGCATTTATAATGTATAGTTTCCAGAATCATATCATCAAAAATTCTTTAGTACTGATGTAAGTCAAAACTTTATTTCTTATAAGAATAGGATTCATTTTCTCCTTAAAAAATTGGAAAAAGAGACACAGATGATCTAAAGTATACAGTTTACTACATGGCCTAATCCAGTTCTTTCATTGATTTGCACAGTTGTGTTTCAGATAGACACTTTCCTAAACAGTAGTCCAGAGATAGCAGATAGATGAGAATCCTGAGTCACCACCGTAGACATTATTAATCAATCATGGTAGCTTTTCACATCATTTGGGCATAGCCTTAAAATCCTGACCTGTAATCTACAGCTATTAGATCTGGGTTGACTTTCCAGCTGAAGCCTGTTTGCTCTCCTTGCACTAGTTGTATGTTTAATTTGTGTAGTGTCAGTCAGTGTGCCCTGCCTCTGGGTGAATGGGTTCATTACCTACATCTAGTTTCATCTCCAAACACTGTCATGAGACTACAGCTGTAGGGATTAAAAATAACAGTTTAGGAGAGGAAAATTCCTCACTCCTGTGTTAGGATTTGTTTTCGTTTACTTTTATTGAAATGTAATACACAAATTTTAAGTGTCTAGCTCATTGAATTTTAACAAACTAAACATTCTTGTAACCATTTCTCAGATCAAGAAACAACATTAAGAGCACCCCAGAATCCCCCTCATGCTTTTTTCATGTACTAACCCTTCCCAAAGTCACCACTATCCTGACATTTCAGAAGTAGTTTTCTTTATGAAAAAGAAAGGTAAAGACTTTAAGGCTCTAGGAGATTTGGAATATATCTGCCAGTATATTTGAGGATATTTGTTAGTAAAAGACTACTCAAGTCAGAAACATGGTGTGATACCTCTTTAGATTACAGAAGAGGACAATCTCCATATTTATATATATAATATATGTCAGATTTGTGTAAGGTATTTGTTGGATTTTTCTCTTAACTGTGGGGTGTCTCATTTTTTTTATTGTAACCTTGCCTATGACCTGCACCCCCCACACATATTCATGCTGTTTCATACCTTTGTCCTCTTTTAGATGTCTCATCTGTAAACTGTCAAATATTAAGTGGTTATTATTTGAATTTTACCATGTGCGGAAAAAAATCTGTTCTTGTTTTTGACTTGAATAAGTTCATTTCCTTTGTTACTAAAATACTTAATTTAATAGTAGAGTAATAATTCCAGATAGTTCACAGTTAAATATTTTATTTTCAGTATTAAACATCAATGTAACAGAAACTCAAGTTTGTCTAAGTATAGAAGCTTGCACAATCAGACTGCCAGCACCTGAGGTACCACATATTGTGATTTCTATACTTTATTATATTTACTATATACTTTTTATATTTATTATTGTTACTAACGTGATTAGGTTTTAATTTTTAACATGAAGCGTGCTAGAAAGGTTTTTATTATCAAAATCTGTATTATTAAATGCTTGATGTATTTATATCATTCTAAATCTGCTTCCCCAAAGAAAATATTGTTCTGTCCATTTAACACAGGTCTTCACATTATTCCTTTGTTCAAAAACTTTGTTAAGATTGTATCCAAGACTCTCCACAACCTATCCTGTCTTAGCACCCACTTCTTGCCTCTTCTTTCACCTCCAAATATAAAAAGCATGATTTCAGCTCTTACTAAATTTAATATTAATTCCCCTGCCATTGATATTCTGGTAGCATTTTTTTGCATCTATTTTTTACACATAACACTTTCTGTCTTCTTAGTAGAAGGATATGTCTTTTATTTTGTGGATTCCCATAGCACCTAGCATAGAACCTTACACACTAGTGTCACTCAATGTTATTGTCTTTCCTCTAGGCCAGTAGTTCTCAATGGAAGTGGTTGAGGGCAGGGAAATGAATGATTGGCTCCTTATGAGAAATTTGGCAATGTCTAGAGACAATTTTGGTTATCACAGTGGAGGAAGGATGGTGTTGCTACTGACATCTAGTGGGTAGAGGCCAGAGAAGGGATGCTAATGAATATCTTCCCCTGCACAGGACAGTCATCTTATCCCCACCCACAGAATTATCCAGCCCAAAGTGTCAATAGTGTGGAGGTTGAGAAACCCCAGGCATAGGACAAATGATGCTTCCTTTGCTTAGAATGCCCCTCTGATTGGCTATATGTGACCTGCTCATCATTTAAGGGCCAACTCAAATGCTACTCCTCTATTCATTTATTTCCATTTAATTCTTTGATTACCTCTTATGTGGATAAGTAACAAAGGACAATGGATAAGTCCAAGATGAATAGGATCTACTTTTCTGCCCTGGAGAATCACTTAAGCCAGTAGGGAAGATGACCTGCATATAAATAACTGGAATGGGTAACATGACATGTATATCTTGGACTGATGAGGAACCTTCCCAAGGTTCCAAACCCTGTGTGATCTCCCACCCTCATTTAAACCCTCATACTCTCCTGTACCAAACTGTCTTTGTTTTCTGTCACTTAGAATACCTGAAATTGGGTAATTTGTAAAGAAAATGAATTTATTTATTAAAGTTATAGAGGCCATGTCCGGTGAGGACCTTCTTGCTTTCGGGGTCTCTCTGCTGAGTCCTGAGGTGGCACAAGGCATCACATAGCAAGAGGGCAGGGTGTGGAAGCTGAGGTCTCTCTTCCTTTTATAAAGCCATGAGTCCTACTCCCATGATAAACCATTAATTCATTAACCTTCTAATCCACTAATCCATGAATGGATTAATCCATTCATGAGGGCAAAGCCCTCATCACTCAATCACCTGTTAAAGGCTCCACATTGGCTCAGCACGGTGGCTCACACCTGTAATCCCAGCACTTTGGGAGGCCGAAGTGGGTGGATCACGAGGTTAGGAGTATAAGACCAGCTGGCCAAAATGGTGTAACCCTGTCTCTACTAAAAATACAAAAATTAGCTGGGCATGGTGGTGCATTCCTGTAATCCCAGCTACTCGGGAGGCTGGGGCAGGAGAGTTGTTGGAACTGGGACCCAGGAGGCAGAGGTAGCAGTGAGCCAAGATCATGCCACTGCACTCCAGTCTGGGCTACAGAAGAGCAAGACTCCATCTTAGAGGGGGAAAAAAAAAAAAAAAGGCTCCATCTCTCAATACTGCCACGTTGGGGATTAAATTCCAAAATGAGTTTTGGAGGGGACAGATAGTCAAATTGTAGTTTATACTCACATGCTTATTTCTATTTTTATACCTCTGATTTTCTTATAAGAAGCATCATGAAGACTAATATTGTGGCTTATTCAACTTTGAATTTTCTACAGATGATACTTCTGTATTCTACACCTCAGTTTGAACCAATTTAGAGATTGACAGAGGAGTAAGACATAAATAGAGATCAGAATGTCACCTGTATTACTTGGGTGAGATTATAATTTATCCTCAAAATAGGATGCTTCTGAGAGTGAAAGTGGCACTAACCTGAGGAGATACTGGCCCAACATGCACGAACTGGGATATATAGTCATGCTGTTCATTGCTGGAAAGGAAAAACAGCTCTTGGAGGACATGGTTTATCTGAACCTTAGAATTAGGCAGACTTACCCACTCACTTATTGCAGTAGTGGAAAAACCTTAGGCCTCCCTTGGGAGACCAGGCACTCGTTCTGATATGACAAAGAGAATGCAGAACACCACTCTCTGCCAGCAGGCCAACTCCCAAGAGGAAGGGGAGGAGGTGAGCCAGCATGCCTGGTTATTCATCCCAATTTTACCGTCTGTATTAGTCCATTCTCATGCTGCTCTGAAGAAATACCTAAGACTAGATAATTTATAAAGGAAAGAGGTTTAATTGACTCACAGTTCCTCATGACTGGGAAGGCCTTAGGAAACTTACAGTCATGGTGGAAGGGGAAGCAAGCATGTCCTTCTTCACAAGGTGGCAGGAGAAAAAAGTGCAGAGCAAAGGGGGAAAGGCCCTTTATAAAACCATCAGATCTCTTGAGAACCCACTATCACAAGAACTGCATGAGGGTAACTGCCCCCATGAGTAAATTACCTCCCACTGGGTCCCTCCCACAACATGTGGGGATTATGGAAACTACAGTTCAAGATGAGATTTGGGTGGCAGTGCAGCCAAACCATATCACCATCCATATGCCCTAGGGAGGAATGAATGACAGAGCAGAATGATTCCAGGAATATGTGTTAGTAGAGCTTTCTGGGCATGGAAGGAAACACCAAAAATGGGGCAATAACATTCCTTTCCTCTATTCAACATTATACACTCAACATGTACTTGTTAAATTAAATCGATTCTCTAAATTATGATTGTTCATCAGCTTCTCTGAATCTCACTTTTACTTATGTTTTTGATATGGTGTCTTACACATTCTGACTGCTACAAAAATTAGTTTCATATATACCTATGCTCCCACTAAATTGTAATATTTTTGAGATTCTAGGTCCTGTGTTATTCATTTTTATTCCCCATGGAGCCTAAAAGATAATTGCATTTAATTTTCCTTTTATTAAAATCTGGCATTGGTTATGTTAACCAAAAAGTGACTGAGGCAGATCTCAGCTGACTCAGGTTTATTTTGCCAAGGTTGATGACATGCCCAGGGAAAAGAAATACAAGTTACAATAGGATCTTTGCCCCATGCTTTTTCCAAACAGGGTTTTGAGGACTTCAGTATTTAAAGGGGAAAGAACAAGCAGAAGGGGAAAGAGGAAGGGGAGAAAAGAGGAGGAGGGTAGGCAATGAGGCAAATGGTTACATTCTCGTGAGGCTTTGATTACAGCTGAGTGAATCTACATTATACACATGAAAAGGGGTAGCAGAAAAGTCAATTATGCATTTCTCTCACTCAGTAAATCTACATTTACAGCAATAATCTGAAACTAAGCTGTCTGGGAATGAAAGGAAGGCAGGGGTTTTTTGTTTGTTTTTTGTTTTTGTGTGATTCAGTTACCAAGCTTAATGTTCCCTTTGGCATAGTGAGTTTGGGGTTCTGAGATTCTGGTTTTTTTCTTTCATAGTTATTAGGTCAGGTTGTGGGGAGGGGAGAAATAAGGATGAAGAGGTGAGAAGGAGGATGTTTCTGGTTTCTCTTCCCTCCAGTTTATTTTGTTTGCTTTCATTCCCCCTTTCAAAAATCTACCATGGCCCCCATTGACTATAAGATGAAATCTCAGCTGTTTACTATGATATACAAGGTCTTCAGCAAACTGATCCAAACCAACCTTACTTATAGCCTCATCTCCCGTTACTGCTCTCCAAGTAGCCAGACTATGAATTGTTTCTCAAAGATAGTATGGTCTTTCATCCTTCCATGTCTTTGATCTCACAGTTGTCTAAATCTGTAATTCCCTTTCTTCTGCTCATCTTTCAAGGCTTATCTCAGACATCACCCCTTTGAAGAATTTCCCAGCTCCTAAGTCTCATCTCTCTTGGTGCTCTCTGCCTTGTTTATCACATATTATCTATGCAAATGTCTCATTCAACTGAGAAGTCCTAGAGGGAAGGGTCTGTGTCTTATTAATCTTTCTATCATAGGAGCCTACTCTAGTGCCTGTCACTCACTTTAGTAAAGATTTATGGAATGAATGGAGCATTGACTGGAGTGAAAGACTAATTCATTTTTTGAACTAGGTGACTTTTGTTTCTAAATTCTTTTTTAATTCCTCTGGGCTAGAGATTGGAGTAGTTTTCTAAATCCTGACCTTTGACCCTATTTAGACAAATTTTGAAGCAGTTTATTATAATTCATTATGAAAAATGGGATTTCAGCCCTTATCTTTACAATTTAAATAGAGATAAAAAAATTTAAGAGGTAATTGAAACAGTAATTTACTCATTTCTCAAATTTTGGACTGTGCTAAACTTTAAAATAATGCTTTCCTGGAAGTAATTAAATGTTTCTAAAGGAATTTATATGCACAAGTTGCCATTTTACTGTTTGGTGCATTGAGATTATAATTGAATCCACAGTTACATGAGGGATATATTTCAGAAAAGCATTATGTAATATTAAACTGTTTGCCTTGAAATTTAATTATATGGAAAATTTGGGAAATGAGTGCCTCGAAACAAATTTCTATTTATTTCATAGATGGATATTTACTGGGTACTACTATGTATATATGCCAAGTGCTGAAGGAAAACACCTTTTCCTCCCAGAATGTTTTATCTAGGTCAGAAGAAAGAAGAGCATGCACACATAAAACTTACCAGAAGAAGGGAACATTTACCGAGTACTGGTTAATATTCACATACCCAGAAAATTCAGTGTAGGCCTAGAATCACATTAAAATTCTCAGATCTGCACTTATTGGCAGTGCCTCTTTGGCATGTTAGTAAATCTTGCAGAATCTCCATTTTTCTTATAAATTGGAGATAATGATATCCCTTCTAGGGTTGTAAGGAGGTTATGGTGTAAAGTACATTAAGGGCCTAGCATAGTACCTGGCAGTAGAGGTTAAAAAATGATAGCTATTGTTATTATTTTATAAATAAGTAAATGAAGACACAAAGCAGTTAAGTAAGTTGCTCTGGATCATAAAGGTAGTAAGAGATTCAGGATCTGAGTTTGTCCTTCAACTCTGTCCTTTCTGCTGTACCATGCTTCCTTCACCTAGCCTTAGGTTTTTTGGTTCAAATTTGTATGTCCCATAGAGCCTTACAGAAATAGAAGCCTAATATATGTTAAATAAAAATATATTAAAAAACAATGTTTGGTAATGGAGTATCAAAATTTGTGTTATAGGAACTATGTTACTTGAGGAATTAAGAGAAAAAGAAAATGTCTGAGGGAATCATATGTGAAATCTTTGAAACACTTATAATATTTTTCACACTTTTCTTCTTGAAATAATCTCCTCTCTTGATTTATCTGAAACTGATTTTTCTAGAATCTCCAGGAATTCATTTATCTTCATTCATTTATGATTTTAAATGTTGCTGTTTTTTAGGGTTCCATTTTCAGCCCTCTTTTCCTTAGCAGGCTTACCCATTTCAGTGGCTTCAGCCTATACACCAGTACCTCCCAAATATTCTTGTATAGTTGTAATTTTTCTGTCATCTCTTGGATACTTTCAAATGAATGTACTAATGGCAGTCAGACCCAATTATGTCTAAAACTGAATGTATTTATTTGTCACCTTCCTCAACCCCAAATCTGTTCCTCCTGTGTAATTATTCTTTTCATTAGTGGCATCAGCAGTCAATAATTTACCTACCTAAAGACTTCAGAATCATCCTTGGCTTTCCCTCTTTCTCACTTTCTCTTTCCAGTTAGTCTTTAATAGCCTACTGTGGTCTCTGAAATGGACATCTCTCTGCCTCCATTTAGGTTGCTCTAATTCAGACTCTCTTTTTTTACTTAAACTATTAAACCAGTCTCCATATGGGCCTTGTTTCCAGCCTTTCTCCTTCAAGTTTATTATCTAATTTTTCCTTACAATGTCAACAGAGTTCACTTTCTAAAACAAAGGTCCCCAGCCTAAATATCTTTAGTATTTCAACATTGCCTAGAGAAAATTAAGTCTAAATTCTTCAGATTGGCGTTATAAGGAGAAAATAATATTTATTGAATACCTGCTTTTCAGTATGGTTTTGGTCATCATATAAGGGCACTTTATAAATATTTGCTAAATAAAGAAATACAAAGGGTTAGCATTCGCAGTCTCTTGGAGTATATGGTGAACAGCTGGGTGCTTTGCCAGTCTTTAATCTGTGTTGAGAAAGACCAATGTAAACAATAAGTACTGGTACTTATTGAGGTCCCTGCAGCAATCGACTTGAGTCTCTGAATACTGTAGAAAGTACCCAGAGGATGTATACTCAAGCTGTATAAGTAGGTGTATGTGGGAACCCATAAACTTTAAACATTTGAACCTGATATCTACCTTCTGTGAATTCAATTTTAAGTTCTGTTTTCTCTCAGTTTAGTCCTCCCTCTGCAACCAGTCTTTTCTGACATTCATAACCATGCCTCCTCTAACCATGTTTTTATCACACATTTCAGGCAACTGATCTCTTAAGCACAGTACATCACAGTGCAAGATTTATCTCTTGTGCACAGGAAAATATGTGTCCTTATTCATTCTGCGTGTCCTTGCTCTTTTACCTCACAACGTAACTAGCATATCTTATCTTCCTCTTCCTGCATTCATGTTTTCTGCTCTTCCCTGCTCCTCCATTTCCATTAGTCTTAATGAATGACATAGGAACTCAGAGAAGGATCAGTCACTGGACATGGAGAAGATGGGTCTAGATACAGGCATTAGGACCTTATTGGTAGGAGTCCAGGCAATAAAAAGTTGTCCAGTTTAGTTGGACTTCCTTGAAAAGTAGTAGGCAGCGAAGTTAGAACATTGTTTCCCAAAAGATGTTAGGTGGTTGGTTAAGAATGGGGTAAGGGTTTATGAATCATTCTGTCTAATCTTAATATAGTGTCCTTTCACCCATTAATACTTTATTTTTTCACCCTCCTTGAGGTCTCTTTATATCTTTGGCTAACTGGAACAGTGCCTCTCAGGGAGATTTTCCAGGGTAAGAGAGCTGTAATTGGCAAACTCTTGTAGGTTAAATACAAGCCAAAATGCCCTACAGGGAGGACACTTGAGGAACAGGGAAGAAAGTGTTCTAGGAAGCTGGGAGGGGTATAAAAGGAGACTGGAGCATTGGCTCTGTCTTTTCTCCTCCAAAAGACCAGATGGAGGTATAATTCCCTTACTCATCCTCCATTTAAAAAAACAATTGAGGTTAAAAGCTATTATTTTAAAATATGAACACCTTCCTTTGGAAGAGATTCAACTTCCTGCAAATTAACATAATTAAAAAAAACACCTGAAAACCAACTAAAATCACTGCAAAATAGGAGTTTGGGCTTGGATGGTAAGAGGGAAAGCATGAAATACTTCATATATTGTATAAAGGAGAAGCAGGGTGAGCTGCAACTTTGACTACTTATGTAAAGTGGTTATGCATGATTCAATGTAACTTAAGACTTTAAATCTACTTTATAACCTACTGTTTGTGTGTAACAAATATGTGTCTTTTAAAATGTTTCCTTTTTTGCCAAATGATTTGAGGACTTACAAATCTTATTTCTATTAAAAGCTAAAAGAGTTTGAGATTTCCCAGAGTATTATAAAGGATTTTCATGCTAACAAGCATGCTGTCATTGAGAGACATTCCATTTTAAGCAACTGGTGCTACGTTTTGCCAAGGTGAGATTTCAATTTGTAATATCTAGGGTGGGTTCAAAATATGGTGGTTTCCCTTATTTTGCTTTCTTAACATTGATATGTGTAAAAGTATAAACTATTTTGGTGAATTTTAAAATACTGAATTATGACTTCACAAAGGTATTGAAACAATATTATCATATTTACAAAAGCCATGAATTTTCTTTATCAAATTAATAATTTTATTATATATTCACATCTTATTAGATCTAGTTTCAAAAAAGGTAATATTTCTAAATTTCTCATTATAAAATGAAAACTATCAAAATAATATTAATAAAACCTCATAAACTTGTATCTAATAATGATTCATTATAATTTGATATGAGCTGAGTTTTGAGTTTGTACTATTTTCAGGAAAAAATAATTTGTTACTAGTACAAGCAGGACTATTGGGATAAAATTTTAAATTGCTTAGGAAAAAGAACTTCAGTAGCATACACATAATAATTCAATCATTGAAGCTGGGAGGAGGTAGGTAGAAAACATAGGTTTGACCCTCTTTACAGACTTTTCCCTAAAGTCTAACAATTACCAGCAATATCTTTGGGTGGAAAAATTTATTAGTCATTATTTTGTGCTTACAATTGGCACGTTGTTTACAAAAATCTAATTTAGTTTTTTCTAGTAATTCTAGTTGTTAAAATATAATACAAATAAAGGCCATATATGACAAACCTGTAGCTAACATCATACTCAACAGTGAAAAATTGAAAGCTTTTTTCTCTAAAATCAGGAACAAGACAAGGATGCCCACTCTCTCCATTTCTGTTCAACATAGTACTAGAAGTCCTAGCTAGAGCAGTTAGACAAGAGAAAGAAATAAAAGGCATCCAACTTGTAAAGGAAGAAGTTAAATTGTTGCTGTATGCAGGTGACATGATCTTATGTATAGAAAACCCTAAAGACTCCACAAAAAAACTGTTAGAACTAATAAACAGATTCAGTAAAGTTGTTGAATACAAAATCACATAAAAAAGTAGCATTTCTATATACTAACAACAAACTATCTATAAAAGAAATCAATGAAAATAATTTTGTCTGTAACAGCTACCAAAAACATACTTAGCAATAAATTTAACAACCAAGGAGGTGAAAGACCTGTACACTGAAAACTACGTATCTGTGAAAAAGCACAGACAACAAAAGCAAAAATAGACAAATGTGGTTACATCACTGAAAAGCTTCTATATGGCAAAGGAAACAGTCAACAGAGTGAAGAGACAACTTACAGAATGAGAGAAAATATTTGTAAACCGTACATCTGATAAAGAGCTACTATCCAAAGTATATAAGGAACTCAAATAACTCAATAGCAAGAAAACAAATAACCTGATTTTAAAATGGGCAAAGCCCTCGAATAACATTTCTCAAAAGAAGATATTTAAGTGACCAACAGGTGTATGAAGAAATGCTCAACACCACTAATCATCAGGGAAATGCAAATTAAAGTCACAATGAGAGATCACCTCATACCTGATGAATGGCTATTATCAAAATGACAAAATATAACAAATACTGGCAAGGATGTGGGGAAAAGGGAACACTTGCACACTGTTGATGAGAATGTAAATTAGTTCAGCCATCATGGAAAACAGTATGGAGGTTCCTCAAAAAATTAAAAATAGAACTATCTTATGATCTAGCAATCCCACTACTGGTGATACATACAAAAGAAATTAAATCAGTATGTTGAAGAGATATCTGCACCCCCATGTTCATTTCAGCATTATTCATAACAGCCAAGATATGGAATCAACCTAAGTGCCCAGCAACAGATGAATGGATAAAGAAGTATGTGGTATATACACAAATAGAATAGTAGTCACCCTTAAAAGAGAAGGAAATCCTGTCATTTGCAACATGGATGAATCTAAGGGATATTATGTTAAATGAAATAAGCCAGGCACAGAAAGACAAATACCTTATGACCTCACTTCCTTGTGGACTCTAAAACAATTGAACTCTCAGAAGCAGAGAGTAGAATAGTGCTTACTGGGGCTGGGTAGGTGGGAGTGAAGGAGTGGATTGGGGAGATGTTGGTGAAAGGATACAAAATTTCAGTTATATAGGAAGGATAACTTCAAAAGATCTATTGTACAGCATAGTGACTATAGTTAATAAAAATGTATTAGGTTGGTGCAAAAGTAATTGCAGTTTTTGCTATTGAAAGTAATGGCAAAAATCGCAATTACTTTTTTTACATACATATTAAAAATCACTAAGAAGGGGTGAGGTGGCTCACATCTGTAATCCCAGCACTTTGGGAGGCCAAGGCAGGCAGATCACCTGAGGCCAGGATTGAGACCAGCCTGGCCAACATGGCAAAACCCTGTCTCTACTAAAAATACAAAAATTAGCTGAGCATAGTGGTGCATGCTTGTAATCCCAGCTGGCGGCTAAGGCAGGAGAATCGCTTGAACGATGGCTTGGACCTGGGAAGCAGAGGTTGCCATGAGCTGAGATTGCACCACTGCCCTCCAACCTGGGCAACAGAGCGAGACACTGTCTCAAAAAATAAATAATAGCACTAACAGCACATTTTAAGTGGTCTACCACAAAAAAAAAAGTATGTGAGTAAATGCATGTTAATTAGCTCGACTTAGCAATCCACAATGTATACATATTTTGAAATATGTCATGATAAATAATATATACTATTTTTATTTGTCAATTAAAGCAAAATAAAAAGATTTAGTACAACGTGTTTGAAACTTGAGATGTTTAGTTTACTATATATAGCTAGTGAGATAGTTGTTGAATCTTTTTTGAACACTTTCTAAATCATGTAGTTGACTTATTAAACTATATTTAAGCATTGGCTCATAATAGCTTCCTCTCATTTTTCATAGTATGAAAATGGGACAAATTATAAATATTTTTCATGCCATCCCCGCTGCCTGTCCTTTTCACTCATATGGAGATTTCCAGAGATACTGGGATGCCGTGGTAAGGAATGGAAATATATGTTACATTAGAAGTTATTTGATTTTTGTTTATTGTAACTTAACCTAAGTTTAGCTTTCTCCAAGATATTTAAAATTTTGTGCTTAATTTTTAGTATGGCTATAAACTTCCAGATGATTGTGGAAAAATTAAAATATACTGCAACATCTATTTCAAAATGCTCGGAGAAAGGACCTTCACATATCCTTTACACACCAACTGAAGCAGATGCTGTCTGCCCACCTTATAATCTAGTTTTGCTCCCACTCTCATGTCATACTTTTCAACCTTCTTTCTCTGTGTCTAACTGAAACTATGGTACATTTCCTCCTACTTCTTATCTGAACAAGTGTTTCTGGTTTGCTTAGAATATCTTCCTATTTTTATTTGAGGATGAGCTCAATAAGGATATTTTCCTTAAACACCATTTCAACAATTTAGAAAAGTTAGAAAAAAATGTGTACTTAGAAAGTAAGAAAGCAATCATGATTCTCCTTAGCCAAGTGCTCCCTCCAGTGGCATTTCAGATACAATTGAAAGGGTTGAATTAAAAGCTTAGGTTGTAAACAAAAACAAGATTTTTCTTTTGAGGAGATTATCTAATTTTATAGGCAAATTTTCGATGATTTGACTTATACTTAATTGCACCCCATTGACTTAAGAAAATATCTTTTAAACAATATTTTTTAAAATCGAAATATACACACGAGAAGAGCATAAGTGCTCAGGCGAAACTCTTAAATCTTAGTACTGATTTCACCATTTCTATCTTCTGACCTGCTGGAGTTTAAAAATGGAAGAAGGAAGAGCCTCAGTGTTGTCTTTTTGCATTCTTTGTTTCCTAAGCCAAACTTATTTTAATAGTAAAACTGAGGTTAACATACATCAGTTATTTTATTTCATTAGATGCCAACATGTTATTCAAAATCTACAGAATAATGTTTCATCAGAAAAAGTAACTGCTTTCTCAAAGAACTGCTTTTGCAGCTTGAATACAATCTATATGTGTTGTTTCTCTGTCCTGAATTTTTAACTGTTTTTGGAGGTGCAACCTGTTCATTGTTTATTATAATACTTATTTTGTAATTGGTAAGGCTTATAGTATCTTCCTTATAAATCGTTTTTGGAATATCATAGTTGCCCTTCCATTTAGAAAGCCATATAGTAAGATATTATGAATTGTCTTGATTTGGAATGTTAGAATAGAAGGAATGAAGATCCCTGTGAGAAAACATACTTTCAGCTGTGGATGGTATCAGATAAGCAATATAAAAGAGTTAAGATATATTTATGTGTGCCTTTTTAACATTGCTATTTTAATACTTTTTAAAATCCCTTATAAATTTCTGCCTCTTATGTAATAAAATCAGACATTGTTCTTTAACATTGTTCAGATATCCTCTCAGTTGCATCAGAAGTCAGCCCATGCAGTTCTTTCCAAGGGTAGATTCAGAAGTTGTGTTGAAAAGTTTCCTTTCAGATTTAAAATCTAAACTGCCCCATATATGTGGATTTCCCATAAAGATGACAAGTAAACCATGCTACTACACACAAGAACTAACTAAACCTAATATACAGGTAAGAGATCTCTTGTCCTATCTAGTTCTCCAAGACATACTATCCATCTATTTTACTTGAATCTCTTGTCTTCTGGGGTGGAACACCCAACCCAGTGTGCAGTAATTCTTTTCTCTCAGTTCAATGTTTCCCTAAAACTATTTGTTATTATTATTACTATACTTAGTCATTTGTTATTATTATTATATTTAACACGGTATTATAGTAGTAGTTGTTTACTGAAATGTTTCACCTACATCAAGGATATAAATGAGTTGGGTTATTGGAGATTAAAGAGACAGAGTTTTATGAAGAGTATTTATTTGGAGATACTGTGCTGACAGTACAAGTTCAGTTAAATGGAAGGTAAGATGCCTGCCCCTCACCAAATCAAGTAAGTTGGGGCTTCTATGGAACCACTTAGAGATTGAAGTATGATCCCTGCTGTATAAGGAAAACAGAGGGCTAGTGTCTGGCTCCTGTCTGATTTCATTAAGAAATTAATATAATTGGCTGTCTGCTAATGGACAAGTTAAAGATGAAATGGCCATATGGGGATTGGCCTGCATCTCAGAGTTTGTCAGAACAAAGCTGTTGAAGACTTAACTTGAAATCAGATTCACGGTTTTTATTTTTACTGAGGCTGGAAACTATCGGGGAGGGAGGGTGTTTTCTACTGAGTTTGTCTCCTCTGCATTTTTAAAATCTATTCTTATGGTGACATATGACACACATATAGAAAAGTAATACTGTGTAGCTTAATGAATATCAAACGTCCATGTAACTATCACACAGATGAAACATAGAACCTTGCCAGGACTTAGGAGCCTCCTACTTAACACCTTCCTAGTCATAACTCCTTTCCTCCTCCCAAAAGGTGACCACTACTATGGAAATTATTCCTTGTTTCGTTTTTATCAACTAAGTATGTGTCCTTAAACATCATATTTCATTTTGCATGCTTTTGAACTTCATGTAAAATAAATCATAGAGTATGTATTCCTTTGTGCCTGGCTTTTTAGGCTCAGCATCATGTTTGTGACATTCATCCATGTTGCTCCACTTAGCTATAGTCGGTTTTTTTTCCTTTATATGTAGCATTTTATTATGTGATTATGCTGCAATTTATTCAGAATATTATTGATGAATATTTGGATTGTTTCTCTTTGGGGGCTATTACTAGTAATACTGTGATGAACATTCTTGTATATGTCTGCTGGTGCTCATGTACATGAAACCTCCAGGAGTAGAATTGGTATGGGTATTTCCAACTTTGCTGGCTACACCAAACTATTTCCCTAACCAATCTGTATTCCCCTCTGCCCCAAAGCAGTATAGGAGAATTTATGCTGCTTCACATCCTTGCCCATTTTTGGTATTGTTGGTCTTGAATTTCAGCCCTTCTGATAGGTGTATTTATTACTGTGTGTTTTTAATGTGCATTTTCCCGATTATTAATGAAATTGAACATCTTTTCACATGTATTTTGGCCATTTGGATTTTTTTGAAATGCCATTCTTTCATTTTTCTACTGTGTTATGTGTTTGTTTGTTTTTTTATTGATTTATATGTATTTTTAACATAAGCCAGATACAAGTTTTTCATCAGTTATACATAATTATCTTCTTCCATTCTATAACATGCTTTCTCTCTTAAAGGTGTCTTGGTGTCTTAATAGTATCTTTTGGCAGCAGGTCCTAATTTATAATCAAAATGATCAGTCTTTTTCTTTATGGTTGCTACTTTTTGTACCCTGTTTAAAAAATCTTTCTGTACCCAAAGTCATGAAGGTATTCTCCTCTAATATCATCCAATAAAAGGTTGTTTTGCATTCACATTTAGATCTGCAATGCAGTTGGAATTTATTTTTGTAATGTGATGTAGGGAGTCAGATTTCTTTAATATGGATATCCATATGTCCAAGCCAAAAATAAAAAACACAATTCTTACCCCAGTACTTTTTCCCCAATAGTTTTTCTCCCCTCAGTACTTTGCAGCACTACCTTTGTCATAAATCCAGTGTCTTTGTGTGTATGGTATTGTTTCAGGCCTCTTTAATCTCTTTCTCTGGTCAGTTTGTTGATCCTAGCACCAGCACCATGCTTTTAGAATTATCTTAATTATGTAATCTTAAATTTTATATTTATTATAGTGTTTTAATCTTAAATTTTATAAGATTTTTGAAATCTGATAAAGCATCTTATCTATTGATCCGTGCATTTCCTTACACATTGAGTTTCAACTTGTCAACTTACACATAGACACAGACACACTCGTGCACACACACACATAGAGAGAGACAGAGAGAGCATGCTGGGATTTTGATGGGAATTTCATTGAGTCTTACAATCTAAGAATATTGTATATTTCTCCACATATTAAATATATATTCTTTAATTTATCTCAATAACAGTTTATATTTTTATGTATAGGGAAGTCTTTTGTACTTCCTATACATAAATTACTTCAAAATGTATTAATTACATGAATTATTTTAAAATGTATTTATTAACTTTCTAAGATATGGGAATTTTCTAGCTATCTTTTTCTTATGTTTCTGGCTTAAATACATTATGACCTGTCAGTCAGTTGCTGAGAAGTGTGTTCTAATCTCCCAACATGATGTGGATTTATCACTTTTCCTACTTTCAGATTTTGCTTTATGTATTCTGAGACCACAATATTATATACATGTAAATTTAGAATTGAGAGTTGTTTATCTTCCTGGTCAGGGGTCAACTCCTCCTACTGTTAGTTAGAGAAAAATTGTACAAAAACCTGACAATCTAGATACAAAGGCCTACAGGCAAGGTCATCTCCTTAGAAGGGAGAGTGAGTGGACAAATGCCCATTGACATCTTTAAAATAGTATTAAAGTTTTGTCCAGACATAATATTTTTTA
The DNA here is from genome assembly GCF_029289425.2 of Pan paniscus. NCBI lineage: Eukaryota > Metazoa > Chordata > Mammalia > Primates > Hominidae > Pan > Pan paniscus. The sequence goes on from NC_073266.2 coordinate 91,881,241, forward strand.
AAGTTGCTGGCCAAATATGAACCTAAAGAATCTGGAAGAAGATACGTTGTTACATCATGCATGTTTATTGAATATATTTCTGGAATACTTAAGATTTCCAGCCCATGTCTGTTTTAAAAATAGTTAATCAGAACAATGTACTCGTTAAAATTTGCTTCATAAGTGTAAAATAACACTTAATTGGAAGTTATGGTTTTATATTGTTCCTTACAATAAGAATTTATCCTACTCAATTCTATTGAGTGCTTTCTGCATGCCAGCTGCTTTTATGTGTATCATTTCATTTAATAATCAAAATTGATCTTTGGATAAAGAATTCACTCAATTTTGCAGAAGAGGAGACCGAAGCTCAGAACATCCAAATAATTTAACCAAAGCCACACAGTTAAATGCATTGCAGAATTAGAATTGAAACCCAAGATTCTTAGTCCGGTAATTGGAAAAAGTTTATATTTGTAGCTAAGAGCTCAAGCTCTAGAAACAGGCTGCCTGAATTTGAACCTCTTATTAATTGTATAATTTGGGACAAGTTATTTGATCTCTGTGTGCCCCAGTTTCCTCAGTTGTAAAATGAGGCAGAGGCTAGCGGTGGTAATGATAAAACTTGTCACAGATTCGGTTCTCTAGGAGCTGATTCTGAGGTGGTCTAGTCAAATGATGTTTGTTAGGGACTGCCGTTGGAAACAATACCTGTGGAAGGCAGAGAGGAAGCAAGAGTGGAGAAAGGGAGAAGTCAAAAACAAAGCAGACACCAGATGGCCTTGGCCACTCTTCTGAGGAGCTCTGAGACTAAAATGGCCCATCAGAGTTGTTCTGCACTGGTCCAGATAGCCAGGCCTTTATAACCCTTTCTGTATCTGTCATTGGATTTGGGCCACCCTGAAACAGGCACATCCTTGGGCATTGGCCCTCTGTAACCTATTTCTGCTGACAGCACTCTACCAGAGGCAGTAAGTCCTTCCTTTGAAGGGGGTCATGTCTTTTGCAGTACTTACTTCAGAGGGGTTTTTAGGACTAAATGAGATAACACATAGAAAAGTTTCTTGGTGAGCTCTCAGTAAGTTGTTATTACTAGACCATATACATGTTAACTCTAAGATTCATGCAGTGTAAAAGGCATAAATTTAAAAAATGGAAAATAAATTGATCAGACTACTTGATAAAACTCAGCCAGCTTAAAAAAATTAGGAATCCTTAGTCAAACTTGTTTTTTTTTAACATATAGAAAATGTCAAAGATACATAAAGGAAATTAGTATAATCACCTCTCGTGTGCTTCTCATCTAGTTTCCCCTTGACATATTTTTGGATAGGGAGTAAACTGGGGGATTTTGGAACCAATCCCAGATATAGTGTTTTACCTGTAAAGACTATGGTGTACATTCTCTCTCATTTCAAAATATTTTTATATAACCCCTATGTTATTATTACACCTAACAGAATTAACAATAGTTTCTTAATATCTATTAAGTACTAGTTCACACTGAAGTTCCCCATTTGTCTCACACAGACTTATTTTTAGGAGTTTTATTTAAATCAGAATCCAAAAAAATGTCCACATAATTTTATGTATGTCTCTTAAATCTCTTTATTCTGTAACATCTCAAACTCTCTCCCCTTTTATTTAGGCCAGTTATTTGCTAGAAAACTGATTGTTTTCCCTGGAGAATGTCCCGTATTCTGAATTTGACTACTTCCTTGTTGTGTCATGTCACTTAAAGAAAATATTCTTCAAAAACCCATATGTCCTATAAACCTGTGGTTATATCTAAGCTTGACTGAATTCTGATTCAACTTGAAGCAAGAAATACACTGAGGTGGTGCAATGCACTGAACCAAATTTTGATCGATAAAACACTTTTGATTAGTCATCTTTGTCATTTCTCAAGTTTCATTTTCATTTAATTATTGCTTTAATATTAAGCTTCTGTGAAATATTCGTTCATATCTAAGTTCAAGCTTTTGGCCTTCTTCTATAATGTTATGTTAATGTATAAAGTTACATAAGTTGTATATAAATTCTAGAAATTAAAATTCAACCAAGTTGCATTTGCCAATGACACTTGGCAGAATAATGATAATGATATAATAAAGCATTTTTTTTTGTTGGCTTGCGACTTCACAAAGCTGTAGTTTGTTGACTATTAAGTATATTTAAGTTCTGTGAATTATTTATCATCTCATCTGCTGTTTACATAGGCTCTTTTGTAGTCTTTTTATAAATTTGAATATAAACCTAGAGGTTTCCCCCTTTGAGCTATTTACTTTATCTTAAAAATTGAAAGAATGAGTAAATAATATATTGACAGTCTAGGCTAGGGAGCAAAAGAAACTTCTGGAAATTATGTTCACCATATGTATATTTCCAAAAGACAGCTGAAGAAGAAACAGTGTGTGAATATAAACATATTTCATATACCACACACATATTCTAGTACAGTTTTATGTTCGAATACAAATAACGTATATGAATCTGCCTATGTTTCTTTTATCTCAAGTAGTAGATATGTTGTTTAAATGTTACTACAGTTTATAGAACCCAAGGGTCCAAACAGTGGGTGTTCTTTGCTTTTCTATAATTCATTTTAATTCTTCAACTTTTTTTCATCAAACGGAAAAAAATTCAATCTGGACACTTCAAAGTGACTCAGTCCCTTATGACAAAACATCTCTTTAAGGTAGAAACGTTCTTCAATCCAATTTAAGAACCCTTCTTCTCACGATAGCATCTGTGCAGAGAAACCTTGCATAGGATGAGGGCAGTGGTATGTGGTGAAGTGCATTGGTATGTTTGCCTAGTATGCTCTATAGCAGGGGTCCCCAACCCCCAGGTCATGGACCTACCGGTCCATGGCTTGTTAGGAACCAGGCCACACAGGAGGAGGTGAGTAGCAGGAGAGCGAGCGAGCATTACCGCCTGAGCTCTGCCTTCTGTCAGATCAGCAGCAGCATTAGATTCTTGTAGGAGCACGAACCCTATTGTGAACTGCGTACACGAGGGATCTAGGTTGCATGCTCCTTATGAGAATCGAATGCCTGATGATCTGAGATGGAACAGTTTCATTTCAAAACCATCCCCCCCACCACCCCGGTCCACGGAAAAATTGTCTTCCACAAAACTGGTCCCTGGTGCCAAAATGGTTGAGGACTACTCTATAGCAAGAGAATAGTGCCCTACATTCTGCTCCCCTACACTTAAGCTGCTAACTCTGTAACTGAAAATCAAAGGCATTCATAGTTAAGCGTTTCTGCAAAAACAGAAGTGTGGCTTGACCTTACTTCTACTTCCAAATATTTTATGAGTGCATCTGATTGGCTGGTTCTAAATCACATCCAAACCCTAGCTGCAAAAGATGAAATATAAATTTTAGATTTCCAGGCTTTAGTCTGTATAGGAGCACAAGGAGGAGGGTGGAATGGAGGTTGAACACCAGTCCATCCTATCCATTGCAGTCACAGCATAGAGATTGGCTGTGGGGTGTGGGGGTAGCAGGCCTTCACACCTTCACTTCTTGACCTGGGTTGATTTAATGGTGGTGGTCTCTGCTCATATGGTATCTCAACAGAGATAGTATATGAGGTTTTATCAGTTACTTTTTAGCTTTACCCTAGCTCCCTTGTACAGGGTGTCTTCAGAAAAACAGCTCCCTCCTCTCTCTGTTCTCTCCAGAAGTGTATATCCAACCCTGTTACAGGTTGAATTGTGTACCCCTCAGATACATACACTGAAATCCTAACCCCCAATTCCTTAGGATGTGACCTTATTTGACATAGGGTCACTGCAGATATAGTTAGTTAAAATGAAGTTATACTGTAGTAGGGTGGGCCCTTAATCCAATATGACTAGTGTTCTTATGAAAAGGGGCAATTGGATACAGACACACATAGAGGAAGAACACCATGTGAAGGTGGAGATGGTCATCTACAAGCCGAGGAAACAGGCCCGGAACAGATCCTTTCCTCCTGGCCCTCTGCAGGAACCAGCCCTGCCAACACCTTGGTTTCAGACTTCAAGGCTCTAAAACTGAGATAATATGTTTCTGTTGTGTAGGCCATCCAGTGTGTCGCACTTGGTACCACATTGCCCTAGCAAACTAATACAAACCCCTTCTTGATGCATGCTTTTTCACTCAGCTGAGCAATGTCAAGGGGCAGTAAGCCAGTAATTCCTCCGTGGTTAACTTCTGTATTTCTTCATTCAGGGTCATGAAACTTAGCTGGGTTTTCTTTGCACCCCTTGAAAATAATGGGCAAATTAAGAAGGATGTGCTATGCTCTGAATGTGTTTCTCCAAAATTTAAATGTTGAAACCCTAACTCCCAAGGTGATGATATTAGGAGGTAGGGTCTTTGGGAGGTGATTAGGTCATAGGGGTAGAGCTGTGCTAAACAGGATTAGTGCTCTTATTTAAAAGGCCCAAGAGAGACTTGCCTTGATCTTGGACTTCCCAGCCTCCAAAACTGTTGCTTATAAACTACCTACTTTGTTATAGCAGCCAAAAGAAACTAAGACGGGGTGTCTTCTTGCCCTGGTGGCATGGGTAAGCCTCCAACTGAAGTAATCTCCAGATAAGAAATGAATCCCAATCACCTATTTTCAGCATCGCCCCCAAATCTCACTCAGTATTTTCTTGGGGACTTTCCGTTTTTCCCAAGAATAGTCAACATGGAAGGAGGAGTATTGTCCTCTATAATGACTTTCTATTATGTCAACTTAAGTATTATGGAACTAAGTTTCCTGGAGTTTCCTTCTCCACATCATTTTGGTCATGGGACAATACTCCTCCCATTGAGGTATGGGTCTCGTTCTCTTGAGTCTGGATGTCCCTATGACAGAGTGATGCAACATACCCTGAGGCTAGGTCTTTAGGAGAAACAGCTTCCACCTGGTCTTTCTGGGGACATTTGTTCTTGGAACCCAATCTGTGAGAGATCCCCAGCACAGGAAGAGACTGCCTGTCAGCATTCCAGCCAACAGCCAGCATCACGCATCACATGTGAAAGAGGAAGTGACTCCAAGGTGACTCCAGCTGCAGAGTATCTAACCACACAGCATGAGAGATGCCAAACTAAGCCAAGCCAACCCCCAGAATAGTGAGAGATGATAACATAATTATTATTGGTTTTAAGCAACTAAATGTTGGTGTGATTTGTTTATGCCTAATAGATAATTGGATTAGTCTCTTACTTGTGCCTATTTCCAACTCTGATTTCCCAAAATCCTTCCTATTCTCTTCTCAACCTAATTCAACAATGGAACCTCCAGTAGTGGAGAGAAAAACCAGTCATTCAAGTTTGCATATTATTCCTAGCAGTTTTAAAATGTTTATTTCAAGCTGTGAACCTGTGTTTTGATGGGGAAAGTGAGAAAAGAACTTGGTGTTCAGTGTTTCAGGTTATTGCTACCTATCACTCTTTTACAGACAACAGGACAAGATATGTACTTTAAAAGACAATACTTCCACCAAGAGATGAGTGGATAAAATATGCTATATAAGTACAGTGGAATAGTCAGTCATTAAAAGGAATAAATCCTGACTCATGTTGCAATATAAATGAATCCTGAAAACATTATGCTAAATGAAATAAGCCAGACATAAAAAGACAAATATTGTATGATTCCACTTACATGTGGTACCTAGAATGGGCAAATTCATAGAATAGAAAGTAAAATAGAGGTTACCAGGGGCTAGAAGGAAGAGGAAACAGGAAATTACTATTTACAGAGTACAAAGTTTCTGTTTGGAATGAAAAAAAATTTTTGGAAACAGTATTGATGGTTATATAACACAGTACAGTGGTAAATGTACTTAAAGTCACTGAATTGTTCACTTAAAAATGGTTAAAATGGTAAATTTTATATTATTTATGTGTATGTGTGTGTGTATCCACAGTTCATCTTTAAAAGACTGTAAACGCTTGGCTCTTTTTAATGTATCTGACAAATTTCTTTGACAAATACTTGCTGAATTGCTACCACGTACCAGGCACTGTGGTAGGCAGTGAAAAAGTAAACATGATTAAGACACAGATAGCGCCTTCCCTGTAGTCAAAATCCCACTTATTCCTAAAGGCCCAGTATAGATGCAGCCACCTCTTCATTAATTTCTTTCAACAAGGATTTTTAGTAACTGTGAAGGATATAAGAGTAAATAAGTCATGATTCTTACCCTCCAAGAATCTGGTACCTACTTAGGAAGATGGAATATGTACACTAAAAGATAAGAGAGCTTACCTTGTACTATTTTTTTGTGACAAATATTATTTAATTGATAGCAGATCCTTGGAGAGTTGACAGAAAAACAGCCACTCTGTGGTAGATTGATGGGTGGGAGAAGGTGGGACTTTGAGTATCTGAAGGAGGTCATACCTTGTTCAGTGAGCAAGGCAGCAGCATGAGCATGTTTGGAGGACAGTGGGTAGCTGTGTGAATGGTTTTTATGGTAGATTTATATGAAATGTAGTATATACCTTTATCTTAAGATAGTATCTTGGATAGTATCTAAAGGAGGATACAAACCATAAGAAATGTACACATTTCCACCAGAAGGCTCATTTTTATTTTGTTTTTCTTTACCTGTTCTGTAAATCATAGTGTTGCTTTATATTCTTATTTGGATGATACTTTATATTTTATTTCTTTTCCATTAAGGACATTATTAACATTTTTAATTTTTTTTTAATCTCTATCCTTTCAGGAACACAAAGTCAAGCCACCCAATTTGACCACTAAAAAAATGCTTAGGGCATCTCTGACTCAAGCCACTTCCAGAAAGCCTGCCTGTGCTCAAAGTCTTCTACCATGTTCAGTAGCAGTGGACCACAAGGTGGAGCTTTCAGTCAGCCAGCCAACATCAGGCATTTTCTCAGCTTTGCATCTCCAGCCAGAGTCTGTTCAGGGTAGAAAGAAATCCCTGTCTATCAGGGCTCCACAAGTACATTCAGAAGTATTAATGCCCAACAGAGGAAATACTCAAGTTCAGCACACAAATCTTAGTTGCCAAAGCAACATCACCCCTAAGTTTGTACCAGTTTTCAAAAATAGATTGTTACAAATGAACAAAAATACCTCAGTACTTGGCAGCCCAAAAAGAAAACAGCATAATGTGACACAATCTAAATTGTTTTCACTCAAAACTAGTATGATCCAGCATGACAAACTGAATTTAGGTCCAGCTATAAAAAACCGTTATAATAGTAACATTCAGATGCAGGCTGCTAACAATTTAAATCAGGAGAATTCCAGACCTCTGCAAGAAAAAAATACAGAGTCTTCTGAAAATATGACAAAATTTCCCTCTTCTCGTGGAAAATCGACTGTGAGTTTAAACAAAAATAAGCAACTATCTAATAGTGCAGTATTTGTGGTGTCAAATAACAATTTAGGGGTGGCAAAAAGTGCTGTTGACTTCCAAATGAAAGGAAAAGAAAATTTAACAGGCAAAGGTATAACACAAATTTTAGGGAAAAGCCATGGGTCACTAAAACTGAAAAGACAGCCACACATTTTTGAATCAGATGGAGAAACCGAAGATCCACGACTGCTACAGCAGCAATCAGAAAATCAAGCTAAAGAAGTTGGTACAAGTGACCCCAGGTTGATAGTAAGCAAAATAGCCCACAGGTCTAAAAGAAAATTATGTCCAGAGTCCTCCAAAACTTCAAAGAAGCATCATTCCGATACTGTGCACTATGGCCAATCCAGTTCTTCTAAGAAGCAGGTAAAAAAAAAATTAATCTGGCACTACTTATCATATGCTAGACCTTTAAAACCCCTAAATAAGGATTTAAATGATTTCCCCAAGAACATTTAGAACCATACTAATTAATAAACAGAATATCTACCCTAGAGCGACTGTAAGTATATGCAGTTAATTTGTAACAAAATGTGATTCTTCAATCTAATACAGATACTTGACTCGGATAAATCAAAACCTAAGAAATCTCTCATCATTCATAATGCTTAGAACATGGACCTGAAAGAAGGAAATGTCTACCAGGTAACTGAAGTGATAGCTTTTGATTTGTTTTTACATTATCTGAATTGGGATTGCCAAGTTTAGGGGTCCCCAACCTCTTGGTAAAAAGCAGCTACTTTTAAATTCTTTGAAACCATAAAATCAGCAAAGAAATAGGACATGGTAGGAACAGTTCACTCCTTGAATAAGGACCATACACAGCAGCTGTTTTGTAATGACTTCAAAGAGGGATGGCTGCAAATGGTCCACTGGGGGCTCCCCCTCACTCTGTTCTGGGGATCCTTGCAGACTAGGAAGAGCTCACACAGCAGCAGCAGACTATCTAAAAATAGAAGATTTGAACAACTACTACAATATCCACTTTTTGGGATACCTACCCAAGATAATAAACCTTAAATGATGTTTCAAAGGTTAATCATTTAGTTAAAATTTACTCCAAAAGTGCTACAGTGCTGGCTATGTTTAAACTTGATACTCAGTTAATAATGCCCAGTTCATGGCACTGAATTTACAACATGATACATCTGGAAATTACATTTTATTTTGTTCTGCCATCTGTTCTATTCTAAGAACAAACATATTACTAAAATACCCACAAGTTATTTTTTTACATAGAACTATTGGAATACTTTCAATTCAGATTCTTTAAGAACCAACTAGAAAACATTTTCTTTTCCAACTGCTATTTCTTCCTATAACTAATAAAATTTTCAGCCTGATTTTAATTAACCAGAAAGTATTTGAGTCTATTCCTATATACGTGATGATGTTGTATTTTATGTACTTTTTGACATCTTAACATTTTAATGCACTCAGTAGATGATTGAGGGAAAAATGCATGTGCCTTTAAGATGTTACTTGCATTTTTAGAAATCAATGAAATCTATTCTAGGTTTCATATTGTTTTAGAAATATAGCACTTTCCCACTTTGAACTACTTAAGTCCTGACACAATTTTTAAAATTAAGTCATCCAGGAGGGGGGGCTTACACCTGTAATCCCTACACTTTGGGAGGCTGAGGCAGGCAGATTGCTTGAGCTCAGGAGTTCCAGACCAGCCTGGGCAACATGGGTGAGACCCTGTCTCCACACAAAATATAAAAAATTAGGGCCGGGCATGGTGGCTCACGCCTGTAATTCCAGCATTTTGGGAGGCTGAGGCAGGTGGATCACCTGAGATCAGGAGTTTGATACCAGCTTGGGCAACATGGCAAAACCCCTTCTCTACTAAAAGTACAAAAAATTATTTGGACGTGTTACTCAGGAGGCTGAGGCAGAAGAATCACTTGAACCCGAGAAGTGGAGGTTGCAGTGAGCTGAGATCATGCCATTGCACTCCAGCCTGGGTGACAGAGTGAGACTCCGTCCCCCGCCAGAAATATTAGCTGGGCGTGGAGGTGCATGCCTATAGTCCCAGCTACTTCGGGGGCTGAGGTGGGAGGATTGCTTGAGCCTGGGAGGTGGAGGTTGCAGTGAACTGTGTTTGCCACTGCACTCCAGCCTGAATGACAAAGTGAGACCCTGTCTCAAAGTCAATAAATATTAAATTTTAAAAATAATTTCATCAGGTAGAAAGAATAACGAGAACATTTTTAATATTTTATTTGTATAAATTTGTGGGGTACAAGTGCAACTTTGTTACCTGCATGTATTGTAGGGGTAAAGTCAGGGCTTTTAGTGTATTCATCATTGGAATAATGTACATTGTACCTGATTAAGTAATTTCTCGTCATTCACCCCCCTCCCTTCTTCTATCTGTCAACGCCCTACTCTTCTGTCTATCATTCTGCACTCTATGTCCACGTGTATATATTATTTAGCTCCCAATAACAGGAATCATTATAGAAAATAATTTCCCCTAAATATAAAATTAATACATACTCCTATACTTGAGTAGCACAGAGCAGTTTCAAGAGAAAAGTAAAAAACCATCTGTAATTTCTGTTTGCAGAGATGAGCATTCTGAATATAGGATGAATACTCTTCCAGATGCCTCTCACACTCCTGTGACCATGAAATCAGCTCTACTTACTGCTGTGGAACCTCCTTTTTCACTTGACAGTTTCTTTTTGTTGTTTGCATAGCATTTTGTTGTATGTGGGTTTCTGTATTTAACTAGTCCCCTATTGATAGACACTTCAGTTCTTCCCAACTTTTCACTATTACAACATCATGTAAATAGTCTCCTGCAGATCTTTGCAAAATATCCAACGATCTTGTACAGTAGTTTTGATAGTTGAAAATATCTTTATTTTGCCCTTATTGAAATTATCAAACCACATAAAGCACAGATAAGAGTATGAAGAACGTCGAAGTACCTATCACCCAGATCTACCAGTTATTAATATTTTGTCACTGTTTCATCTGTTCCTCACAGACATGCTTTTTTTTGCTATAATCTTTTAAAGCAAATTCAAGACATCATATAATTTTACCCATAAACACCAAAATGTATACATTTCTAACATAAGATATAGTATATTTTTTAAGAAAAAAAGAATGTGTGTATATATATTACATTTTGGGGATCTCTACTATATCTCTGCAGGCTCACTAAATTTCACTTTTGCTTTTATATGCAAATTAACAGGAAGCCCTGAATAAATGTAAAAGCTATTTCTCAACAAAACTGGAGCCTTTATTGGGGTGGAGATTTCTGTTTCCACCAGTACTCATTAGCATCTTGTGTGTGCCAGGCAGTGGGGACAACACTGTGTCCATGGCAGAAATGGATGAGACAGCCGTGGCCTGAGCCCCTGAGTGCTGGTGCTCTAGTCTCAAGCAAATTCATTCTGGGTTCCTGGCACAGACTTAGGGATATGTATGTATTGAAGCATATGTCCAGAATGACCTTCTAGTCCATATTACAAATAAATTATCTAACATTTGAAAAAAAGAGAAACAGAAGTGAAGCTTCTCAGACAATGAATATTATTCTGGCTTTCAAACATTTTATATGTTTGATATATAAAATATTATATAATTGTTGTAATATATTTAAAAGAAACCAAAATCTTCATTGGCTATTCCACTGAAACAATAATTACATAAAAATAGCCACTAGAGATCCAAGTATAAGTTGAACTCTGATTTTGTAAATGTGATTTATTGTCTCCACCACTTTACTAAACCATTGCAATTAAAAGCAAAAGTAAACACAAACTCTCCTTCAAACATTAAGTGTAACTCCTGCTCCTGAAATTGTGTTTAGTTAATTTGCTATATACCTTTATTGTAAGCATTTCTGTTTTCCAGAATTATCTCTATTTCCCAATTATTTTACCATTTTCATAAGGATAAGCATTTTGTCTGAAGCCCATTTTGAGTGTGCTTTTCTCATTCCAAAGTTTGTATTATAGATATCTAGTAGACTGTTATAAAGAGTGGTATGTCATTTTGTTTATGAGGCTATGGTGAAAATAACGTTAGTAAATATGCATTTTTGATGAGCACAGTCATCCACAGCATGTAATCATTCCTAAAACCAGCCTTCCCCACTGTTCCATACATTCCCAGGCCACCTTCCTGCTACTGCCCAGTCACTATGCCTCAGGTAATGGACACTTACTTTATTATTACACTGAGCAAAATAATGAAAACCATACATCCACTGCTGAAGTGGTATTAACATCTTCCAGTTCTTTATATAAATAATCTTGATAGCCCCTCCTATACTCCATTAGTGTCTAAAATTTAGAATATATAGTATAGTACTTGAGTTAGATCAATGTTAACCTACATGGCAAAACCTGCCATGTTAATATTAGTGTATTTTTTTGCATAAAGTAGGTTTTATTTTTATCTTACAATATTTATCCTAATGAAAGTTATAAAAATATATGCATATATGTATATGTGAGATTTAATATAGATAGGTATATAGATTGTTGATTTCATATTTCATGTTCCAAGAAGAGGTTCTAGATCAAATTTCTGTGTTCAGAATCACCAGAGAAATCAATTAAGATTTTGGTTCATTTTAAACATCGCAATTTTTGAAAGCCAAGATAATTCCAAATCTAATTAGGGAAAGCTACATTATACTTCTTTGTGTAAGTTATTGGTGATTTATATGCAGTATGGACCACTCTCCCCCCAGAAATTATTCTTATATTCCAATTGTGCATTAGTTTTAGAACCATTTTAATTTTAAAACCATAAGCAAATAATTTTATGTTTGCCTATGTCCAGGAGCTGAAGAAATCAGCGATTACTTTAAAAAATATATGGCAATGTCAAAATAAATGCCAAGAATCATATTTCTAGGAATGCAAAAGTGCTTCTCATATACTCATATACTAGGTTTCACAGTATTGGTTGCTTACTATATTTGTTTTTATTTTTATTATATATCATAATTACACATTTTTATTTGCATTTGTTGCTTACTGTAGTAAAAAGGTAAAAAAAAAATGGACTTGTTAATGACTAGCTTTTATTTGACTAACCAGTTGACCAATTTTGCTCTGTTTTCAAATTGCATATGATGGGGTATTATGCTGAAACTGCTAATATATTGGGTATTTATTGATACTTAGGAAGAGTCAGTATTTATAAATATTTAAGAATGTCATGGTCCTTATGTTTTGATGTTTAAAATGTTCACGTTGTTGTACGCTACATAGTGTCTTATTCAAAATTGAAAATAATAAAGGTATTTCTAATAGATGTAGTTTTCATATGTCAGAGTGACTATATAGGAATGGAAAGGCTTAGATAAATTACAAATTTCTTTCCCTCTGTGGTTCCATTTCTTCACATGCATTTGCTGCTGGACCCATGTAAACTACCTCAGGTCCTTAGTGCTTCACAGAACTTTTATTCTCAAAAGTCCTTCATTCTTTCATTTGACACATATTTTAGTATTTGCTATGTGCAACCATTATTGTAGATACTTGAAATATATCTGTGAACACTGAAATTACATTCTAGCAGGCAGACACAGATGATAAGCATACGTAATTAAATTATATAATGCATTAGAAAATGGCAAGTACAGTGGAAAAATAAACAGAGTAAGGTAAGATAAATAGTAAGGGTAGGCTTCCTTGAGCAGAGACTTGAACGAAGAGAGCACATGGAGTTGTCATCTGAAGGATATGCTTCCCAGGCATAAGGAACAACCTGTGTGTTTGCAAAATGTTTCAGGGGGAGCCCAGGCTAGAGTAAAAGCAGCAGAGAGGAGGATTCGCTTTACCCTGACTGAAATGGGGTTGAGGCCAAAGAAGTGAAGTGATCTGACTTAGGTTTCAACAGGACCTTTCTGGCTGCTGTGTTATGAATAGACTTGGGGTGGGGGTGAGAAGAAACAGGGACACCAGTTAAGAATGCAAGAAGTGGCTGGGTGCTGTGGCTCACGCCTGTAATCCCAGCACTTTGGGAGACCGAGGTGGGCGGATCACAAGGTCAGGAGATCGAGACCATCCTGGCCAACACGGTGAAACCCCGTCTCTACTAAAAATACAAAAATTATCTGGGTGTGGTGGCACATGCCTGTAATCTCAGCTACTCGAGAGGCTGAGGCAGGAGAATCACTTGAACCTGGGAATCGGAGGTTGCAGTGAGCCAAGATCACCACTGCACTCCAGCCTGGTGACAGAGCAAGACTCCGTCTCAAAAAAAAAAAAAAAAAAGAATCCAAGAATCAGATGGCAATGATGGCTTGCACCACTGTGGTAGAAGCAGAGAGTATGAGAAGTGGGGATTCTGAAGGGTAGAGCCCACTGGCTTGGGGATTTGAGAGAAAGGTGTCTAAAATGGCACCAAAATTATTGGCTCACTTGGAAGCATGGGGTTATCATCAACTGCGATGAGAAGGAGTGGGTTTTGGAGTAGGAAGAGGACTGGGAATTGACCATGGGGTTTCACACATGGGGACCACTGTTACCCTGAGGAGCAGTTTCTGTGGAGTGATGTAGAAGCCCGACTGGAGTGGACCTAAGAGAGAAGGGAGACCAGAATTGGAAATCGCAAGAACAGACAGCTCCTTAGAGAAGAGTCATCAGTGGACTTTTCTAAATCCTTATTTTCATTTTCCCCTAAATATCATTGCTTCTGATTATATCCTTCTTTAAATGCTGTTCTCCCATGGCCGTTATAGTCTTACATCTCTGGGTGCATTTTTTCAGTCTCCTTTACTGACTGGCATTAAGTACCCCAGGGACCTTGAAGGAAGAACACATTTGGGTCACAGGAGAAATGGGAAGAAGGCCATTCCAAAGAGAAAGACTACAATGAGCAGAGGTATGAAGATGCATGTGTGTTTAGGGAGCAGTGGATGCCGATTCTGGTGTGTTTAGCATGAGCTTCATGTTGGGACCAGAATGACTGCAGAAGAAACTGGAAGATTGTCCCGGGCCAGGGCCATGAAGTCATATGGAGACTTTCAGAAAACAAATCCAGAGGGCGGAGATAGAAAATCACCCCAGGGACACACCCAGAAATGGCAGCTCCTGGAAAGCTGAGAGCACCGTGTGCTATAGAGGTGGAGGCAGAGATGAAGCTACATTTTCAAGCTTGAGTCGCTGCAAGGAGAGTATTGCTTCTTAAAAACAGAAAATGAAGGCTTGGTAGGAAGCAATGCTAGCAGATAGATGCCTGGTTTATGTGTTACAAACTGGGTTGGTGGCATTAGCGGAAGACCCTGGGAAAGGTAACCAATCACTGAGATTGAATATCAGGAACTGTCAGCATTTGGGGAGTCATCCACATAGACATGTCAGCTGGAGGTGTGTGTGCGAGTGCTGGGAGTGAAGCGCAACTGATGCTGGCGGAGTAGGGAGGGAGGAAGGAGGACGGAGACAGTCGGCTCGAGTCAGAAAGCAGAGGTTGTTAGGTCAGGGAGGCCGGGGAGAAGGGAGCGTCGGCAGCCCACAGTGTCAAGTGCGGTGAAAAGCCCAGGAAAAGGACTTGAGAAGAGATGAGGGGACTTAGTCTCTGAGGGGGTCCGGATGGCCACCACAATCCAAACTCAGGTCCTGAAGACATGAGAGGTGGTCGGGCATGGAGGAGACGAGTGTCCGAGGCCGCTACGAGAAGCTTGGCTGTGAGGCAGCACAAAGAAAGATCAAAGGAATCTTTGTGATGTGAAGCAGATGGATAGACAATTTATTATATAATTTATAATTACATATTTATATATAATTTATAATTATATATTTCTATATAATATAATTATATATTTCTATATAATTTATAATTATATATTTATATGATTATATATTTCTATATAATTTATAATTATATATTTATACATAATTATATATTTCTATATAATTTATAATTATATATTTCTATATAATTTATAATTATATATTTCTATATAATTATAATTATATATTTATATATAATTATAATTATATATTTATATATAATTATATACTTATATATAATATAATTTATAATTGTATATTTATATATAATTATATAATTATATATAATTTATAATTATATAGAAATATATAATTATATACTTATATATAATTTATAATTATATATTTCTATATAATTATATACTTATATATAATTTATAATTATATATTTCTATATAATTATATACTTATATATAATTTATAATTATATATTTATATATAATTATATACTTATATATAATTTATAATTATATATTTATATATAATTATATACTTATATATAATATAATTTATAATTATATATTTATATATAATTATATACTTATATAATATAATTTATAATTATATATTTATATATAATTATATACTTATATATAATATAATTTATATTATATATTTATATATAATTATATACTTATATATAATATAATTTATATTATATATTTATATATAATTATATACTTATATATAATATAATTTATATTATATATTTATATATAATTATATACTTATATATAATATAATTTATATTATATATTTATATATAATTATATACTTATATATAATATAATTTATATTATATATTTATATATAATTATATACTTATATATAATATAATTTATATTATATATTTATATATAATTATATACTTATATATAATATAATTTATATTATATATTTATATATAATTATATACTTATATATAATATAATTTATATTATATATTTATATATAATTATATACTTATATATAATATAATTTATATTATATATTTATATATAATTATATACTTATATATAATATAATTTATATTATATATTTATATATAATTATATACTTATATATAATATAATTTATATTATATATTTATATATAATATAATTTATATTATATATTTATATATAATATAATTTATAATTATATATGCATATATAAAATAATTTATAATTATATATGCATATATAATTATAATTTATAATTATAAATTATATATAATATAATTTATAATTATATATGCATATATAATTATAATTTATAATTATAAATTATATATAATATAATTTATAATTATATATGCATATATAATATGTAATTATATATGCATATATAATATAATTTATAATATATGCATATATAATATAATTTATAATATATGCATATATAATATAATTTATAATATATGCATATATAATATAATTTATAATATATGCATATATAATATAATTTATAATATATGCATATATAATATAATTTATAATATACGCATGTATTATATAATTTATAATATATGCATGTATTATATAATTTATAATATATGCATGTATTATATAATTTATAATACATGCATATATTATATAATTTGTAATATATGCATATATTATATAATTTGTAATATATGCATATATTATATAATTTATAATTTATATAATTTAGCCAGAAAATTCAAAAATACCTAGTGAGAATATAAAAATAGGTAGGATTTTTCCATTTTAACCTTTTCCCCTATGATTTTTTAAATCTGGGGAATCTGCTACCACTTAATATTAATAGAAGAAAACTCATAAATAGTTTATTGAAGAGTAATATGACTGAATTTTTAAATATTACATATATCTTTACTCTTGTTTTCTGCAGTAGAATTTTTTCTAATTTCCATAAAAAATAAAATGCATTAATGTTTTATTGTATTCCACAAAGATCATCCTGATTACTAATATATATATATTCATTGTACTATGAAATCCCTGAATTTAAAAATACTCAAGAAATGTTTTGCTATTTGCATTCAAAGGTTATATATTATACACTTTGATACTATGAAATTATATAGAGAGTATACACACAATATTTTAAATTTTGTTCCACTAGCTTCTTTCCAAAGCATCGAAAGGAATTATTTCTACTTAACAGCCTGTATTCCTTGCATAAGAAGTACAAATCTGCAGTCATCCTCAAGGAGACAATTGGCAAAACATAATTGTTGTGTGGTTTATTCTATATCTACTTCACCACTAAAATAATTTTGAAATAAAATCTTCAAGTCTCTGAACATGAGTTAAGCTGCCTTAAAATAAAGTCCTGGGTCAGTGCTTAGAGGGAACACACATCAGTATAATCATTTAGCTAAAATGAATAACATAATGGAATTTTATAAACAAACTGTTTAAACCATTATGAAGTCTTTTTTTTATTCTCCTGATAACTCACAGAACAACAAAGTTTTATTTCTGAGAATAAAAATTTTATATAATTTTTCAAATTCATTTATAGTTCTGCTATTTACCAATATTGCCATACTGAAACAAATAAGCATATTAAGCAATATATAAATATATTAAGCAAAGAGAGCCTCACTACCTTCTTTTCCTCTTTAGTTCTAAACTCTTGTTTAGGTCTGAATCAGAATTTGAAAACTAACAGCTTTCTGCTGGGGCCAATGGCAGCCTAGGTTATTCAAATTTGCCTCTCATGGACCACAGCTCATCATGATGGATTTTTTAAAGTTTATAGAAACATCAAAGAACCAAACTAATATAAGGAATTACCTGTCTAAAACCAGAAAGGTAAGCAGAAACCAAAATGAATTTTGCTCTGAGAAGATTTGATAACCTAGATTTGAAGCTGAGCTGCAGTTCTGATGATGCCGAGGAGTGAGGGGAACAGAAACAGAGAAGTCCAGGGCCCACCAAAGCTGGCAGTCTCCCCAAAGCTGCCCACCAATCCCAGCCGCACACACATTTTGCTGGGTCCCTGAAGGGCTGTACCCTCAGAGTAAACCTAAGCCACAAGTCACCAGCTCCACTCTCTCCACCCGCAGGACACCATGGGGGTCTGTTGCCTTGGTGCTGAGTAAAGTAGGGGAAAAGCATCCCTGAAAAGACCCCCTCATCATCCCTGGTGGATTTCCGCCTATATTCATATCACCAACGTGATCCAGGAAACCTCAAACCAAGTATTTAGTTTAAAATAACATCAGAAATATCAAAAACTTTAGGGAGAAAAATGAAACTTTTTCCAGTGGCATTAAAGGAAATCAAAGTAAATGGAGAACTCTGTTACGTTCATAGATTAGTCTTGGAGATGTGGATGTAACTCATTCCAGAGATGAGAGTGAGCAAGGAGAGTGTTTATTAGCAAACAGGTGGCACTTTTTCCTGCTGAACTTAAACCGTCAGCTGCTGTCTTGGCAGTGTGAGACTGGGATCAACACAAAAAAGATGATAACTCGTCCCAGTGATGTCTGAGTCCCAGTGAAACAGTGCTTGAAGCCAGCTCTTCAGTCTTGGGGACAAAAAATTTCCCTTTGCTTTTGAGCTGGTTCATGTTGGGTATTACTGACTCTTGTGACTCAAGGAGTCATAATCAGTACACACCCTAATTATAAAGAGTTTATACAGAAAAATGTAAAAAAGGAAATTCAAAATCATCACCCCAAACCCCACCACCCCAAAATAATCATTGTCAACATATTGGCATTCTTCCCTCTAGATTTTCATGGGTATGTGTATAAACCTATATTTATTCTTACAAAATTCCCGTCATACTGCCTGTTTTGTACCCTGATTTGTTTCAGTTAACATTGTTTTATATAACCCTCATTTGTTGAATATGCTTCAAAAAATTATTTTAAGAAATGTATAAGTTTCCATTATGTGAATATGCCAAAACATAAAAATTGTTTTCTTATTATCCTACTTTTTTTTTTTTTTTTTTTTGTAGAGACAGAGTCTCACTCTGTCGCCCAGGCCGGAGTGCAGTGGTGCAATCTTGGCTCACTGCAACCTCCACCTCCCAGGTTCAAGCAATTCTCCTCCCTCAGCCTCCTGAGTAGCTGGGACTACAGGCGCACACCGCCACACTCGGCTAATTCTTTGTATTTTGGTAGAGTCGGGGTTTCACTGCCTTGTCCAGCCTGGTCTCAAACTCCTGAGTGCAGGCAATCCACCCGCCTCTGCCTCCCAAAGTGCTGGGATTACAGGCATGATATCCTACTCTTTTAGCTATTAGCAGAAATTTAGTAAACCATTTTTGACTCCTGGGACTCTATTCTATTATGAGCATTGAGGATACAGAATAAAAATCCTCATAGTCAAAGGGCGCCTCGTGGGTTAGGGACCAGCCATTCTGACTCGAATGAAACCCGCGCCATCTGTGTAGGGAGAAGCACAGGGTCTGTGTCCGCTGTCTACGTGACTCTTCTTTTATATCTGCTATTGCTAGGAAAAAACTAGGAATAATTATACAACCTTACTAGGTGAATCCTTTATTTTTAAAAAAATACAGTGATACTACTTTAGCCAATAGCGTTTCATCACAGTGGCAAATTAATGAGCTTACAGCAACTAAGATCTACCGGAATTCTTTCTACTTTGAAAAGCTAACAAAAAAAGAAATACAAACTAAGTAAAATGCGCCACCTTTAGAAATTTTTCTAGTTAGGAAATAAGAGTTTATATAATTTGCAGATACTCATCTTGGCCCTGAATTTTTTTATTTCTGTTTTTATTCTATGAAACATTTTAAAATTTGTACAGTTGCTTTTCAAGGTCACAAAAGTATAGCTTTTTGATCAGTATTATTTATAACAAATTCTGAAAAAATACATATAATAATATGTTAAATTGTACTATATTTTATAATTAAAGGCACTTTCACTACAATTTTCCATTGTTATTCCTCACAATATCTTGAGGTTATTATTTTCATTGATGAGATAAAAAAATTGATGCGGAAAGAATTTATAAAATGTGCTCAAAGTCATACAACCAACTACGTGATAATGCTAAGGCTGGAACCCAGATTTTCAGACTGTTAGATTTTTACTTTTAGATGGTGATGGCTCCTGACTTTCTGAAAGGGTGACATTCACAAAAAAGTAAGTTAGCCTTTGCTGAGCCAAGTAAAGAATAAGAATCCGGGGCCGGACGCGGTGGCTCACGCCTGTGATCCCAGCACTTTGGGAGGCCGACGAGGACGGATCACAAGGTCAGGAGATCAAGACCATCCTGGCTAACACGGTGAAACCCCGTCTCTACTAAAAATACAAAATATTAGCCGGGCGTGGGGGGTGCCTGTAGTCCTCGCTACTCGGGAGGCTGAGGCAGGAGAATGGCGTGAACCTTGGAAGCGGAGCTTGCAGTGAGCCAAGATTGTGCCACTGCACTCCAGCCTGGGTGACAGAGCGAGATTCTTGCCTCAAAAAAAAAAAGAAAAGAAGAATCCATCTTTGAATGTGGGGAGTTGCAGGGCAGTTCTGAAGATGAAGCTTTCAACCACTCTGCGGACCCTGGAACTTCCTTCCTGCTCTTTCTCCTCCTCTGGTAAAAATGGGTGAAATATAAGAGTTCTACTAATCCAGAGTGTAATTAACCTCCACTGCGTCCCTCTTGAGAAGCACAAGTTCTGGCCAGCCAACAAGTGGTCTATTTAAAGTAAGAAAAATAAAGAGTTAAAAATGGAAGGGAGGCCTAGCAGGTGGGGGGCCTCTGACCACAGCTGAGGAACAGGGGCCTCCACTGTCCAATCTGCTGTCCAACAAGCTGAGCTCTTTTCGCCCTGGAGTGGGGGGATCCTGTTTTTGTTATTGATAAGTTCTGGTCGTCTTTTGGACAGCCGCTTGCAGGGGAGAGATCCAGCACGATTCCAAGGAAATGTATTTCCTTTTTTGGAAGTTTAGAAAGTGGAACAAGAAATGATTGTCTTCCAGATCCATTACTTATGTAGGAAAATGTGTCTATTAATAAGGAAATTCTTTACAAGATGGAAATCACTTCATATAATGGTAAGACTATAAAATGCTTTCCTGAGATAGTATTGCAATTTTTAACTTCTGAGTGAATTGAAAAGTCCTAGAAATAAACAGAATTCTCAGAAAATGTGGTTGCCAACCAATACACCCACAGCTTAGTAGAACTAGATTGTAAGCCTCACATATGACCTGCTGTGGCATGAAATGTAATCATATGAGGCTACTGGAGAAGTTCATACTATAAATGGTTAGTGATAAGAACGCGAATTGAGCTGTGATCTTAGGTCTGCAGCTGGCTTGCATGGCTTTTACTTTGAGGGCCTCTTTTTAAAAAAATCAACTCATGTGAGTTCCAGAAAATAACAATAGCTCATACTCTCTGTTTCCAATTTAGTTTAACAGATATCCACATAATGAAGATGCTGATAGATAGACCTGAGGACAAAGAGTGGTGAAGGAAGCTCCATGATGGAGCTACTTGTGACCCACGCGAATCTAAGGTATTACTATTTTATGTGTCTTCTTCAGGATTAACTAGAGAACAAGAGTACACCAGAAAACTATTCCTTTCCTCACTTGAAAAGCAAGTGCAAGTTGTTACACTGCGCAATAGGAAGCACTGTGAAGAAAGAGCCAGGACCTTGCATATCTTCAATTTTAAAGGGAGGGGGAAATGCCCCCTCCAAAAATTAAGTGATTCAGAAAAGCAGGAGATAGTCACCAAAAAGTTTGATTGTTTAAGAATGGATGGGGGAACAGAATTCACAGCTATAGTCAGTATTGAAAACGGGAAACATGGATAGATGGGAGGCAGAGTCCACCCAGCATCTTATTAATCGCAGCAGGGTTACTGCGGGCCTCCAGGATGGCTCCCACGGAGTCCCACCTTCCTCTGCGTGTGGCCTGTGTCATCTGTTCCCATAGCCAAGCCTCAATCAAATCCCTGGCCCACGGAAACTGCAAGGAATAAATATTCACGGCTGTTTTCGGCCACTGGATGTTGGGGTTAATTTGTTACATGGCAATAGATAACTAACACAGTGGTGCAGTGTAGGAACAAGGTCAAGAACCAGGGGTTGCAAGCAAAATGGCCAGGTAAGCCCTTGAGAACAGTCATATGAAAAATACGAGAAAATGTCTGGCAAATTAGACTGTGCAAATTAGACTGGGCTCACTCTCACCTCACTTTGCATAGGAGGAGAACAAAGCTCTGAAGCCTTACTACCCAAAACAGATTCCTCAGAAACTCTGGGGAAACCTGTGTTCTTACCAAGTCCACCCACTCCATGGGAAACACTGATCTGTTATCTCAAGATTGGGAAATGACAAAATGCCAGGGCTTCTTTCCCCAGTTAACTCCCCCCAGTGTTGCTAACATACAGGAGCCTGGTCAACCTGAGTCAGGGTTAGGTGCCCCCTTCCCAGTACCCTGTCTTTTCCCTTTCACGGGACTTTCTTGGTTTTGTAATTGCCCTTTTACTTCTCTCTGGGCCGTGCTGGCCTCCTGAGCCAGTCCTGGGTGGCAGGGGCCATGTGGCATTGCCATGCCTGGCAGCCTGGAAAGAAAGCCAAGGCTGTGAGAGGCAAGGTGACCTCTGCCTGAGGTCAGTTCAGCAGGCCGGTGACACACAGAGCAAGAATCGGATCTTTCAATGCTTAGCGCAGTATTCTCCCTGCTAAGCCACACAGTATGTCGCTACTTTCAAGAAGTGTTTAAAAACACGTGATCTAGGCCGGGCATGGTGGCTCACGCCTGTAATCCCAGCACTTTGGGAGGCCAAGGTGGGCAGATCACCTGAGGTCAGGAGTTCAAGACCAGCCTGGCTGCCATGGTGAAACCCCATCTTTACTAAAAATACAAAAATTAGCCAGGCGTGGTGGCAGGCGCCTGTAATCCCAGCTACTTGGGAGGCTGAGGCAGGAGAATCACTTGAACACAGGAGGCAGAGGTTGCAGTGAGCGGAGATCACGCCACTGCACTCCAGCCTGGGTGACAGAGCGAGACTCCATCTCAAAAAATAAAAAAAATAAAAAAAAATTTTTTTTAAATGCAAAAATTAGCCGGGCATAGTGATGTGTGCCTGTAATCCCTGCTACTTGGGAGGCTGAGGCAGGAAAATTGCTTGAAGCCGGGAGATGGAGGTTTCAGTGAGCGGTGATCGTGCCGCTGCACTCCAGCCTGGGTGACAAGAGTGAAACTCCGTCTCAAAAAACGAAACAAACAGAAAAATGTGATTTAAAGGAAGGACCTAGAAGGCACGTTCACATGGTCATTTTCATGGGTGTCAGCAGTCTCCGCTGTATGTACATACAACTCCTCTGAAAACCTTTCTTGAGATTAGTAGCTCTCCGTCTTTTCTGTCCTACCCTGTTCCCATGTAAACTCCCTTCTCACTTCACTCAGGGGTGACCGAGGCTTTGAGGGCAGTGCCTGGAGCTGATCTATTTGAAAAGCCGCTCCTGAAGTTAGCTGTGTAGTCAGGGAGTGCCTTCCCCGCTTCTCCTCTGTTGTCCTCGGGAATCACTCTTAATCGGCTTGGGCCAGTGCCCTGAAATCTTCCTAGTTTACAGCACTGAGAACTTTTTGAGAAACAAGCGTAAACGCTCCTCAGTTATCAGCAGAGAGGATTGGCCCTCAGAGATTGTGATCAAGGATCCAAAGTCCATCGAGCGGTACCACATTTTCCTGCCAATCCCCAGTCCCCAGCCAGGCAGTTGTTTTGCAGGAGGGGAAGCCAGGGGACTGACAGAGCCCCCGACGCACGTGGCCATGTGATCCACCGCCTCAGAAGGTCCCCAGGAAATGTGGTAAACTTGCTACGGCTCCCAGTGTAAATGACAGCTAATGGTTACAACTGAGATTTTTATGGCTTATCTATAAAACAAAGAACTTTTATATATTGTAAAATTGAGTAAGCTTGGTATTCCCCAGAGCAATAAATTCAGCCGTTTTCCTCCCAAGAACTTCAGGACTTTGTAAACCAAAGTAAACCACACTATGTACAAGGCTGTTGAGATGAAACAAAGGAAAGTATTTTTAGTTATATTTCTCTTTAACCAGATTTACCACATTTCATTACTTTGCTGCCTACTATTGCTCTGTGGTCCCTAAGGAAATAAGTAGATGAAATTGAGAATAAAAACAACACAAAGGAGGATATTCAATACCCCAGGTTGCATATACTCAATCGGGTCACACAATGATTAAATTTAGCTCTAGTTAACCTGATTTCAAGTGCGGTTCCATTCTGGAGCTCTGAGAAACAGAATACTTACTCTAAATTATCAGAAAATATTTATATTGAAACATATGGTTTTGAGTTTCCCTGCTGGATAGGAATACTAACACACAGCAGGCAGGTTCTACTTTCAGAGATCACTGAACATGGCATTTGCCATCAACTTCACAACTTGATTTGGCCAAGGAGAACATCAACCAGCACTCTTCGCTGCTCACCTCTTCACAGACCTGTGTACACACACACACCTCCCCTATCTGTAGCATCTTGGCCCTGTCGTGTCTAGGAAAGAATATAGATTTCCATTGTCTTATGGGAACCGTGACATTTTGACAGGCAGCTCCATTTAGATTTAGTCCTCTAAAATTTTGCCAACCTTGAATGTGTTGTAACATTGTTTGGAGAGAGGCTCCAAATTGTGGAAAATCTGTGTAGGTCAAGAGAAAGAATTTTCAGACACTTAAAGCTGATGATATAACCAGGCTGTGTAATTTCTTCCTGGGGAAAGGGAGGGGTGGGGTTTCCAAATCAGATTGGTTCTCTCTTGCCTGAACTGGTTTTAATTAACTAGTAATTCTGCAAGGAGAGTATGGAGATGCCCCAGATGTCCCCTCAAGATTCTGTCAAGCCTGCCTGCGGTTGACTGAGTCACAGGACACAGAACAGAAAGGGATCTTCCTCCTTGTGAGCCCAGCGCCTTCACTTGTCAGGGAGGGAGCTGAAATATGAGGATGCTATGCAGTTCCCACTCACACAATGATTATGAGCAAATACCACTATGTCACTTGGTATATTTCCATCTTCCCCTTGTTTCTTTTAAAAAAATTTTATTGTGAAGAATATCATGGATTCAAAAGAGTTCATGCAGTCATGTGTACAACTGAAAGAATAATAATGAATAATAATGAAACAGAGACCTTGCACTCTCACCCAGGCTGAGAGACAGACCCCCGCAGGAACTTCAGAAGCTTCCTAAGGGCTCTTCCAGGGGTCGCCCTTGCTTTTCTTTAGAGTTTCACCACTGATGTATCCATCTCTATACAGTACATCGGAATGTCATCTAAATGGACTCAATACTGTATGTGTTTTTCTGTGACTTTTTTCTTTTTCTCAACATTATGTTTTGAGGTTCAACCCTGTCAATGCCTTAGTTGTAGTTTATCCATTTTCATTTAGATATACAATCTCATCATATGAATCTACCATAATTTATCTAGTCCACTGTTGAAGGAATTTGGATCATCCCCAGTTGTCATTTGTTTGTTTTTGTTTGTGTGTGATTTGCATATGTGTAAGTTTCTCTGGACCCTAGAGGTGAAAGTGAAGGGAGAACCACCTTTAAACTGAAGTGGCATTTGAGCCGAGTCCCCAGTGGTAAGAAAGAGGCAGCCATATGAACAGAGCAGAGTGTTCCAAACAGGAGCGACACGTGCCAAGGCTGTGGTGAGAAGCTTGGGGTGCTAGAGGAAGAGCAAGAAGGCCCGAGTGGCCAGTGTGTCGGGAGCCCATGGGAAAGCCGTAGAGATGAGATCTAAAAGGCAGACAGACGCAAGATCACGCAGACCAGTCAAGGCTGGATGCAGTGAGTGGAGTACAGGGGCTATTCTGGGTGACATGTAGTGAACCAATTATACATGTACAAAACAGAAGGCAGGAGGACCATGAGGAGGCTGTTGAAATAATACAGGCAAAACATGCAATGGTGGCTTAGATAAGATGAGCTGGAGGTGGAGAGATGAGAACGAACACAATTTTTTGGAGAGAGAGAGATGCATTTGTTGCTGGGTTGGACATGAAGCGTGAAAAAAAAAGAGAGCAGTTGAGCTTGAGTCCTGCATTCTTCCTGCCTTGAGAAACCAGGTGACTGTCATGGTGGGTACTGGAGATGCAGAAGGCTAGGGGAAAGACAGAGGTGTTTTAGAGATATGAGGAAAATAAAACTTCTGTGTTAGCGATGTTAGGTTTGAGATGCGTAATAGACACCCAGAGAATACCTCTGAGAAAGGTCTGGTTTGGAGAAGTCAGCTTGGCATCATCAGCAGATCACTGGTAGTTAAAGCCATGGGAGAAAATAAGATTACCCTGGGAATGTCTAGAAAAGAAGAGGTCCAAAAGGAAACCCTAAAGTACCCTCAACAGTTTTTAGACAAGATGAGGGAGAAAAGCCAGCAGAGGATGCAGGGGTGAGAGGAGAGGAAAAGGGTTGGGGTGACAGAAGCCAGGAGCTGAGAGTGTGTCTGGAAGGAGGGTTTGCTCTACTGAATGCTGCCAATGGGCTAGAGAAGATGAGGACAGAGGCGTGGATCTGATCAGCAATGGTTGGTAAGCTCACGGAAAGCAGTTTTAATTCAGGGGTAGATGATACTCCTGGTCAGCGTGCATGGGAGTGAATACTGGGTAAGGAAGTGGGGACTGTAACCAAGATCAGATCTTCCCATAATAAGTGTAGCTTTCAAGGGAGCCAGAGATATCAGTGTAAAGCTGGAAGGGAATGCAGGGTGAGACGAGGGCTTTTGTTCATTTATGATGGAAGCTATTAGAGAATGTGTGTGCAGATGGGAAGAAATCATGGGAGAGAGAGACATTGATGGAGCAGGAGAGAACGTGGCTAACTGCAGGGATGAGGTCCTTGAGAAAGCAAAAGATGACCCAGAACATAAGAGGGGAAGGTGACCTGTGATTCAAGCTGAGATGCTCACACAGAGTAATTTATATTAGTAAAAAATAGGAGCAACCTAAATGTGCAACAATAGAAAAATCATTGTTTAAATAGTTATAGCATATCCACAAAATAGAAAGTCATAAAAATTATTTTTCTTTTTTTTTGAGACAGAGTCTTGCTCTATGGCCCAGGCTGGATTGCAATGGTGTGATCTTGGCTCACTGCAACCTCTGCCTGCCGGGTTCAGATGATTCTCCAGCCTCAGCCTCCCGAGTAGCTGGGATTACAGGCGCTCGCCACCACACCCAGATAATTTTTATATTTTTAGTAGAGACGGGTTTTCACCATGATGGCCAGGCTGGTCTCGAACTCCTGACCTCGTGATCCGCCTGCCTCGGCCTCCCAAAGCCTGGGATTACAGGTGTGAGCCACCACGCCCAGCCAAAAATCACTTTTTTGGGTTATGATGTATGTGAAAAAAGTCATGTACAAAAAAATTTTAATTTTGAAAAGAAAAATACACATCTGTCTGTATATGTATAAAAAGTTATGAAAAGAAATGCAACAAGACATTCCCAATGGGCCGGGCGCAGTGGCTCATGGGAGGCCGAGGTGGGCAGATCATTTGAGGTCAGGAGTTTGAGACTAGCTTGACCAACATGGTGAAAGCCGCCTCTACTAAAAATACAAAAATTAGCCCAGCATGGTGCTGGGCACCTATAATCTCAGCTGCTTGGGAGGCTGAGGCAAGAGAATTGCTTGAACCTGGGAGGCGGAGGTTGCAGTGAGTTGAGATCATGTCATTCCACTCAAGCCTGGGCAACAGAGCAAGACTCCGTCTCAAAAAAAAAAAAGACATTACCAGTGGGTATTTTGTGTATTATTTTGGGTGACCCATTTTTAAATACTTTTAAAAAGTGTCCAAATTTTCCATAATCAATATGAATTATTTGTATTATCAAGGAAAAAATCATTCATATTATTGTTTTTTAAAAAAAGGTGGTACGAGGCATGGCATTTTGTCATCAAGCCAGATAGCTATTTCCTTTTGTTTGATATGTGCAGATACCACAGGAGTGATAGTGTTAAATTTAGGTTAATTCCACTTTGATTTTCTTGTCTTATTCTTACCTTATCTGTTTTATCTCCTTTGTGGCTTTAGGCCTGTTTCACTCAGAGACGTCACGTTATGGCTTGTGCTCTTTCTAGGGCACTAGGTAAGCACCCACATCCTTTTGAACATGCGAAGCTAATACATATGTAACAAACTTGCACGTTGTGCACATGTACCCTAAAACTTAAAGTATACTTAAAAAAAAAAAAAAGTAAATAGTCAAGCCAGAAAAGCCTAACAGGAACCTGCCAGATACCTTCACCCCAGTACCGCTCATTAAAGGGGGATGACTTAATGGGAGGACCCTGTGCACTTCCAGGGAATCCCAATAACATATTTAACTGAGAAATGACAGTTTTAAGTAACTGAAGCCACAAAAACAGATCTGTTTTCTCAATGATGAATATTTGAGTAACTACTTGAGCTGGGATAAGTGGCTTCTCAGGAACCTCATGAGCCCCCAACAGAATTCAGGGCTGTTATTAAAAAAGAAAGACAAATGGATGCTGGGAGATGCCCAATGTTGACTGCGAACTGTGATCCAGGAATGCTGATCTTCTCAACCTGTAACTACAAACTCAGTGGTCATATTTCCACTAAAATAGGCTTTCATTCATTTGTCAAATAGATGTTAAGCACTCAATAAGTGCCAGAAACTGTGCAAGGGGACAGATACACAATCTGATATACAAGACGAGACCCAGCTGCTGGGGAAGACAGACAATTAAAGAAATCACGAGCATAGGTTAAATGCCACCACAAAGGAAGTACAATGAGCTAGAACAGAAGTGTATAGCAGGACCCAGCCTTCCAGAAAGAAGAGAAACTCCATGGGTGGGAATTAGCAGGGTGAATTGGAAATAAAAGAGTGGTCAAGCAAGGAAAATGTGTGTGAGATGATCCAGAGAAGACCATGAGAGCTTTAAGGAACTAGAGACATCAGTAAGGCTGAAGTGCAAGGAGAAAGTAGTGGTGAGAGGTGCAGCTGACAAGAAAGAACTGGGAATTTGGGGTTGGAGACGACTTAAGATAGGGGAATCAGGAGACTGTGACAGCAGGAAAGAGGGAAGGAAACTGATTAAGAGTTATTTAGGAAGTACAATTGACAGGATTTACTATTAACTGAATATGGTAAAAGCTTAGATGACTGACCTTAGACTTCTCTTTGCCAATAAAAGCATGAAATGCTATAAGTATTCCTCAAATCACTGCTTTAGCTATATCTCACAATTTTGACATGTTATATTTTCATTTTCATTCAGTTTGAAATACTTTCCAATTTCCATTTAGAAGCTTATTAATTTCCAAATATTTGTGGCTTTTCCATATATTATATCTTTCTCTTATTGCTATTTAGTTTTATTCCACTGTGGTTACTATTTTAAATTTATGTAAGCTTATTTTATAGCCTAATGTATGATCTGGTATAGCAAATGTTTTACAAGCACTTATGAAAAATATGTGTTCTGCTGTTGTTGAGTAAAGTCATCTATAAATGTCAGTGAGGTCAATTGATTAATACTGTGTTCGAGTCTTCTATATCCTTACTGATTTTTTATCTACTTGTTCTATAAATTATTCAGAAATTAGTTTGATTCCCTTGAGGTTTACTTATAAGCTTTTTGGGGCCTAGAGTAGCCTTTATTCCAGGACTGATTTGACTCCTCTTCTAAGTCATGGCCTTTCTGGGGCTTGTTCTAAATGCCCCATATATTCAGTGAGGTCTCTCTCTCTCTGGCTGGAGGGAACTTGAGTGATTTTTGGCTTTGCAATTTTAGGGAATTGTTCATTTTAGAACTCCTCGCCAGGTGCAGTGGCTCATGCCTGTAATCCCAGTGCTTTGGGAGGCCGAGGCTGGCAGATCACTTGAGGCCAGGAGTTTGAGACCAGCCTGGCCAGCATGGTGAGACTTCATCTCTACTAAAAATACAAGAATTAGCTGGGTGTGGTGGTGGGTGCCTGTAATCCCAGCTACTCAAAAGGATAAGGCATGAGAATCACTTGAGCATGGGAGGTGGAGGTTGCAGTGAGCTGAGATCGTGCCACTGCACTCCAGCCTGGGCAACAGAGTGAGTGAGACTCCATCTCAAAAAAAAAAAAAAAAAAAAAAAAAGAACTCCTCATAATTACTTTTTCACCAGAAGCTTTTCTTATCTGGCCTTATATTTCTATAGACTTCTGTTTTAAAAAGATTCCATGAACTCCTGTGCAGATTTCCGAAGTACTTTTATCTGTGTAGCCCCTTCCCTTGAGAACTCTGCCTCACAGGTTCTTCACAGAGCCGCCTGGCCTTCCCCATCTCTGACCTCTGTCTCTTCAGCTCTGTGAAGCTGCCTCACTTTTTTGGAGTTCTCCCTCCCTGGACTGTAGCCCAGGACTTATCTCTAGGCAGAAAGGCCAGCTGATGGTAGGGCTTACCTTGTTTTCTTCCTTTTTCTCAGGAATCACAGTCTTGTTTTGCCCTATATCCAAATAGTGGCTTTCTATATTTTATCCTTTTTTTAATAGTTGCTTACAGAGGGAGGGAGATCACAGGCCATCTTACTCCCTCATGGCCAGAAGCATGAGATCATTAGCAGATCATTAATGAGATCCAGAGACGATGGAGAAAGCAAGGAGTCATAGGCAGTTTTGAGGTTACTGCCATGGGCAAGCAGGTGGATGATGGTCCCATTCACAGCGATGGCAAAATCCAGGGTGATAAACATGGGTAGGGGAGGGCATGAAAGAACTCCATGGGTTTACTGTTGCGTATGTTGGACCTGAGTCACTTGCAAGTCATTAAAGAAGCGAGTAAGCAGTGGAGGCTACAGAACAGCTCCCTCACGAGCTTCCACCTCCTTCTCTTCATTCCACTCTGGGCTGCAGTTGCCGTGGACTAGTGACCCCTTCCCAGGGTAATCAGCAGTGGTTATAACCACTTATTTTAGAAGAAAAATTTATTTGTTAAATTTAGTTGGGATAATCCAGCCCCACAGTCTTCCAAATTATTAGGGTGCATGGCCCAGCATTGGTACATTTCCCAAAGGCTGGATTGTCCTTTCTAAACAACACAACAGATGAAACACCAATAACCTAGTGCAAGTAGCACGGCCCCAAGCCCAGTTCATTCCTTCCCTTCTGTAAGTTGCACGGCCCCAAGCCCAGTTCATTCCTTCCCTTCTGTAAGTTGCACGGCCCCAAGCCCAGTTCATTCCTTCCCTTCTGTAAGTTGCACGGCCCCAAGCCCAGTTCATTCCTTCCCTTCTGTAAGTTGCACAGCCCCAAGCCCAGTTCATTCCTTCCTTTTTGCATAGCATGACCCAAGGCCAGTTCATTCCTTCCCTTCTGTAAGTTGCACGGCCCCAAGCCCAGTTCATTCCTTCCCTTCTGTAAGTTGCACGGCCCCAAGCCCAGTTCATTCCTTCCCTTCTGTAAGTTGCACGGCCCCAAGCCCAGTTCATTCCTTCCCTTCTGTAAGTTGCACAGCCCCAAGCCCAGTTCATTCCTTCCTTTTTGCATAGCATGACCCAAGGCCAGTTCATTCCTTCCCTTCTGTAAGTTGCACGGCCCCAAGCCCAGTTCATTCCTTCCCTTTTGTAAGTTGCACGGCCCCAAGCCCAGTGCATTCCTTCCCTTCTGTAAGTTGCACAGCCCCAAGCCCAGTTCATTCCTTCCCTTCTGTAAGTTGCACAGCCCCAAGCCCAGTTCATTCCTTCCTTTTTGCATAGCATGACCCAAGCCCAGTTCATTCCTTCCCTTTGTTTTTCCCCTGACCTGACCTTAACTTACTTTTCCTCCTCAATTTCTCTTTTTCCTTTACAATGATCTCTCCCCCACTGCAGAGAAGTGAAGAGAAGGCCAAGCTGTCAGGGTTTCCTACAGCATGGGGAACTTGTCTAGGGACCGCCTGTGAGGAGATATGCACCAACTCCACAAAAATAAGCAATAAAATATTTGCACGTTGTGGTCTATAGCCATATTTGGGAAAGAAAATTATTCTAAAAAATTATTCTAAAGAAAACAATCTGCAGCAATGTAACTCTGACACCGTAATTACAACCTTTACATTATTATCCAAAGGGGTTAGCTCCTTGGAGCCTAAGCCACATTATATCTTCTTCCTGGAGGAGGTTCATTCCCCACTGGGGTGATTTCCAGGAAGAAAGAAGGGCTCAAAAACAAATTCAAGTTTCTATCCCTTAGGAGGCAGGAAATCTCAGGAACTTTAAATTTACAACGTTTAAATATTATCTCTTCATTAAGGACGTGTGTGTGTGTGTGTGCGCGCGCGCGTGCACGCGCGTGCATATATGTACCATTTATATATAAATAAAACCAGCCGGGAGCAGTGGCACTTTGGGAGGCTGAGGGGGGCGGATCACCTGAGGTCAGGAGTTCGAGACCAGCCTGGCCACCATGGTGAAACCCTGTCTCTACTAAAAATAAAATAAAATAAATAAAAATACATTAAAAATTGAAAAATTAGCTGGGTGTGGTGGTGTGTGCCTGCAGGTCCCAGCTACTTGGTAGGATGAGGCAGAAGAATCACTTGAACCTGGGAGGCAGAGGTTGCAGTGAGCCGAGATCATGCCACTGCACTCCAGCCTGGGTGACAGAGTGAGTCTCTGTCTCAAAAAAAATAAATAAATAAAGTAAAACCTTGGGATCTGGTCTCAACCTGTGTTTTATTACTATTGTTTGATAAGGAAGAGAATCCTGTATTGGGAGCACTGGCTAGAAAATGTGGATTTTGCTTTGTTTTCTATAAGTGGCTACGGCATAAAAATAACCTCTGAATCTCGATGAGTATCTATTGATATCTAATGCCAGCTCCTTTTTCTAAGTATAATGGTCCCTGGAAAGTGTTGTTCAACTTCATTGTTACAACACTGGAATTCTAGTAACTTTGGAGACACTGTGGTGGTTTCTGCTGTTGCAGAAGAGTTAGAATATGATTTAATTGGGTGAGAGCTGTCCTCAGGAAATGCCGTGAAGGTCCCTGCCTTGTAAGCTAACAATCAAAGGAGTAGTTGACAAAAATATAGTGAAGAAATTCTGGAGCTGGTAGTTTGAATTCCTGTAAGTCCTTAAAATCACAAATTTTAGAGAACCTGGTGATATTTAAAGAGAAGAAAACAGAGCTTTTTTTTTGCCATTCGGAATTGTGTACTTTGAAAGAGGAAGTGGGATGAAGAAAGGGCTATAAAGTGAGTTATGGTGTCCAGTGGTAACCTGCAACAGCTTCAACTCAAAACAGCTTGAGGACATGTTTTATTCTCCGGGTCCTTAAAACCATGATCTCTACCCACACTCCCTAACTGGGGATTTTTAGCCACATCCGTCCCTCATCTGAGAACACCACATTTCTCCCTCTGTCAACATCTTGAGGAGCTCTGTGCCAGCAGCCACCCTTGCAGTTTAGTTCATTCCTCCATCAGGCTCCAGTTTGGAATCCAGTCCTGATTTGACCGCAGCCTCATGGGAGAGGCTGTACACTGTCTAGTCATGCTCATGACCACTGGAAACCTCCACACGCCATGCAGCTGCCCAGCCTGGGCACCCACAGCCCAGTTTCTCTCCACGTGCAGACCTGTCCTCCCTGACTGCTGGCCCAGCTCCTGCAGTCACCCAGCAGCTACCAGAGGGCCCGGCCAAAAATCACACAAGACTTTTACTCAAGTTTTCTAAAATAAGATTGCTTATAAATGCCACTGACAACCATGTTCATAGTTTCGACTTCTTAATTTCTGCCAGCATTTCTACCTTAGAAGTTTCCACCAGCTTCCTGCCGAGCAGTCTTCATCTGTCCCCCTGATGGACTCCTGAGGACCTTTCTATCTGCACAAGTAACAGGTAGGAGCTGGAGGGTTTCTTCTAAGACGATTCTGTGTAAGAAAATCCAGAAGACACTATGTGGAAATTATTAGATAGGAGATTAGGATCCAACAGGACATGCTATTGTATCTGTTGCCTCAGCCCCCCACAACAAAGAGTTCTCTACCCAAAATGCGAAGCTGAGGTTAAGAGACCCTGAGCTAGAGAACATGAAGGTACACCTGCTGACCCTCATCTTAGAACTACAGAGTTATAAAAATTACATTTTCTGTAACCCAACGTTACAGAAAAATAGGACATAATCTACACCAGCAGTCCCCAACCTTTTTGGGACCAGGGACTGGTTTCACAGAAGACAATTTTTCCACAGACCAAGGTTGGGGGATGGTTTGAGGATGCTTCAAGCCCACTACATTTATTATGTACTTTCTTTCTATTACTATTACATTGTAATATATAGTGAAATAATTACACAACTCACCATCATGTAGAATTAGTGGGAGCCCTGAGCGTGCATTTCTGCAACTAGAAGGTCCCAACTAGGGGTGATGGGAGATAGTGACAGATCATCAGGCATTAGATTCTCATAAGGAGCGTGCAACCTGGATCCCTCCCATGCACAGTTCACAGTAGGGTTTGCACTCCTACGAGAATCTAATGCTGCCATTGATCTGACAGCAGGCAGAACTCAGGCAGTGATGTGAGTGATGGGGAGCGGCTGAAAACACAGGTGAAGCTTCACTCACTTGCCTGCCACTTCACCTCCTGCTGTGTGGCCCAGTTCCTAACAGGCCGTGGACAGATACTGGTCCATGGCCAAGGGCTTAGGGACCCCTGATCTACAGGATATAATTACATTGGAGGAAAATAACTTGGACACACAGCATAGCTAATAAAGACTAACAAGTGGCCCAGACAATAAGTGCTCTGAGTTCAGTGGACAAAGAGGGTCCTCCTGGGATCTGCTTCCATCTGGCACAGGTAGAGAAGATGCCTCTGTGAATTGCAGACTTGAGAAGAACCCTGAGAAATGGGTAGGAGAGGCAAAAGAGGACATTTGCAAATGTCTGATGCTGGAAATTTACAGATGTGTTGGAAGGCAGGGAGTAGACTGGCTTGTCTAGAATGGGGGATTATGAAGAGAAGAGGTAGGAATTTAGGTTGTAATGGTGTATTGGGACCAAATGATGGGGGCCTTCAGGCGGCTCGGGATTTTACTAAAAATGATCTTTTTTTTTTTTTTTTTTTTTTTTGAGACAGAATCTCACTCTGTCACCCAGGCTGGAGTGCAGTGGTGTAATCTTGGCTCACTGTAACCTCCACCTCCTGGGTTCAAGCGATTCTCCTGCCTCAGCCTCCCGAGTAGCTGGGATTACAGGTGCCCGCCACCATGCCCAGCTAATTTTTATATTTTTAGTAGAGATGGGGTTTCACTATGTTGGCCAGACTGGTCTTGAACTCTTGACCTCAAGTGATCCACCCATCTTGGCCTCCCAAAGTGCTGGAATTACAGGCATGAGCCACTGCACCCGGCCCACAGTGATTTTATAATCACTAGAAAGCATCCAGTAAGTTTATAAAATAAATGATAAAGATGAGA
Organism: Pan paniscus; assembly: GCF_029289425.2. Lineage (NCBI taxonomy): Eukaryota > Metazoa > Chordata > Mammalia > Primates > Hominidae > Pan > Pan paniscus. Next base: position 91,916,769 of record NC_073266.2, read on the forward strand.
AGGGAGACCTGCATTTTGAGTTCTCCTCCCTCAGTATGGCTGCTAACAATTCTATTTCACGCCTCTGCTGTCTTCCCCCTAGACCCAAGACAAGTAGACGTCCTCATGCTGCCAGTAAGAGATGGCAGCAGAGGGGGACAGATTTTTTTCAACCATGGGAACCAACAGCAGGGAACCCTATATCCCCACTATCCTGTATTCATTCAGGCAACAAACATTTATTGCCAACTGTGTACAGATGTTTGAACATTGATTCATTATGGAATCATAAATCTCAGGTAAGAATGAACCTAAAATGCAGTCCAGGGCCTTAAACAAGGGCCTTCGATGAACTTGAGTACAAATAAACCCCTGATGTGAGTGAGCTTCCAAGGCCACAGGAAGAGATGACAGTCTGCTTCCTACCTGTACTGAGCAGGCTTGTAGCCAGAAGCCCTGGGTCAGTGCAGGGAGGGGACTGGCTTTCAAGCTGTGTCTGGCAGTGGCGGTGGGATTGTCTTGCTTCACATTTTCAAACTAGAAACAACACTGTGTGGCACCGTTGGTGTTTGTTAAGACATTGGATACCAGTAATTCTAAGAACTAACCAAGCCGCAGCAGCTCTGCATCCCCACTGCTGGGTAAGGATTATGGTCGGGCTGTGGAGCCCATCAACATGTGAAAAATAAAACGGACCCCACGGTCACCTCCCCATGGTCATCTCTGCCAGAGAATCAAGCTCACAAGGCAGTAAATTGCTGAGACCAGCTCAGACGGGGAGACCCTAACCCAGCAGCGCTAGAGGAATTAAAGACACACACAGAAATATAGAAGTGTGAAGTGGGAAATCAGGGGTCTCACAGCCTTCAGATTTGAGAGCCCCGAACAGAGATTTACCCACATATTTATTAACAGCAAACCAGTTATTAGCATTGTTTCTATAGATATTAAATTAACTAAAAGTATCGCTTATACGAAGGGATGGGCCGAATTAAAGAAATAGGTTGGGGTAGTTAACTGCAGCAGGAACATGTCCTTAAGGCATAAATCGCTCATACTATTGTTTCGGCTTAAGAACACCTTTAAGGGGTTTTCCACCCTGGGTGGGCCAGGTGTTCCTTGCCCTCATTCCCGTAAACCCACAACCTTCCAGCTTGGGTGCTAGGGCCATTATGAACATGTCACAGTGCTGCAGAGATTTTTTTTATGGCCAGTCTTGGGGCCAGTTTATGGCCAGATTTTGGGGGGCTTGCTCCCAACAGTAAATGGCAAGAGTGAGTCCTCACACTCAGAACTGCTTTTAGACAAAGACCGCTGCTTGCCTGAGGTCACAAGGGCCGTCCTTGTCAGATGCAGCTTCCCAGAGGCTCAACATCGGCTGAGCGATGCCCTCGTACTACTGCGGGAGCCACACCCGGGAAGAAGAGAGAGAAATGCTGCTCCCCCGTGTCCTTCTAGCCAATGGCTTTGGCTCTGGGGGACAAAGTAACAGGAAACCATTTCTAAATCCTCCTTGTCTATGATTTTTGCCAAGTCAGTTTCAGGCAACAGGGAGGACAGCTGCCCTTCTGGAGTACATGTGTTCTTGGAGAGGCTGTCCCACCCTGCACCTCTGGGGGACAGCTGTTAATGGCCTGTGGACCAGGGCCTCCATCCGCACGGGGAGGGGCAGCTTGCAGACAGTTTTTTGTGTCAAAACTGCTAACAGTGCCCCGTCCAACGCCCTCCTCCCCACGGGTGAGCAGTCCTCCTTATGAATATCTGAGCCCCATGCCGTAACTTCAAGTTTTTCAAAAGCTGTATTTGAGTTCTACAAGACTCAGCCATATTCGTGTTAAGATGTAAATCTCACATCGCACCTGTGGCCCTTCTCCTCCCGCAGAGCAGACCCAGACTAGCCCTGGGAAATTTGTGAAGTGTGTGCATTGTGGGGAGGGGTGGTAGGAAAGTAGGGGGCAGGGGCTGCTCTTTCCCCTTCCCTCTCCTGGCTCAATCTCCGACAGGGGCCGGGGAGGATGAAGAGAGACAGAGACAGCTCATCTCCAACACAACAGCCCTGGCAAAGCCTCTCCCTCTGGGCTGATCATGGCTGCACTTCCAGCCGTGGGTCTGAGGGCTAATGTGCAGGCTACGGGCCAGCAGCCCCGTCCACCCAGCAGAGCCCTGTGCCCTGGTCCCAGGGAAGCTCGGAGCTTTCTCTGGCTCCACAGGCCCTGCCTTTGGGATTGGAATCTTGGGTGATGGCCCTTGCCCCCTCCTCCTGGCTGTCCCAGCACACCATGCCTGCTCCAGGAGCTGTGGGCAGGTCAGCTTCCCCATGGCTGAGCAGATGCCTCGCTGGGAAGGACATGAGGTGCCCTTTCCTCGAGGACGCCTGGGACATGATGAGGGGTTCCCTTGGGCCTTGCTGCTCCTCTTTCCCCACTACCCTGGGGAGGTGCAGGGTGGGGCAGCCTTTCCAACAACACACGTACTCCAGAAGGGCAGCTTCCTCCCTGTTACCTGAAACGGCCTTGGCAAAAATCATAACAATGAGAAAATTATGTGTTGATGAAGAGTTGAACTCTGTAAAATACTTGAAGAGATTTACTCTGAACCAAAAATGAAGGACCATGGCCCGTGACCCAGCCCTCAGGAGGTCCTGAGAACATGTGCCCAAGGTGGTCGGGGCGCAGCTTGATTTTATACATTTTAGAGAGGCAGGAGCCATCAATCAAATACATTTAAGAAATACATCGGTTTGGCCGGGCGCGGTGGCTCACGCCTGTAATCCCAGCACTTTGGGAGGCCGAGGCGGGCGGATCATGAGGTCAAGAGATCAAGACCACCCTGGCCAACATGGTGAAACCCCGTCTCTACTAAAGATACAAAAAATTAGCCAGGCGTGGTGGTGTGCGCCTGTAGTCCCAGCTACTCAGGAGGCTGAGGCAGGAGAATCTCTTGAACCCAGGAGATGGAGGTTGCAGTGAGCCGAGAATGCGCCACTGCACTCCAGCCTGGGGACAGAGCGAGACTTCGTCTAAAAAAAAGAAAGAAAGAAATACATTGGTTTGGTCCCGAAAGGCAGAACAACTCAAAGACTCAAAGCGGGGTTGGGGGACTTCCAGGCTATAGGTGAGTTTTAACATTTTCTGGTTGACGATTGGTTGACTTTGTCTAAAGACCTGGGATAGATAGAAAGGGAATGTTCAGGTTAAGATAAAGATTGTGGAGACCAAAGTTCTTTTGAAGTCTTATAGTGGCTGCCCTTAGAGACAATAAGTGACAAACGTTTCCTATTCAGATCTTAGTTAATCTCTTCAGGATTGGGAGGGTCTGGAAGAAAAAGATCTAGCTGTGTTAATAGAGATTCTTTACAGATGCAAATTTTCTCCCACAAAGAACAGCTTTGCAGGGCCTTTTCAAAATATGGCAAAGAAACATGTTTTGGGGTAAAATACTTTGATTTTCTTCTTTGTCTCATAATGTTATGCCGGAGTCATTTTGGAAAGTAAATCACAATATATAGGGTTAAATAAAACCCATCTGATAAGAATTTGTGATTTGTAGGGCATGACTCCTCAGACCCCTTAGATAGGAATTTGGGCAAGATAAAAAAATCAGAGTTTAGTCCTCATATGGCAGTGAAGGAGATCTGATCTAGCCAATCCCCATCTTGCCTTTGGCCTTCAAATCACCCTTGATTATTCCTGGACTTGGGTCAAACTTTGGGAGACACAGAGTTTATAGTTTAGATGCTAATAGCCTTTCTGTAAACTCAGTCACCTTTGTAAAGCTAATGCAAAGCTACCAGGCTAGGAGGATGAGAGGAGCCTGAATTCCACTAAGGTGTGGATATAAACATTACAAACCATTATTCCAGAGGCCACAGGATATGCACCTTCCCCAATTACTCCTGTGGATAACATCACTATTGTAGAACCTTAGAGAGGCCTTGTGAGATATCGTTTCAGGCTTTTTTTTTTGCATGTCTGATGACTGAAGGCTCCACCTGGACCCACCAACTGCTCCTGTGGCCCCACCCAGAAGCGACTCATGATGCATGAAGACCATTTCCCACTGCCCTGTGTTGCACCCCCAACCAGTCAGCAGCAAGCACCCATTGCCTAGCCACCCCCACCATTCTTCCCCCAAACTGTCCTTGAAAAACGCTAGCCTCCAAATTTTTGGAGAGGCCGATTCAAGTAATAAAACTCCGGTCTTCCATTTAGCTGGCTCTACGTGTGTAAATCGCTTTCTCTACTGCAGTTCCCCTGCCTTGATAGATGGGCTCTGTCTGGGCACCAAACAAGGAGAACCCATGGGGTGGTTACAAGTCCTCCCCTGATGCTAGGTAGGGCTCCATCAAGTGCTGCAATGGTGTCTTTCAGCAAGTGACAATCCCAGTGGCTGTGGTTTTCTAAACAGAGTGGGGAATTCTTGGTGCCCCCAATCTTACCCCTAAAGGCAGCCGGTGTTAAGTTTCTTATGATTCCTTAAACCCCTTCCACACTGTGCTTCTCTAAGCATACATTAATCTATCCATTTATTTTTTAATGGCACGAGAGGGACCCTGCATGCACAGAGCTCCACATCTCACTTTTCCTACAACCACATTTTGGAGAGCTTGTCATATAAGCCTACAGGTAACAGCTACATCCTAGTCCTTCAGGTGCATAAAATGCCATTCACCCACCACCAGCTCTGTACTAGTGAAGACATGGTTGGTTCAAACTTTGTGTGCTGTTACCGACACAGCTGCAGCAAGCACCCTTTCCTCGTCCACAGCATATGCTGCCTGCAGAGCTTGCTTCTGGTCTTTTTAATGCATGTGATTCTGCTAGGAGAGTATCAGCTCCATAGGAATTCCCTGACTTTGATGAAGGATCATTGTTACGAACATTCTGGCTAATGGTAACCCTGACATGTGTGCGGCATCTTACACCAGACCAAGCACGCACACACCTATCTTCTATTCACAACACCCCGCCAGCCAGAGGATTTCCCTCCCTCCTGGCCACATATTGGAACCCATGGGTGGGGGACGTTAAACATCCCCGTATTTGTTACCAGTGGCAGGTATCTGAGTTACCACGAGTTACTGGTGGCATATTCGGACAGGTCTGCATCAACTTCAGCCCTTGCCTCCTCAGAAGAAAGAATTCGATGAGGGGCATAAAGCAGAAAAAGAGACCGAGAAAAGTTTCAGAGCAGGAGTGGAAGATTATTATTATTATTATTATTATTATTATTATTATTATTATTTTGAGATGGAGTCGCCCTCTCTGTGGCCCAGGCTGGAGTGCAGTGGCATGATCTCAGCTCACTGCAACCTCCTTTAGAACAGGAAAGAAATAAGATTCACTTGGAAGGGACCCAAGTGGGCACCTGAGGGTCAAAGAGCAAGTGCCCATTTAACTGTGATCCTAGGACTTTATAGGCCCGCCTCTTTCCCATGATTCTCCCCTCGGGGTGGGCTTCTCACATGTGCAGTGCCCTCTTTACCCTTAGGAAGTGAGCATGCACAATGCATTCAGGAAGTCATATGCATGCCCATCTGAGGCTTTCTTCCCTTTGCCGTGGAGTGCCCCTGGAAGGTCAGATTTCACCATTTTGTCTCTTAACGTGCACGCCCAGGAATTCTTTTCTCCCTGGCTCTGCATTCAACGAACACTTTAATGTTAACAGCTGTGGACCATCAGGAGACTGTCTGTCCTTGGTGTGCTGGCACCAGCTGCTAAATTATTGTTTTTAGAGAGGCAGTGTGATAATTGTCGAACCATCACCTGGCATTCCTAGTGGATGGGAGGAGAGCCCTTTTCTGCCCATGCCAGGCTCATGCCTGTCTAACTACCTGTAACATATTCAGGCTGTACCCTACAGCAGTTACACCAGAGCTCTGAGGATGGGACCCAGGTCTCAGTGTTGCCTTTAAAACCCTGGGTGATTGCAGAGGGCAGCCAAGATTGAGAACCTCAAAGCCATTCTGGAAATGTGAGCAGAGAGGCCAGACGGGAGGTGGCGGTCTGACTCCACCTCAGTGCATATGGAGAGTAAAGGTAAGACGCTCCTGAAGTGTCTGTCCATTTATGAAACCAAGACAGACTCACCATCTGCACCCACTGCATTTTCTCAGCACCGTTTTCCTCTTAGCTACTGCATTCTGACTCTCCCACCTATGGAGTCCTAATAAGGGAAAGGGAGTCAGCCTGGTAGGAATAGGGGAGAGCAGAAAGAAAAGCAGACAAGCTCTCAGTCTGCCTTTCTTTGTGGTCCAGGACACATAGCCCTCCTGCACAAATAACTCACAATCTTCCTGCACCTGGCTTATCCTCAGACACCTTGGCTGATAGAAACATGCAAGTTAGCTCACTGCAACCTAGGCAGCCCTCTCCAGCACAAGCACCATCCTATAAAACACCTGCAAGCCTGCATCTCCTGGCAGTCAGCTCATCTCTTGCTAATCTTCGTCTTGCTTTCTTGCAACATATTTTCCTACTTTTTCTAATAAACCTGCCTTTCTTACCTACAACTGTGTTGGTAAATTCTTTTTACCACCCACATCACTGGCCCCAGATAGTTGTTACCCGCACCGCCACCCCCATCTCTCCACTGAAAATATCCCTAACAGAGGCCACCAAGGCCAGATCTCATGCCCACCTCTCAGCCACAGCCATGTGGACTGACCCTCCTGTGACATCAAGCGGGTGGCCCCCACCCTTCCTTCTGAGGTGTGTCCCCAGGCTATGGGACACCAGCTGCCTTGGCTTTCTTCTGTCTTTGGTTGTTCCTCCACATATTCCCATTCATCCCCCTCTCCTTGCATGTTGTGTTCCAGGAGTGAGTGTGTCCTCACTCCTACACTCTCCAGGGACCTGGATCACTCCATGGCTCTAATTACCACTTATATGCAAACAATTTCCAAGTCTGTATTTCCAATGCAAACCTCTTTGCCTGAGCTCACTCAAGCTGGTCATCTCTACATCAGTGCCTAGTTAGCACCAACGTTCATCAGCAAATGCCTGAGTTCTGACTCTTACCATATTCTCCCTCAGTTGCTGCAATAACCTCAGCTAGTTTACACATCTCTGGACTGGCCTCGCAAACCTGATCCGTTCTTACAATGCACCCTGAGTGCTCCTTCAAGATGTAATATTTCCATCTCCCAGATTTATAAACATGACGACTTCTCCAAAACTTTCAGAGGATGATTCACTTGTTTTGGCTTAACCTGCAAGCCTCACTCCTCTCTAACTTCATGATTGCCAGGACCCTTTCGTTCCCACTACAACGAATGGCTTACCCGTCTCCCAGGCCTTTGTGATCTTTCCTCTTGGCCAGAAATGCGTTTCTCAAGGTGGCATAGCTCTAAAGTCCACCTCCACTGCTCCCCCTTTTCTCACGTCCATGGAGCTTATACGCAGCTGTCATCTCACATTTACTTGGGTGTACCACCTCCCTCCCAGGCCATCAACTCCTTCAGGACCATTCTCGTCTTATTTCATTTTTTTCTTTTCAGACCCAGCACCTGAGAAAATATTAAAAGAACTTCTGAGATCCTGAAATGAGTTGTTTTTATATATGTTATTTATTATTGTGCTAGTTCAACCAGCCAAAAACAGTGCAGTGTTGCTTCTTACTTGAAATTAACTAGATACTTTTCTTTTGTTGTTAGTTTTGTAGCCAGAACAATGGTTGTTTACAGAAGGAACAAAAATGAAAAGGATCTGCAGGTACAAAGTCACCTGTTTCCTGCATACACCTCTCTGTATTGTCTGGGTCCTATATTAGTATGTTTCTCATTAATTGAGGATATAAATGTTAGAAATAAATATGTAGGCACACACAAGGCATTGCCAGTAAAATGTTAATCAATGACCAGATACAAAGAGGCTGGGGAAGGCTTTAAAATTCCTGGCTTGGAGTGCAATGAAATTTCATCAGCCCCTTGGGCCTGCTGGGACCAGTTCAAAGCTGATGGGGTGTGCTGCCTGAGGCTGCCAGGAAAGTGTTAGCAACGGGTGAGGCTGCAGTTGTGCCTCAGAGAATGGGTAGGGTTTTGGAATCTGGAAATGTGGATGCAACAGCAGATTCAGAAACTGGAAAATCCAACAGCAGGTAGGCAAATGGTTGGATGTACATGCAACTTCCCAGAGACATGTCTATGGCATGGAGGTACCTGGCACTGCACAACTCCATCTCATGTGTTGACTCCCTGAGGGCAGAGAGGGCTGAGTAGCACCTGCAATGGGTCCCCAAAGTCAATCCGCGCAGGACCTACTCTGGGTCACAGGCAGAATAGGCCTGAAAATGCCGTTGAGGTGCCCCTGGTTGACGGTGCCAGCCTGGCTGATGGTCCCCAAAGCACGGTGCATCTTCAATGGCAGTGGTTCCTAAATCCATGGAGTCCTGGCCCTTCCTTTGTCAGATTTAGTTTGGGCGCCCCCAGCAGGATACAGTTCCTGAACCTGGTTTCAGTTTGAGGAAGCCAAGGTTGGGGTTGGAGCTCTCTGCATGGAGTTTGGGGAACACAGCCCATTTCTCTGCCAGGAAAGCAGTGGAAGTGACATAGCTACGCTCGGTGAGGACAGCCTTGGTTTTGTTCAAATCACAAAGGCAGAGCTGCCTTCCCCTCCCTGCCAGCAGGGCCCAGGCTCTTTAAGCCTGGTCCTGGGGCTTTCCGTAGACTGTCCAGAGAGTTGACACTTACCATTCCATTCCTTCTCTTCATTGTGACAGAGTCTGAACCTGGGGAGGAAATGATGAACCTGTGATCTTCACAACTTCTCCAGATTAATTGGATCAAAGCCTGCCTCATGGTGAAATTAGCTCTTCAGGAAGTGTTTGCTCAGCTCGTTGTAGAGGATGCAGTTCCTGCAGGCTCCAGGTATCATCTGACACCCACCAACAAATTCTTTCCTCTTGTTTTTCGCCTTCCTTCCCGGATCCCTAACCCTAGTCATTAATCTTTGTCTTTCAAATGTTTTCCTAGACTGTGGGAGATGGAATGAATCCTAGTGTGGTCTGCCTGCATTCTGAGAAAGTCAGAGATAACATGGTCACGAGGCCAGGGGAGGAGCACTGGGGGTCAGGTCCTAGGACCTGCTGCCTACAATCACCTGGATTCCAAACCCAGGCCATGAACTGACTGCCAGACTGGTGTGAGGGGGATGCAGAGTAGGTGAGCCCCAAAGTGGGGCTTAGCCTGTGAGGTTCTTGGCTTTGCCCAGGAAAGAATTCAAGGGCAAGCCAGAGGAAACAGCTTAACTGAAGCAGCAGTGTGACAGCTTCGTGACTGTTCCTGCAGAGGCAGAGGGTAGCAGTTCAAGGCAGTTCTGCAGTCTTATTTATTTATTATTTTTTTTGACTGAAGTGGCTTTTTTTTAATTAGAAAAAGCTAGAATTACAAAGGACTTAAGAGTTGGCATTGGGTCCCTTCTTGCCAAAGGTGGGCACAACATTGACAAAGCGCCGGTTGTACTGCATCCGCCGCTTAGCCTGACCTGTCTTCTTCTTCTTCCTCTTCTTCTTCTTCTTCTCCTGTTTGGCCACCTTAGGAGTCTGACCTCTCACTTTTCCAGCACGGGCCAGGGAACCATGGACTTTACCTCCAAGCATGCGGCCTGCTACTTCCAGGGCAGTCAAGGCCTCCACCCTGCACTGGCCCAGAGTGGCCCCATCCTCCAGGGGTGCACCTGCCAGGAGCACGACTTGATCTTCCGGGGCAATGCCCTCCAGTGAGGCTACATGAGCCTTGATCTGGGCGACCATTTCCTGGCCAGTCACCTCAAGGGTGTGTAGCTCCTGGGCGTGGACAAAGAGCTGCATATTGGTGACTGAACCGCGGTCCCAGCTGCCACTACTGCGAAGATGGAGTCGAGAAAGAGGAAGAAGCGAGGGCACGTCCGTACAGACCGCGGGCTGCATGTCACGTCACTGCTCAGTCATATTTATACCTACTTTTAATTACATGTGGACTAAGAGGTGGTTTATGCAGAAATTTCCAGGTAAAAGGCAGTAACTTTGGGGTTGTCAGGTCATTGCCATGGAAAAAGGCAGTAACTCCCGGGTATTGCCGTGGCAATGGTAAACTGACATGGCACACTGGTGGTTATGTCTTATGGAAAGCTGCTTCAACCCCATTCCAGTTTTAGCTAGTCCTCAACTTGGTCCAGTGTCTAAGCCCTGCCCTACATGTTGAGTCTCAACTTCCACCTCAAGGGCACCACAGCAGAGAGCAGAGAGCTGCAGCCAAAACCCCAGGTTTCATGGGACTGGCTCATTCATGCTGGGCAGATGGTCCCCCGACAGGTCTCCCCTAAAGTGCTCCAAGTCCTTCTCAATCCCTGTATGTCACAACTCTTATTTTAATTAGGCATAAAAATTACATAATGCAGAAATTATATAATGTGATTACATAATTACATTAGCCTTTGGGGTTGGAGTATTCTGATTTGCTAAATAAGACCACCAGAGAATTATCTACAGAAAAAATACCTGCTTTAGAAGAAGTGAAGCATCCAGCACAGTTCTCATAAGTATTGGTTGAATGAATATGTTTTGGGTAAAATACTAAATAAGTCATATAACACATTATATATGACATGCTATAGAAAGCTTGGAAAATATAGGGAGAAAACTATTCATAACCTCACCATTATGACCCAACTGTTACGGTTTTGTGGTTTCTCTTTTACTTTTTACATGCAAAAGACAATAGTTCTCCTCATCGTGTTCTGATGATCTTGCAGTTTGATTTTCTTCAACTTAAATTTATATCATGACCAGCTTCCCATGTTGCCCGTATAATCCACATAATTACTGTGTCAATGACTATGTTTCCGATTTCATGGTGAAAATGTTTCATTGTGAACTTATATTTCCCTAACATTGGGCACTTATATTTCCCTAACATTGGGCATTTATGTTGCTTATAATTTTTGCCATTTTTACATAATGCTGTGATGAACATCTTATTCCATATAGCTTGCTTAATAATATTAACAATTTGATGCAGCTACAGCAAATCTGAGTTTCATGATTCTTATCTTCATGATACTAAGCACTTAGGCTTAGCACTGAGAAGAGAAAAAGACATTTCAGATGATAGTCAATCCAATAAAAGCCTTCATGTGTTTAATCCTATAATATAGCAAAACTTCATTAAATCAGATTAACTAGGGGAAGGTAAGGCTCAGTTAATGGATCTAAGTAAGGAAATTTTATTTTATTACTTCTAATTACACAGAAATGCAAGTTTGTTGTTTAGTTTTTCCAAGTGAAAATCCTTCAAGATTTGCAAATACTATTTAATTTGTGAGAAACACTGACAATGTTAAATTGACGACAATGGGCACTGATAATGTACTTACAACGTAGTTGATATAGTCCAGTGGCAAGGTGATTTTAAAATCCGGACAGCATCCTGGCCAGCTGATGGGTGACTTTGCATGGCTAGGAAGCAGTAGGATGAAGTAAGGCATTGCCGGAGGTTTGTCTAAAGAGCAAGCTCATATTTTCCTGCTTCTGCTATGTAGGTGACCTGGCTGCCACGGACAGGCTGGGGTTTCTTCTCCACAGACGTGATCCAGGCTCTTGGGCTGGGAGAACTACATGGCTGAAAGCTGGAGCACGCTCTGAGGGGAGGGGAGAAAGGCCGACAGCAGTGCCCAGCACAGAGCAGGTGCTCCATAAACATGTATTGAATTAATTATTGATGAATTAGTAATTATTTAATTGGAAAGGGAGGCTGTGATAATTTGCCTCTTTGCCTACTTGGCCAGGCCATGGTACCCAGTTACTGAATTAAATGCTGACCTAAGTGTTGCCATGGGATCTTTTGTAGATGTGGTGAACACCTACGATCAATAAGACAGATTACCCTTGATAATATGGGTTGGATCAGTTGAAAGTCTTAACAGCAAAAACTGAGATTTCCCAGAAAAGAGGAAATTCTGCTTCAAGACTGCAACATGCCCTCTGGCCTGAGTCTCCAGGTGCTGGTCTGCCCTGCTGAATGCACACCTGACCGCTCCTGTGGTGGTGTGAGCCAGTCTCCTGCTGGCTCTGCTCCTGTGGAGAACCCTGGCTCATTCAGAGGGCCTCGGCTTTCCTCCAAGTTGCTCCTGGAACTCTAGCGCCAAGCCCAAGTCCTCCAGGCAACAGACTGAAAAATGCTTTTCTGGGGAACCTGACCAGCTCAAGAGGAAATTTCCTAAATACAGGTAGTGGTGCTAGTGGGTCCCCAATTACGCAGCTCAGCAGATCACCCCACGAGAACCCTACACCCACCAAACCCATACAAATCCTCACATCTTTAATCAGCTTCTTGGTTCCAGTTACCAACTGTGAAGAAGAAGGAGATCCAGGAACACTCAGGGAATAACAATAAAAGGGCTCCTGGCTATGAAAAGATAATGGCAAAATGAAAAACTCAATAGAAGAATTAGAAGATAAAGATTTGGAAATCTCCAGAACATAGAGCAAAAAGAGAACAGAAAAGAGGAGAGAAAAGATAAGACAAAAGTAGATCCTTCCAGAAAGCCTAATATCCTAACATTTTTATAAAAACATAAAAATAATATCTAAAACAGAAGAAATAATCAAAAAATAATTCAAGAAAATTTCTCAGGTAAAAGGCATGAGTTTCCTGATAGAAAGACTCATTAAGGACCCACTATAATGAATGAAATTTTATAGCATGGTGAAGGTTCAAAACGCTGTACACACAAAAAAACTACAAATGTCCAGAAAGAAAAGCGTAAGTGACATCTAACAAGCAGAAATCAAAATCACTTCACTAGGCAATAGCAGGAACTCAGAGGCGATGGTGCCTAATTTCATTATTCTAAAGGAAAAATACATTTTCAGCTTAGACGTCTATGTCCAGCCAAACAGATTGTATTACAGCAGACTCAAGGCATTTCAGAGAAGCAAGGTCTAAAATAAATGAACTCCCAGGCTCCCTTTCTCAGACAGACACTGAAATGTGCTCCACCAATCCAAGAAGGTGAAGCTATGGAATACGGAAAGAAGTGAGAGGAGGAGAATGTGTGTCACAGTAGTGAACGGCCATCTCGGAATCTAGCTGCTCACTTGGCCTAGAGGGTGACCCTCAGATGGAGTGGGGTAGGAGGACCTGGGAGACGTCTTCAGGATAGCAGGACTGGTGGCTGAATGTCTTGACAGGAGATTCGGACAAATGGAAAGTAGTTTGAGGTTGAATTCATAATAAAAACATGAAAACCAAGCAAACAAAAAAGACACTTAGGAAGTACAGGGAAAACAAAACTTTGCAGAGCAGATGCATGGCTCAGCTGTGGATAATCTTTAGTCATAATGATATAAACATTGAACACTGATGTAAGCAAAATGATGGTGGGACAACATTGGGGAGGTGTGTGAAGGTGGTGGGGATGGAAGTGGAGTAAGGGCAGGAGGAGAGTCCAGTGAACCTTCGTCTCCATCACAAGTGAGTAAATAATGCCTGATGTTGCAAGGTGAAAGGTGGCAGTGGCAACTGAGCATGGGTTTTAAGGACAGAGAGGTAAATACTCAAATCTCACTCCCAGTGAAGTGACTACTTCCTTGAGGGGGAAATGAGGGACAGGAGGGCTGGGAGCCACTGCTTTTTGTAACAATCTTTGCAGAGCTTTTTGAATGTTTAAACTATGTGCATACATAACTTTGGTGACAATAAAAGCTAGAACACAAAACAAAAAATGAAAACCTTAACATTGAGCCCAGCCTATGTCCAAATGATCTCAAAAGTGTCTAAGTATTCATGACTTCTTGCTGTCGTAAAACCACCGCACCATTGAGTAGTTCCAGCATGTCACCCTTTCATTAAAATCTTACCACTTTGGAGGCACAGATGAAATTGTAGAACTTGAGGTGCTTCCCAGTTGGGGGTGTGCCCCGCTCTAGGATAAGGCGATGTTTCTATTCCCTGTGGAGCGAGAATACCCATCGTCTTACCTAAGGGGGTAATCTTCTGTCCCCTATTCTAGAATGCTTTTCACCTTTCCTCTAGTTGCTTGGTAAGAGCTATACTACGCTGAGCCTGGTGACTTATCAGTGCTGACCATGGGTGATACTCAAGCACCAAGGTCTGTAGTCACAGGTTTATTAACACCTGTGGGCAGGTGTTAACCCCGACACAGTGAGAGACCTCACAAGCTGAAGGTGGCAGAGAACTCTGAGGGAAAAAGGCAAATTTTGGTTAGGAAAAGAAATTCATCCTGGTGTTCTCAATACTCTTCCTCCACACCCGGTGCATTAGTCTGTTGTCATGCTGCTAATAAAGACATGCCCGAGCCTGGGTAAATTTATGAAGGGAAGAGATTTAATGGACTCACAGCTCCACATGGCTGGAGAGGCCTCACAAATCATGGCAGAAGGTGAAGGAAGAGCTTACATGGCAGCAGGCAAGACAGTGTGTTCAGGGGGAACTCCCCTTTATAAAACCATCTGATCTTGCAATGCTTATTCACTACCACGAGAACAGTGTGGGGGAACCTGCCTGCATGATTCAGTTATCTCCACCTGGCCCCACCCTTGACATGTGGGGATTATATAATTCAAGGTGACTTGGGTGGGGACACAGCCAAACCATACCACCCACTCATGTGACGTGGGTGGTCGTATGTTGGAAGGGGGATGGAACTATGAGACAATCGTATTGGGCAGACTGTTTTTTTGTGTGTGCACCTTTGGGATTGGCTCACGGCCCATGGGCTGGGTCTTTGGGAACAAGGACCAGCATCTCTGAAAAGGAGACATTTTCACCACCTCCTTTTCTTGATAGGTTGAAGAGCATTGCTGGCCAGCAGCGAGCCGGTACTTGGTATTCAGAGTCAGATCTGTCTGACTCCCGTGCTCATGGTCTTTCAACTATTCTTGAAGAATTTTAGAGGCCTGGTGATAGTTAATTTTATGTGCCAACTTGACTGGCCCACAGGGTGCCCACATATCTGGCTGTACATTAATTGTTTTCCCTTGCTTTGCATTTTTTCGGAACTAATTAAACTCTAGACTTTATTTGAATTTGATTAGTTTTCCACTTAGGTTTTTTTTTTTTTTTTCTTTTTCTGGGATCCAATCCATGATGCCACACTGCATTTAGCAGATATAGATTTTTGAGGAATGTGATTAAGCACTGGGCTTTTCACGGTTTTGCTTTAAAAAAATCAAATTTGCTTAAACAGAAGGAAGGAAATTGCACAAAAATCAACACAGTTTGTTGAAACTATTTTTGTATGACAAATAAAACTTAACCAAATCAACTCACAGGTCTGATAATTACAACACACACACACACACACACACACACACACACACATATGCTCCTCTTGACAGAACATAAAATGCAACATTGGAACAAAGGGAAACTAGGTGAGCGATTGGTGCTGACTGCCTGCTGTCCACTCAGACTGCAGCCAGCCACCAAAATCCTCCCTCCCCTGGAGATGGATTTGCCCCGTGACCTTCCCAGCATCAAGTCTGCTACTCACATGCAGAGTGGCAGGCTGGGGCCTGGAGGTCAACCTCACAAACTAGGACTTGCCCGAGACCCGTAAGGGAGGCACTGGTAGAGCGGGGGCCAGAAAGCAGGTCTCCCCATGTGCCTGGGGTCTCACTCCGGGAGCCGGCTTCAGGCACACAGAGTACACCCAGGCACTGGCTTCCAGGACCAACCTGGAGCATGTCAGACGCATGCTGTGAGAGAAAAAGGGACAAATCCCAACACCATGAGAAAATGAAGGAAAGAAAAATGCTTCCAGACTATCGCTAACCTAATATTTTCTTATTTCTTAAACTTGGAAAACCTTTGCCCATTTTCAGATCTCTGGGCATGTTCCCAAGAAATCCTGCTACTTCCAGTGATTAAAAGCCCCCTGGGACAGCACTCTTGGGCACTTAGGATTCGAATTTCTATATTACAGTCTCATGTTTCCCAACTGGAAATACCACAGTTAATATATCTAGGTTTAAAATACAGCACTCGAAGTATTTGCTAATGTTTCACTTAATCTTGCATTCCTCTGGCACCTGTAGAAATTAGGAGCCTGGGGAAAATAGTGATTAGCAAGCATTTATAGCTGATAGCACCCTGTAATTGCAAAAGGAACTTTTAAATGTTTTTAAGCCGTTCATTTCCCAGTCCCTCTCCTGTGAGAAGGTGGCTACATTCCAGAAAGTTTGCTAGGCCGTTCCAAAAAGTTATAGCACACATGCGCGGGAGACAGAATCCTCGCCGTTCTCAAGCCCAAGTTTGTCTGCTCCTGTAAAGCATATGGGGCGCTTCCTCAGCACAGAGCTGGGTATAAACCCGGGATCAAGTGGTTGCCCTCTACAACCTTCCACCCCATTAGCACCCAAAAACGGGGAACCCTCCGCCCTAGCGAACTTCAGTACATAGAATGCACAAATCACTTAGATGATTTTTCTCTGACATGGTAAATCCCAGTTTCCTCAAGCTTTTTCATGTCATTCCATCACATCAGCATAATACTCTTTAGGAAACCATCTTTTTTTTAAGCAATAAAATGTCAAGTGCAGGAACTACGAGTTTCCGTCTTTAGTTGTGCAATCTAAAAAGCCGATGGTCTGAGGGGTGCAGGGCCAGATCCCAGAAGGGGCACAACTTCTGTGAAATTGCTTCTCAGTTCCCCTGTTTTTAAAAGAGGAGATGGCATCTAACATAAAAGAATGCATGACTTGGCCAGGTGCAGTGGCTCACACCTGTAATCTCAGCACTTTGGGAGGCCGAGGCGGGTGGATCACCTGAGGTCAGAAGTTCAAGACCAGCCTGGACAATGAGGTGAAACCTCGTCTCTACTAAGAATACAAAAATTAGCTGGGCGTGGTGGCATGCACGCACCTGTAGCTCCATCTACTCAGGGGGTTGAGGCAGGAGGATTGCTTGAGCCTGGGAGGTGGAGGTTTCAGCAAGCTGAGACTACACTACTGCACTCCAGCCTGGGCAACAGAGTGAGCGAGAGCGAGAAGCAGAAGCAGAAGCAGAAGAAGAAGAAAAGGAAAGAAGAAAGAAGAAGAAGAGAAGAGAATGCATTACTTTACTCATTGTGGAATCTCAGGTATCTGCCGGAGTAAGGAGGGGCAGGAAGAGGGATCCTCCTCCTCAGTGTCAGCTCAGACAGTGGAAGCTGCCTGGGAGATCACAAGGCACCTATGGCCTCCTCGGTGTACTCTAGGACCATGGTTCTCAAAGCCTGGTGTGCACCAGAATCACCTGTAAGTTGGGGTGGGGCCCGCATTTCTTACAAGTTCCTCGGGGTGGCTCCTGAGGCTGGTCTAAGGACCAGGGCACTCTGAGAGCCACTGGGCTGTGCCTGACAAGGAGCATCCAGGCCACGCTTCTCTTACTCACTGTGCTGCCAGACACTGGATTTGAACTAAGATGTGTGCCGCGATTGCCCCCAACACCATCCATATTTTCTGTTTACTGTCTGCCATAACAGAATACCATAGACTGACAGCCAGGCATGGTGGATCACGCCTGTAATCCCAGTACTTTGGGAGACCGAGGCAGGCAGATCACTTGACATCAGGAGTTTGAGACCAGCCTGGCCAACATGGCGAAACCCTGTCTCTCCTAAAAATACAAAAGTTAGCTGGGCGTGGTGCAGATGCCTATAATCCCAGCTACTCAGGAGCCTGAGGCAGGAGAATCACTTGAACCTGGAGGCGGAGGATGCAGTGAGCCGAGATCGCGCCACTGCACTCCAGGTTTGGTGACAGAGGAAGAATTTGTCTATTTAAAAACAAAAACAAAAAACCATAGACTGGGGGGCTTAGACAACAAGCATTTATTCCTCACAGTCCAGAGGCTGGAGGTCTGAGATCGGGGTGCCCACATGGCCGAGCTCTAGGGAGGATGCTTCTCCAGAGTACAGACTGCTGCCTTCCAGCCACATCCTCACATGGCTGAAGGAGGCTTAGAGGGCTCTCTGGGGGCCTCTTTTGTGTGTTTGTTTTGAGACAGGGTCTTAACTCTGTCATCCATGCTGGAGTGCAGTGGTATGGCCATGGCTCCCTGTAGCCTCAACCTCCTAGACTCAAGCGCTCTTCTTGCCTCAGGCTCCTGAGTAGTTGGGAGTACAGGCATACACTATCACATCTGCCAAATTTTTTTTGTATTTTTTGTAGAGATGGGCTTTTGTCATGTTGCCAAGGCTGGTCTCAAACTCCTGGGCTCAAGCAATTGTCCATCTCAGCCTCTCAAAGTGCTGGGATTACACAGCACCTGGCCTGGGGGCCTCTTGTATGAGGGCATTAATCCAATTCGTGAGAGCCCCATCCTCATGACCACCTCCTGAAGGCCCCACCTCCTAGCACTACCACACTGGGGATGAGATTTTGATGTGAATTTTGGGGTGGACACAAACATTCAGTCTATAATAACCGTGTTTAAAGTGACTGAGCTAAATCACTTACAGGAAAAACAACAATTTTTAATGTGGAAAAAAAAATCAACTGTTTTGTTGTTGTTTTTAAAGGAAAATTCCTAGGCTTTGAAAGTCTCACCTTTGGAACAGAATAGTGCTGATGCGTTCCTGTTGAGAATATTGAGCTACCCAGGTGAACGTGTACTTCACTCTGCTTCCTCATCTTAAGACTCACATTTTCTACAACCTCTGAGCTTATCTTGTTTTACCAGCCACAGAGTATATGTAAGGGTTGCTATGTTTTAAGGCAAGAGCAGAGGAATATTAAAGAACCCAGTCTAAAAGCAGAAAAAGCCAACAGACGCAGAGATTATTTAAAGCTCTAGCACATTTCCGTGCTTAAGATGAACGGGTTCCAAACTGCCCCATTTGCCACTTAACGACCTCCTTTCCCTCCACCCGCAGCTGCATTTGGGGAATGGAGCCAGAAGAAACATTTCCCCATGCTTAGTGGTTCTCCTCTTCCTTTTCCTCTGGTAAGTTCTGGAAGGATTCTTATGCAATCAAAGAGCATGAAAAACGACTTGCAAGAGGAAAATAAACAAGTCAAAATAAAAGCAAACAAAACAAATGTGAAGGGGGTGCATGGGTTCTCCAAAACAGTGTGACTGTAATTCTGTGTGGAGAAATCATGGTCAAGTCGAAGATCTTCAATTGGTCTGTCAGCTACAAAGTTCAAAGCAAATGTGCATCCAGCCTTCCTGTGTTTCTGTGGGCTTTGCTCCGTGCTTTCACTGGCTTTATCTCAAGCCTATCCGGCAATTATTTTTGGCTCATTCAATAAACAGCTTTCAGTCAATTTCTTCTGTTTTGAATGCTTAAAGTAGGGCTCATCCTCATGTACTATAGTATTCAGAATATTATTGGAATTATTATTCTGATCAGACTCGGTCAATTAAAAATTGGCCAGCTATTAGATGGAGTGTGATGTTGGATGGGGGCTGTGGCATTCTAGGGGGGTCAACACAGGCCTTGCTTTTGAGGGTCTCACAGCGCCAGGAGGGTGTAATAGACAGAATCATTGTCCCCACAAGGAGGCCGCACATCCTAATTCCCGGAAACCATGACTATGTTGCTTTACACAGCATCAGGTACTGATAAGTAAAGGGTCCTGATGTGGGGACAGTTTTTTGAAATATTTGGGTGGGTCCAATGTCCTCCAAAGGGTCCTTCTAAGGAAACAGAGAGATGGGAAAGCCAGAGAAGGAGCTGAGACAACAGAAGCAGAGGTCCAAGGGAGGGAGGCGCGGAGGTGGTGTGCTTCTGGCACTGAGGGTTGGGGAGGGGGCCGTGGGTGAAGGAGGGCAGGCAACCCCCAGGAGCTGGAGAATGCAAGGACACAGATGCCCCCTTGCAGCATGTGGAAGGAACGCAATTCTGCCATCACCTTGGTTTCAGCCCAGAAGACCCACTTTAGACTCCTCCAGGACCGTAAGGGCATAACCTGCATTGTTTTAAGTCATGACGTTTGTGGTAGTTTGCAACAGCAGCCATAAGAAACCATATAGAGGAAGAGGGACATAGAGAGGATGTGGAACGAGCCTGAGTGCCCCACATGCCTGCCCCGAGCCTGAGTGCACCTGCCCCGGGCCCAGGTGCAGCAACCGATCCCCAGCTACCTGTCCCCAGCTACCAGCAGGGGCCTCTGACCTTGGCTTCCAAGTGCAGCGCAGACAGCCTCGGCCAGGATTCTCCTCACCCCCACTGCTTACCACCAATCCTTAAAGACTCTGGACACATGAAATATTGTGTAA
The DNA here is from genome assembly GCF_029289425.2 of Pan paniscus. Taxonomy (NCBI): domain Eukaryota; kingdom Metazoa; phylum Chordata; class Mammalia; order Primates; family Hominidae; genus Pan; species Pan paniscus. Next base: position 91,936,951 of record NC_073266.2, read on the forward strand.
ATTCTAGGACAGTATTTTTCAGATGTGGGATCTGAGAAGCAACTCCTCAGTAGGGAACCCACTTAGAGTTCTTCACCGAGGTGAGCAGATAGGCCACACACAGCACCCATGAACAGGAAACTGGGCTAAGGATAAAAAGATTTGTTAACAAGAAATACTTTCCAATAATATTCTGAATACTATAGTACATGAGGATGAGCCCTACATCAAGCATTCAAAACAGAAGAAATTGACTGAAAGCCATTCACTGAATGAGCCAAAAATAATTGTCCAATAGGCTTGGGATAAAGCCTGTGAAAGCATGGAGCAAAGCCCGCAGAAAACACGGGAAGCCTGGATGCACATTTGCTTTCAACTTTGTAGCTAACAGACCAGTTGAAGTTCATCCTCCCTGTCCTGCACCCTACTTAGAAAGAGACCAAAAAGGAGGTAAAATCCTGTCCCCCAAGGTCAGAGGAGTAGAGACTCCCAGTGGCTCAGAGCATAACCGTCGTTCAGCCAGATTCTTCACTTGGCAAAGAGATACAAGACTTGATTTACTTTGGCGTTTGTGATGGGGACTGTGGCCACAGGAAAGAGGACCAGGGATTGTTGGGTTGAACTCTACACATCATTTATCCAACAAGCTCTGAGCACCAGTGCACCAGGTGCTATGCCAGGTAATGAGATACAATGGTGCAAGAAGCAGTTGTGGGCCGTCCAGGACTCCACCATATGGAATAGAGGGGAAGGAAGTGAAGCACCCACAAAGGTGTAAGTAATTACTTATAACAGAAAGTGTGGCAGAATAACTTGAGACTCCATGGGACATACTTAGTGAGCAACTGGTGGTCTTGTCTCGCTCAGCAGACTGCTTGGCTGGAATGTGCAAGTTGACAAAGCTTTGAGGATTTTGGGGAGAAAATGGTTGCTTCTGCTTAAGAAGAGATTTGGAGGGTTAGAGAGGGAAATAATAGGAATTAAACAGCTGCCCTAGGGAAAAGTATCTTGGAGAAAGAACAGAAACATTTTTAAAGGGATTTTAGAAATTCATGTGGTTTGCAATATAATATCCTTCTCCATCTTTTCAGACATATTCATAAAATTGACATTACTTTTCCACGCTTCTGGAGTTGGTAGAGGGAGTTTTGAGTTGCAAGGATATGCTAAGTCTATCAGTTAAGATTCTGCTTAGCCTATGTATAACAGAACTATCCAAAATAATAGTAGCTTAAATGACATGTGTATTCCTCTCTCATGTGAAGGCAGTCCAAGGCTGATATGGCAGGTCCATGATAAGATCCAGGCTCCTTCCAGTTTTCTGCTTCACTATCTAAGCAGTGGCTTCCATACTTAAGGAAACCTCTTTATCCATCATGGCTGCTGGAGCTTCAGTCATCACATCTGCCTTCCAGGCAGCTAGAAAGAAGGAGGAAGGGTGGCTGGGCGTGGTGGCTCATGCCTGTAATTCCAGCACTTTGGAAGGATGAGGCAGGCAGATCACCTGAGGTCAGGAGTTCGAGACCAGTCTGATCAACATGGAGAAACCCCACCTCTACTAAAAATACAAAATTAGCTGGGTGTGGTGGTGCATGCCTGTAATCCCAGCTACTCGGGAGGCTGGGTCAGGAGAATCGCTTGAACCCGGAAGGCGGAGGTTGCAATGAGCCGAGATCGCACCATTGCACTCCAGCCTGGGCAACAAGAGTGAAACTCTGTATCAAAAAATAATAATAATAATAATAAATAAATAATAAATAAATAGAAAAGAGAAGAAAGAAGGGGGAAGGGCAAAAAGGATATACCAATTCTCTCAATAAAATAAGGTTTCTGATATTAAGGAAGAAGAGAACGGCCACTGAAGGCCAACTGAACAGTCTCTGCTTCACTTAGTCCAACCTATAAATGGGAGTGGAGTAAAAACAAGAGGGGCAGCCCAAAAATCCCCATGTGAGTTACAAATGTGACAAAGCTTCAGTGACGAGATACATAAATGCAGCTGGAGCTGACTCGGACTGCATGGGCTCTGAGAGGCTTCCTAGAGGAAAGTATGCAGTATTTGAACTGAGCCTTGAGGCATGTATGAGAGTCCACCAGGTGAAAGGGGAATGGCATTCCAGTAGAGAAACAACCAAAGAACAGAAGCTGAGTGGCACTTTTCAAACTCTCACACCTTGGGCTCTTCTTATTCCATTTATGTCCTGGCTGGGTTTCCTGCAGGGGAAGCCTGCAGCCCAGCCCTCTGCAAGTGGCTCTCGGAAGTCACCAGCAGCCTGCTTATCTCCAAAGACCGAGACCAAGCCACAGGCCTCGCCGGCACTGCAGAGCCTCTGCAGGATTAAGCCTGCACGCCACCCTCTGGCTCTCCTCCCATCTCCATTGCTGCTGCCTCTCCTTCTGAAGAGGGAATAACACTGTTTACAACAGCACCCCCAGCCACATCTGGAAACCTGTCCCCAAATGGCCAGCATGGAGGATTTGAATCAGCCTGCTCCGTGAACCCGCAGACCTGGGCTGCCAAAGTCTTCTCACTTCCAAAGATGTGTCTCTATGTGTGTATGAACTTCATAGGACCAAGTTCTTTTCAAGAAACACTCTAGTTCAAGAAAATAAGTCTAAGTGTGTGTGTAAATGAGGCCATGGATATGCTGGTTAGCTTGATTTAATCATGCCACATTGTATACATATTTCAAAACATCACATTGTATACATGTATCAAAACCATGTATCAAAACATTACATTGTATACATGTATCAAAACATGAATATAACATAATGTATACAATTATGATTTGTCAATCAGAAATTTTATATATATATATATATATTTGAGATAGGGTCTCACTATATCACTCAGGCTATAATGGTGCAGTGGCATGATCATGGCTCACTGCAGCCTCAACCTCCCAGGCTCAAGTGATCTTCCCACCTCCACCTCGGGAGTAGCTGGGACTACAGGCACGCACCACCATGCCTGGCTAATGTTTTGCATTTTCTTTTGGTAGAAACAGGGTTTTAACATGTTGCTCAGGCTGGTGTAAACTCCTGGGCTCAAGCAATCTACCTACCTCAGTCTCCCAAAGTGCTGGCCATTACAGGTGTGAGCCACTGAACCCAGACAGAAATTTTAAAAATTAATTAAAAATAATAAATAAATTCATAGAGATGATGAGGAACTACATTCCTGAGACTAGAAGAAAGAACACAGGCCTATCAGTAAAAACTTCTTCCTATTTCTTGGCTCTTTGCACATATTACTTAAGGTGTCCAGCCAAGACTTTGCACCATTTTTCCTTCCATGCTCTTTCTCCTGTTGATTGATTTCAATGTTTTATGTATTCTGCATAGAATCTATTATCATAGCCATGTGTGGTGGCTCATGCCTGTAATCCCAGCACTTTAGGAGGCTGAGGTGGGTGGATCACCAAGTCAAGAGATTGAGACTATCCTGGCCAACATGGTGAAACCCTGTCTCTACTAAAAATACAAAAATTAGCTGGGTGTGGTGGCACACGCCTGTAGTCCAAGCTACTTGGGAGGCTGAGGCAGGAGAATCGCTTGAACCCGGGAGGCAGAGGTTGCAGTGAGCTGAGGTCATGCCATTGCACTCCAGCCTGGCAACAGAGCAAGACTCTGTCTCAAAAACAAAAACAAATCTATTATCATATCCATGTATTGCAAACACTTTCTTCTACTCTGTGGCTTGCCAAATCACTCTTACTGGTCATTTTTGAACATATAAGTGGTTGATTTTAATATAGCTCAATTTATCAAACGTTTCCTTTATGGTTAGTATACTTAATGTCCTATTTAATATATCTTTTAGTACTCAATACAGGTATCGACCTACAAAAACAAAAACCAGTCATCTTCAGAAGAAACCTGTGCAATAACATTTGTCTGTCCATAGCTGAGGGATGGAGAAGTATTAGCATCTCTCTTCTCTAATCAGCACATTTTTTTTATTGTAGTAAAATACATACAACATAAAATTTACCTTTTAAATCATTTTAAAGTGTACAATTCCATGGTATTAAGTCCATTCACAATCTTGGACAATCATTACCACTACCTAGTTCCAGAACTTTCTCATCACCCCAAAAGGAACCCACAAACCAGTCCCTTTCAACTTCCATCTCCTCCCGCCCATTGGCAACCATGGATCCACTTTCCCTTGCTCTGGATTTGCAGACTCTGGCTATTACATATAAATGGGATCATAGGACACATAGCTGTTTGTGCCTGAGCTTCTTCCACTCTGCATTGTGTGATCAAGGTTCATCCGCATTGTGGCTTGTGTCAGTGCCGCACTCTTTTTTATGGCTAGATGACACACCATTGTGTGGAGAGATGGTATTTTGTTTATTCAGCTGCTGATGGGCCTTTGTGTTTTTTCCCCCTCATGGCAATTGTGAATGATGATACTATGAACATTGGCTTACAAATGTTTGTTTGAACATCTATTTTCAATTCTTTTCAGTATATACCTAAAAGTAGAATTGCTGGGCAGTATGGCAATTCTGTTTTTAACTTTGAGGAACTGCCAAACCATTTTCCACAGCACCTGCACCATTTAACATTTCTACCAGCAGCATATGAAGATTCTAATTTCTCCACATCCTCACCAATACTTGTTATTTTCTGGTTGTTTATTATTGTTATGACCATCCTAGTGGGTATGATGTGATAACTCATGATTGAATGATTGATTGATTGATTAATTTTAGATAGTCTTGCTCTGTTGTCCAGGCTGGAGTGCAGTGGTATGATCTCAGCTCACTGCAACCTCCACCTCCCAGGTTCAAGCAATTCTCGTGCCTCAGCCTCCCAGGTAGCTTGGATTACAGGTGTGTGCCACCACACCCGGCTATTTTTTTTTGTATTTTTAGTAGATGTGGAATCTCACCATGTTGCCCAGGCTGGTCTCGAACTCCTGAGCTCAGGTGATCCACCCACCTCAGCCTCCCAATGTGCTAGGATGACAGGCATGAGCCACCACACCCAGCTCTCATGGTTTTGATGTGCATTTCCCTGATGACCAATGATGTTGAGCATCTTTTAGTGTGCTGTTGGGCATTCACATGCCCAACACTGGCTATGCCAATGAGGATTAGGTGTAGGTCCTAGGTGGCTTATCTAATCAGCAATTTTAAAAAGTTGTTATTTCATCATTTTCAGAGGTCAACTAGAGGAATATGAATTTAATCTATACCACTTGTATTCTTTTTCTATTTTTTTCTAAAAAATATGAAGTTTTCCTCTCATTTTGAGAACTTTTTCTCAAATCAAATCAAATACATATCTGTCATCACCATGGAGGAAAGGTAAGAAAATGACTTCCATTGAGAAACAATTTTGCAACAATCCTGGACTTTTTTTATTGACTAAACATTTTGTCTCTTTTCCAGGAAAGGAATGGCAAGGTTTGCTTCTATCTGCATGTTTGGCAGCCTATTTCTGTGTGGTACCCTTAGTCCCCAAGAATAAGTCATCAGAAGACCTGCATAGCTACAATCAGCATTCATGGCATTGGTCACTCCTCATTCTAAAAATGCCAGTGTTGTTTTCTCTCCCGCTGCCTCACACCAGGCACACTCTCCATTTCTCAAGGCAGGTAATAAATACACAATTATGGCTTAAATATAATTGAGCAAATCAAGAAAATGAATATGCTGCCTAGGTTTACAACTCGAAGACTTCTATTCATGCTGGAAGAGGAGAGAAAAAAATGAAAAACAACAACAACACAGAGATTACAGGCATGTGCCTAAATTGAATTTAACAATCCCTCCCTCACCACCACCTACTTGGGAGTGGTATAAATAGGGCATTCTCTTTTGCTGTCTAGGACTGCTTGATTTTTCTTTGAACCATAGAGATGAAGTATCAGTAATGAGACAATTCTTGCACCATATAGATCAAGAACCTTCTCATTTGGAATCAAATATCATCTGGCAACTCCCTGTTAGAACCCAGTGCCTTCCATGTGAAGCCCAATCCTCATGATGAGATCACATGCAGGTGCTCAGGCGACGCTCCCAGGTGAGCTAAACTTTAAGTCATCTCAGGCCAGGGAGCAGCCCTGGCAGGGAAGAAGCCATCTTGGAAGTGGATCCTCCTGTCTCATCTGTTCTAGACTCAGATATAGAAGGAGGGCTTCCCCACTGCAGGCTTTCCAAACTCTGACTCCAGAATCTGTGAGCATAATAAAAAACGGTTGCTTTTATGTCACTAAGTTTGGGTGATTTTTTTACAAAGCAGTAGCAACTATGACAAACTGACACATTTATAATATTATGTCTTCAAATACACAGACATTGCAGGTCTTTGCACTAACCTAAGTCTCCTTTCTATCCTTTTTTTATTTTTATTTTTAATTGTTTTCGAGACAGAGTTTCACTCGTTGCCCAGGCTGGGGTGCAATGGCACAATCTCGGCTCATTGCAATCTCTGCCTCCTGGGTTCAAGCAATTCTCCTGCCTCAGCCTCCTGAGTAGTTGGATTTCAAGTACCCGCCACCACGCCTGGCTAATTTTTTGTATTTTTATTACAGACGGAGTTTCACCGTGTTGGCCAGGCTGGTCTCCGCCCACCTCAGCCTCCCAAAATGCTGGGATTACAGGTGTGAGCTACCTGGCTCCTTTCTATCCTTTTTTAAAATTATGTAATTTTCTGCAGAAAGGATATACACATCTTATGTTAAATTTATTGCTACTTTATTTTGTTCTTGTTGTTACTGTTATAAATGGCAACTCTTTCAATTACATTTTCTAACCACTTGTTGCTTCCAGCAAAACTGCTACATTTAATACAATTAATTGGTTCTTTTTGTTTTTTAATTTGGGGTTTTGTTTTAAATGTATCCATCCTAATTGAAACTATGTACTCTTTGACCAGTATCTCCCCATACCCCCAGCCCTCATAACCACCACTTTATTCTCTGCTTCTCAGAGTTTGACTTCTTTAGATTCCACATGAAAGCGAGGTCGTGCAGTATTTGTCTTTCTGTGTCTGGTTTATTTCACTTAGTGTAATGTCTTCCAGGTTCATCCAGTGAGTTTTCTGAAAACAAATTCTTTTTGTTTTCCACTTAGACAATCATATGATCCAAAAAATAATGACAGTTTTCTTTCTTTCTTCTGGTACTTAAACTTTGATTTCTTTTTCTTATGTTGCTGCATTGGCTAGGACTTTCATCCAGGGTGGTGAGGATTTCTCCCCACTGTGGCATTTTTGTTTTCTATTTGCTTTGCTTCGTATTTGGCTCCTTTCTTCATCACTTCCTTTTTTAAAATTGAATTTATCAAGGTTTCTTTAGTTTTCCTCTTTCTCTCTTTGTTAGACAATTACAGTTTCGATTTCTATTTTAACACACATACCTAATCTTAAAACCTCTAAATGTTAACCCCATACTTATCTGCCCCTATGGGCAGGCTCAACATTCCAGAATATTCTGTCCAGATAGCTCTGGATCAAACTGCTCTGGATGAAAAGACATCAGGAATAGCAGCCTTTTCCAGTTCAGAGGTTCTGGTTTCTGGGGTTTCTTCCCAAGCTGTCATGCTAAAAAAAAGGCTTAAAACAATTTAGCATATATTAATTATTGTATGTGATTCATTATTCAACACTGATTCCACCCAGGATTATTGATAAGGTGTATGTCACACCTGTTTCTCTCTTTCCTACTCAATGGTCACAACACCTGCCTACACCTGGGTGGCAGGTATTGGCGCCTAGTGAGTCGCCGCCAGATTCCCAGCTTCAAATGGCATCTAGCAAGCAGCCCACGACCCATCTTCCAATTTTCCACTACAATCCTGGGGAGTATGAGCACTCCTATTGCCAATCTCCTTAGCTAAACTTAAATAAACACAACTCACATTTCCCTAAAATGGCATCCAAGTGGTCAGAACCATTTGCATATTTCTTGATGAAACAGAAGACATACAAGCCGTGAAAAGGATGGAATTTTAATTTTGATAATGGGTGACAGCTTGGCTTCTCTCCCAATGTGGTCTAGTTTACTTAGATTTTCCTAGCTAAGCTAAAAGTCTTTCCCTCCCTTTGGAGAATAGGTCTCCCTTGAATACTCTGGAATTCATTTCCTCTCACTCAAAATTAAAGCTAATGAAAATTTCTATTATTTTCTTTAAAAAAGAAAAAAAAAAAACCCCACTCCCTCAGAATGTCTTCACTCCACATTCCCTCCTACTTCCCACATCATTTTTTATTATCTTAGTTCCATTCTTGTTTCCCTAAATCAGTCATTTTTAAGAGCTAAAACTTATCTAGGTTTCCTACCTTATGCTATTGACTTCTTTTCTTCCTGTGTGCCTCTCTCACTCACTGCTCCCAGAAACCAATCCCATTCTTGGATATACCCGTTGGTCATTCTTTCACAGAGGGCATGGCCTGGCAAACATCTTAGACTGCAAATGTCTTTATTTCACCCTCACTCTTGAAGGATAAGCTAGCTGAGTACACAATTTGAGGATGAGAGCTATTTTGTCTCATTAAAAAAAAAAAATGTTATTTGCTGGTGTTTAATATAGGTTGAGCATCTTTAAGCCAAGAATCTGAAATGCTCCAAAACCTGAAACTTATGTGTGCAGACATGACGCTCAAAGAAACCCTCACTGGAGGATTTTGGCTTTTTTTTTTTTTTTTTTTTTTTTTTTGAGACGGAGTCTCGCTCTGTCGCCTAGACTGGGGTGCAGTGGCGTGATCTCGGCTCACTGTAAGCTCTGCCTCCCGGGTTCACGCCATTCTCCTGCCTCAGCGTCCTGAGTAGCTGGGACCACAGGTGCCCACCACCACGCCTGCTCAATGCGTAAGCATAATGCAAATATTCCAAAATCCAAAAAAAGTCAGGATCTGAAACCGTTCTGGTGCCAAGCATTGTGGGTAAGGGATACTCAGCCTGTATTGTCGATGAGAAATCTGGTATTACTCTAATTGTGATTCCGTGGTAAGAGATGTGCTATTTTTCTCTGAAGTTTATCTTTGATATTTAATAGTTATGATGAGTCTAAGTGTGAGGTTGCTTCCGTTTTTCCTGATTCGGACCTCACATGCTTTTCAACATGAAGACTTAAGTCTTTCTTAAATTTTAAAACATGGCTAGGCATGGTGTCTGAAGCCTGTAATCCCAGCACTTTGAGAGGCCGAGGCAGGTGGATCACCTAAGGCCAGGAGTTCAGATCAGCCTGGCCAACATGGCGAAACCCCGTCTCTGCTTAAAAAAAAAAAAAAAAAAAAATTAGCTGGGCTTGGTGGGGAGGGGCTGTAACCCAGCTACTTGTGAGGCTGAGGCAGGAGAGTTGCTTGAACTAGAGAGGCGGAGGTTGCAGTGAGCTGAGATTGCACTGCTGCACTCCAGCCTGGGCGACAGAACGAGACTCTGACTCAAAAAAATAAAAAAATAAAATTCTAAAAATTTTTAGCCTTTATTTTTTCAAATACTTTGTCTTTCCCATTCTCTGCATGCCTTCCCTCTGAAGGAAGTTCTGTGGGTTCGATTATGTCTAAGCCAGTTTACATTTCCTCTGGGCATGTGTTGGAAGTTTTCCTTTCGTGTCCCATGCTGTTCTGCATCCCTCCTGCGGTTCCCTCTGCCACGTCCTGTCCCATGTTCCTGGTAGCTTCTGCAGACCTGCCTTCCCACTCGCACATGCTTTCAGTCGCGGCTGGTTTACTGTGCAGTGCATCAGTTGAGTTTTCATGATCACAACTGCATTTCTTAATAGAATTCCTACTCGTTCCTTTTTAATTTTGCCTGTACTTTCTTCATCCTCTCTCCTGAGACTTCAAGCACAGTTTTGTTGACATCTCTTCCAGATTCTTCCAGGGTGTGCTTTATTCTCATTGCTACATCCAGCCACTGGCACCAGGCAGTTTGTTCCCCACATGATGTGTAATACTTGGCTTCAGTGTGAGCTAGTTCCATATGTAGACACGCACCTGCCCTGGGGCGTGGGACATCCGCAGAGCCCCCAGGTTTCCTCATCTCTGGGCCAGTTTCCTGTGTTCTTTTCTCAGCCTATAGGCAGTGTGAATTCAGAGCCCGCACCTTCAACTGGCCCAGGATTCTGCCAATGCTTTTTCCACGCCTGGCGTGGAGGGGATGCCTCTGAGCTGTGTCCCCCGTCAGATGGGTGGATTTTTCTAACTCCCAGATCACAGTTGGGGCGATCCTCCTGGCTCCCTCATGAATGACAAATCCCAGCTCTGTGTGGAGTGTGGGGCATGAGGCAGGGGACAGAGGACAGCTGTGGGCTCAACTCCCTCCTCCAGGCAGGTGGAGGCGGAGCTCTGAGCGCTTCACAGTCCACTGAGTTCCCATCTTGGTTCTCAGCTGTGGCTTGGAGTTGCCTTCATTCTGGTGCTAGAGAATTTCAAGCGAGGATCTGAATTTCCAAATGTTTTGTTACCTTATGGAGCATATTTATGTGTTTGGAGCAGGGCCACTCTGTGAGCGGTTGATCTCCCTATCAGCTCCGTTCACCATGGGGGTTATGGGGGCAGAATTGGAATTCTCAATTCATAATATAACCAAGTTGAGCTTGAAAGAAAAACCCAAGGACGTTATGTCCTGGTGCTAGCAGTGGGCGCTTCGAGTCTGAGAGCTGTTGCGTTTCCCTGGACCGTGGAAGGGGTCATCTCTGCCTCTCCTTCCATTTTTAGGATCCAGCCTTGTGCCTAGCCCCTCCTGGGTGCCCGCACAGCAGACAGCTGCCCCTTGCTCATGCTTTACAGACGTTGTCTCTAATTCTCATAACTTTTTGAAGTAGATAAGTTATGGCTTTTGTTCCTTTTTAAAATTTACCATTTTGTGCTAAAATACATTTGAAATAAAATGTACCATTGTAACCATTTTTAAGTGTACATTTCAGGATGGAATACATTCATGCCATTGTGCAACCTTCACCACCGCCCATCTCCAGAACTCTCTTCATCCTGCAGAACTGAAACTCGGCCCCGGGTGCCCATCCCCCTCCCTACCCTGGCATCCACCCTCTACTTTCTGTCTCTCTGATCTTGACTGGAAGTATGTATGTACTTAGTCCGCATTTTAAAGTGCAGAGCCTGGGACCCAGTGAGACGGAGTCACGTGCCTGTGGTCACTTGATAGAAAATGGCAAAGCTGGGCATCCCACCCGAGGTCTGTGTCCACAGCCCCTGCCTTGGCGGCCACTACACTGTGGCTTCTTTCAAGTGAGTGCTGAGGAGGAAAGGGGATTACGCTACACAACCTCAGCGGTGAGATGAGATGAACGGGTGGAAACTAAACGTAAGGAATGTAAGGGATGGGTGAAAAGACGCCAGGGAGCGTCCTGGAAGGGCAGCAAGTTCCCAGACATTCGAACAATCAAGGTCCTGAAAGGATGACCCAGCAGGGACAGGGCAGAGGGGACCCTGCCACAGCTGAGCGATGGCCTAGATGCTCGTTCTGGGTGCTGTCCCTTCTGGGACTCTAGCGAAACTGTTTTCCTCTCGATTCAGAGTCTGCCATTCATTGGACTATAATGCCCCATTTCATCTGATTGATGACCCAAATAGCTTCAAGTAGCTCTCCGCGGGTGGCCAGCCGCCCTGGAGGGTGTCCAGTTACAGGAGCTGAGCACACTGGATGCCTTTTCTCTTCCACAGTGGGCAATGCACGGTGGGTCCCCCCTCGTCAGGATTAATGAGAGCTTTGGTTGCCGGGTCCCCCGCCTGTTGCCACGTGACAGTCTCACAAGCTCACCCAGGAGGAGAGGAGAGAAGCCCATCAGGTCACTGAAGTGGGCAGTAGAACCCAGGAGAGGAAGAAAGAAAGGAGAGAGGGGGAAGTGGATGCAGAGACAGAGCCATTGAAAGTGTTTTACAACAATGGACTTGGATCGGCTTCCCCTGCCCCTGCAGCAGGGAGCTCGCTGTGCCTGCGCCGCTGCAGTACTGACGAATTCATCCCTGTCCAAGGAGAGTGAAGTGAAGGTCCGTGAGGCGAGACCTGCTGGCACTCAGGGTGCGTGGGGCCTGGCCCCATGTCCAAGTGCTCCCTCCTTACCGAGGAGTTGGGTTGCCAGGTGCAGCGGCAGTTTCTCTAAGCCGCGTTCAGAGCTGAGTTACTGGGTTCTGTGTGAGAAGGGAGCCCACGCCTGAGCCTGTGGGACAGGTCTCGGCTGCAGCAGGTGGTCTGTGCCCCTCCTCACCCCATCTGTCCTGGCTTGCTCTCACCTCGGCTTCCTGGCCTTCCCAGGGCCCTGGGCTCATCCTCACCCTAAAGCAAGCCCCTCCACCTGAGGCGCCTTCACACTGAGATGCCCGCTGATCTTCCCAGGACCCTCATCTCCGTGGCTCTAAGCTGTTCACCTTCACCCTGGACCCCCAGGAGGGCAGTGGATGAAGGACAAAGAGCAACAACTCTGCTGCCAGCACCAAAAAGCCCTCTGCTGACTCCCTCAAGTCCTCTTTTGCAGATACCTACACAGGGCCTTGAAAGAAAAAAGAACTAGAATTATGAACAAATCTCTGATGTGGTGGCTGCTTTCATTCTACTCCCATCGCCCCTGAAGACAGTTGGGAAGGACCTGCTTTTCCCCTGTAGCCCTGGGGGACACCTGCCCTAACAGCCCTGGTCCTCAGCTCCCAGCTGGGATGGCTGGAAGTGGTGTGGCTCCAGGCCATCCTCTCTCTGCACAAGCATGGGTTTTCAAACACAACCCTGGTGCCATGCGTGCAAAGGGAAGGCGATCTGCCATCCTGTGGTTTTTGTCTTAGGAAGGTCCTCCCCACTGGAGTGAGCATAAGGATTCAAGGATTAACAGGGGGAAGAGGATATGAAGCCCCGATAGGGCGGCTTCATCCTGGACAGAGAGCAACTTCAACTTTGGAGAATGCTCTTGCAGATGTCTACAGCTATTTACATCCTGAACCCTCTCCTTCTGCTCGTTTATTATTATTATTATTATTATTACACATTTTTGAGACAGAGTCTTGCCATGTTGCCCAGGCTGGAGTGCAGTGGCTCAATCTCTGCCTACTGCCACCTCCACCTCCCAGGTTCAAGAGATTCTCCTGCCTCAGCCTCCTGAGTAGCTGGGATTACTGGTGCACACCACCATGCCTGGGTGATTTTTGTATTTTTTGTGGAGGTGGGCTTTCACCATATTGTCCAGGCTGGTCTCAAACTCCTGACCTCAGGTGGCTCACCCACCTTGGCCTCCCAAAGTGCTGGGATTATAGTTGTGAGCCACTGTGCGCCCGGCCTCCTTCTGCTCATTTAGCCTAAGCTGTCTGCATTCCAATCAGCTCTCCTGTGTCACGCTGATCAAAGTGCTGGCACAGACTAGAAGGAATGAGAACAAAGTGAACACGCATGGTTCCAAAGACGGGAGCAGCACAGCATAACTGATGTCAGCACTGTTTGGCTTGGGGGGAAGTGAAAACGAGAGACAAACAAAGCATCTTCATGTTCTGTTTTATAACCAAGGGGGTGCGCCTGATCTGGGACACGTCATAGTCTTGAAAGAAATCATTTCTGGGTCACAGATTTTCCTAAAGAATGGCCCAGGTCACCTGAGTTACACCAGGAGGTACTCGAGCTCAGGGACAGTGTCTCCTTGCCTTTGTCACCCAGAGCTAGGAGGCACCTGGACTTAGTGGGTGTTCACAGAGAGGGTGGCCTCAGCACAGTGCAGCGGGGGCCTCGGTGCTCCACAGACGCTGAGAAACAGAGAGGCTGCAGCACAGGCCTCTCGGGCTCTGCGTGTTATTTGACACAAGTCCACCTTAGAAATGCCAGAAAGAGAAGACAGGAGAGAGGCGGAGGGAGGGTGCAGAGATGGAGCCTTTGAAGGTGTTTCAAAGACAGAGCCTCATGGATGCCAGAGCAGGATTGAGATTGAAATTCATGGAAGTTAAATTTACGGAAGCTCTTGGCAGGCTGTTGAGGGGTGTTTGGGGGAAGCAGCTTCTGTAAATGTTGGTTTTAAGTATTGCTTGTGCCATTCAGAGCACGGTGGGCAGTGGAGGCCCATCATTCTGGGACCTGGTCGGGTGGAGCATCAGCGCTTCCAGACTTTTCCCCTCCAAGGTGCAATTTTATTTTTTTCAAGTATAGACAACATTCTGAAATACTCACAAAGCACTCCTAGGCAAAGTCCTGTGTCTTCGTGGGTCACACTCATTTGTAATACACAGGGCCTGGCTGAAGCTCTGCAGACTGGGCTAAACCCCTGCTATTGGTGAAAATTCCTTTCCAATGATGCACATTGTTACACTTAAGCCCTCAAATATCATTCTTCTCCGTAGGGTCCTAGCGACCCCACCATATTTTTCTTCTGTGACCCTCGCAGCCTCGCCTGCTCTCTTCCCCTGATTCCAGTCATTTGTCTTGGGCGGGAGACACGCGTCACACCAGGGCCCTCTCCGCTGTTGTCTTTGGTGTCTGGCCACAGGGCTGCTTTCTAGACGCTACAGCCCCTGTGCTGAGCCAGAGGCCGGACGGTTTCCCACCAAGTCCTGTTCACACTGCAAGAATCTCCCAGAATATCTCAGCCTTGGAGCCATGCCAACCCTCCTCATGTAAGGGCTCACTTCAAGTGAATCCCCAGGGCAGACCCGAGCCAGAGCTATGGGCAGAGGGGGCAGCTAGGGGGCAGGGCCCCAGTGTCCAGCACCCCCATGTCAGAGCCGAATCCGGGCTGGGTGCATCTCCTCACTGCCTTGCTCCTCCCACAATGGCTGCAGTACTTAGTTTGGGTTGAATTAATAATTCTAATATAATCGTGTCGTGTAAGGAGAATAACTGTCCATGTAGCCATGGAAATAAGTTTATAGTGGTCACCCCTAAATAGGAAAGTCAAGCCCTGTGAATGTTCACAGCATTTCTCTGAGCGGCAATCATCAAAGCATCATCCTCTATCAATCACAGAGTGCTCTAGTTAGAAAAACACCACCACACAATCCCTCCATAAACACTCATCTGAGCACCAACTATATGCCAGGCACTGTGTGTGGTGCTAAGGATTCAGGAACAAATAAAGCCTAGTCTCAGGCACTGAGTGCACTGTGCCCAGTGCTTCTGAGAGTTGACCACATCTGACCCACAAACAGGGAAACCAAGGCACGCATGCACTAGGTAGTGACAATGTGGCATGAACCACCTGTGCCCTTCAGCACTATGCATTGTTGCCTCCAGATCGTTATGAAGTTTGAGGGCATTTGATCCTACTTAATAAAGCAAAAACCAACAAAATACAGAGCTCAGAAAGAGCTCTGAAACGCAGGAGTCTGTGTTTCTGCAAAATACAGAGCTCAGAAACACAGGAGTCTGCGTTTCTGCTAAGGTGAACCACTGACCACCAGCAGTCCACGTGTCTTATATGTTGTCAGCCTCCAAGGCTGGCTCTTCCCCAGGTCTCTCCATTTGAAGTTGTGACATGGCACAGACCCCACGCCGGCAGGAAGTCTCCTACATTCAAGGGCAGAGGCCAGCAGAGCCGGGCATGTGCTGAGGGAGGAGAGCCTGCCTCCCAGGGCATGGGCTGCAGGTGTCATCATCCTGGCGTTTTCCTTTCCGACCCCAATGGAAGAGGATGGCTTGAGATCCTGCTGTGGTCTCCAAGGCCTGCACAGAGACACCCTCCCTAGGGCTCTCCTCTTGGCCACCTGCCACAGGTCACAGGGCTCATTCTCCCATTGGAAGGCTCGCAAAGAAAGAATGCGTTCCCACACACCCAGAAAACGGGACACCCACTCATTTCCAAGCCCGTTCCCAGTAGGAGCAGCTTAAAAAAGTGTTTCATTTTAAATGACTTCATTTGGTGGCAAACACAAAAGCATCGTAATTTACTCGTGCTTTAAGGAAAAGAATGTCTCTTTTTTAAAAATATCGTTATTTAAGTTCAGGAACTTTCTATTTGGAATCTTGAGATACGTTTAAAAAATACCCCCTTCCTTTCGACCTTCCTTAAAGACCTTGTCAAAAGCTCTGCGTGATTTGTAATCTGCTAGTCTCCATGTTAATATTTGCAGCTGTGAAGCTTAGAAACTCTCTCAGGTTCGCGTTAGTGAAATCTTTTGCAGGAGAAGAAAGTTTCTCAGAACACTGTGGCTTTAGGTTAAAAGGATAAAATAAACAAAGTGAAAATTGAGTGTTTCCTTTTGGGAACTTGATACCTTGGTATAGGCACCATCTTTTTGTACAGGTTATAGCAATGGTATTAATCACTAACACATGTCTAAAAGTCTCTTTCCCAAAGTGTTCACAATCGGACGCAGAGGTGGCAGGGCAGGTGTGGAATCCTTACCCTTTCCCCTAAAAGCCTCCCACAGGAGCAGATGGTGCTTGCCTGGCCCTTCCTGCCCTTTCCCTCCAACCCACAGGCAGCCTCGCTCTGCTCCTCAGACCCCAGGGTTCACTCACCTCTGGCAGACACAGGAGCCACAGCCTTCGCTCTCCTCGCTCTGCAGTTCTCTTTCTTCAGACAAAAATGCACCTTCACTCTCCACAGCTGATTTTCATTACATTTAGGAGGTCAAGTAACTTGCCAAGTGTCTGCATGGTTCATTCATCCAGAGTAGGGTGAGTGGTTGGCTGATCATGATCCCCCCCAAAGATGCCCACATCTTCATCCTGGAACCTGTGAACAGCGCCTTCTATAGCAAAGGGAACTTCACAGATGCGATTAACTTAAGGATTCGGAGATGATCCAGGTGGGCCCTAAAAGTCATCACAAGTGTCTTTGTAGGAGGGAGGAGGTGTGATCACGAAAGCAGAGCTTGGAGTGAGGTGGCCACAAGCCCAGGAACAGGGGCAGCCACCAGGCACTGGAAGAGGCAAGAAGGAAATTCTCCCTGGATCCTGCAGAAGGAACCAGCCCTCTGACACCTTGACCTCATGAACCTTATGAGTTTGGGCTCTGGCCTGCAGAATTGTAAGGGAATAAATTGTTGTTGCTTTAAGCCGCTAAATTTGTGCTCATTTGTTACAGCCATAGGGAATGAATCCAGGTGTATTATATAACAATTGACTCTCCCTGAAATGCAGTGTTTGCTTTTGTAGACGGGGAGTCCTTGGTTTTGGGAATTAATATGCACTTTGTGGAGTATTCAGCAGAGTGAAGGGCAGAGTTGTGAAAGGGTCATTTTTCACCCACTTCTAGCTGGCCCTGCCTCAGTTTACTAGTGTACCATTGGCCCCCTGGTGATGAAGAACTATACCAAAAGTATATTAGTATTAGCTGTTCGAATTAGCACTAGTTTTCAAAATGTCCTTGTTGATTACTTTTCTCTATCAAAATTTGGCAAACCAACCTAGCTGATCATCAGAATGACAGGGGAAGCTTTTCTTAAAAAAAAAAAAAAAAAAAAAAAGCTGACTCTGGAGTCATCCCTAGAGATACAGATTAAGGAGGTTTGAGATGGAACCTGCATGTTTGCATTTTAAAATGTTTCAGTGGGAGTTCTCATGGTTCGCCAGCTTGGGGAAACAGTTTCCCCAGTAGTTTAAGAAACCCAGTGTCCCAGTAGTTTAAGAGACTATTTACTTTCTAGCCCTCAGGAAATGTTTATTAAGCAGAGTCTGCCTCCAGGGACTTGACTTCCTCCAGAGATAGAATTTCATGATCAATTCCAGAGCCCAGTAATAATTGTGGCAAGGAAATCCTTCACCACACTCAACTCAAACTCCTTATTCTGCAGGGTAAGTTGGACACATCCATGCAAAACATTCATTGGGTATCTGTAACGTGCCAGGCACTGGGCGTATACAAGTGAACTAAACAGGTAAAAATACCTGCCCTTCCAATCTAGACTTGATCATCCCCTTCTGTCACCCATGCTTTTCTTCCTGGGTCATCCTCCAGTCCATCCCTGATGCAATCCACTTACTAGCCTCATGGCTCTTCTTTACATTCGCCTCCAAGTTCTCTTTATTCCTAGATGGTCAGGGATCTGTGAGAATCCCATGCTGATCACAGGTCACTCACTGACATCACTGGGCACTAAGCTGAGTGGTGGGGACATGGAGGTCCCCTCACGGTCTCAAGGAAGGACATGCGCTGATTGTGTCCACAATGACGGAGCTATGTGCCAAGGCTAAGGGGAGTGCAGAGAAGGGGACCAGGGGTCTTCTCAAAAGAGAAGGGGAAAAGGAGAAATGGGAAGCACCCTGAAGGATGGGTGGGCACCTGCCTGGTGGAGGAGGTGGGGAGAATATTTCAGCATGTGAAGAGGCAAGGAGGCAAAAGAGGAGCGTGGATGTCCTTGGGATCTCAGTCCGCATTATTCAAACAGCCACAGTAATGATCTAAGCGCCTGTAAAATCCTCACTCAAAGATCCCCTGGTTTCAGGAAGCCTATTCTTGCCTCTGACAGTCGCCTCCTGCCTCGGTGCTCCCAAATCATTTCTGGACCAGCAGAATTCCCTCCCAGACCTCAGGAAAATGTCAGTCTACCAAAATGCCAGTCTACCAAAATGCCAGTCTACTTTCCCAGATCAGTAAACTTTGCCATGAGACTCTAGGTATCCCCCTTTTGTGAGCAGAGGAAGCAGCCCACCTGTACTGTGTGATTGATGTGGACAAGTCCCACCCGTGAGCTGGTGAAACTCCATCAAGAAGACCTCAGGTTAGAGCTGATGTCCATGACAACAACACCCATTTGTGGCTGTGAAATACTTTGCTGTCCCCTTGTGAATGAGTGGTAAACTCCAATCCTGTTGCATCAGGCATTCACAAAGGATCTGTGGCTGCTCCTCATCCTCCTCCATGGCATACTCTTGCCCACGGAAACATCTGTCTCCACCACTTTTCATTTACGGTTTTAGTTTTTCTCTCCCAACCCATTTCTTTGTTTAGTCCCCAATAAACCTTTTATAGATTTCTATTTGTTTCTTCCAAGGAATTAGAAGGCTTAATGTCAATTTCAATCTCCAAAGCTGGTAGCAATTGAGAAAGTTCTTTCTTCAGATCAATACTTCCTCCTGACTTGACATTGAGCTATTAATAATTACTTGATATATGCTGTCACCAGGAAAAACATAAGAGCCAATAGAACCACAATACGTGGATATAAAATGAGCTGGTTTTCCCTGAGAGAGATCTTTATGGAGAGGCTTAAGTGCTTAAAAGAGACAGAAAGGTACCCTAGTTCACTTCACTCCTGTTATCCACTAAGCTCATTATCACATCGCCAGAAGTGAGGTCCATTTGTTAAGATGCACTTCAGTGACTTTTCTGCCAACCATGTATCAGCACGTCTCCCTCTCCAAGATTTCAAATTGATGACTCCTCTGCCCATTTCAGCAGCTTGCTCAGCATTGTAAATTATTTACAGCTGCTAATTGACTTGTTGGGATCCCTTATGAGTCGACTGAAGACATCTTAAGTGGGTTCCACTCCAAACGTGAAATCCAGTCACCCTCCAGGGGCTGCCCCCACACCCCTGTGGCTACCCCTTCCTCCTCTGCCTCTCCAGAATCCATGTCCTCACTTGGGTACCCCAGCAGAGCAGAGGATGACAGTGGCCTGAGCGCCCTGCCTTCTCAGCCCCAGCCCTTCATTCTCTATGCCACGTGAAGTTGAATAAGATTTTCTTGAAGAGTTTAGAACAACCAAAGGGAAACAAGTGGTTGAATAGGAAGATTTTCAACTGTGTAGTGTAGGATGGCCTCCATAGTCCAAGGGGAATGTGATGGTTAATATTAAATGTCAACTTAATTGGTTTGAAGGATGCAAAGTATTGTTCCTGGGTGTGTCTGTGAGGGTGTTGCCAAAGGAGATTAACATTTGAGTCAGTGGATTGGGAGAGGCAGACTCATCCTCAATCTGGGTGGGCACCATCTAATCAGCTGCCAGCATGGCTAAAATAAAGCAGGCAGGAGAAGACGGAAAGAGCAGATTTTCTGAGTCTTCCCATCTTCATTTTTCTCCCCTGCTGAATGCTTCCTGCCCTCAAACATCAGACTCCAAGTTCTTCAGCTTTTGGACTCTCAGACTTACATCGGTGGTTTGCCAGGGGCTCTTGGGCCTTTGGCCACAGACTGAAGGCTGCACTGTCTGCTTCCCTACTTTTGAGGTTTTAGGACTTGGACTGGCTTCCCTGCTACTCAGCTTGCAGATGGCCTATTGTGGAATTTCACCTTGTAATCATGCGAGTCAATTCTCTTTAATAAATTCCCTTTTATATATACATCTATCCTATTAGTTCTGTCCCTCTAGAAAACCCTGAGTAATACAGAGAACAACACAAAACAGGCCAAGACCTGAGCAGGCTTAACCCCTTCCCTTACCCAGAAAGTTGCCCCAGAGACAACACGGTTCCCACCAGCAGTACCTTCCCCTGCTGGGATTTCCCGTTTAGGATGTGCCTCTTGGTGCTAGAAGAACAGTCTGGGTTGGTGTGGGCTCTTGCCAGCAGCCACCCACATCTCCTCACCCATGTGTCTCTTTCTCCCAAACCTCACTCTGGTGCCAACTGGTGAAACACACACATTCCCAAATTCAACGTCATGAGAAGCAACAGGAAGAATACAAACATCCTCCTAAGAACCCAATTTGCAAGATCTTGAATGCTGACATAGGAGCTGGTACATTACTCATCTTGGGCAGACTTTATTTTTGTCACCACAACTTTCCCTGCTATGATTTGAATGGGTCCCCCAAAGTTCATGTGTTGGAAACTTAAACCCAACGCAACAGTGTGAAGAAGCAGGGCATTTTAGCAGTGCTTACGTCATGAAGGCAAAGCCCATTACTGCTGTTATCATGGGAGTGGGTTCTTGGTAAAGGGATATGTTCAGCCCCCTTCCCTTCTCTCTCAAACACACTCTTTGCATTTCTGTCATGGAATGTCTCAGCAAGAAGGCCCTCGCCAGATGCCAGCATCTAGATAGTGGACTTCCCAGCCTCTAGAACTATGAGAAATAAATTTCTTTTCAGTATAAATGACCCAGCCAGTGGTATTCTGTTATAGCAGCATGAAAGGGACTAAGATAGTGCCCAAACCCTTTCAGATTATGTTTCCTTGGGCCTGTTAGAGGTAAAAAATGGGATTGTTTCGGAGATACCTGCCTGCTTTTCTAGCTTCACAAAGACCCAGGTACAACTTTAAAAAGAACTGCTTACAAAAGCCTGGAAAACACAGGCCATCCTCTTCACCTGGGAGAAAAGGGAAAGGAGGGGAGAAATTGAGGGTGAAATGTGATTTTCCTATCACTTATATATGGCGGGGAGGGGGTGCATTTTAAAAGGAAACTTTCATGAGGGGGAGAGGGGTCAGGGTGGCTTTCCCCAGCCCCTCATTCTGTCACCCGCCAGGAACACTGAGTGTTCTGTAAGCTTTGCAGCAGGTTGGCTCCACCAGTGCACTTACGAAGACTTGGCACCCCAACTGTGAAAGGTTTCCAATTTTTTTACTAATTTATGTCATTTATACTTTCAGCATCATTGTAGATATTACTTCTCAAAAATGGTACCATCTCACTCAATATTTTCTTTTCAAAATAAGAGAGCTTCTGTGGAATCTCTTTTTAGGTATATACTACCATAAGATGGCTAGACAATAGATAGATAGATATGGATGGATGATGGATGGATGGATGGATGGATGGATGGATGGATGGATGGATAGGTGGATAGCTAAGATAATAGCTTCTCTCTCTAAAGCTAACACATTCCAGCTATTTCCTTAGAGCAAGTACCTAAACCTTCTGACTACTCATTAGTTGAAAATGGGCCCCCTGTTTTAATCTTCAGACTCAGCTGTTCAATCAAGCTGTGGAGGAGATGACTGTATTGACAACTTCATCAGGAATCTCAGGCATATATGTTCCAAGGAAAATTCACATTAGAATTTATTATGAGCCCATATGGACCCCTGGAAGCAGCAGCAGGAACAGCTGTCTTCTGAGGTCCTTGCCAATGGGCCCGAAAATCAGTTGCACCATTGACCTCAAGTAGAAATTTCCTCAGCCACCCTGCCGTGAACTTTCCAAGTTGCCATATAGTGCTTCCTGCTCTCCCATGAGCCCCTCCCATATGGTCCCCCTGTGGGGAGGTTACAGTCCCAGGAAGATTTGGAGAACAGAGTCCAAGGATGGATCCAAGAACAAAAGGTATGGCCAAGCTGCAGATGTGTGTACGTACATTTCCAACAGGTTCCTCCACACGGCTCATGCTGGACCTAAAAGGATGTGTTTAGTCATCCCTCTCCTCCGTCCAGAAAGGATTTAAGATAGATGGCTATGTTACAGCTGTTGTTCGTGATTTAGGGGTAAATATATTTTCTCAATTATCCTCAAGAAGAAAAATAAAAAATCAAACCAAAGCAAAATAAAGTATCAAAGACTCGAAAGAAATTTTAGCAAATTACTGTCACAAATTTTACAAACCTACTTTCTTTGCCTGACACATCTCAGTTTTTTTCCTATCCGTATCTGTAGAGTCTCAGAAAAAGGCTGCAGGGATCCAACATCCTTCATCAATTACGCTGCAACATATGCTGCAACAGCATCCACAGACTTACCCCATTTTTGTAGAGAGAGAAAGAGATTTTGAAGGCATATCATTTGTCTCTACTTATGTTTAGGTATACAGCCTACTTATCCTTGTTACCTGCTTTTCTTCCGCTCAAAAAAATGAAATAAAATAGGAATTAATTACATCCAAAAAGGTGCAAAACAAAGAAAAAGCAATATCAGAAGTCAAGTCAAATTCTATCCAGACATCATGTGAGTAAATAGTGCCTTGAATTTTAAAACATTTTGAGAACGAGCAGTAGATTCAAATAATGGAATTTTCTTTTCAACTATGAGCATAGCATATCGTAGAAACTGGGTTTATTCAGGGTTATAGTCACAAATACAAGTTCTATGTTCCTGACAACATGAAATCAAGCCTCTTACATGCACACAAATGTGAACGTGCCTCTGATGTTACTCCAAGATAGGTAGTGCATATTTTGGATGTAAGAGCAGAGTTGCTTCACTTCCCAACTCACGGAACAGTTCTGTACTAAGGATATGAGCAAAAAATAAACTTGATTTTTATAGACTTGTGTTTTTTTCCAAGACCTTGGCCCGTAATCTTATTAAATTTAACAGTTCAAAATAAGTTTCCCCGGGAAACTTCAAAAACTGACTCATATCTTTGAAAACACTGACTTTTAAAATGTTTATTATCAAAAAAGTCAGAAATTTCCAATACGGAAGATTACGACTTAAGAAGTAAACATTCACCCTTTATTCCCTCTCAGAAACAATTGAATTGTAGTTTTGTGTATGTACCCTTTCAGGGTTTAAAATTTATAGAGATAGATATTTGTATAGCTACACACGCACCGACAGATGTACTGTTTTTTCTTTAACGAAAATGGAACTGGAATTTACCAACTGTTCTGCAGCTTGCTTTTTCCATGGAATGATCTATCCCGGATGTCTTTCAATTCCCATGTCCCCTTTCTCTTGGGAGGTCCCACTTTCCCACCCCTGGTGTGGCTGGGACAATGGCCCCTTGCTTACCCACCCCCTGTTGAGGGACAGTTAACAAGGGGTGGGTAGGCTGCTGATTGCTGTCGATTTTTAGTAATTGTGAGATCCAGCATTGAGTCTGCTGTGCGTGCGGCTTTCCTGACTTGGGCAAGTGTGTCTCTGGAATGGTGCTGAGTCTCTCAGTAAGGGACAGGATGAGCGTGGAACGACCCTGCGGACAAGGAGAGCCTTGCTGGCCTCAGGAGGTGGCTTCCAGCCTCAGATTCACAGTCACTGGGAGTGGGCCTCGAAGCTCCAGAAAAATGTTTCCAACTTTTTATTTTAAAACAGACAGATCGCTTTTCAAATAAAAGCTGACTTGGGCCACCTGTATCTAAGAACATTAGGAAAAATGTTCTGGCTGAAATAGGATGATGGGGCTCAGGGACAGGCCTTAGTTTCCCCTTTTCTCCCCATGCCTGCTCAAACTCCTTGCGCTCCAAGAAGCAAAGTTTAAAGCATCAGAGTGAGAACCGGCAGGAGACAACGACCTGTGAGACCGGGGGTAGAGCAAGGACCCTGTAAACAGGGCAGGGCAAACCGCAAATCACATCCTCCTGAGCCCTGCGGGCACACGGGGAGCCCCTTCTACAGGACAAACTTGGGCTTCAAATGGGAAAGAAGTCTGCAGAGCACAGACAGTACGGGGTGCAAGCAGCAGCGTGCGGAGGAGCAGTGTGAAAACTGTGCAGCCATCCTGAAATTATGAAAATTGTCACGATACCCCTCATATTGTGTCCCTCTGCCCCGTTCCACCGTGTGCAGGCCTAGAAATCACCCGTGGGCAAGTCAGTTTCCCGTCAGGAAGTCAGTTTCCCGTCAGGAAGTCAGTCAGTTTCCCGTCAGGAAGTCAGTCAGTTTCCCATCAGGAAGTCAGTTTCCCGTCAGGAAGTCAGTTTCCCATCAGGAAGTCAGTTTCCCGTCAGGGAGGGAACATTTTGATGACTGTTTTGAGCCTAGCAAGTCACCTTCCTGAGTTTCACAGATCTCAGGAGGAGACATTTGCAGCATGTTCCTCATCTCAGTCAATAGCCACTGTGTTTATTGCACAGCTCCTCCAGGCCAGGCCTTGTGCCTGGTGGGAGAATATAAAAAGAAGCAAACAGACGTGGCTCCAGCCCTGGCGTGGCTTCTTACATAAGTGGTGACCGACTGTGCGGTGCTATGGAGGCAGCGTCAGGAGCTGAGGCCACCCTGGAGAGAGGGGCTAAGCCTGCAGCATGGGATAACTTCCCTGGGGAAGAGCCCAGGGAGGGGATGAAGAAGGTGGGTGGGGTGCAGGGTAGAAAGTGTAACATGGAGAGGGCTTGTCTCGGTCCAGTCCTGGGGCAATGGGAAAGTCACTGCTGAGGACTCACACTGTCCTCCGCTGACCACTTTTGATGTCTCTAGCCCTCCTCCCCGGGAATACCCCTCGGTTTACTCAATATCTCTGCTTCAGTGGTGGACAGACACCCACACTTGCCTTGCTGAAAACTCAGCGGGCTCCTGGTCTCCCCAGCGACACCAAGTCTCAATGAAGAACAACTGCATCTTCTCGCTCCAGTGGCCACAAAACATGGGGTGCTGCCGGGGTCCTTTCTCGGCCCACACCTGGTCTGTCGGCAGATTCCATGCAGAGGCCGCCACTCCCCGACGGGGCCTCGCTGGGCCCAGCCATGCCCTGAGCTCCCGCCAAAGCCTTCACCCTGGTCTTCCTGTTTTGCCTCCCCCAGGCCTGTTCTCAACACAGTCTCCAAACCCCCTCTCCACTTCCCACCCTCAGAATCAGAGCCCAGCCTGTGGTATGATCTCCCCTGACCTCTTCATCAACCTCTGCTCATCTCTGGCCTCCAGAGAGCTCCTCTGCCACACCGCTTCCACCTCCACGGTCCAGCCTCACAGCCTTTGCCAGGCTCTACCCCTACCCAGACGCTCTCCTCCCCGGACAATATCCCTACGTGGCCACCCGGCTCTGTTTCCACTCAGAGTGCTCACCATGTTTTAGCTTAAGGTAAACATAACTTGCTGTTTGCTGTATTTGTTATTTGTTATTTATTATCTGCCTTCAGCACACCCATCCCCATGCATCGGAATATCAGCTCTTCGAGGACATGGATTTTTGGCCTGTTTTGTTCACTGATCTGTCCCCAGGGTGCCGGGCACATTGTAGGTGTTCAATAAAAATGTGTGGAAGGAATGAATCAGGTCTGAAGGAGGGAAGGCTGTGAACAGAGCCTTGGACTTCTCCACCTAAGAGCGGGTTTGTGGTGGCTGCTGACGAGGCTGCCACATTGATCCAGGTACCAGAGGAGAGTGGGGCTGGGCCAGGGCAGGTGGAGGTGAATGGATGGAGTGAACTGGAAAGCACTGATGGGCTTGTGGGGGAACTGGGGATGGGGGAAGAGATGGTGTTGATGGACCCCCATTTCAGGATGGGGCACAGGGGTCTGAAAGCCGTGAGGAGCCCCTGGTCTGGGGAGCTGACACATTCCATTTTGGAGAACTGAGTTTGTGAAGCCTGTTAAGAACCAAACAAGAAGGAAGATTGATTCTTATGGAACTGGGGGTGTGGATTGGGAAATAAAATTGTATTTGGCTTCACCTTGAACATGGAATAGGACTGCAGGGGCAGTGATGGGGAGAGAGCCCGGGGGTCTGTAGGTACCACTCGGATGGGCAGTGTCCACGCACCGTCAGCTTGGCGAGTGCTCACAGACAAAGGGAAACAGATGACAACAATGTGTCATGAACTATACAATGATCTCAGATGCTAATGTTATTAGTTTCCCACCCAAATTCTGTAAAGGGCTGATTATTCTGGAACGCGTGACTGCGCTGTTGCTTTGGTGCTAGGTAAAACTCATAGTTTCCTATTTTTGGTGACTCTCCACCAGTAGCAATTTTGAAAAGTAGGTTTCCTTTGTTTTCCCACAGACAGAAAACCTTCAGTGACTTGGGCAGAGTGTCGCTTAAGTGAAATGGGTGCCAGTCCTGTTAGGAAGGGTAAACAGGTCTGTATCGTTCATGATGTGGGAAAGAGAGAGGCAGAATGAGGCGGCGGCCATTGATTCATGGAATCCCTGACGGCGCTAGAGCCATAGAGGCAAGCGGCAGTTCTGAATTAGATTCCTGGTGTGTGTGTGCACGTGTGAGCATGCACATGGGAGCGAGGATGCGTGCATGAGTGTGATGGTGTGTGTGCACGTGTGAGCACACACGTGGGAGTGAGGATGCGTGCATGAGTGTGATGGTGTGTGTGCACGTGTGAGCGCACACGTGGGAGTGAGGATGCGTGCATGAGTGTGATGGTGTGTGTGCATGTGTGAGCGCACACGTGGGAGTGAGGATGCGTGCATGAGTGTGATGGTGTGTGTGCACGTGTGAGTATGCACATGGGAGTGAGGATGCGTGCATGAGTGTGATGGTGTGTGTGCATGTGTTAGCATGCGCGTGGGAGCGAGGATGTGTGCATGATTATGATGGTGTCTGTGCGTGTGTGAGCATGCGTGTGAGAAGGAGGGTGCGTGCATGAGTGTGATGGTGTGTGTGCATGTGTGGGCTTGCACGTGTGTGTGTGCATGTGTGCATGTACAAATGTGCACGTGAGTGTGTGTGTGTGTTGGGATTGGGGGTGGCTTCTTAACCAGAAGCAGTCAAACACAGGCCGCGGGTTTTCTGCTGGTGTCAGCAGAGAGGAAAATGACGCCCCGCAGGCTGGAGTGAGCACTTGGGGCTCTAAACCCAGCAGGAGCAAAGAGTGGGGAACCAGAGGCAGTTGCTACAGAAGCTGGCAGGCTGTTGCACCTTAACAGAGATGCTCTTGGAAAAAATGATGCTCCGGTCCAGCTCAGGCCTTGTGGTCCCACCACTGATCATGAACAAGAACAAAGACCTCCTTGGTCAGAGTCTGGGAGAGTCGGCCTGCACTTGGTGCCCACGGACCCAACCAAGCCAGTGTGCACACTCTTTCCCTTAGCAAACTGGATTATAAATACCCCTCGGTGATCCAGATTACAGCACTTCTGAAGTTATGCTATTAAAGAAGCATTTAAGAATTTGGCTACTTTCCTTCCAAGACACTGCATAAATTACATTATTATGAAAAGCAGAACATCAGGATTTTTTTTCCAGGCTATAAATTGTTCTTAGTAGAGATGTTGCTTTTCTTCTCTGGGATTTCTGAGCCTCCACAGTGAATTAAAGTTCATAGCTCTTACAACTCAGGTAAACTATTTTAAGTTTTCATAAATAGGTTTGCCTGTTTGCCCTTTTCACACTAGCTATGTTAGCTAAAGCCTCTTGTTCTAAATGTTTGTGACGTTGCTGGCTAATGAGTTCAAGGGCATTGATTTTTCTTTCAAAGACAGCATCTTCCCTAATTATACTTCCCTGGCATGCAGCATGGCTCCCACCTGCCTCAGACCCTCCACACAGAACCTGGGAGCTGTGACCCTCTCAAATCAGGGGCAGAGTCTCTATCAGGTAACCCAAGGCCCCTCCCACAACTGTACCCTGGTCCATCTCATGTATTAAGGCCTCAGCCTGCAGTCCTCCCTCCCTGAGCCTATCTGGGAACATCTTTCTAAACTCGCTTGGAGTGATGAAGCTTTGTTATCGCAGTGGGACAAACCGACCTCCTGCCCATCTCCTGTGGAAAAGGATGAGCGGCCAAGGTGGCCAAACAAGGAGGTGAGGGAGAGAGAAATGAACTTAGAGACTGCAGGCTGGCAGGGCCCCTTCTGCAGGGAAACCCTCCATCCTGCTGCCCAGCTTGCCCAGGGACAACTGGCTCTTGCCCACAGGGCAAATGACGTCTACAACAACCAAGCTGCTGCCTCCTCCACTCCAGAGGAACTGCAGGCTTTGCCCATCTGCTAACCTCAGCTGCTCGAGGTCAAGCAGGAGCCAGGAGCTCTTGCATTGACTCAGTTCTCAGCTGCACAGCCAGAAGGTTCTCTGCAGTCCACAGCTCCACAGCAGAGCCCACCATTCTCAGGCAGGGAAGCTCGGTAAGTTCTTAGACAGGTGATACGCATCAGAATCACGTGTGGAATGTGATAGAAAGACATGTACCAGGCTCCCCACCCCTGAGGCTCTCTTTCCTGAGACAGGAGGTGGGGCCCAAACTCTGCTGGCTGAGGAGGCTCCTGTGTCAGCTGGAGCCCGTGTTTGGATTCCCCTGTGTGATGTGGCTTCCAGAGGGCTGGGGTTGGGGCTGTCGCTGCAGCATTAGATCACTGAACAGAGTCTGTTCCAAGAAAGGAGTTCAAGGGTGCTGTGAGAAGGGGTTAGGAAGAGAAGCGGGAGAGACTACTTCCTACATCAAAGCCAACCTTGTGGTTTAAAATAGTCAGTACTCACCAGTTACTGACCTCTCTTGATATGTCCACTGTCCCATTAAACCCTCACAACAGCCCTGTGAGATAAGGCAATTACAATTATTATTGTGCTTGCAGATGGGGAAACTAAGGCACTGGGAGGTTAAGTAACTTGCCCAGTATCAATAAACTGATAGACGACGCTGGTGAGAAAAGAATTTCAGATTTTCATCTCAGAGTTCATGTTTCAGCCACCAGATGTAGGAAATACAATGGATGCCAGTGACTTTAATTTTTTGATTTTTTTGAGACAGAGCCTCACTGTGTCACCCAGGCTGGAGTGCAGTTGCATGATCTCAGCTCACTGCAACCTCCACCTCCCAGGTTCAAGTGACTCTTGTGCCTCAGCCTCCCGAGTAGCTGGGATTACAGGCGTGTCCCACCACACCCAGTTAATTTTTGTATCTTTGGTTGAGACGGGGGTTTGCCATGTTGGCCAGGCTGGTCTCGAACTCCCGACCTCAGTTGATCCGCCTGCCTCCACCTCCCAAAGTGCTGGGATTACAGGCGTGAGCCACCATGCCCAGCCTGCCAGTGACTTTAGAGGAGGAAAAGGTAAAGTCTGAGCCCAGAGTAACCCAAGGAAGAGGCAGGAGAAGCAGAGAAGGGTGGGTGAGCTCCTGGAGCACAAAGACTTCCAAAGACGGGAAGAAAGTGCTCTGCTTGTGAGCTCCTGGACTCCTGGCCACGTATGGCAGGTGCACTTGACAGTGATAACTTAAGCACACCCTCAGAATGGCCATGTATGCATGATTCCTTGGCTCCGTTCAGAGCCAAGGAATCTGGGAGTGGCCATCCTGGAGATTCATTCCTTATCTCTGAGGAACATCTGAGCCCCCAGCCCACACTACAGAATGCGAGCAGTACCAAGGATAGAGGCCCTTTGTTTTGGGTTAAATGAAGGTTGCTGGGTGGAGGTTGTTCGTGGGAGGGAGCTCAGTGAAGGTGCTATATAACTGCACGCCTTTTGCAAGCGACTGCAGTTCTCCTGTCCAGCCCAGCACTGCTGGATCATTCTGTATAAAAGTTCCCCTCAATGAACTCTACGTCTTGCGTGCTGGCTCTGGGTCTTTTCTCCAGCCTCCCAAACCTGCTGATACATGAGTTAAGAAGAAATTACTCAGGCAGATAGTGAGGGCAGGGAGTCCTCGGTAAGGCCTTTCTTTTTAATGACAAAGCAGCCCCAAATCATTTTCTAACAACGAGCAGCCTGTAAAGTCGAGCTGCAAACAGAGACAAGCAAGCTGGGACTCTGTATGAGTGAATGCCGATGGGAGCAAGGGACTAGATATCTCCAGGGTAGCAACTCCATCTTCCCTTCTCTGCCAGCACGTGTACAGTAAAGAGCAGAAAAGATGGCCCCGACCCACTGGAAAGTCTATTTGCATAATAAGATTAGGGTGGGGTGACCAGCCTTCCCCACGCACTATGTAAATGTCGTACCTGATCCAACCAAACTGTGAGGCCTCTGTAAATCAGACACCGCCTTCTTAAACCAGACTATAAAATCCAGCACATTGGCCACCAGCTGGTCCTTTCCACTTGGAGACCCCTTTCTCTGCGGAGAGAGCTGTTTCTCTTTCTCTTCTGCCTATCAAACCTCTGCTCCTAAACTCCTCGTGTGTGTCCGTGTTCTAAATTTTCCTAGCGCACAACAAGGAACCCCAGGAATATAGATCTCAGACAATGTAGCTGCTTCACTGCCATCCCTACTGCAGTTAATATGGGCCCAGCACCACAGGCCACGTCAGCTGCTCAGACAAGACACTCAAAGCGGAGCCCAGCAAATGCCTTTCTCTGCTCTTCAAAGTGTCCTGTAGGATTTCTTGAAAGGCTGAGCCTCAGCAATGTGCAAGAGTGAACTACACCCCACTGGAAAAATACAAGGAGCAGAAGGAAGGCCAACCTTGGGAATCAAAAGCCCTCAGGGCAGGTTTCAGGATCCAAGAGTGGGGACAAATCGTTCCTGGGTATTCTCACTTCACAGAGCAAAAGCGGCTAGTCCAGCAGAGGGCATGGCCCAGGAGCAGACAGGTCCCTTGGATGCATTTTAGAAAACAAGCATCAAAGCCCTTCGACTTAGGGGTGAAAAACAGGCAGGCAGCCTTTTACCCTAAAGTGTACTCAACAGTGAAAAAAAAATATGTTTCTTAGCAAAGGGTAGGCAGCTTGAGTCATCTGTTTTCTCACTGACAGTGGCAGTCAGTAATTACACAGGCCATGCATTGGAAGAAAATATCTGCAGCATATATACTGGATTAATCATTTTTTAAAAAGACGGCCTAGTGAAAAATGAGCAAAGTATGTGCACACTTCACCAAAAAAGTACGCATGTAGCTAATACACGAGCACAGCCTCACCAGTGAGTGGAAATGCGAATTGATAAGATCTGTGTCTCCCCCTTCTATTAAATAGGCAGAAACAGAATCAACCAATAATATCCAGTTTTTGTAAGGATATGAGAAAAGCATGTGGGCAGGGGGGTAAATTGGTGTAGTCTTCCTCAAGAAAAATTTGTCAACACCTATCAAAGTGTGCTGAGGCCCGGCAACAGAAGCTAGCTGAGGATGTCAATGTCGCTGATAGCAGCGTCCAGCTGGATGCACTCTCTGGTCGCCTTTCATGCGGGGGTCCCCAACACCCGGCCATGGACCGGTACTGGTCTCTGCCCTGTCAGGATCTGGGTTGCACAACAGGAGGTGAGCAGTGGATGAGCGAGTGAAGCTTCATCTGTATTTACCGCCCCTCCCCATGGCTCACATCACCACCTGAGCTCCGCCTCCTGTCAGAACAGCAGCAGCATTGGATTCTCACAGGACTGTGAACCCTATTGTGAACGGAACATGTGAGGGATCTAGGTTACATGCTCCTTATGAGAATCTAATGCCTGATGATCTGTCACTGTCTCCCATCACCCCCAGATGAGACCATCTAGTTGCAGGAACACAAGCTCAGGGTTCCCACTGATTCTACATGATGGTGAGTTGTGTAATTATTTCATTACATATTACAATGTAATAATAATATAAATAAAGTGCACAATAATCATCCCGAATCCACCCCCGCTACTCCATCTGTGGAAAAATTGTCTTCCATGAAACCAGTCTCTGATGCCAAAAGGGTTGGGACGGCTGCTTTAAGTCAATAAGGAAAACCCGGACGAACCGTGTAGCCAAGACCAGCATCCACAGAGAGTGGCTCCAGGTGCAATGTCGGGCAAAGCTACAACCCACTGGGTCTTCTTGAGAGAGTGCAGGTGTAGTGGGATTCAGAAGCTGGTCCCCTACCTGGAGTCCTTCTCATTGGCATTTGTCCACTGCTACCGAGGAACACTCCTGTGCTTGTTTCTGCAGCAGACACTGTGCCAGGGGCTTGGTGCTCATCATCTCCTTAAATCCTCACAATAGGCTGTGATCGAGGTGATTATCCCCATTTCAGAGGATAAGGAACGGACTCTGAGAGGTAAGTTTTTAAATGAAAATCAATAATCAGCTCCATCAGCTTCAGCTGTAACACAGATAGCTTTTTTTTTTTAAGGTACAGAAGTAAAAGCGTGGTTTTAAGGAGGAGCAGCCCATGAATGTGAGCCAGGTGGGAGCATTTCTTTTTTCTGACTGAACCAATAGATGTTAGAGCCAGAGTGGCATTTGTTTGCCAACCACAGGGGCTAGCGTGGTGAATGCGAGAGTATCTTTATGCGGTCATTGGTTTTAGAAATCTCCAACCCAACTCCTCCACTTACTGCTGTTCAAAGAATAGCTTCCAAATCAAGATTTAAAAAGAGTTATTCTTCCAGTAATTTAAGGTAATGTCCTGGATGTTCATCTTAGGTACTCTGGAAGGGCTGAGCAGGCTGGGCCTTAGTATGGGGCAGGATGCATGGGAGGCTAAGCCTGGTGGACTTCTAGGAGGCAGCATGTCTCTGAACTGTTAGCTTTAATTTGTCTCATGTGAGATGAGAATTGAGAGGAGGGTTTAGCAATATTGGCAGTGTTTGTAAACGTTTGTGATGTTATGTGACATTGCCAGTTGACATTGGCCAACTGACTCATTGACCAGTTCAGGTATCCACGAACTTGTCTCCTGAGCCACCTATGATTTCTATACAACCCACATGTATTAAGGTTTGTCAGCTGTAAGCCAATGGAGTATACAATTATGGAATTCTTTCTCTTCATCAAATGAAGTTTTAACTACAATTTGTCAAGGTAAACTGTGGCAATGGAATCCTGATGAAGGACTGGACATGAATAAAGCACCATTTGCTTTAATTTGGATAAAACTTAAAGAGGAATAGCCTGAGCGTGATGAGTTTACTTTATAATCTTTTTCAGATCCCATCAACATGTCTCTGAGAGTGTTCTGTCTACTATGTGTTATTACAACAAAACATAGAAATCATTTAGGGAGACATTTTCCTCTACGAGTGCGGTTGTTGCTCAATTAGATCAGCCAGAAAAAAACCGATTTGTCATATTCAAAATACTAAATATTGATATACACGGTGTTAATTTATTATGTTATATAAAAGCATTGATTTGCAAGGTTTCAAAATTAAAAACAAAACTGAGCTTCACCACAATTTGAGAGCCACTGCTCTAATGGGAATTCCCAGGCAGGGATGGAAAAGGGCGTGTGTGTGTGTGTGTGTGTGTGTAACTGTGTAGCCAAACATAAAGGGAAGAGATAAAACAGCTCCCTCTCAGCAATAAAACCACAATTGTGTTGGATAATTATATATTGCATAGTCTCCATCGTAAACAAAAACATTTGTTTCCATTTTGGTTGAAATGAAAACTAACTATTTCTCTTTTCCAGGCTGGCTTTGCTGCCTGGTCAGTGAGCTCAGGCCACTAATGAATGGCTGGCATCCCAGCGTCTACCCACAAAGACCCACTCTGACCTCCCAGAGCAAAACCCCACTGTTTAAAGGGCACAGAGGGCAAAGCCCTGGTGGCTTCCCTCCTTCCCTCCCTCCATCTCACACCCGTCTTCCTGTAAACCTTTTTGCTTGTAGAGAACCTGCCTAGAAGGTGAGCATGGCCCAAAGTATGCCCCGACCACCACAGAAAGGCATTGCACCCAGCGCAGCTCTGGGGAAAATCGGAGCCTCCACCCAATAGCCCAAAGCCCGCCCTTTCCTTTGGAATCCACTAGTCGTAGGCCTGGCCGTTGAACTTTGGTTTTAATTTGCTTGTGCCACAGGGTGACTGACATGGGTTTTTTTCTTCTTGCTAGAATACAATTGCAAAGCGAGTCTTCATGTCCATGATGAGGAGGCCCTCTATGGAACTCCGTGTCATTTGGAAGATCCCCAGTGGTGATGGGTAAGAATAGCAGCTGGCAGTGGGCCTTCCAACAGGTCTTTGGGGAAGGCAGAATTTAGAGCTGGGGGCCTCTGATCATCCTAGTCCCTCACACACCATTTCTCAGCATGCCCTGAAGGGCAGAGTCAGTAAATGTG
This sequence comes from Pan paniscus, assembly GCF_029289425.2. Classification (NCBI taxonomy): domain Eukaryota; kingdom Metazoa; phylum Chordata; class Mammalia; order Primates; family Hominidae; genus Pan; species Pan paniscus. The sequence continues at coordinate 91,971,269 of NC_073266.2, forward strand.
ACCCCAAAGTCTGGAAGAAGGCACTCCCGTTTCTCTGGTTTAGAAAGGGGCTGCAGGCCAAGATAAGAGACCATTTGGAATGTGTCAATTTGTGACTTTCACAACGTCTGATTAATTTGTCTTCTTTAATGTGTAAACTGCCAACATGACTTCCTGATTCTCTCATCTTTCTCGATTTCCCTTTTCATGGGATTTCTGAAAAGGGGTGACCCGTTGGTTTGTTGAGCACTCGTGGGTCACAGTTATGGGTAGAAACCAGGTCCCTTTAAGTGAAAGCTCACTGGCTTCACCTGGCCTGTCCCCCTGCCTATATTTTGCTGGAAAAGCCTCCTTGGGATCACCACTGATGAGCGTATCATGCCACCATATGATTTGATGCCTATCACTTGGTCTTCAGTCCATCAAAAGAAAGGTGCTGGTCTCTGGTCCTGCCTGGAGTCAATGCTGACCTCAGCATTTGCTCTACTTTAAATTTTCTCTGAAGGTGAAGACAATGCTGCATCAAGCCAACCTACAAGTCCCTGCCCAGGGGAAGGTGTATTGCAATACGAGGCGCCCTAAAACCCATCCATAACCTTGGTGGATTCCACAAAATGAAAAATACTATAAGCTGCCGTTACACACGCTCTCCAATGCAAATTCCCTTCCCTAAAGGTGCAGCTTATTTTCTTTTTATTGTATTTAATTCCGAAAGAATGGTCACACTTCTTTGCTAGGTAGGCAAGCTGTTCCGGAGGACACACTAGAGAAAGCACCACTCCCCACCCTAACCCACATCCCCAACACACTCACCTGCCCACACTCACACAATCACATACACATGCCCACACTTATATACACATGCTGACACCCGTGCACTCATGTGCACACACTCATTCACACTCATACACATTCACACTCAGGCATACTCATACTCCTCATGAGCACACCACACTCACCTGTGCACACTCACACACATGCAGACACTCATAGGCACACTCACACATGCTCACATGCTCATTTGCACCCAGACACAGGCATACACATCATTTGTATGCACACACGCACACTTTTTAACGTGGTAACGATTTACAGGAAAGAACAGCTGGAACTCGTGCTGGGATAACCAGGTACAAGTGCTCTCTGCAGAGAATAAGTGCACACAGGTTTGTGACTTCTGACCGAGAGCCCTCCTGAAGGGAGGTCTGTACCTCCTCCCTCATCTCATTTTACACAAGGCGACAGGTCAGAGGCCAGGGTGGGACGAGAGCGAGGGAACACTGTCTCTGGCAGCAGCACTTGCCACTCCACACTGTGGAGACCAGAACGGCACCCCAGAGAGCACGGGGGAAATGGCTCATCTTTAAAACAATGGCAGAAGAAATCCAGCCAAGGTCACTTTTCCTGTGTGAGCATGTTTAAGGCCAGAGAGTGGCTACTTCTCTGCCTCCTGCAGCTCCCTCAGTGTGGCTTGGAGGAGTCGGCGAAGCTTCCAGAACACGCTGGAGGCTGCTCTCCGGGTGTTCCCACTGGGGACCCCAGGGTCTGCACATTCCTGCACCGCCTCCTGTAACTGCAGCTGAAGCTGGAAAGAGACCGCAGAGCTCTTGAGAGGCGTGGAAAACCAATGGCGAAATATTTTGTCACAGATGACCTGAGGGAAAGAAGGGTGGACAGTTAATTTAGGGCAGCAAATCCTCCTAAAAGCCTCCCAAGCCCAGGATTGGTTCTAAAACAGATCTCAGCTTCTCTCCCACCCCCACCCCCGTCCTTCAGGGAGCGCACTCCAGAGACCACCCGATTTGGAAACATGCCTTCACTTCCGCCCCTCAAACCCTTCAGCACCATGAACAAAAGACGCCTCCGAGAGGAGAAGCCGACGTCTGTGTGAGGCAGAAACTTCCCTTTCCAGCCCCCTATCAGATGGACCAAGTTTTGGGTGACACTGTGAAAGGACTGGACACATTTCTAGGGAGGAAGGGAAGCAGAAGTCACAGACAGTCACCGCTGCAGAAGGAGTTGGTCCTTTGCAGGCCTGAGGGAGGCCGGCTTTGCTGTTACCACCTGGAGATGAGGTTTCTTATCCACAAGCCGGTCCTAGTGACCACAATGACCATCTGACCGGGCTGTCCAGAGGGCCAAATGGTGCGTGAGGGAGAAGTGTGTGAACTTGTGTGGCTGCCTGTATAGCACTTTAAGGCTCATGAAACAAAGGCATATTTGACAGAAAAGACTGCAGGCATAAGGCTCTTTGAAGGCTCTGTGAAATGTGTTATTCTAGGAGCAGAGGTAAAAATTAGACACTCTCTTTAATTCTAATCAGGTATGAAATTCAGTGATGCTGAGGATCACTAGAAATTTCTCCCTGTAAACATGTTGTTTGTTTTATAGCTCCTACAGCTTCCCCCACGCTGGGAGAAATGACCTGCGAGCTGCGTGATGCATCATGCTTTATTTCTCTACATCACACTTTATATCAGACTCAATTAACAAATGCCTCCCTTGTAAAGAGCTACTGCTTCATAGAGGGCAAAAACCTTCAACTTCCATTTCACAGTCCCTGCAAAAGCAAGGATTCTTTTCAAAACCTAATTATGGTTTTTTTAAAATAGAGAATACATTTTCATGTGCAAAATTTAAGATGTTCTTAAGGCTAGACCGTGATCTCAGGCTCCAGCTCGCCCCGATGCTCAGCTCCCGCTCTGAGAATGAGACATTCTTTGACATACACATTTCCTTTTCCTTTCATTTTACACATAGGTAATATATTGTACACACTGTTCTCAAACTTCCACCCCCATTTATATGAGGGAGATCCCTCCAAATTGATTTCTTTTTCTTTTTGAGACAAGGTCTCACTCTGTGACCCAGGCTGGAGTGCAGTGGTGCCATCTTGGCTCACTGCAACTTCGACTTCCTTGGTTCAAGCGATCCTCCTGCCTCAGCCTCCTGAGTAGCTGGGACTACAAGGGCATAGCACCATGCCTGGCTAGTTTTTGTATTTTTTGTAGAGACAGGGTTTTGCCATGTTGCCAACACTGTTCTTGAACTCCAGGGCTCAAGCAATTCACCTGCCTTGGCCTCCCAAAGTGCTGGGACTACAGGCATGAGCCACCACACCCAGCCATCCCTCCAAATCAGTTCTTATGAGGATATCCCATGTGATTTAATGGCTACTTCTGAAATGTGTGCGTGTGTCGTAAGTTATTTAACCAGTTCCCTATTGATGGACTTGAGGTTGCATAATAACTTTTGCATTATGAATAATACGGCAATAAATGTCTTGCAGATATATGCTATTGCATTTTGTGCATGGGACTACATTTCTAGAAATAGGATTTCTGGGTCAAAGGGCACGTGCATTTTTTGTTTTGATAGATGTGTTAAATTGACTCCATAAAATTTCTACTCATTTACACCCCCCGCAATGTATCCAAGACTGCTGGTCCTCCCTTAGCCTCTCCAACGCAAACGCCACAGATTCATTTTGCCAACAGGTGGGTGAAAATGGTTTAATTTGCATCTTTCTTAGTTTGAGAGTTATTTGTGCCTCCTTTTCAATGAATGGTCAAGTTTATATTTTTGGCCTTTGTTGTGTTCATTTGTAGATACTCTTTATATCTTAAGGATATTGCCCTTGCTTTAGGCTGGTTCCCCAGGAAGTAGACTCCAAGACGGAGGTTTGCATGCAGGGATTCTTTGAGGCCTGTCCTTGAGAACCACACTCCATGGAACTGAGGAAGAAGTAAATATGTGGGGCTGGGGGGTCTCTATGGAGTTGTCCCTTAGTGAGGCATAGGGCGCTTGGTGTCGGGCCCACCCTCTTTAACCAATCACTAGATGCTGCCCCCAGAAAGTGGGTCTCCCCTTGGCGAAGCCAGTCCTGGGGGGAATGAGCCCCAGCAGCAGGGAATAAGGCCCCTTCCACCCTCTACATTCCTGGTCTATAAGAAGAACTACAAATGTTTTGCAAATTTTCTCATTTAACTTTTAAATTTGCTCTCTTTTTTTGTAGTTTTATTTATGCCAACATGGGTTTTTGTTTTTTGTTTTTTTTTCTGAAAGATAATTAAATTTGTCAACTGTTTCTCTTCGGCTTTGTTTCATACTTACAAAGGCCTTCTCTACACTAGAATAATATTTGAAACTCTCCCAGCTTTCTCTGGTACATTAAAGATTTCATCTTTTTATGTGTAAGTATCTGAGCCATCTGGAATCTAGTCTGAGGTTAGGAGGAGGGAGCTACCATGGTGTTTGTCATGCCTGGCCAGCCAGTTTACCAGCACCGTTCACTATGCGACCCAGCTCTCCCTGCCTTGGTCTACAAGGCCCCCTTTATCAGGGCTAAAGACCCGTATTTCATTAGTCTATCTCTGAGACAGTTTTTATTCCATTTCATTGATTTGTAAATTTATATAGAGCAAGAATTTTGGGGGTAATTTGGGTTCAAAATGCAGAAAATTAAGGCTGGGTGTGGTAGCTCAAGCCTGTAATCCCAGAATTTTGGGAGGCCAAGATGGGAGGATCACTTGAGACCAGAAGTTTGAGACCAGCCTGGGCAACATAGTGAGACCATGTCTCTGCAAAAAATAAATTAAAAAATTAGCTACGTGTGGTGGCACACACCTGTAGTCCCATTTATTTGGGAGGCTGAGGTGAGAGGATCACTTGAGCCCAGGAGTTCGAGGCTGTAGTGAGCTATGATTGTGCCACTGCACTTTGGCCTGGGTGATGAAGCGAACCCTGTATCTAAAATAAAATAAAACAGAAATAAAAAGTAAAAAAGTAAGAAAATATAAAATAGATAAAGAAAATTGTAATCCTACCTTCCAGAAATACTTGCTTTTGACATTTTGGTATATAAGGGATCGTATACTTTTTTTTTTTTTTTTTTGAGATGGAGTCTCGCTCTGTCGCCCAGGCTGGAGCGCAGTGATGCAATCTGGGCTCACTGCAAGCTCCGCCTCCTGGGTTCACGCCATTCTCCTGCCTCAGCCTCCCGAGTAGCTGGGACTGCAGGCGCCCGCCACCTCGTCCGGCTAATTTTTTGTATATTTAACAGAGACGGGGTTTCACCATGTTAGCCAGGATGGTCTCGATCTCCTGACCTTGTGATCCACCCACCTCGGCCTCCCAAAGTGCTAGGATTATGGGATCGTATTGTAAATATTAATTTGTAACCTGCATTTTTTTCACCTAATAATGCTTCATATTTTCTCATATCCTTAAAGAAAATGTAATTTCATTTCTAGGACTTTATTCAAAGTCAATAACCAGATATGTGCACAAATAAAATTGCTCAGCTAAAGAGCATGGCTATGTCTAACAGCCACATCCCCTCAAGAGAGAATTAATTCATTACAATCACGTTAACAATATAGACACTTTTCTATTTCCCTGAAGCCTCAACTGTTAATTAATAGCATTTAAAGAACTATTCCCAATTGGTAATTGAAATTTACTATCATTGGATTTTAATCTGAATGTCTTTGAATGGTAAGATAAAATACTTTTCCAAGTTGTTTGGCTGTTTGGATTTCATCGTTTGTGTATTCGGTGTCTGTTCTCCTGCCAATTTTCTGTGTGTTCCTCTTGCCCCTTAATGAATCGGTAAGAGCCCTTTCTACAGAAAGGGTATCAACTCAGCCTCTCGTTACATTGCAAAGAGCAGGCGTTTGTGTTCCCATTTTGAGGGTTGGGATCGCAAGGCGGTGGATGCTCAGGTGAAAGTTATCTTCTTCCCACAGCTCAAGAAGAATGATTTCATGACGAACCCCATCAAGGGTGTGAGTCCACATTAAAGAGGCTGGGATGGAGACGCCTCTGAAAGCCACTACATTCCTAGGCTTCCTGAAAGGGGAACTACTCAGTGATTCTTTGGCCCAGAAGGTCTGTGTAGACCCTGGGGTGGCAGAGTCGGGGTGTTTGTTTGGCCTGGCTGGGACCACTAGGTTAACAGTGGACCTGTCCCAGCCTTCCCAAATCATCCCCCATCACAGCCGATGCAGCACCACGCTGGGCTCCCCTCTCCTGCTCCCACCTCACCTGTGTTTAGGTCTGCAGTGGGCTCACATTGGCCTTTCAGGTTTAAGGAATGAGGAGGACAAGCTACAGTGGAGGGCCCACTAGGGGAGCGGGTCGGACAGTGCGGGTCCAGAGCCTCTGTAAGCCATCGCATGCAACCAGGCCGTGGGGAAGGTCTGCCCAGACACTGTGGGGCCTCCTCCGGGTATGATCAGCACCTGTGGGCCCAGATGCATCCTCCCTCACCTGAGAGCCTCAAGTGAGGGCAGAAGGAGACAGCTTCTGCCAAGAGAAGAGAGATGATCCAACCCCAGATGGGGGACCTGAGACCTGCCAGCTCTGAATGCCTGAACCCTGTATGTATTCCACTTGTAGCTGATCTCCTGGACTTGGCTCCTTTCTTCCTGTCTAAACCACCTCCTGGTCCTGACCTCTGGCCTGTCTGGATGGTGGTTTCTGTCTAACCTCTAGTTAGGCCAGTGTCTCAGGACTGCTTTGCACCCTTCTCAGTATTATCTTTGATGGATTAGTCTCAGGATTCTCATAGTGTATGTGCCCATGTTTATGAGAGGTTGTAGATACGTGGAGTGGAGCCTGGGCAAGAGGAAGCCCAGCAGCCAGCTCTGCAGGGAACTCCCTCATCAGATGCCCCTGGTCGCCTGACCAACAACCCTGGGGACAGGCAACCAAGAGCACGATTGTCCCATCCCCACCGTCCTGCCTTTATTGACCACATCGATCCGGATGGATGGCCTGAAAAGGTCGACCTTGAGCTCCACTGAGGGTATCTGAAGAGCTAGCGGGCAGAAACAGCCAAACAGCACCCTCTCCTCCCCCAGCCCTGGCGGACTCTCATACCTGCAGGTTGTTGTTTACGCGCTGCGCTCCGCACTTGTTGACTCGTAAATCACACCTTGAAAAACAGTCAAAGAAATTGCAGTCTTCATCTCCTGTGCAGTTTTGCTCAAGGATTTCCCTCATTTTAGGTTCAAAAAAGGCCATGTCCACATCAATAGCCACCACCTGTAATCAAAACAGCATGGGGCTATCAAAGGGCTACTGGTGGGCTCCGCAGAGAGGAAGCCTGTTCACAACTTCTGTTCACCTCGTGCGGGTGCCACTGTCCAGGTCACAGGTGATCCCAGAAGTCCCATGAGCCAAGAGGAAAGCCCCAGCCATGCCCTGGGGAGTGGATTCATCCCCTAAAGTGTCTGCACGCATTTTCTTTTTCTTTTTCTTTTCCTTTTTTTTTTTTAATTGAGACGGAGTCTCACTCTGTCACCCAGGCTGGAGTGCAGTGGCACGATCTGGGCTCACTGCAAGCTCCGCCTTCCGGGTTCACGCCATTCTCCTTCCTCAGCCTCCCCGACTGACTGACTACAGGCGCCCACCACCACGCCCGGCTAATTTTTTTGTATTTTTAGTAGAGACGGGGTTTCACTGTGTTAGCCAGGATGGTCTCGATCTTCTGACCTCGTGATCTGCCCGCCTCAGCCTCCCAAAGTGCTGGGATTACAGGCATGAGCCACCGTGCCCGGCCACATTTTCTTTTACACAGGCAACTGTCATAGCTACAGCGGAAGGCTTTAACTGCAAAAAGGACCTCTGCAGCCATGGGTGAAAGCCCAGGATTTGGAACTATCACCACAAGTATTGCTTTTCATCTTTAGACACTTTCTCAGCTTTGCAAGTAGGATCTCTGAGAGGCGTTATACATGAATTTCCCCTCTACTGCCTTATCACTTGGGTCTGTGACCTTCAAGAGTTAGGACTGTAAAAGCTGTAAGATACAGAGAATCTATTCCCGTGAATACAAGCTATCCAGGGAAGCCACATTCGAGTGGCTGGTCTCCGGGTGTGATGGAGAAACTGAGGCGGGCAGTGCCTACGTTCTCTTCATGACACATCTGTTACCTGAGTCAGCTGGTTTTGGAATGACTAGTCAGACAACAAAGTGGGGGAAATATCAAAGTTCTCGAATTAGGACTGATACGCAGAGGCCCTGAACAGGAGCAACGCCTGAGTTCCACTGTCATTGTGAGAACCTGATGACCCCTGGAACTTCAGATTTATCTCCCTGGCATCCAACCAAACAGACTTCAAAACCAGAGAGAGAATAACTTCTAAATTATGCAGCTCTTCCTCCGCCACCTGGATGCAACAACAAAAACAGATGAGCTCAAACCTGAGAAAACCTGGAATCTGCCCAAATCAAGCCATTTATAGCTTCGAGGTATTAAACAGCCACTAGGAAAGTTGATGAATTTGATGGAGTCAGTGGCATTTCACAAGCCTTCACAGGTCAGCATCGAGATATCAGCCTTTCTGTCTCCCCCTGGGAGTTTCAAAAAGGGTTGCATTTGTTGTTCATTCCCTCTTCAATTCTACGCAGTCTGGGAGGCACCTTTTGGTTTTGGTTTTAGTTTTTCATTCAGGATTGATGCTAGAAGGCAATGAAGTTTCTTAGGGATTATTTAGTAAAACAGAGTAGGGGGAATTATTTATTTCAAAATATGTGGAGAATAATGAAGATAAACAATATAGACCTTTTCTCTATGTAAGGGGTTTTGCCTAATTACTAATTCAGGTGCTGTAAACAACTTCTCATTTTAATCTTTCCTATCCCATTATTTAGCCACAACAAATAGCCGATTTCATTATTTACTCTGGTTAATAAGTGAATAAGGACTATGCTAATGAATCTCCCATCTTTATAATTCATTACTGGGGCTACACGACTCTTCTATTCTTTCTATGGTTTCTGCCGATCTCCCCAGCCTCCCCTGGGCCCCTACTCAGAATTTTAGCTTCTTGCAACTTCTCCTTCCCATTTCTGATAGTTTCCTTCTCATCTCCCAGGGAGAGCCAGGTTTATTTTTTAATTTTTAGTGTATGGAGTCTAGAATGGATCACAGCTGTTATAAACATAACCCTATGCACCTAAAATAAGAACAGTATTAAAAAAAAAAACCAGAAAAACCTACATCATGTTTCTTAATATCAGGAGAATCATAAAGTCCTTCCTGCATAAAATTACCTAACTTGCCTCATCTTCTTCAAACTTCCTCCTGGCATCAGAGTAGGAAGATGAATGAGAATTATTTCATTCTTCACCAAAAACTGTGGCCCTGGAGTAGGAAGCCATACCCTCTGTTGGAAAAGAGCACTGGCTGGCAATAGTTTCAGATCATGAAGGTTCCTAGTTATTCATTTACAGCCACTGGACACTTTCTCAAGATCTGCAAGTGGGCACCTGCCCTGCAGATGAGAGAATGACTGTGAATGACCAATTCTTACACCTCTGCTGGGAGGCGCCCCTTCCTTCTGCCAGGGCAGCCCAGCAACCTGGGCTCAAAGGCAGGACCCACCCGCCGGGACTCTGAGATCACTAGCTCTCAAACTTGAGCACGTATGAGAATCAACTAGAAGCCTTGTTTTGAAGACAGGGATTGCTGGCTCCCACCCCATCGTTTCAGATTCAATAGGTCTGGTGTGGCATCTGAGAGTTTGCATTTCTAAATGAGCTCTCTGGTGAAGCAGATACTGTTGGTTTTCACTTAAAAGTTGTACAGTCTTGGGTAAAATAACTCCTTGAACCTCAGGGTCTGCAAGAAGGGTCGAGAACCGGACTGGTGAAGGGGACTCCTCCTGCCCTCCCCTCCCTATTCTTGTCCAGGCCAAGGCTGCAGTGGAGGTAAGAGCCCTGAGCGGTGCAGCACCAGCCGACAAAACACAGTCTGGGGCTAGGTTGAGGATGCATAGTCATGATTTCATTGAACAAATATTTTCTGCTGATGGTGTGCAAGATACTGGAGGCACAACTTAGGGGGCTCCCACAAACCAGTAACTGGATAATCAGCAAGTATGTAGGTAAAAGCATCTGATGTCGCCCACTCGGCATCACAGACCCCATCAGCCCCAGCTCCTTTGAGAAGCAGATATCCTTGAAATTCCCTCAACAATTACAGCACCTGCTGGGTCCCACTCATTGATGCCCACTGATACCTGCTGGAGGAAGAAGGGAGTGACTGAGTGGCGAGAACTGGCCCGCAGCTGCCCAGAGCTGGGGGTGGGGGTTGTACGTGGACACTCCCTGACTTCCTCCCCAAGGCCTCAGTGTGGCTGTGGGTCGTTTCCCCCCAACACACATATCAGGACAGTGTCTGGGAGATGCACATGGCACTCAGGGAATTGCAGACGCGGGTGAGTTCCCCCAGAGCTGCCAGCCCAGCACACAGACCTCCTGGAACCTCCCAGAACCTCCTAGTTATTTCCTTGCCACACTTTGAGGCACCCGTAGGTTGTCAGCCCCTCCAGGGCAGCAGGGGGCAAGGCATTAGGACAAAGCACTGAGGGTAAGATGTATGATGCCCTTCACAGGCATGAGGGCATGCTTAGAGAAGGGATTTACACCGGCAGCAAATTTAGTTTTCCAGCTGCTTTCAGAAGACCATGCCATTCCTATGCCACCTGCCTTGGAGGCCATGACTGGCAGTCACAGTGCCTGCTTTTTGTCCCTTTATGTTGCAACCATGCTGAAGAGCACGACCCCACCATGAGCCAGGCTCCACAGTGACCAGCATGTCCAGGTGACGAGCTAAGCTGGTCTGGCCGTTGAGCTGCCGGCACTGGCCGCCTAAGAATGAACTCGTTACAGCAGGTGGGGGAGCAGAGCACTCCGCCCTCCCCAAACCCATCCCACACCCATGACATCCCTGCCAGTCTTATTACTACTTCCTGTTGGATGGTCCCAGCGCCTGGCACAGCGTGAGGGCACCGGGATGATCGCAGCAGCATGAATCTGACCCATCAGTGTTCGCCTAGCTGGGTGAAGGGAGAGGGGTTTGTGTTACACGGAGACACTGAGGCTCCTGCTGCCGTTCTTGCACACCTCCCTGTTCTCACGCAGCTGCCTGGCCCCACGTGCCCCGTGGTGCGGTGACAGATATTTCTACCTGGCAGGGCTTTCCCTTGTGGAAGGCACTAAAACCCCATTTGTTCCTCTAGAAGTCTTACATACGGAATGGAAACTGACTGGAACCTCTCCAGACAAAAAGCACTGGGAAAAGTTACACGTTGTCACAGAGCAAGGGCAGCTTGAGAGCAGCGTCTCCACACCGGAGGCCATCGTCCCTCATCGTCCTCTGCAGCTCCTTGCCTCCTGCGGACTGTTTTCCACACAAGTTAAACAGGCCCGCAGGAGAGGCTGCTGTTACGTGAGCTCAAAGCAGCCACAGAGCTCAGGTGAAGGAACCAGAGCAGCCCTCTGGGAGGACGAAGCTGGCCCGGCCTCTGCCCCCCACCGTGGGCTCCGTTCCTTCAGATTCTCACTGGAGATGCATCTGTTCCTTACTAACCCCCGGAAGGAAGTGTTCTGGTAGGTGGAGTTCTCCAAGGCTGCAGAAGCGACAGTAGTTTCCTAACTCAGGCCAGGAGCTCAGAAACCTTCTCATTTCCTTCCCTCCAGACCCGAGAGCTCCGTTCTCTGCACATAAACACACCAACCTGCGCCACTTACTGTGAAGTCGCTCCGGATGGCAAAGTTTTCCGGCTTGATGTCGCAGAGGTGGAGGCGGTGGGAAAAGTCACTGTCAAAATGGTTCACCATGTCCAAGAAGCTGAGTGCGATGTCACTGATGGCCTTGGCCTGGCCACCCCCAGGGGCACCTGGGGCCCGGTCCAGGGGGAAGAGTGCCCTGTGGTGGGGGCTGCCCGTGGCCAGGAACTCCACCGCGTAGAAGTGGCCGCAGGAACCCAGCACGGGCAGCACGTGTGGGCTCAGGTCCTGCAGCAGGCTGAAGTAGACGTACTCCTCCTGCTGCAGCAGGGCCCACAGGCTGGCCAGCTGTCCCCGCCAGCGTGGGCCCCGCCTGCCCGGCCACCACGGCCCCAGGCTGCTGTTGGACAACTCCAGGCCCAGAGCGCTCTTGACCTCCCCAGCCACCATCAGGAGGAGTTCGGCCTCGGGCATGTCCTGGCCACCCTCCCCTGCCTCCTCTTCCAACAGGCTGAGGGGCGGGAAGCTGGAGAAGGCCTCCTCCTTGGACTTGAGGACCACGGGCCGGCCGCGCCAGTCGGCCTGCAGCACCTTCTTGCCCCTGTCGTAGTGCAGGCAGCGTTGGAACAGCAGCTTTCCCGTCACACACAGGTCCTCGCAGAGGGCCCCCGCCAGCGCGCCGCCCCGGTAGTCCTGGCACTGGAAGGAAGGGAACAGTCGGTCACCATGGGGAGGGCCTGGTGCCGTCCGTCTCTCGGCTGGGGTTAGGGAAAGGGACAGCCTGGCCTCTGCCCTCAGGACCCTGATAATCCAGCTGTGCAGAGAAACCTCAGCCCTGTGGATCGCAGAGGCCACTCAGCCAGTGAGTAATTCAGAGGAAGGTTAAAGGAGCCGCTCACAGTCATTACACGACTCAGTCAGGCCTAGGACGGGTCTACAGAATCAGGACACCTGCGGCCGGGAAGCACGACTTCCCATCGTTCAGCTGGGTGACTCCGGGAAAGCCAGAGGCCAGGAAACCAACAGGTGAAGGGGCTGGACCAGGCCAGTAGCTCTCGACTCTGCCTACACTTCAGGGTCACTGGGAGAGCTTCTAAGTCCCACATCTGAGCAGCTAGGTCAGGTCTCAGCGGAGGGGACCCCAGGAGCCCTATCTGCCCCCAGGCTTGACCGCAGTAATGACCCTTCCTGCAAGTACATTCCTTGAGCTTACTGTTTTCCACACGAAATGGAGTGCCCTATAAAGCTTGCAGGCTGCAGGTTTGCAGATGTTTACAGGAGAAGCCTCTAGAGGACACAGGGCTCATGGCTGGTGACCTGGAGAAGAGGAGGGACCGAGGAGGACCCATGCAGGATACAAGAGTAGGGAGTGTTTGCATCTGAGCGGCGGTGAGCAAGGCTGTCCAGGAGCCCCCGGATGGGGTGTTCCTCCTAAACCTCAGGAGGTCTTAAGATGGAGCCACTAGGGGACCTGGCGGCCTTCCCCACCACACCACAAATTCCCTGAGAAGCCCATCCAGCCCGATAATCCTGCCAGAGGCAGGGAAGGAAGAAGTGCAGAATGGAAGGAAGGAGAAGACTGTCATCCTCTTCTCTTTTGTTTTTCAGAAAATCTAAACCATGGGACCACTTTGATTAGGGGTTGAGTGTATTTCCTAATCCTGCCCACTTCCCCGGCAAATGAATCTTCCTCCATGTCAGCAAATAAAGGCCGCTCTTCCTTCCAGGAACTTCTATAGCACATGAAACAACAGAGTCACCCTCGTTCCTCTAAGGGCATGAGAAATACCAAATCCCAAAGCTGTTGTTCTCACCCCATTTCATTTGTGAGAAAGGACCTTGAAGGCTCAACAGTAGCAAAGGGCAGCTTGGTGCTGGGACAAAGGATGGGGCCAAGGGCCACTGAGCTTGGATTCCACGGTCTAACCACGCTGCCACATCCTTACCTGCTCTGGGCCTCACACTCCTTCCTTGCGTCACACCCCCTGCCTCCCTGCATGATGATTGTACTGGCCAAGAGGGAAGTGTGTGTGCACACCACAGCGTATGCACGAGCACCAGGCATCAGGAGAGGCCTGGGAACAGCCTTGGGTTCATAATCAGATACTGCCCAGCCTCGCAGGTGGCTAGGTAGATCAGCTTTACCCATTCCAAGCAGATTACAAGTAGCTCCTTGAGGTCAAAAGCTGGACCTCCAGTGTCTAGATGTATAAATAATTCCAAAATCAGGCTGAGCATGGTGGCTCACGCCTGTAACCCCAGCACTTTGGGAGGCCGAGGCGGGCAGATCACTTGAGGCCAGGAGTTCAAGACCAGCCTGGCCAACATGGCTAAACCTGGTCTCTACTAAAAATACAAAAATTAGCCGGGCATGGTGGTGCACGCCTGTAGTCCCAGCTACTAGGGAGGCTGAGGCAGGAGAATCACTTGAAACCGGGAGGCACAGGTTGGAGTGAGCTGAAATTGTGCCACTGCACTCCAGCCTGGGCAACAGAGCAAGAATCTGTCTCAAAAAAAAAAAAATCCAAAATCAAAAAGCCTCTGAAAACTACGAGTTTTTCATGACTCATTTGACCTTATGTGGTGTCAAAACCCAGCTGAAAAGACACGAGCCTATTTGTATCTATATCTGTTTGACTTGGTGCGAATTCGTATACATTTTGCTGTAGAATTATTAACTTGATTACTGGCACTGCCCCATATGCAAAATATAAGGTACTATATGATCTTTCTAACATTCAACAAGATTTGAATTTTGAGACACACCTGGCCCCAAAACAGTAGATAAGAGAGGGACTGGGGGCCTTTATAAACACTGCGGGCTAATCGTTCAAAGCGCTTACTGAAAAGAAGCACTCCCAGTGCTTAAAAGAGGTATCTAGATATTTTTCAGAACTATTTCAGGTAGTACAACAGCCTGAAAGGCCGATGCCAAGCTGTCTGACTGCCCCCCTGGCTTCCTGCTGCGGGGGGGCTCCTGCCAGCCGCTGCATTTTAGATCTCTGTATAATGCATTGGGCGGGGATGAGGGGGGTCTTGCTTGGCTAACACAATGATGCAAGCAAGACAGGCCTGTAGATAGAAACTCAGGAACCTGGCCCTGGAGCTCGTGACACCACCCTATTTGCCTGGGGCTGACTTTATGTCTCTGGAAACCCACACCCGTAAGGAAGTTGTATGAACACACACTCACCAGCTGCTTTAAACACATTTGGAGTTGTGCACCTCCTGTGTTCATCTTGGAATTGAACTCAACAGAATCTTGGTTAAATGTCATTCTTTGGCTTTAACCCGGGTCACTCTTTCCCAGGCACGGGGTCATGAAAGGTGCATGGGAGGATCCGGACCCTTTGCGCCCAGCATGCTTTGCTTGCCATCACCTCCACATCGCCCTTCGGAGGAAAGCGGCAGCTGGTCAGGCTCCTCCGAGACCTTTCAGGAGAGCCCTGAGAGGTGAGGTGAGGACAAATGATAAGGAACTGAGGCCACCGTGAGCAAGAAGATATAGATGGCAGGAACAGTAAGGTCTGTTCATTTTACTTATTGGGGTTTGTCCCCTACTTGATCTGGTATTTACATAGTTTCACGTCTCTATAAATCTGATAAGAAAGTGCAAAAAAAAATTGTTTCCTGATCTCCTTTTAAATTAAAAAAAAAGCTTCTGTAAGCATGATACCCAAAATAGTTGGATTCACTCCCATAAAATTTTATAGTGTTATCACATATCTAATTTAATGAAAAGTACCTTTGCATAAAGTAGAGAACCATTGAAAAAGAAAGGAAAGCACACAATAGGACTCCAGTGCAGCCAAAGGTGTGAGCCTAAGCTGGGAGCTTCAGAGTCCCGCAGTGCTGAGGAGGGGAGGGTGGGGAGATGTGGTCCTGGTTGCAACTGAGAGAGGAGGCTCAGGAGAAAAATGTCAGAGACACTGGGCCCGGTTTTCCATTAGGCTGTGAAAAGCAGAGTGAGGAGGGTGCTACTGTGACTGCCAGGGCCCTCACCCCTCTCATCTGAACTGTGGCCACCATAGCCACTAGCCATGAGAGACACCTGCCGGCCAAGGAGCCACCTCCTCTCTGCCTCACTGGGATTGGGACTGGGCCACTCCCAAATCAACAGCTCCAGCTTTCCCAGCTGTGCATGAGCCTGGATGGGCCACCATCTGGCCACAGCTGCCAGGTTCCGGAGTTCACGGAGCAGAGGGGACAGCCTTCGAAATTCCTAAATGACATTAGAGTGACAGGGCAGGGCCACAGTGAGGCTAAGTTTGGCACAGATTGGGTCTGCCTCTGGGCTCTGCCCCTGGCTTGCTGTGTGGCTTGTTTCCGAGTCTGGAAAATGAGGACAATGGTACTGTGTAATGGAGTCAAACAAGGTCACAGGGAGACAGTCCCAACACAGTGCCCGGCCTAAGGTGGCTCGCTCAAAGCTAGCTCCCTCTCCAGCCCTGGTTAGGAAAGGGTGGGGGGCCAGGGCATCTTCTTCCTGGGGGAGATGCCTCTGAGCTCAATTTTGAAAGGGAATTAGAAATCTGCCTTAGCAGACAAGGGAGAGGGCAGCTGAGTCACGGAGAAGAACTTGTGCAAAGGCCCCGAGTTTCAAAGTAGCCCTGTGTGTTCAGAGAACCAGAAACGGCCCCTGGGAGGAGAGGACACAGTTGAAGCAAGCACCCACTGACAGGCTGGGCTGTGCTATTCGAAATGCCGTTTCAGGTGTCTCCATTGTACTTACACGCTTCCTACCCGGCCTGGCCAAATCAACCTTTGCCCGGAAGCCAGCCCCACCCCTAAGTGGAATTCTTGTCTTCCTCCCCTACCCCAGCACTCATTAAATCATGGCCATGTGAGTGCATCACTGGGTCAGGTCCCCACAGCACCGTGTTTAACACGAACTGTGCCTCATCGATGAAATACAAATCTATACGAGATTTGCCCCTGTGAATTTGGAGGGCAATTCCAAACAGGAGTTGTGAGACATTTAGAACAATGGTATAACTTTGAATTTGGCATCCAGCCCATGGATTTTGGAAGGAAACATTCATTTTGGCTGTTTTTCTGAAGATCAGCACATTGACTTGTAAACCTGCCTCCCTGACGCCTGCTTCTTGCGGCGACACTGGGTGTCAGAAAGGGCAGAAAGTGCAGCAGGTGACAAAAGCCCTGACCAGACCTGCCAGCTTCCACAGGTAAGGTCTTGGGTTTATAACCTAACTTTTCAGTATCCCAGTCACCGCGCTTGTCCTAAGAGAGCATTTACATTACAGCAAAGCATGCCCGAAAACGCACACAGCTCTTCCTCAACTTAAAATGGGTGATACCCCAACAACCCCAGAGTAAGTTGAAAATGCGTTTTATACACCTAACCTACTGAGCATCATTGCTTAGCCCAGCCTACCTTAAACATGCTCAGAACACTTACATCAGCCTATGGCAGGGCAAAATCATCTCATACAAACCTATGTAAAATAAAGTGTTGACTATCTCACGTAATTTATTGAAAACTGCCTTGAAAGTGAAAAGCAGAACAGTTGCATGGATCCTCAAAGTGGAGTTTCTACTGAATGCATCTCACTTTCACCCTGTCATAAAGTTGAAAAATAGTAAGTGAAATCATCATAAGTCAGGGACCGTCTGTATACAAGTGTGGTTATGGCACAGATGTTCCTTGATGTCCTTTACAATGAAGTATTTTTGGCGTTTCAGTTCCTACTCTTCTTACGTAGAACGCAAAATTCGTCTCCCGTGGCTTACCAGTGTTAACGTAAGTCTGCAGCATTGTTCTGCATGTCTGTGCCTGCTAAGCACAGAAAAAGATTTCATCCAGCCTTTTAAAAAAAACAGTCAACTTAATGTACAAATTGCAAGTTTGAATTTAAAATTTTCATTGGGCCAGGCACAGTGGATCATGCCCATAATCCAAGCAGTTTGGGAGGCTGAGGCAGGAGGATCACTTGAGCCCAGGAATTCAAGACCAGCCTGGGTGGGCAATATGGCAAGACCCCTGTCTCTACAAAAATTAAAAAAAAAAAAATTAGCTGGGCCACACTTACAGTCCCAGCTACTTGGGAGACTGAGACAGGAGGATTGCTTAAGGCTGGGAGGTAGAGGCTGCAGTGAGCCACCCTGTCTCAAGAAAACAAACAAAAACCCCAAAAACTTTCATCATGTTAAAGATAATAGTAGAATTATTTTATTAGCAGCATGTCCTGTTGAAATAGCTGGTTTTTTTTTAACTCAATAGAAGTTGTTTATGCAGGTCCATTTTAAAAATCAGTCTTTCTCAGACTCCTTCTGTGCATAGGAGGAGTCCCTAAGGCCAGCTTAAAGACAGGTACATTTTTGTACCCAAATGTGTGCGCATATAAAATCCACAGGTATTGGAGTTGAAAATAAACTGAAAAAAACAAGTTAAAGTCTCATTGCAGCTAACTCTGGTGTGCTTTTAAAATTAATTACATTTGCAGTGGATTTGTGCTTCTCATGGATGTGAAAATATCCACACTGATGCACATTCCCATCAGATCAACCCCAGCTTTGGTAAGAAGCACTCTTTGCAGTCGTTGCTTAGTATCTAATTTATCTCATGGTTCTCAGGCAAAAACAAAACCTGTCCACTCTAGTCTAGAGAAACTGTTGATAAGGTCCCAGAGGTCATGTCTGAGGGCCGGGTTTTCTTTTGTGTGTTTGTTTTTAAGGAGCATTAAGCTCCTAGGCAGTTAGCAACATTCAGACTTCACAGTGGTATTCCTTCCCGAAGCAGCTATGCTGTGCTTTGCAGAATCTCAGCTCAGTTAGCTCGTCCACTGTGTAACCGCTCCCTACTTTAGGAATGTGGCCGAGCATTCAGGCAGAGCCATTCGCTGCTGAGAAATCTCTCTGGATATGAGCCCTGGATGCTGTAGTCCCGTTGGGACCTTGACAGTTTCTATCACAGCAGCAAAGAAAGATAAGCCTGCCCTATTAAAACCGAATCTCTAATGTAGACAACTACGTGAAATTCCATCAAGACCTAACTAGCCAAAAGGCAGTTAAGCCTTCAGGACAACAGAGTCTGTGGGAATATCTTTGACATGCTTTGAAAATGATTTGCTATGGAAGGGTTAAGTATGCAAGTTGTTATGTAGGGTTTCCATTATTAGAGAAGCCACTTACTGTCACGTCATTGCTACCATCAGACTACACAGAGTCATGTCCTGGCTCCTCACCATATTAACCGTGTGAAGCAGGGCAAGTCACTTCACCTCCCTGGGGCTCAGTTTTGCCATCTGTAAAATGGGGATACTAAAAGCAAATACTTCATAGAGGTTGTTGAGGGAATTCAGTGAAATAAGCCCCACGAAACAATTCGCACAGTGCCTTCCCAAAGGAAGAGTCAACAGGCAGCAGCCCACATCTTCAGCCTCTGTGTGAAGAGCTCAGCCTGCAGAATGAATGAGAAGCCAGGTGTATCAATGATCCAGCACCAAGCTAGCTCCCCAGCTGGCTGGGCCTGCTGACACAGCCCACTAGAAAAGTGGGCCTCCAGAGATCTGAGTGCACCTATTTCTTGATTACAGTGTGTTGTTCCTCTTAAAGCCGCCATTAAGAGAAGCCCTAGAGTCTGACCAGGAAAATCCAAGCTGGAAGACCAGGGGCTCAATTCCTTTGGAACAATTCAGGTTGGCTCTTCTAGAAACTTGTCAGTGGGATGTGGTTGACTAGAGGGGAACCTCCCTGGGGAGGTGGAGTGTGGGCTTGGGGAGAACATGGAGACCTCTGACCCCCATCCCCTGACTCGTCCCTAAGCTTTTTCTTCTGATTCCTTTATCCTACAGGTGGATTCACCCCTGGCAGGCCAGCAACGCCCCCCGCCAGGCGAGAGCCTGGGAACACTGGCAGCCGCCGCTACCGGGGGTGGGGAATCCACCACAACTCCCTGGGCGCTGCCAGAAAGTCTCCCTTCAGCTCAGCTGGCAAAGTGGTTTCTTCTGTGCTCTGGTATTCAGAGTGAAAGCTAATGAGAGTCTGGAGGCCCATCAGGAAAATAACAACCAGTTTTATTATTACGGATAAAAGCCAGGCAGAATGAATCGGAAAGTGCCAGGGGAGCGGAGACAGAGGCTCAATTCAGTTCAAGTCCTCAGAAGCCACAATGCCAACCTCTACTTGGCAACTCAGCCCAGCAGAGTTAGGATTGTGAAGATTGGGGTCGTATTTAAACCCTGTCCTAACTGAGAGTGTCCTGGGTAAAATTTGAGCCAGGGCACTGTGTGGGTCTCACATCAACATATCCAGGATGAAAACGGTAGAAAAGGAAGTGGCAGGAAGACAGGGGGAGAAAGAGTTCTGAGAATGTGTAAAGAGTAAGGAACTCAAACAGGGCCTGTGGCAAAGTCTGCTCCCCCACAAACCAGTTCGTGGAGACAGTGTCACATCAACACCTAGGGAGATGGATGTGGCCTCCGACATCGTTCTTTTGGCAATAGGAAAGATTGCCAAACCTTCAATCTTCAGGGGCAGAACCAACCTCTCCAGCTTTATGTCTGACTAGAAATGATTCCATATGGCTGCCATTGAAGATATATTGGTAAAGCCTCTAAACAGAATTGGTTTTAATTTATGACCTGGAATGCTGGGAAAGTCATGATTAGCAATTTCTTAAATTATACTAGACAATTTAATTTCCATTATTAAGCCTTTCCTCACTTAACCAAAGATAAATGAAAAATGGCATTCGTTTTCTATCTTAATCTAAAGGATTACTACATTAAATTTGTAAATAGGTATTCCCCTCTAGTTAAACCATCAATGTTTGTTTACTATAATTAGTCTATCAGCACTCCCTTCACAAGAAAAGAAAACCAGGGGGGAAAATTTATAAATGAAAAGGACTTTTATGGGTTACTAAGAAAAATCAAAGAGCTCTTGCAACTTAAAACTTCATAAAACTGGCCCGGTGTGGTGGTTCACGCCTATAATCCTAGCACTTTGGAAGGCCGAAGTGGGCGGATCGCCTGAGGTTGGGAGTTCGAGACGAGCCTGACCAACATGGACAAACCACCATCTCTACTAAAAATACAAAATTAGCCGGGCATGGTGGTGGAGGTTGCGGTGAGCCTAGATCACGCCATTGCACTTTAGCCTGGGCGACAAGAGCAAAACTCCATAAAAAAGAAAAAAGAAAAAAAAACCCAAACCAACAACAACAAAACTTGCTAAAACTTCAATGTAACACTAGAAGGGGTCAATAGAATCTATGAGTGACTCACCTACATATGTTCAATTCACGATGACACGATGACACGCGTCAGAATCAATTAGGAGCATAACTTGTCTTAGCTAGTACACCTGGCTCATTTTTTTAAAAAACAATTTCAATCTCACTTAAAAAATCATTTACTTTAAAAACCTTTGTGGTCCCACATTTTGAAAATCTACAATCTCAAAAGGCCCACCCATATGTAAGCAACTGCACTGAAAACTTCCCATGTGTTTCTTGAAGATTTTTTAGAAAATAGATCTCTTTTCAAACCAAATGCTTAGATGGTCACTATTTTAGGAAATGAATAATCGCTTAAGAAGTCATGTAAGAGTAGTTGCTACTATCTTCCCCTTTCTGGGATTTAGGGGACTCCCACCTTTACTGAAGTCTCCTTTGCGCCTGAAAGAACGGCTAGCCAAGTTTCCAATCAACTAAAGGTGGGCGTTTCATTCATATGATGTGAGCCCAGCGTACGCAGCAGTCTGCAAAATGCGAAATGTTTCTTTCTCTCCCTAATTCTCTGGCTCAGCTGAGGAGCTGCTGGGTGCGAGCTTTCGGGCCCTCCCAGGTTAGGAGGCGCCTGTCGAGGACCGGGACCCGGGATCCTCCCGGTCCCAGCCGCCTCCGCAGCGCTCTCTGCTCGCCCGAGCGCACACTGCATCGGTTCCCACAGACCGCGACCGCGGAGAGCCTGGGCTCTGGAGCGCAGGGAGGCCGGGGTCAGACCAGCCCTCCGCATGGGCTCGGTGAGATAGGGGGTGACCTGGCAGCTCAGGGTGGAATCACAGAACGCGGGCTGGGCTGGAGCGCTGCGGACCCGAGAGACAGAGGCGTGGCACCCCGGATCCCGAACCCCGCACTGGCTTGCACCCCGAGCCCGGCGGCCTGACACCGGACGCGGCACCTCCCTGGACACTCGGATCAGACCCGCAAACTTTCTTCCGGAGCTCGGGCTCAGGGGTGGCGAGGGTAGGACGGAGAGGCTGTCTGGGGACAAAGGGCGAATTCTGGCGAAAAGGGGAGAGACACCCCCAGCGCGCCCACAGAGCACTGCCGGCTGCGTCCCCATTCGGGGGACCGGGGCGTGCGCCTCTGGCATTCCACGCAGGTGTCGGGAACCCATGTCCCCGGCGGGTGCCACCGCCACCCAAGTCCCCGGGAAGGCTGGGGACCGGGAACGGGTGTGATCCCCCCTCCCCGGACGCGTGGCGCGGGGCAGAGCGGCGGCGAGACCTACCAGCGCGGCCAGGATGCGCCGGCTCTTCTCGTCGGTGCAGCGCTCGGAGAGGACACCCGGGTGCGCGCGGAGCAGCAGCGCGGCCGCCAGCACCCAGCCCGCGGTCCACGCGGCGAAGGCGAGGAGCGTGCCCCGCCCGCAGCGCCCGCGCCTCCTGCACCACCCGGCACGGCCCCGCGCGCCCGCCGCCCGCGCCATGGCCAGCCCGGCCCGCGCCCGGGCCCCACCGCCGCCCGCGCTCCGAGTTCCGCACTCGCGTAGCTGCTCCGCGGCTCAGGCCCGCTCGGCGGGGAGGGGGAACGGGGGAGGGGCCACGCGAGGGTTGGGGCAGGCCCCGCGCCTGGGGCGGAGGTGCGGGGAGGGCGTCCAGCAGCAGCAACACCCCGCGCGCCCCGAGCACCCACTGGGGGTCCACTCGCCGCCTCCCCTGCTCCACCCTCTCCACTTTTCTTTCTGCACTTTTTTCCCCCAAGAAGACCAGCTCCCCACTTAAACGAAATCCGGGTAGATTCAATCGCCTCTCTCTTTGGGGACTGATTCCTCAGACAACATATCTTTAATTGTCACATTGCCCTCCCCCACCAACTTCTTCTCTGAGAGACTGCCAGGCGCCCCTGCCTCCAGCGCTCTTTACAGCACACCCTCGCCCCAGGGGGCTGCAGCGTAGTCCCCACCCGTTTACCTCTCCACTAGAACCGCCCTCCTCTGAGTCTCACCCCAACTTGGGTTTTCTCCGGGCCCTCCCGGGAGTGAGATCCGGAGCATGCAGAGAGTCGGGGGTCGAGGACAGTCAGTAGGTTCTGGGACTACCCAGCCCTCCCCTTCCCACGGGCACCCCTGAATCAAACCCCCCGCCGTCTCCCAGGCTGCACAAACTCGCGGGCGTCCTTCTCAGGGCTACAAAGATCTGCTCTCTGGAAACATCTCCGTTACCCCGGGGAGGAGAACACGTCCACCACGTGTGTCTAAATCTATATTTATAGATTCGCAGTATCGTCTGGGAGAGCGGGCATCCGTGTTCCCATCCCAATTGTTCTGTAAAGCAGGCTGGCCCTGGGCCCACAGGGCGTCCCTGGTTCTCACCAGCATCCCCCACCCCACCCAGGGATGCTTCTCACTCCCTGAACGCCTTTCCCCAGGACAGGGGGAGGCGGCGCCACCCCAGGGGAACTGTCACAGCTGAGGGGCTGTGAAAGCCGCCACGCCCGGGGCTCCTGCATTCACTGAACAAAAGCTTATTCAGTGCCCAGTACGTGCCAGCCCATCCCGGATCGCTCTCCCGCCTGCCCTGCGCCTGAATTTCACATGACCCATTCCCGAGTTTAGAGATAATAGAAACATACCCTGATCACTGCGTGCTGTGATTGTCCCACAGGAGCTGGCTTCTTGGCTTGTCTCTTCTGCAACTCGCTGCTTTAACTTTGTTTTATGGCTGGCTCGGTGGTAGGAGTCCCCAGGAATGACCAAACATCAGATGAACAAACCCTGAGCCCCAAGAAGCACTTTGGGCACATCACAAATATGCCCCGAATGCAACAGACCCTTGGGGTTTGGGTGTCACTCAATCAACAGCAGGGTTTGGGTGTCACTCAATCAACACCGGTAAGGCCAGGTGAAGCTCTCTCTGTGTGAAGCTTCCCCCACCTCCATCCATCCCAGCACACGCCCAACCAGAAGTACCATATTTTCATAGGCTGGCTGTATGGAAACTGTGTTGTTTCATTTCAAAATAGGTGTGGAGCATAGAAAGCATCCTAGAATGCTGCATTAAACTCTCAATTCAAGGCCAAGCCTGCTGGCTCATGCCTGCAATCCCAGTGTTTTGGGAGGCCAAGGCAGAAGGATTGCTTGAGGCCAACAGTTCGAAACCAGCCTGGGCAAAAAAAAAAAAAAAGTTAGCAGGCATGGTGGTGTGGGCTTGTAGTCCTAGCTGCTCTGGGGGTAGAGGCAGGAGACCTGCTTGAGCCCAGGAATTTGAAGCTGCAATGACTGTTATCACACCACTGCACTCCAGCCCGGACAACAGAAAGAGACCCTGTACCTAAAAGGAGAAAAAGAAATCTCAACCTGATGTGAAGTTGTTTTCCTTTCCCAAGAATTGTATTTGGTGCGGGGAGGGGAATGCAGGAATGGGAAGAATGAGATGAAGCAGTGTGACTACTTATCCTTTAAAACATAGGAACAGAAATTACAGGGGGGAAAGCAGAACTTGAAATCAAAATTAACCACATTCAGATCTATGTGGTGTTTTACTTTTGTGGGTTTTAAAAATCCGCTATTAAGCCCACTTCTTTTGGCATTTTATAAAGTATTCAGAAGAAAATAAACTTATAATCCCACAGTAAAGAAATCCTTTTCATATTCAGCACTGTTTTAACACAGAACTGATGGTGCTCTCTAGCACAAGGTGGAGAATGCAGCTTAGGTTGATACCAAAGGAAGTTTTGTTTATTTTGCAGTTTTGCCTAGGGCCCTGAAGCTGCCTAGTTTGTAAAGCTTATGAACTGTTTTGCACTGATTTAAGGTAATTAGGAATTTTTGTAGGATATAGGCAGATATTTAGCATCAAGATGTTCTTTAGAACACAGTTTGTAATAGCAACATTGGAAGTAACCTACTGTGTGCCATGAGGACTGGTGAAATAAGCCTTAGTCCTCTGCTGGTGGGAAAATGATGCTGGCATAAAAACTGTGATGTGAGGTGTATGTGGGCAGGAAAGATATTACAGGAGAAATTTGTCATTTCTCCTTGTCCTGCGCCTCTTCCCCTCCTCCTTGCACAGAGCTTCCTTGGGAAATCACACCCTCTCAAGCTCTGACCCCATCTGCAGTGCCAGCCCAGGGTAGGCTCCCGATCCCTGGGCTGAGATCAGCTACTCATTCCCCAGTCACAGGGGCCAGTCAGGCAGCCCAGGCCCCAACACGCCAATCCCAGCCAAGCACGCAGGCTTCTCAGGCTTTTTCTGAACAGTTGGGAAAGAGAAGCTTTATTTGGGCTGAGATGGCCAGGCTCTGAGGATGTGGTGGCCAAGAGTCACCACAAGGGGAGAATCTGCTGAAGGGGAGGCCAGCCCAGAGGAAGGGGGAGGAATGGAGAGGGACTTCTGAGGATGTCCTCCGAGTTCCCGACTTTCCAATTACCCAAATGATACATTCTCTTCATGGCTTAAGCAAGTTCGGGTTGGGTTTCTTCATTTACAATGGAAAGAGCCTTGACCAGTACAGATGTTCATGATATCATTGAGGGAAAAAGCAAGTTCCAAAACATTATGTTCCGTGTGATTCCATCGTACTTGTTTTTGTTTTTGTTTTGTTCTTAAAGCATACCATATCCTTAATGCAATGTACACACACACAAAATCTGAAAAGTGGTATGAAAATGTTGCTAGTGTTATCTCCAGGTAGAAGGATTGCAGGTGATTTTTATTTTATTCTTTTTGCTTATGTCAATTTTCTAATTTTATTTCAGATAAGCACACATTATTTGTGTAATAGTAAAGCCGTGTTATTAAAGAGAAGAATTACCCAAAGAGACTCAGATATGGGAGTCCTGGCCTCCACAGCTCTGGTCTCTGCCGCTGCTCCAGTGAGCGGGACGTAGGAAAGATACAGCCTCAGCCATACTGAACCACTTTGAAAGACTTATTGCTTCGTCTGCTGTGATCTCCCAGCCATGTTCATTTTTCTGTAATAAAGCTTAACTTGATAGGAGTTCATTCATTCATTCATTCAAAGCGCTACTGAGCACCTCTATTTTGGTGTCGAAGATATAAAGATGGGAGAAAGTGGGCTCAGCCCTCCTTGGTGAGGCAGACCATCAAGCAGCTCTCCAGTGGGTTCTGTGCAAAGGGAGATGCTGCGTGTCCGTCACTGTCTGTCCCTTCCACTATCCCTGCCCCATGGGGCTTTGCCAGAGCCAGGGCTGCTGCTGCTGCTGCCCTCACGAAGGCCAGTCCCAGGGCCCCGGGTGAGGTCTTGCACTCCAAATGTCCATAAGGATCCCCAGAAGGACTCAGGTGAGAACCATAGCAGAGGAACTGGAGTGGGCCAAGGCACAGGATCCTGTCATTTTTCTTTTTCTCCTGATGACTTTTCATTTCATCATCTTGCAGGCCTGAGTGAGTCTCTCAACCATCTGCCCAGGAACTCAGGACAACAGCTCTTGGCCCTCCAACTCCTGCCTGTATGATGAGAGGATACATATTCTTGAACCTCATGCCTCCTCTCTTTTCTTTTTTTCTTTTTCTTTTCCTTCCTTCCTTCTTTCCTTCCTTCCTTCCTTCCTTCCTTCCTTCCTTTCTTCCTTTCTCTTTCTCTTTTTTTTTTTTGAGACAGGGTCTCGCTCTGTTGCCCAGGCTGGAGTACAGTGCTGTGATTATAGCTCACTGTGGCCTCCAACTCCTGGGTTCAAGCAATCCTCCTGCCTGGTTACAATAATTTTTTAAAATTTTATTTTTTGTAGAGATAGGGCTGAATGCATTGTCCAGGCTGGTCTCAAACTCCTGGGCTCAAGCAATGCTCCTGCCTCTGCCTCCCATAGTTCTGGG
This sequence comes from Pan paniscus, assembly GCF_029289425.2. Taxonomy (NCBI): domain Eukaryota; kingdom Metazoa; phylum Chordata; class Mammalia; order Primates; family Hominidae; genus Pan; species Pan paniscus. The sequence continues at coordinate 91,997,793 of NC_073266.2, forward strand.
GCTGCAGATGTGAGCCACTGTGCCTGGCCCATGCCTCCTTTATAAGGGCAGGGGGATCATAGCTCTTCCACACCTTAGGTCTTCAGACTACTGCTGGGTTATAGTCGTCATCTTATTTATTTATTTATTTATTTATTTATTTATCTTGAGACAGAGTTTCACTCTGCTGCCCAGCCTGGAGTGCAGTGACATCACCACAGCTTACTGCCGCCTCTACATTCTAGGCCCAGCCGTCTTCCCACCCCAGCCTCCTGAGTAGCTGGGACCACAGTTGTACACCATCACTCCCAGCTAATTGAAAAAAAAACTTTTTTGGTAGAGATGGAGTCTTGCTATTTTGCCCAGTCTGGTCTCAAACTCCTGGGCTCAAGGGATCCTCCTGCCTTGGCCTCCCAAAGTGCTAGGATTACAGGCATGAGCCACGGTGCCTGACTACTATCATTGTTTTTAAGCAGATTTATTGAGGTATAATTTGTATACCATGAAATTTCCTGAGTTTTAGGCATTCAATTCGGTGATTCTCAAGACACGTGCAGAGTTCTGCAGCCATCACCACCATCGTGTGGCTGTGGAGCATCTCTGTCATCCAGGAAGCTCCCTCCTGCTCACTTGCATTCCCTCCATGCTCCCACTTCCAGCCCCAGGCAACTGCTAATTGGTCTCTACAGCTGGGGTTTTTTGGACACTTCATATAAGCAGCATCATAGAGCAGGCACCTTTTGCACCTGGCTTCTTTCACTTAATGCTTTTCAGGGTCATCCGTCCTGCACCATGTATCACTACTTTGTTCCTTTTGAGTTAAAAACAGCATTCCATTGCACTGTGTGAATACATCAGACAGTGTTATCCACTCTTCAGTTGAAGGACATTTGAATTGTTTCTACTTTTTGGCTATTGTACATAGTGCTGCTATTTGGCTATTGCACACTGTGTACACAGTGACACAGATGCATGTGTCTTATGTGGACGTATGTTTTTATGTCTCTTCAATTCCTAGGAGTAGAATTGCTGAGTCTCATAGTACATATATGTTTCGCTTAAAAAAAAAACAAACTGCCAACCTATTTTCCAAAGTGGTTGCACCATTTGACATTCCTATGAGCCACGTCTAAGGATTCCAGTTTCTCCATATCCTCATCAACACTTGTCATATTCCTTATAACCATCCTAGAGGGTGCACAGTGGTATTTCAATCTGCATTTACATTGCATTTCCCTATGAAGAGTCATAGCTTTTATTTTTGATAGCTAGAAGTCACCCTGCAATTTAAGTAATCATTCTTTCATTGTCCTGCAGCTGGGTCCTTTTATGATAGAACCACATTTTAGGAATTTTAGTCCACATTCTCTCCACTTTGTGGCACTGCCTGGGTTGACCTAGTGGCAAGAGCCTGCACAAGAGGTGAGGAAAATACTGTTTGTCATGGAGTTATCAGGGGAGCTGCAGCCCAAGAACGTGGGGTGCCCCATCTTCATTGTGGGTGCCATGGGGATTCCAGCTCCTGGAGTACACATGAGCACAGTGTTATCCTTTGATCTTAGAACAACTACCATATTGATGAAGGCCCGGGAAGCGGAAAACTGAAGATGCTGAACGTTATTTGCTTGGCTGTTTTGAATGTCATACCTCTAGAACCACTCACTGGAGTCTTTGCTGTTCCGTTTTGCGATGCTTTTGTTGTTTGTTGAAGTTGGCTGGAAACCTTTGCACAAAATGAAGCACTTTGTTCCTTATAGGACTCAGCTTGGTTTGTAACCCTCTGGGATTTCCTAACCACCCACAGTTGCACTGCATTCATTGGGACTAAGCTTTAGGAAATTCCTAACCGTTTTTTGGCCGCCCTTCTTGTATTTTCATTCCAACTGAGACACAGCTGCTGGTTGAGATTTCCCTCCAGTGCAAAGGGAGAGACAGGAGGAGTCCTACTGATGCTTGATGCTACTCCTTCCGGCCCTCACCCCCACATACCCGGCACTGTCTTCACGCAAGCGCATGAAGATTCCTGTCAAGCCCACTCTACTCAGGCAAAAGCACAATGCAGGGGAAAACATATCGTGCTGTTTGGCTTTGGAACTCTCACACCAGGGTCCTTAGGAAAAAGTGACATCCTAGGATTTGTCATTTCTCTTTCAGCAAATAACATGCAACTCTTGCAGAGAGCAATGCTCCATTGTTAAGCCTGCCCGAAAGAGCCTGTAGCCTGACCTGCTCACCTGACACGAAATCAAGACCGACTGGGTGGGTTCTTCTCAGCAGCAGACGGAAGGAGAAGGCTCTTTACTCTTTGGTGGGCCCAGGATGTTCACATCCAAAAAGCCATGGCTGCTTTGCCAAATAATCTCCCAAAGATTCTGATGGCTCTGAAGTTAGATTCCCCTTACCAAAGGATCAGGTGGTTACTAAAGGTCAGCATGTAAGAAGCCATAGTGTCACATCAGCACCATCTCCCTCACCCCCTTTAATCTCAGCTCTCCAGATGCTGGTATAAGATGGCACTGGCTTCATCAGTGAAGACTGCACTATTGCATAGGAGAGTTGGTGGCAGCTGGCCCCACTCCCCAAAAAGGGCCTCATAGCCTTTCTACTCTCGGACAACTTTTGCTCAAACCCAGTACTCCTGGGAGCCCTTAAATCCACCAATGACAGCACAATCTACCTAGTAACCTCCTAATACAGAAAGCCAGGAAAATCCTTGGTTCCACCTCTCTCTCACACCCACACCAGATTTTTAAAAATAGAATTTTTAAAAGCAGTTTTAGATTCACAACAAAATTAAGAAGAAGGAACAGAGATTTTCTATCTACTCCTGCCCCCTGGCAGGCACAGCCTCCCCCACATCAACATCTCCCACCAGAGTGGTACATTTGCTACCATCAATAAACTTACACTTGGCACGTCATTATCACCTGAAGTTCATAGTTCACATTAGGGTTCACTCTTGGTGCTCTACATGCTGTGGGTTTGGATAAACATATGACATGGATCCACCATTGCAAATACAAGGCAAACATAAACATACAGAAACAGTTACTGATGGAGTTACAGATACAGATACAGTGACAGTTACAGATACAGATTAGTTACAGATACAGTTAGAGATACAGTTACAGTTGATACAGACACAGATATAATTAGAATTACAGATATAGATACAGTTTCAGGTACAGATACAGATACAGTTACAATTATACATACAGTTACAGATAGAGAGTTACAGTTGATACAGATACAGTTACCAATACAGATACAGATAGACACAGTTACAGTTACAGACACAGATGCAGATACAAACATAGATCCAGTTACAGTTACAGTTACAGATACAGTTATAGATACAGTTTGTGTGTGCGTGGCAAGTGGGGGGTGGGGGGGCGGTGGTTTGATAGGGAGTTTTGCTCTTGTTGCCCAGGCTGGAGTGCAATGGTGCTATCTCTCCTCACTGCAAACCTCCGCCTGCCGGGTTCAAGTGATTCTCCTGCCTCAGCCTCCCGAGTAGCTGGGATTACAGGCGTGTGCCACCACACCCAGTGAATTTTTGTATTTTTAGTAGACACAGGGTTTCTGTATGTTGGTTAGGCTGGTCTCGAACTCCTGACCTCAGGTGATCCACCCGCCTCGGCCTCCCAAAGTGCTGCGATTACAGGCGTGAGCCACCGCACCTGGCCTAGATACAGTTTTAAATACAGATACAGTTACAGATACAGATACAAATACAGGTACACATACAGTTACAGATACAGTTACTGATACAGATACAGTAACAGATACAGTTACAGTCACAGATATAGTTTCAAATACAGATACAGTTTTAAATATACAGATACTATACAGTTGCAGATACACATACAGATACAGTGACAGTTACAGATACAGACACAGTGACAGTTACAGTTACAGATACAGTTGATACAGATACAGATATAGATACAAAGCAGTTTCATGGCCCTACAATTCCTCTACATGTCACTTTACTCATCTCACCCTCCCCACTAACTCCTGGCAACCACTGATTTTTTTCCTAGGGAATCATACAGCATGTATCCTCTTCAGATTGGCTTTTTTCATTTAGCAATAATCATTTAAACTTCATTTATGTCTTTCATGGCTTGATAACTCATTTATTTCATCAGCGCATCATATTTGATTTTCTGCTTGTACTACAGCTTATTTATCCATTCACCTACTGAAGGACTCCTTAGTTGCTTTTAGATTTTGGCAGTTATGAATGCTATAAATATATGTGTGCAGGTTTTTGTGTGGATTTAACTTTGCAGCTCATTTAGGTAAATAGCCAGGAGCATGATTGCTAGATCATATGGTAAGAGTATGTTTAGTTTTCTAAGAAATTGACAAACTGTCTGCCAAAGTAGCTGGATCGTTTGCATTCCCACCAGCAATGAATGAAAGTTCCCGTTGCTCCATATCCTCACTGGCATTTGATGTTGTCAGCGCTCTGGATTTTGGTCATTCTAACAGATGTGTAGTGGTATCTCATTGTTTTAATTTACAGTTCTCTGATGACACATGATGTTAAATGAATTTTAAATGGGCATCATAAGCACACTTACAATGTTGAAGGCACAAGGATGGCACAAAAGCTCAAAATAATTTTTAAAATATAATTATATTAAATATTAATTATTAAATTAAATATATTAAATAATTTAAAAAATAATTTGATTTTGGATAGTTCATGAAAGGCAATGAAATAATCATCATGGGAAGCTAAATTTGATATACTCCCTTGCACGTGACTTATGGTGGAGAATTATTTTTATGTTGACTTAGTTTTGGGGGATCACTGCCATCATTCAGCACTTTGCGACACAAAAGAAAGATCTCCACTGGCCTCTCAGCCTCGCACCCAGTGTGCACGTCCTATCTAGACCACTATGACAACATCTCTTCCTCTCCCCAAAGGCTGCCATTTGCTCAACTCCCTTGTAATCTCTGCAGACCTGGGCCGCAGACTCTAGGCTGGCCTCTTCTAATCCTGCCTCTGTCAAGCTGTGAGTTATTTTCTTGGAAAAGGAAACCAACCAGGGTCCTTTGATTGCCCTGTGAACTGCTCCCAGCCGGTGCAATTCCCGCCCTTTCCTGCACAAGTCTCCAATCCCCATGGTCTCCGTCTGCTCCTCGATATTTGTCACTGGAAGTCTTGATCCTCGCCTGTTCCTGGGCCCCTGCTCATCCTTCAAGACCACCTCCAATACCACCTCCTGGGGGCTCACCTGACTCCTCCCTCCTCCAGCACCTTCTAACACTTCCTCGTGTGTTTAACCGTGTGTTTGTGTGTGTGCACATCTGTGTGTCTGTTACAGACCTGGTCCTCCCACTAATGGGGCACTTCTCATTCCTCCTGGACTCAGCATCCCGCCCGTTGCACGGTGTTGGTCCTCAGATAGCAGTGAAGAGGGCTCAGCCTGCTCTTCTCACTCACCAACTTTGAGATTCAGAATCAGCAGGAAGCCCTTCCAAAGAATACTTTGCCTGCAGATAGCAAATCTGTGAAAGACAACACCCCAAAAGATGATAATGGGAAATAAAAGTCACTTCAGGAGAAGTTGGTAAATGAATTTACAATTACATTGGTTCCATAGTGTTTCCATGGATACCTCTGCTACAGACATAACCCAGACCCAAGACACTTTTTCATTTCTCTTAAGGCCTACTGCTCATATCCTACCACTAGTTGCAACTTTTACCTCACTAAATAGTGCTTCATAAAAGGAGGAAAGGCGGTCATGACTTCCTGAGTCAATATGCACTTTTTAAATTTTCTAGATAATTTTGCCACTGAAACAAGGAGTAAAGGCAAGAAAAGTCAGTAAAGGATAAACCATGAAAGCAGCTCATAAATAGATTAATGATATTATATATTTTTCTTTGTTGATATTAATTTTTAATGATAAAACAAGTAACTGCAAGACACGTAATTCCCCATTATAAAACATGATTCTTTTATTATGGTAAAATATATATAACATAAAATTTGCCATTTTATCATTTTTGAGTGTACAGACATTAAGTGCATTCACATTGTTGTATGAGCATCACCACCATCCATCTCCAGAACTTTCTCATCTTCTCAGACTGAAAATCTGTACCCGTTAAACACCAACTCCCTTTTCTCTGCTCCCCCCAGCTTCTGGCACCCACCATTCCACTTTCTGTCTCTATGAATTTGACAATTCTAGGGGCCTCATATAAGTGGAATTATGTAGTATTTGTCTTTTAGGTGATGCTTATGTCATTTAGAATTATCTTCCTAAGGCTGAATCACCTTCCATTGTCTGTATATACCATGTTTTGCTTATTCATTCCTCAGTCGGTGGACATTTTAGTTGCACCCACCATTTGGCTACTGTGAATGGTGCTGCTATAAACATTGGTATACAAATGTCTGATTCCTTGCTAGAAAACTTGTTTTTTAATAAATAAAAATATCAAGCAGTAAAGAATGTCTTTTGATAAAGCATGATTGCCTTTGTGAAATTAAAAAAAACCTGATTCTCTATAAAGCATGGATTATGGCTCTTCTGTTGCAACTAAGATATGATAGCCATGTTTTTTTTTTAAGTTTAAAAACTATATTTTACAAGCTTGACAAGATACAGTATTACTCAGGAAGACAATCTCATACAACAAATGCCACTCAATGCAAGGAATCAGATAACTCTAGCCAAAAAATAAAGTTGACTTTCATCTGCACAGATCAATTAACTCAATACCTTGATCATCTAATTCCCTACAGGCCTTCCTCCAGCATGCCCTGTGGCTCCCTTTCCAGCCTCGCTGCCAAGTTTCTTTCCTTCTATCATGTCATTTTCCCCTTGTTCACTCATGCCTTCTGCCAAATGCACTTACCCTTTTTCTTTAATGGGTTCCAGTTTTAATGGGAAAGGCTTGTTTAGTTGTCCATAAGACTTACATGCCCCTTCACATCAATGCTGTCTTAGATTGTAAATTCCAGGAAGGCAGGGTAGGTATTGGCTTTGTTTACTTTGAGTTGGGAAGTTGCCTGTGTTTCCTGCTCCTCTGTGTGGAGGAGATGGAGGGAACTGGGGCAGGGAAGTTGCAGAGCAGGTCCTGGCCTCCCTTCCATGTCTCTCTCTTGCTTTTATCATATCAGGGGGTGAACATCTCATCAGCATACTTAATTAGCTTGTCTTATTATGGTGCAATCAGAAAGCAGACCTTTTCGTTCACAGCATCTAGTGTTTTTAATGCTCTTGGCTCCTGACATTTTTGGCAACTCTCATAGATTAGTCACTTTCCCTGCTAAACAATGGCCTCTTTTTTAGGTAGTAAAGCGTCTAGTCCTGTTTAACATTAGGACTCCAGAATTCATTACAAATTCTCTCCTCTCTTGGCTCAGGTCAGTCTCAGACCAGAACATCTGCACTGAAGAAGGAGGGGTATGATCAGTTTTCTCTCTATTTCTTGGTCTCCCTCCTCCCCTGCTTACAAATAATGATGTTTTTATTTCCTTCTTCCAATCCTTGTGTCTTCAATTATTTTTGGACCTCCAGTGCAATGTTGTTTAGAAGTAGTAGTCGTTGCAGTAGTAGTAGTGGTAGGCATCCCTATCTTATTCCTACTTTTTTTCCTGTAATTAAATCAAATATTTTATTTGCATAACTGAAGAAAGCATACGGCTGGTACCAGGAGCTTTAAGGGGTTCTTCTTTAATGAAGGTCTTGCAGATATCTATCATTTAAGATACATAATAATCATCTGTACAAATTCTGATATAGCTTCTACAGTTTTATTTTTAAATTAGCATAACAGAACAAGCCTTTGTGTGAAAATGTGTACTGTTCTATGAATTATAACACATGTATAGATTTGTGTAACCGCCACCACAATCAGGATATAAAATAGTTCTGACACCAGAAAAAACTTCCTCATCTACTATTTTATAGTCACCCTTCCCTTCACCCCTACTGTTTTATAGTCACCCTTCCCCTCACCCCTAACTCTTGCTTAAGCTGCATCTCATCATTTTTGGCATGTTGTACATTTGATTTAATTTGTTTCAAAGTATTTTCTAAATGTCTTTGTGATTCTTTATATTTGCCTATTGATTATCAAGAAGTATGTTATTTAATATCCAAATACTTGTAAATTTTGCAAATTTCCTTCATTCATTGATTTCTAATTTTATGCCACTGTGGTCAGAGAACAAACTTTGTATAATTTCAGTCATTTTAAACTTGCTAAGGTTTGTTTTATGACCTAACATATGATGTAGCTTGGAGAATATACTTGAGAAAAAACGTGTATTCTGTTTTGTTGGAGAAAGTGTTCATTCATGTCTTTAGGTCTCATTGGTTTCTACGACGTTCAGGTCTTCTATTTTCTTGTTGATCTTCTATCTAGTTGGTGTATCCATTATTGAAAGTGGATTAGAAGTCTCACTCTTGAACTCTCTGTATCTCACTTCAGTTCTGTCCGTTTTTGCTTCATGTATTTTGGGGCTCTGTTGGTAGGCAGGTATATGTTTACAGTTGTTATGTCTTTCTGATGATTTACCCTCTTAACCTGATAACATGTCATTCTTTGTATCTAGTAAAAAGCCATAAAACTTGTTTTGTCTCCTATTAGTATAGCAACTCCATCTTTCTTTTGGGTACTGTTTGCATGGTTTAATTTTTTCTATCCTTTTACTTTTCACCTCTTTGTGTCTTTGAATCTAAAGTGTATCTCTCATAGACAGTATAGAGTTGCATCATATTTATTTACCTATTCTGTCAATCTCTGCCTTTTAAGGGAGTGGTTAGTTTATTTACATTTAATATAATTACTGATCGGGTAGGCTTTATATCTGCCATTTCACCACTTGTTTTCCATATGTATTAGAGTTTTTTGTTCCCCTATTTATTACTGCCTTCTTTTGTGTTAGATATTTTGTAGTATAATATGTTAATTTCCCTGCTCTTTCTCTCTCTCTCCTCTTCCCCCCAGCATATATGTGTGCATGCATTTTTTTGAAGTTATTGTCTTAGTGGATTCCATAGAGATGACAATAACATCTTAAGACAATAAAGTTTGAATTAATACCAACTTAATTTCAATCACATATAAAATCTTTAATATAGCTCTACTCTCTCTTCTTCTTTGTGCTATTATCACATAAATTACATGTTTATACATTATAAACTTATCAACATGGTTTTATAATTATTAATTTATACACTTATTTTTTAAATCATATAGGAAAAAAGAGGAGTCACAAATCAAAAATGCAGTGCTACTGGCTTTTATATTTGTATATAAGTGTATATTAATAAATATATAAATGGTAGTTACTTTTACCATTCTTCTTTCTTTCTTCATATGCTTTTGAGTTACTGCCTCATGTCCTTTCATTCCAGCCTGGAGGACTTCCTTTAGCATTTCTTGTAGAGCAAGTCTACCAGTTATAAACTTCCTGATTGTTTATCTGGGTGTGTCTTGTTTTCCCCCTTCACCTTTGAAGGATAGTTTTGCCAGATATAGAATTATTGATTAATAATGTTTTCCTTTCAGAATTGTAGATCTGTCATTCCGCTGACTTCTGGCCTTCACGGTTTCTGAAAAGAAACTGACTATTAATCTTTTTGAGGATGACTTACACATGACACATTGCTTCTCTCTTGCTACTTTCAAGATCCTGTTTTTGTCTTTCAACAATTTGACTATGATGTATCTAGTTGTCTTCTTGAGTTTGTCCAACTTGGGGTTTGCTCAGCCTCTTGGATGTGTAGATTAGTATCTTCATCAAATTTGAGAAGAGTTCAGCCATTATTTCTTCAAATATTCTCCCTGCCTCTTGCTCCTTCTCCTCTCCTTTTGGCACTCTCATCATGCATATATTGGTGTGCTCAAGTGTGTTCTATAGGTCCCAGAAGTGCTTTTCACTTTCCTTAATGCATATTTTCTTCTGTTCCTCAGACTGGATGATCTCAGTGTCCTATATTCAAGCTCAGTGATTCCTTCTTCTGCCATTTCAAATCTATTGCTGAGCCTCTGTAATACAATTTTAATTTCAGTTATTGAAATTTTCAGCTCCAGAATTTTCCCTTTGTTCCTTTTTACAATTTTGATCACTTTGTATTATCTATTTGCTGAGCTATCATTCTCATACTCTCCTTTAATCCTTTAGGCATGGTTTCCTTAAGTTCTTGGAGTGTATTTATAGCAGTTGGTTTAAAGTCTTTGTCTAGTAAGTTCAACATCTGGGCTTCCTCAGATATTTCTATTGATTGCTTTTTTTCCCCTCTGTGTATGGGCTATACTTTCATGCTTCTTTACATGTTTTGCATTTTTTGTTGAAACCTGTACCTTTAGAATAATATAGTGTGTCAGATCTGGAATTAAGATTCTTCTTTTATTCCCAAGTTTTGTTGTTTTTTTCTGTTTGTTGTTGTTGTTGCTATTTGCTTGTTTAATGAGTTTATTGGACTAATTATATGAAGTCTGTGTTCTTCACCATGTACAACCACTGTTGGAGCACATCTCTTCTTGCAGGCAACTTACAACTCTGTCTTAGTCTTTACTTCCTGCTTGTTCAGAGCCTCAAGGTCAGCCAGAGATGAGACATTAGAGCCTTCTGAGGTCTTCTCTGGGCAGGCACACAGCCTTGCATTTGTGTGTGGCTTTCTCAATTCCCAAAAATATGTGGGAGTTTTTCAAAGTCTCCTGTAGTCATCTTACTCATTAGTTTTTTCTTTAAGGTTTTTTTTGTCCTAACTGTTATCACCACCTCAGGAGGATACAATGTTAAACAATTGCTACTGACTGTTTTTGAGGAATGCTCTGGAGATAGGGCTGTTTACAGCATGAACTCTGAGTCAGGTCAAACTAAGACAAATAGGGTCAAATAGAGACAAAATGAAGCTTTTCCAGAAAGCTTCCAGACAGGTCAAGTAGTGACAGTTCTCTGGGGATGGGACTTTTTGCATAACTCCAAACCTGTTTTTTCCTCTCCAGTGACTGCCAGGCTGAGCAGCTTTTTAGGCTACTGCAGAGCTGGGGAAAGGGAATATGAGAATAGGTCAAGTTCAAATGGCACAAAGCTCATCATTCATGCAAGCATGCTCTTAGTTCACCCTCTTTAAAAAACAAAAGGAAAAAGCGACAAAAACTCTTTGCCTCCATCTTCTGCCTAATCTCTCTCCTTCTATGCACAACAAAAATCCTTGAGAAAATCATCTATTCTCTGTCAACGTTGTCCTTCGAATCCATTCCAGTCATGGTTTTGCCCTTACTACTCTGATGATCCACCAGTGCTCCTCCTCTCCAAGTCACCGATTACCTCTACCTTGCTATATTCAATGGTGATTTCTTGGCTGACATTTAATTTGAGTGAGCACCAACATTTGACCACATTCATCACTCTCTCCTCCTAGATGCTCTTATTCCTCTGCCTTCCAGAACACAATCTAACCTGGTTTTCCTCCTTTTTTTCTGCTTCATTCTACTTACTGGTTTGTTCTCAACCCCTCAGCCTCTAAATGTTGTAGTGCCCAGGGGCTCAAACCTTGGACTTTTCCTTTCTACTTACACACACTCCCTGCTGATTTCATCCATTCTCATGGCTTTAAGTACCTTCTGTGTGCTCATGACTTACCACAATTGTATCTCCAGCTCTGGCCTGTGACCTGGACTCCTGACCTGTTTAATCGGTCTCCAACAGGATAACGAATATGCATCTTAAACCTAATCTTTCTGAAACGGAGGTCCTGCTCTTCCTTCCTTAACTAACTCCCTCTGCATTCTTCCCTCACTCAGGAGACAACAACTTCCTTCTTGCCATTGCTCAGGCAAAAGCCCTTGGCGTCTCCTTGCCTTCTGTCTTTCTCTTACCCCCAAACCCCATTCATCATCAAATCCTGTTGGCTCTGCTCAGCATCTATTCAGATTCAGTTACTCATCACCACGCACTGCCACCCATTCACATCTCTACTCACAGTAAGCTAACTGTTCAGCCAACCTCTATCCTTGTCCTGCTGCAGCTCATACTCAAGAACAGATATTCCTCTGCTCAAACCCGCTCATGGATTTCCATCTCCCTTAAGCAAAGCCCAAATCCTCACCACTTTCTACAGTTTCTGCCCTTGGTGACTTCTCAGACCCCACCTCCTGGCTTTCTTTTTCCCACTCTCTCCATGAAAGCCTCACATGCTCCTTTGCTGTTCTTTGGCAACACTGGGCACGTGGCCACCTAACAGCCTTTGAACTTACTGCGCCCACCAGGTATGCTCATCCCACAGAAGTCCTGATGGCTCACTCCCTCACTTCCTTCTGACCTGTACCCAAAAATCACCTTCACTACTTGTCCCTGTTTAATTTTTTTCTCTCTAGAACTCATTATTATCTTACATACTATATATTTTGCTTCTGTTATTTAATATTGTCTCCTCTCAAGAATATAGATCCATGAGTGCAACTATATTTCCAGGGCCCAGATTAGAGAGAACTTGGTAAATATCTGTTGAGTAAATGAATGCATGAATCACCTCGTCACTCAGCAAGGTTTTGGTGCTGCCCTGGTTCCACTCCCACAGACACCTCCATTGTTGGTCTTGGGCAATGATTATCCCTATGCACCGATGAGGGAGGCAAGAGGAGAACTTAAATTGCTTTGCTCTCAATTAACTTACCCCCTCACAGCCACCCCAGCTACCACTTCCCCCCAACCTCTCCCACACCAACAAAAGCAGCCTTCGGCCTTCCCCTCTCCCCAGGGGCTTCTTTATTTGCCTGTTTGTGGTTTTCTTGATTCCAGGTTTTTCTCTTTTATCCAAGGTTGATTTGTGGAAAGACAGCCAGAGCCCATGCTAAGTCTGCATTTTAGCAGAAACTGGCTGTCCCTCCCCCTCTTGTTGGTTGATGTTTCAGGCCCCTGCAATGGTGGAGTGGGCAACAGTGAGAAGCCATGCTGCCCTGTGTGATGGTGCAGGCTGCACACTGCAAAACTCCAGGGAGTGATTTCACATGCATATGGCAGCCTTGGGCAGGAAGGGTCTCACCTGAGGAGGACAGTTGTAATTTGACATTGAAGCCCCCAAGATATCATGTATTTCAAATGCTGGGGGGTTTTCCCTCAAGGGATGCTTTACAGGCTCTTCAGAGATGACACTCCAAAAGCTGAGTGTCTCTCCTACAATTTCCTTGATGGCTCCTCTGGCTGCTTGTACCTGTGTCCACCGCCCCTGCCCCTTCCAGGTGGTTCCCGTGAGTGGTGCATAGTCTGAATGTTTGTGTACCCCTCCCTGCATTTTACATTGAAGCCCTAACTCCCAATGTGATGGCATTGGTAGGTGAAGCCTTTGGGAGGTGATTAGGATTATTAGAAAAGAAAAAAGGAAGCAAAAACTGCAATTACTTTCGCACCAACCTAATACGAGGTCATGAAGGTGGAGACCCTATGGTGGAGTTAATTAGTGTCCTTATAAAAGGAAGAGACCAGAGCATGTGTGCTCTCTCTCTCTTTCTCTCTGTCTCTCTCCCCGGCCCCCCAAACCCCTCCATGTAAGGACACAGCAAGAAGGCAGCCAGCCACAAGCCAGGAAAATGGTTCCCACCAAGAACCAAATCCCCTAGCATCTTGATCTTGAACTTCACCCTCCAGAACTATGAGAAAAGAACTCCCATTCTTTAAGCCACCCAGACTATGGTGTTTTGTCATGGCCACCCAATCTGGCTGATTCAGTCGAGGCCCTCACAAGATGATCCAGTCTGATTCCTTCCATGGGATCCATACCTGGCCCATGGGAAACTCTAGAAACAGACCAGTCCCATCCCAGCCACTTCCTCTCTGCTTTCCTAGGGCAGCCAGCAGCCATAGACATTCATCTGCAGGCTTTTTCAGCATAAATCAAACTCACATCAGTAGATACAGGCCACGCACCTCCTCTCCTTCCCAGTGGGGAGAGGAGAGCAAATTCTAGCACCCCGACAACTCACTCCAAAGAGATTCGCTTCACCTACCTCCAACCTCTGCCATGGTCTGAAGGTTTATGTCTCTCAAATATATATATGTTGAAACCTAATCCTCAATGAGGTGGGAATAGGAAGTAGGGCCTTTGGGAGATGATTAGGAAGTAAGGGCAGAGCCTTCATGAATGGGATTAGTGCCCTGATAACTGTCCCCAAGGGAGCTTGTTGTCCCATTCAGCCATGTGAGGATGCAGTGAGAAGGCACCACCCATGAACCAAATCTGCCAACACCTTGATCTTGGACTTCTCAGCCTCCAGAACTGTCAGTAATACATTTATATTGTTTATAAGTCACCCAGTTTGTGGTATTTTTGTTATAGCAACCCAAATGGACTAAGACAACCTCTCTAAATAGTCTTAGCTTTGCTGGTAACCAGGGGACTGGGGAGAGGTGAAGGGCTAACCCTGGTAGGACCCAATTTGGGCATCTCCTTTGCAAGTCTTGCTGGCTAGTCTAGCCCCTCACGCTGAGATATCAGAGTACTTGGACCTATTCTATTCTGGTCTTAGAGCTTTCTGTCAAAACTCCAAGGCTACAGGAAGTCTCATGTAACATCTCGTCTCACACATAAAACAAGATGGTTATTAACAAGAGAGAGGAAGGAGGGAGGAATGGGAAAGGGAAGAAACGTTTTCTGTTAATGTGAGCCAAGTGAACACAAATCCCCCATCCAAGCAAAAACCCGCTGTGCGGAAGCAAGAGACCCCCAGTGGTCCTTCCGGATACTGCAGGATGGGTCAGAGAAGTGACTGTTCATTTCCCAGACTTTTCCACGAATACCTCACAGTGTGGGGGCCTGAATAGTGACCCCCTCCTCCTCAAAGATGCTTATGTCCTAATATCTGGAACCTGTGAATATGTTACCTTATATGGCAAAGGAGTCTTTGCAGAGGTGATTAAGTGAAGGATCTTGAGATGGGAGACTATCCTGGATCATCTGGGTGGACCCAATACTGTAATCAGAAGATCCCTTAGAATAAAGGGAGGCCAAAAGGTCAAAGTCAGAAAAAGTAGGTGTAAGGATGCAGCCAGGGGTTGGGTGATGCACTTTGAAGATGGAAAGAGGGGCCACAGGCCCAGGAATCGCGGTGGTCTTCAGAAGCCGGAAGAAGCAAGGACGTGGATCCTCCCCTGAAGCCTCAGGAAAGAACCAGCCCTGCCAATACCTGGATTTTAGGCTTCTGAACTGAAGATCTGTAAGAGAATGAATTCCTCCTGTTTTCAGTCACTAAGCTTATGTTAATTTGTTACAGTAGCTACAGGAAGCTAATACGGTATACACAACTTTTATTTGCCTTTTATTTGCCCAGAGGAAGGAAAGTTCTCCAGGCACTTTCAACATCTAGAGAGCATAATAATATACAGTTATGAGGCAAACACAGGTGCTAAATGCAAATGGGTTTTCCACTGTCTCCTGTGGATTTTCAGCAGACTTAAAGGCGAGACTGGAACACTGGCAACATTCAGCTGAAATCCCACTGTGGGCTAATTTAAGGATGAGTTCCTCACGTCCATAAAGCCAAGCTCTGATTCATTTGTTTTTCTTTTCAGAAGCACAATGAAAAGTGACACCTGAATTGTGAGTGACAACAACTGTTCGCAGCTTGAAACCCTGAATAATAATCCACGACCAGGCTACCTGCCTGAATTCATGACTTAATTTATCTTGCCCATGCTCATCCAATAGGAAACATGTGTTTTAAAGAGAAATAAAACTTTATTCAGGGTTCCCAGCAGCATTTAACAACTGAGCCCGTCTGTTCAGTAAAATCTTTAATTGGGAACTTCTCTTCAGTTGTACTGAGGGAATTTTTAAGCCACCAAACTGCAAGATAAGTTTATGTTAATATTTCTGCCTTAGTTCAGGCTGCTCTAAAAGAATGCCACAAACTAGGTGGCTTAAACAACAAACATTAATTTCTGAAAGTTCTGGGGACTGGAAGTCTGAGATCAGGGTGCCAGCGTGGCCTGGCTCTGGTGGGGACTCTTTTCCTGTTTTATGGATGGCCGCCTTCTTGTTGTATCTTCACCTGGTGAAGAGAGAGCGCTCTGATCTCTTCATCCCCTTATAGGGACACTAATTCCCTTCCTAAGAGCTCCACCTTCACAACCTAAGTACCTCCCAAAGATTCCACCTCCAAATACCATCACATTGGGGATTTAGGCTTCGCCGTATGAATTTTGGGAGGATACATACGTTCAGACTCTAGCAGTTACCCATATGTTTCCAGCCTTAGCCAACAGTGACTAAGAAGTAAGGACACAGTTCCTCTCTACGCCCACGTTCTAGCCACACAGCACTCCTGTCGGCTTGACATTATACATTTGTCCATCCCATAAGTCCCCCATAGTTCTCAGTGTCTCCAATGGGGTGGCTCAGGGCTTCACACTGACCCCAGGTCTCCTGGCCCTCCTGTCAGCTCCAGCACCTGAGGGCACCACCATCCGCTCTAGGCTGAGTTGGGTGCTCCCTATGCTTACAGCCCTGCAGCATCAGAGTGCTGCTGGCCTGGGATGCAAGTAGGAGAGGGGCTGCCTCCCCAGCCTGGGGCCACACTGCATCCCAGAGCAGCGCCCTTGTGGTCAAGCGAATTCTGCCTGGGCCTGGTCCTCACACCCCTGGCCACAGGCCCCCAGCCCTGCCTGCAGCCTCAGCCCTTCCTGCTCCTGCCCCCATCTGCTCCTGCCCCCACTCACTCCTCCCCCCACCCACTTCTGCCCCCGCCTGCTCCTGCCCCTTGACCCAACTCCCAACTCCAAGGCCTCACTGGACCCGCAGTTCTAAAAGAAGGAAAACCTTCCCTACACATCTCATAAACACACCGCAAAGGAGGAGTGATGGGGAGAAGAAATCCCACCGCCCATGCCCCAGCTGCCTCCCTGGCTCCTTCATGGGCCCAGAACCCCATGACCCATTACCCTGAGTGCACAGAAAGTTCCCTAGCTTCTTCCCAGACATCCCGTCCTAATGGCCCACGATGCTGCAGAAAGCAGGCCTGGATTTCAGACCTACCGGGCTTGGAGACACCCCAGCGGCTTGAGCATCTTGACACTCTTGCTGCACCACAGACCAGTCACCTAGACTTTCTGGGGCACTGGGGATATGGCTGTACTCTTTAAAGCTTCCCAAGAGATTGTCCATGGACCAAGATAATTCTCGAAGGTCATCAATATCCTAAGCTAAAAGCGGTAGTGGAACTGCTGACACAGATGGTTTCTTAAATTTTATTTTGTCAAATTAAGTACAACGAAGAGCTAAATGGTTTTTGGAAATAGATACCATGACTTGAATCAGGAGATGGCAGAAGCCTCCAGAATGGGGCCCATGTGATATCCTGGGCAGTGATTTGCTGCAGCAGCTGGGACCCAGGTGCCTTAGCTGTCTTTGCCTGATGGTTCTGAGCAGCTCCACCCTCCTTAATTAGCCCAAGGCTGGAATCAGGCTTGTGCAACATGAAGGTTTTGCAATTTAGGGATTGCCCTAAGAAAAGGAACTCAGAACTACACGTAAAAGAATGAAGCACAAAAGTGAATGCTTATTTAGAAGGAGCCTTTGGGGAGGAGCCCTGCACCTTAAATTTTATTAATTTCATGGTAGATGACGTCTATGACTCGGCTTCAATATCGTAGCACAGGCTGGGCTCTCTCTGGTGCTAATCAACCATCAATCAAGCGTCACTGTCAAGCCATCCTTGCTCCTCGGGTGTGGATAACTGGTTGTGTTCTTAGGCCTTCCAAGGAGGGACTCCTATGTTGAAGGGCCACGAGGCTCTAGGCGGTGGGCTGACAGAGGCTGTACATTCTGTGCTATCTGTGCCAGGACTCCCCAGCCCTGCTCCCAACACTCCGTGGATGAATGGCAGTTATCTGCCGCATGCCTGACGGAACTAGCATTTCTATACTACAGTTCCGTGCAGTGAAATTACTGGAAGACCCGGTCTTGGGCATCATTTCGCTCATGCTTTTGTGCTTCACATGAGTTGCTTAAAGCAACTCACCCGCGATACTGTGGGTGGCTGGGGTATTCATTTCTCACCCTGGCCCAGGGGAGGCTGCTGTGCCCTGAGAGTCAGCCCCTCGGCTAGGGGTTCGCACTGTCATCTCCTGGCTACAATTTCTGGTCTCCGCTAAGCATTCTTTTCTTCCCATTTCCCACTGATTTTTCTTCCTCTTTTTATTTCTCTTCTTCCTTTTAGAACTACCAGTAACCCTCAGCTGCCCTAGACATTGCTCATTAGCGGGTTTGTTTGGCTGACTCTGCAGCGTGAGACATGGTTGGGCATAGGAGCTGTATGAGTCTGTTTCCACGCTGCCGATAAAGACATACCTGAGACTGGGCACTTTACAAAGGAAAGAGGTTTAATGGACTTACAGTTCCACATGGCTGGGAGGCCTCACAATCATGGCTGAAGGTGAAAGGCATGTCTCACGTGGCGGCAGACAAGAGAAGAGGGTTTGTGCAGCGAAACTCTCCTTTTTACAACCATCAGATCCCATGAGACGTATTCACTATCACGAGAACAACACAGGTAAGACCTGCCCCCATGATTCAATTACCTCCCATAGGGTCCCTCCCACAACACGTGGGAATTCAAGATAAGATTTGGCTGGGGATACAGCCAAACCATAATAGGAGCCATTGGAGGATTGAGTCAAAGTGGTTTCAGGAGGCCAGGAACACAGAATCTGCTTTGTAACCCTATGTAAATAATACGTGACTCAGGATAGCATGCCCCAAAATTCACGTCCACCTGGATTTCAGAACAGGACTTTATTTGGAAATAGGGCCTTTACTGATGTAATTCATTAAAATGAGGTCGTACTGAATTAGGGCAGGCCCTAAACCCAATGACTGATGTCCTTATAAGAAGAGGAGGGGCACACAGAGACACACAGGGACAAAGCCCACGTGAAGACAGAGCCGAGGTTGGAGTGACGCGACCCGGGAGCCCTGAGGCTTGCTGGGGAGGAAGGGTTCTCCCTCATGGCTGCAGAGATGGCGTGTCCCTGCCAGTGACTTGACCTCAGACTTCTGCTCTCTGGATCTGTGAGACCATGCATTTCTGGGTTTTGTGAGCCACCCAGTTTGTGCAATTTGTTACCACAGCCCCAGGCACCCAAAATACATGGAAATAAATTACTTTGATAAACCAAGTCTCCAGTATGTGGCTGACTGTAAGGTACTGAGAGAGAAAAACACTGCAACTTGCCTGTTTATGCCTGGATTTTTCAGCGTGGCTTTCATTTCCTAATTAAATGCAAGACCTTAAAGCAAATGGGTCCAGGAAAGGTAATACATTGATTTGACTCAGACTTAATGGTAAGTGATGTTTCTGAGCCAAACATTGTTTTGAAAACCTTACTTGGGCACTGACAGTGCCAAGTATTTGAATGCAAGCAGAAAATGCAGTCACATAAGTGAACATTTCTTCATGCATTTGGTTATTTTGCTATGTCCGAAGAAGGAATGAAAATCTCCGGTCTCTGCTTGCGGACTCTGTGTGGTAACACATGAGGCACAGGGCGTGGGCTGGCGTTTGGCCTGCCTCCTGCTTTCTTCCATTCCTCTGGCTCTGAGTAGACTGCTATCACCTAAAGCACACAGAACTTTGGATATTTGCAGGAACTTTTGATGGTTTCAATTTCCCTTTGCTTATCAAGGGTTTTTTTTTTTTTTTTAGACGGAGTCTTGCTCCGTCGCCCAGGCTGGAGTGCAGTGACGCAATCTTGGCTCACTGCAAGCTCCAACTCCCAGGTTCACACCATTCTCCTGTCTCAGCCTCCTGAGTAGCTGGGACTACAGGTGCCCACCACCACGCCTGGCTAATTTTTTTGTATTTTTAGTAGAGACAGGGTTTCAACGTGTTAGCCAGGATAGTCTTGATCTCCTGACCTTGTGATCCATGTGCCTTGGCCTCCCAAAGTGCTGGGATTACAGGCGTGAGCCACTGCGCCCAGCCCTTATCAAGGGTTTTAAAGCTGTTTATATTCTGAAACAGGCTAGTGCTTTTTTCTCCTCTCACATAAAAAGTAAGTTGGGAAAATAGTTTCAAACTGCCAATAAAAGGTGTAGAAATTATGAATGTTTTTAAATCCCCAAATATAACCTTCTCTTCTCAAATAAGAAAATGAAAGGTAACTGGAAAGTCAGTCCATCAAAAAGGGAAAATTAGGCTGGGCACAGTGTCTCATGCCTCTCTAATCCCAGCACTCTGGGAGGCCGAGGCAGGCAGATCACTTGAGGTCAGGAGTTTGAGACCAGCCTGGCCAACATGGCAAAACCTCTTCTCTACTAAAAATACAAAAATAAGCTAGCCATGGTGGCACATGCCTGTACTCCCAGCTACTCAGAAGGCAGAGGCAGGAGAATCACTTGAACCCGGGGATGGAGGCTGCAGTGAACTGAGATCACACCACTGCACTCCAACCTGGGTGACAGGGTAAGACCCTGTTTAAAAAAAATAATAATACTTAATTAAAAATAAAACAGGGACATTGAAACCATCATCTCCTAACTGCCTTTACTTGCAGAAGAATAAACCACCTTGGCTTAGAAATAGTGATGATATAAAAAATCGTGAAACAGTAAGTACAACAGAGATGCTTTGGCAGAAATCTACTACGAGTTATTTATTAATGAGTATAATTTTGGGTGAACACACATATTTTTATTATGTTTTAGTCCCTTTATTTTAAATCTGAAGTAAGCTGCAACAAGTGTTGTATGTTTATAATTAAATCCAGCATTCAGTTCTTTTCTGCATAATCCATGCAATACGAGGAGTGAGGACAAGCAAGATTCAACATAAAACAAAGGTTTTTTCCTGATTAATTAGTAAATAGAACCTTCAAATATTTGGATTTTTAAAAAAATAAATGGGAAATGAATAATGGCATTCTTGCAATATCTAGGGATGACATAAATCCAGAAGGCTCACCCCAGGCTCACAGATGAATCCTGACAGTTTGTCACCTTGTAGAAGGTGACAAACCTGTCAATCAGCATGATTAGTTGCAAAGTTTCAAAATTAGCTTGAAGCTCACAACGGCATGGTAATGAAAATACATTAGTAGAGTAGAATAGATGCAAATGATTATGATAAAAATAAATCATTTTATTCAAGCTATTGTCATAATACAATGCATACATGAAAACAGAACCCAATAAGTAAACTCGGCCACCGGTCCCCCTCACCGGCCATCTCAGACCTTCCCAGTGTGGGCATCCGTGTGAGAGCCCGGGATTCTCAAAGCTCCCCTGTGCTGCTCGTGGGGCAGCTGCCTGCTTCCGACCTGTGTGTTTCCTGAAGTCTCCTTTCGTGTGATGGGCCGCAGCATGACATAAATTCTCTCTTCATGTATTCAGGTACATGAACCTCTAACCACAAATGGAGTGCTACCATTTCTCCCAACAAGAAGTTCACGGTTTTCTCTTTGAAATACAAAAAATGGGGGACTTTGTGAAGCTGTGCTTAGAAATGCCAAATGGAAATTAAACTACATTTTGAGAATTAAACTATATTTTGGAAATTCTGCCAAAGTTAACTTTTTTATGTTGAGAGTCTTTTTTTTTTTTTCAATAAAAGACAAAAATGCATGAGTCCAGTCACCTTTCAGGGTTTTGGAAAGCCTAACAAGGATGTTTTCACAAATGTAGACAAGACAGCCCCTCTTCTCAGCCACCACCCTCAGCTTGCCACACATGCAGGTTAAATGAAAGTAACTAGAAAGGTGGCAGATTACAGAGGAAAAAATATAGCCTCGAGGTTTGCTCTGAGGATTGAAGAATGAAATGAATAATGAAACGTACTTTGTGAACTGCTAAGCATTACAATTTTTGAACGGTACTTTTTCTTTTTTTTTTTTTTGAGACGGAGTCTCGCTCTGTCACCCAAGCTGGAGTGCAGTGGCAGGATCTTGGCTCATTGAAACCTCCACCTCCCGCATTCAAGCAATTCTCCTGTCTCAGCCTCCTGAGTAGCTGGGACTAAAGATGTGCGCCACCACCCCGGCTAATTTTTGTATTTTTAGTAGAGGCGGGGTTTCACCATATTGGTCAGGCTGGCCTCGAACTCCTGACCTCAGGTGATCCACCCACCTAGGCCTCCCAAAGTGCTGGGATTACAGGCATGAGCCACCACACCTGGACTGAACGGTACTTTTTAAAGGGCGTTTCTGCATTTTTCTTCGATTTAATGACTGCAAGAAACCTCAAGGGAAGTTACCACAATTTAGTTTCAGATACGATCTAAAGATTCAATTCAAGTATACCTGAAAACGTAGAACCACGTGAAGGCTATTTAGACAGCTGTCACACCCAGCTGGCGACTGGTCCAGCATCTCAAAACCTGTACATGAATCGAGGAAGGGGCTTTCTTTCCTTATGTCCAAGGACTGTACATATGGCAGAAATTTTGGACTATGTTGCAGTTTTGCTGGGGTCAGGGATTATACTTATTTTTTGCCTTGGATAGAATTAGATTGCCTATAGGCACTTATAACCTGCAAAAGTAGTTTTATGCATTTATTCAGATGTGCAGTCTCAGATGATAAGTAACTATAATCTTGAGTCTCAAGCCTTTATAGCCTATATAAATATATATAAATACACATATGTGTACATATACACATAGATAATACATATATATATATATATATATATATATTTTTTTTTTTTGAGATGGAGTTTCGCTCTTGTTGCCCAGGCTGGAGTGCAATGGCATGATTTCAGCTCACTGCAACCTCCACCTTCCGGACTCAAGTGATTCTCCTGCCTCAGCCTCCCGAGTGGCTGGGATTACAGGCATGCACCACCACACCCAGCTAGTTTTGTATTTTTAGTAGAGATGGGTTTCTCCATGTTGGTTAGGCTGGTCTTGAACTTCCGACCTCAGCTGATCTGCCTGCCTTGACCTCCCAAAGTGCTGGGATTATAGGCGTGAGCCACTCCACCTGGTCAATACATATTTTATATATGTACTCTCACTGTATATATATAATTCTGCTTGCCAGTGTGGGAAGAGTTGGGGGAAGAGAAAGCATGGTAACTTTCCTGCAGCTATAAACCTGCTTGAGAGGAAGATCTGAAGCAGATAAGGAAAGAAGCAAAGAAAGAATAGCTTCATCCACCCATTCATTTGTTCACTTACTCTTCAAATTCATATGGAGCCAGGCATGTGGCTAGTTCAGTATTTGAGGTCAAAGTTCAGTGTTGGTTGGTGCTTTGTGCTGGCATGACGTACAGTGATATTTCAGAACAGTCTTTCAAAATGTCATATTTTGAAAATCTATGTGCCACACTAACACATCAACAGTAATGCATCTCTAAAAGACAAACGTTAAAAAAGAAAAATGCAGTGTTAAGCTGATCACAAGACTCCTATTCAGACACATGGCAGCCAAACTCTATCTCTAGTAAAAAAAATATATGTATGGCTAAAAATAACGGCAGTAAAACAGAGAACATACTGTCTGGAAGGCGCAGACATGACAACACAGGACAAAAAACCAGAACGACAGATCTAACCACTAACCACAGCCACATTGAGATTTACTCTCATTCCATGATGTTTTTGTTGACCTTTGTAAAAAGCCTGTAAATGCTAGTGGAAAAAGCGATGCCTTATGTTTTGAAGCTCTTTTGAGCTTTTTGAATGTGAAAATCTGTGGCATAGTCCAGAAAGGTTTCACTGAATTGGAGGAGATTGCAGCCAATTTTTTGAATTCATTAAATTAACTTTCTTTAACATACTTAGAGTTAAGGTATTATATAATTGTTCTGAACCAGAGAGCAAGAAGTACTCATAGAAAATGTTTAGACTAGGTTTTGCTGCTGCTGCTGCTGCTGTTTTGGGTGGAGGGTAGTCATGGGAATAATTGGAGTTCCTTCAAAGTAGTGATTTACAAGACTTTAAGGGCTTAATTCTGTATGCTTGTTTGCATCTTCTTAACTGCCTACTTGAACTTCTCTGCCCAGGTTGGCCCCTCTAGATTCTTGGATAAAAATGCTGCCTGGGGACCATGGAATCAAGACGCATGCACTGAGTCCAGCGGCAGCTTTTAACTTAAGGATAAAAATAGCTCTGTTTTTACAATGCAGAGAGAGAGTCCCAACCTGATCCCAAAACTGTGGGGAAAGAAGGCACGGGAACCTTCTGCCTCCTGCTGCTTGCTTCTTTCCAGCACTTTCCCTAGTGAGCCAGTGAAAATGGCCAAAAGGCCTTTCCTGCCATGTGTCCAGTGGGCTGGGCTGTCCCACAGGCCCTGTGGGGTGTGCCAGCTGTGCAGCCCCCGTCCTGGGACAAGTCCCAGAAGGCCCTCCATGCCCACGCTGCTCTAGGGGGTCCCCAAGCACAGATGGCCGCACTGTGTGCTGTGCGGTTCTGCCAGGTGGGCACCAGACCCAAAGGCAGCCATCAGCATGTGGGATTGGGCCAGTGGCTCTGGTGGCCTGGAGAGAGCCTGGAGTGAGCATCCTGCCCAGCTGGGGAAGTTTAGTTCTAATGATAACTTGCTAAATGAATCACATGCTCTCTTTTGAGAAATTTCAACCTGAGATGTGGAAAACAAAGTATCCAAGTAGAAACTGGAAGCAGCAGAATGACAGACAGCAGGGAACAAAGGCCGGGTGGTGTGGACGCCTCAGCAGCTGCCGGTCATCAGAGTGGGGCTGGCCATCCCGTGGTGTGGGCACCTCGGCAGCTGCCGGTCATCAGAGGAGGGCTGACCATCCCATGGTGTGGACGCCTCTGCAGCTGCCGGTCATCAGAGGGGGGCTGGCCGTCCCACGCAGTGTGTTCTCCCAGTTCACCGTGAGAAGCTCTTCCCTGGTAAGCCCCGGTAGCCTTAGCAACCTGTGTGCTACTCTGTTCCTGGCTGCTTGAAAGTCTAACCCAGGGAGGTTCAGGAAATATGTTAGGCCTGGTCCCGACCCTAAAGGAGCCTGTCCTGCAGTAAAGGCTGGGTGGTTGGGTGGGGTGGGGGACAAGACTAAAGATCAACAGAGAGCAAGGAAGAAGCTGCCTTACCCTCCCCAACCTGCTTTCAATCTCATTCTCAAAGCATCTTCCTGGGCTAGGAATTGGAAAACACGCGGTTATTTGTTAGGTACAAAAGTTACTACCTGCGGGGTGTAGTACTGTCCCACATGTACAAGCCATTATTCTAGAGAAACAGATTCTGGGCAGAGGGCACATTCCCACTTTCTGTGCTCATAAATGCTCTCTGCAGGGACACACAACTTACTAGGTGGGGGACTGTGGCAGGATGAAGTGAAGCAGGAATCCAGGGGTCACTTGGTCCCTGCAGTCCTTCTTCTATCCTGTTGCTGTCGCTTAGGCCAGAACTCGTACCCCCTGCGGCTGGGGACACACAAACTGAAAAGACACCAGCTGTCCACAGACAGCAGCACTGGCATCAGCCATGAGATTCACATCAACCTGGGGCAGAGGGGAAAGCAGGAGGCGAGGGGAGGGACATGAATTCTAACTACCACTAAGGTCCCATGGGAACTAAGAAAATTCACTGGAGTGAGTGCCTCTATCTGGAAAGGATTCTATTAGTTTCTACATCAGATAGACCTGGGCCTTTGAGATAACAATCAAGTATAGTTATAAAAAAATTAAATCGTGTTTTGCAGATAAAGCATTGGGGCTTAAATTCTCTAATACACATAAGGCGCTTCTGCAGCCCCCTGCATGCAGCAGGTGCGTAGCCAGGCAAGCCGGTATTCTGTCTCCCACCCATACAGTAGGATGGACTGGTGGTGAGTGACGGGAGGGACGCACTGGACTAGCACACTGGGTGCCGCAGCTGAGACACAAGGAGAGAAAGGCCCAGAGAATGGCAGCTGTGCGAATAAGAGAAGTGTTTGAATGTGGAAGCCATTTCAGATGAAAATCATGTCAGTCATATTTAAACAAGTATAGATCTGTCCTGGTCGAATAGTGTCTCCACAAAAGTCATGCCCACCTGGAATATATGAATGTGGCTTATTTGGAAATGGGGTCGTCGCAGATGCCATCCAGTTAAGAGGAGGTCAGGCCAGGCGCAGTGGCTCACGCCTGCAGTCTGGCACTTTAGGAAGCTGAGGTGGGAGGATCACTTGAGCCCAGGAGTTTGAGACCAGCCTGAGCGACATAGGCAGACCCTGCCTCTACCAAAAAAAAAAAAAAAAATTACGTTTTTTAAAAAAGTTAAAAGGGGTTGGCGTGGTGACTCACGCCTATAATCCCAGCACTTTGGGAGGCTGAGGTGGGCGGATCACTTGAGGTCAGGAGTTCCAGACCAGCCTGGGCAACATGGTGAAACCACTCGGCTAAAAATACAAAAACCAGCCAGGCATGGTGGTGGGTGCCTGTAGTCCCAGCTACTCAGGAGGCCGAGGCATGAGAATCACTTGAACTCGGGAGACAGAGGTTGCAGTGAGCTGAGATCATACCATTGCCCTCCAGCCTGGGTGACGGAGCGAGACTTGTCTCAAAAGAAAAAAAAAGTAAAAGGAGGTCCCCTGGATTAGGATGGGCCCTATCCAATGACTGGTGTCCTTCTTACTAGGCCATAGACACAGACACACACAGAGGGAAGATGGCTGATATGGTTTGAGTCTCTGTCCCCACCCAAATCTCATCCGGTACTGCAATCCCCATGTATCAGGCGAGCGGTCTGGTGTGAGGTGATTGGATCACGGGGGCGGATATCCCTGTTGCCGTTCTGGTAACGTTGAGTGTGTTCTCACGAGATGTGGTGGTGTGAAAGTGTGTGGCACTCTTCTTTTCTCTCCTGCTCCACCATGGTAAGATGTGCTTGCTTCCCCTTCACCTTCCACCATGGTTGTCAGTTTCCTGAGGCCTCCCCAGTCTTGCGGAACTCTTTTCTTTGTAAATTACTCAGTCTCAGGTAGTTCTTTACAGCAGTGTGAGAACAGACTCACCCAATGGCCATGTCCAGATGGAGGCAGAGACTGGAGTGAGGCAGCTATAAGCCAGCAGACACCAAGGATTGCTGGCACAGCCCAGAAAGGAGAGAAAACAATGAAACAGGCCCTCCCTCAGAGCCTTCAAGCCCCAGAAGGAGCCAACTCTGAGGACAGACACCTTGATTCTAGACTTCCGGCCTCCTGAACTGTGAGAGGATAAGCGGCTGTCGTTTGGGGCCACCTGATTTATGGCACCTTGTACAGCAGCCCTAAGTTAACGAGCAGAATCCACAATGAGAAAGCCGACCGTTGCTCAGGTGACGTGAGTTCTGGGTCAGACCTGTTAAATTCGAAAGGAAGTGATGCCCTGAAAGCCTATGGACCTGGGTAACTAAAGGACCTCGAAGGTGGAGGGGAGGAGGCAAATGCTGGCCTCTCAGAGGAGGACTGGGGACCCTTTGGAGAAATTAGATGGACCGGAATTAGATCCATTGGTGAAAGTGGCAAGGCACAGGAAGACCTTGTGGAGGTTTGGGAGTCTGCTCTTTAACAGCTGGGCACATTCAGAAGTGACAAATCCATTGGCGAACTGGAGACAGGAGAGGGTCTGGAGAAAATGCAAAGACAATCAGTATGTCTGTGATACTGCCCTCCCAGGAATGTTGGCTCTTCCTAGAATAATCTATATGTTCTTGAGGAATATATGAGAATGCAACCATATAGCCTTCAAATTCTTATTGAGAACTTTGCCAAATCAAAACGCCAGCTGATCTATGAGGTGTTCAGAGGACGTTCCTGACTGCTTGGTCTTAGACTAGACAACTGCAACTTCCCGTCATCCTTTGATATTTAAGGGTTAATATGAGAACTAAGTGTTTAGCCAAGAAGCTGAAATTATAAACTGAGATGTTTCTGTCAGCCCAGGCTGCTATAACCGAACACCACAGCCATGGAGGGCTTAAACCACAGGCATTTTTTTCTCACAGTTCTGGAATCTGGGAAGTCCGACATCAAGGTGCCGACAAATTTCATGTTTGATGAGGGTCCACTTCTGGTTAACAGATGGCCGTCTTCTTACTGTGTCCTTAGAGGGGAGAGAGACCAGGAGGGAGGGAACAAGGGAGGAGGGAGGGGAAAGGGAAAGAGAAAGAGGGAGGAAGGGATGTAGGGAGGGAGGGAGGAAGGAAGGGAGAGAGAAAGTCCCTTCCTCTTCTTATAAGAACACTAATCCCGTCATGGGGACTCCGACCTGGTGAACTCATCTAAACCTAATTACTTCCCAAAGTCTCCACCTCCAAATACCATCAGATAGGATATTAGGGGTTCAACATATGACTTTTAGGGATACACAAATATTTAGTCCATGGCATGAAGCAATAAAATTTACTAAGAAAGTTAGTTCTGGAGGCATAGTCGGGACTAAGATTTATTGACCTAGTAGCTTTTTTTAAATCAGCTTGTTAACAACAACAACAAAAAAATCAGAAAACACACATATAACCTTCTAGACCAAGCCATTAAATGTCCTGTACTTTTATAAAAGCATAAAATAACATAATATCTTTCCCTGAAAATGTAACTACTAAAAAGAAACATGTTAAATAAACCATGCTACTTTTAAAAGAGGAAACGTTCTTCTACTTTATTAGTAAAATCAAAGCTTTTCTTTTTTTTTCTTTTTCTTCTTTTTTTTTTTTTTCGAGATGGAGTCTCACTTTGTCATCCAGGCTGGAGTGCAATGGTGCGATCTCGGCTCAGTGCAACCTCCGCCTCCTGGGTTCAAGCGATTCTCCTCCCTCAGCCTCCTGAGTAGCTGGGATTACAGGCATGCACCACCACGCCTGGCTAATT
Source organism: Pan paniscus (assembly GCF_029289425.2). Classification (NCBI taxonomy): domain Eukaryota; kingdom Metazoa; phylum Chordata; class Mammalia; order Primates; family Hominidae; genus Pan; species Pan paniscus. The sequence goes on from NC_073266.2 coordinate 92,026,547, forward strand.
TTTGTATTTTCAGTAGAGACAGGGTTTCACCATGTTAGTCAGGCTGGTCTCGAACTCCTGACCTCGTGATCTGCCCACCTCGGCCTCCCAAAGTGCTGGGATTACAGGCATGAGCCACCATGCCCGGCCATCTTTTATTTCCTTTTTTGCATTTTCTGTTACAGTGGCACATTCAGAGTGTGTGCAGTGACAGCCTCTGGTGTTCTTTCTGATGACAGACTCACACATGGGAAAAGTCTCTAAATTATAAGACGAGCAATATGGTGGTTATTGTTTCTTTAAGAGTTTGCTGTCTGCATATTACAATTGCTACACAAGACATAAGAGTTCCAACTATACAGGTTAATCAGCTCACAAACCATGATGTGAAAATTAGATTTGGCATGCAACCAAAGAAATAGCAAAACAAAGGGAAGTACACATGGGGCTTAATAATACGTATGCAAAAAAAAAAAAAAAAAGGCTTGGCATGGTGGCTCATGCCTGTAATCCCAGCACTTTGGGAGGCCGAGGTGGATGGATCACCTGAGGTCAGGAGTTCGAGATCAGCCTGGCCAACATGGTGAAACCCTGTCTCTACTAAAAATACAAAACTTAGCTGGGTGTGGTGGCACGTGCCTGTAATCCCAGCTACTCAGGAGGCCAAGGCAGGAGAATTGCTTGAACTTAGGAGATGGAGGCTGCAGTGAGTTGAGAGCATACTGTGCTCCAGCCTGGGTGAGACAGAGTGAGACTCTGTCTCAAAATAATAATAAATATGCACTGATATAAGACTTACAGTGGGTAACAGTCTACTTTCCTGATCATCTGAATGAGATAACCTTAAAAATTACAAGTTTTACTGGCCTCAGAACCATGTTAAAGGTTATAGATCAGAGATTTCCAATTCTTGAATTTCTCAATTTCAAAAATTCTGAATTCAATATGTTTAAGGTGAGGTATGTTTATCATAAGAATTGTAGCAAGTTTGACCACATGGGTGGTACTTTGATGAGAAAGGATATGTGAAATGTGAAGTACATTGAGATTGCTTCATGATTCCCTTAGGTACTGAATAATTCCTGATATTTAAGTTTAAAATTGTATCTGTGCAAGAAACACATTCAAATATATGGGACAAGCAAAATCCACTAAGAAAACATGTGTTTTCCTACTCCTGGTAGGTTTCTCAGGCTCTGCTTGCAGAATAAAGAGGGAAATTTCCAGAAAATGTAGATGGAAGTGGGTCTAGGTGGATCAAGATGTGCTTAGGTGCCATGTGAGGATGTCTGCATTTGATTCTGGGGCCATGGCAGCCACTGACAAGCAGAGGTCCAGTTGGGCAAAGAGAGAGGCCCAAATCTGAGCAATGGCCAAGAGGATGGAGAGAGGGAGCAAATGAAGACATCTCAGAAGTAAAGTCCAAAAGGTCCCTAACTGATTGGAAGGTTGCAAATTAAATGAAGAGCCATCGTGGGATTGTATCAGTTTTCTATTGCTGTGTAACAAATCACCACATACTTTGCAGCTTCAAACAACACCTGCTTCTTGTCTCTGTTTCTGTGGCTCAGAAATCTGAGCTACTATTAGCTAGACCCTCTGTTCAGGGTCTCACAAGACTACTGAAAGTGTGGGCCAGGCTGTGTCCTCATCTGGAGGTTCGACTGGGGAAGAATCTGCTTTCAAGCTCATTTGGGTTGTTGGCAGAATTCACATAACTGAGGCCCTTGCCCCCAGAGGCCGCCCATCGTACCCTGCCATTTGACCCCCTCCACAATGTGGCATTCACTCCACAAGGCCAGAGGGAGAACATCTGCTGCAGCTGCAAATCTCTCTGATTTCTCTCATCTATGACTTCTGCACCCTCTTCCAAAGAGCTCACCTGATTGGGTCAGCCCCACCAGTGCCCAAGGGGAGGGCCGGGAATCTTAGAATTCTGCCTACCATAGGGGTGGCAGGAGGTGAGAAAAATCAAGTTTGGCTTTGGACGTACTGATATTTGAAGGGCCTGGGGGATATGCCAGTCAGAGAAAATATGATCATTTGGAGCTGGAGAATTAGATTGGGTGATGCCATGGGAATGAACACAGGGCCAGAGAGTCTCCTGGAGACCAACTATTGAGTGGACTGGAACTGACCAACTGCTTACAGCTAACGAAATGTGACGTCTACCTGTAGTTGTTCCTTCCTAATCTCTTTATACTCTGCTTTCTTCTTTATGCCTTCCTATTTGGCAGGGATTCTCTAACATAAATACCAACTCCTTCCCTGAATATGGGTTTCTGGAGAAGAATTATACTCTCCAAAGTGGTCTCTGTTCCCAGGAAAGTTCTCTGTTTTCCAGGGGAATGCATGCTCCCACTGTCTGTATGTTAAGTTTGGTTAAACAGGTCAGGTGTTGTGGCTCACGCCTCTAATCCCAGCATTTTGGGAGGCCAAGGCAGGCAAACACTTGAGGTCAGGAGTTTGAGACCAGTCTGGCCAACATGGTGAAACCCAGTCTCTACTAAAAATACAAAAATTAGCTGGACGTGGGAGTGCACGCCCGTAATCTCAGCTACTTGGGAGGCTGAGGCAGGAGAATCACTTGAACGTGGGAAGCAGAAGTTGCAGTGAGCTGAGATCGTGCCACTGCACTCCAGCCCTGGGCAATAGAGACTCCATCTCAAAAAAAAAATAAAAATAAAAGTTTGGTTAAACAGACATGACAGATTCTGAAGACTAAACTCCGTCTCATGCGGAGAACTACAAATTTCGGCAATTGGAAGCATGATCTAATGTTTTGTTGTTGTTGTTGTTGTACCATAGCATTTTTATTAGAATAATCACATATATTAAATTAATTTTTTATTTTGAAATAATTTTGTTTTTTGAGTGGGTCTGTTATCAACAGTGACTTTTACAATGTTTGCATTCCCTAAGTTCTGAGAACAGTCACAGCCTTTCTCTTTCTGAAGTACTTAACCTGTGGTCACTCATCCTCATACTTCTTTCTTTGTTTTCTCTCATAATGTCCCTGTTGTCCTCAAAATCATCAGAGAGGAATAGGAACACATTTATGTAGCTCTTTAAGCTCAGGTTTGTTGCCACTGAGCCACCTGCAATGCACCCTTTAAGAAGCAATGGACTTGCAGGGCCACCTGCTGGAAAATCAGAACTGAGCACACAGGCTCCAATACCAGATACTTGCATTACCAGCTGTGTAAGGCAGTGGTCTTGAGACAGATGACTGAGGGCACAAGGAAACTTAGGGACTCAGAGAGTTCTAAAGGGCATCAACCTCCAGCTGCTCAAATTTTCCAGAGGCTCTCTCCTAGAGCATGTAGGCGGTGCAACTGACCTGCTGACCTCAGCCAGGGTCTCCTGTTCCTAGGAGTCCTGGTCCCTGTACAAGGATGAGTAATTAACACTCATGAGGCACCTTCTCAGTGCCAGGCATTGTTCCTGATGCTGTATGTCATCAACTCTTGAAGCCTGGCATGCTCCAGACAAAGGGACAATTTGAAATGCCACATGGTATCACTGGAGGATAACTCCTTAATCAAGGACACTGATCAGGTACTGACTTAACATTGTTCCCAGGGGAATAATGACAATTAACATATTTCCAGGTAACAGGGTTCTATATTAAGGGTAAATTTTGTGTTTTGTGTTTTCTTAACATTTATTCAGATTCATAGGAGAAACATGTTCACCAACTTCTTCAACACTGACTGAGTACTGCAAATGCATTTTCATGTTTTCACTTGGACTGAAGCATCTGATTGCTCTAAAGTTCTCAACTACTTCTTTGCTCATTATTTATTCTTACCTTGAGCCTATTAAATTTTGGTAACAGTAGTGTGTTATGGCTTCTACTCTAAATCACTTCTTTTTGCTATATACATATGTGTGTGTCTGTGTGTGTGTGTGTTTTTTTTTTTTAACCAAACCCTCTTTTCAGCAATAATCTCATTTATGGATACCTGAACGAATTTATTTAAAAGCCCAGTAGATATGATTAAAGGATGTATCTTCCACCAATGTTTACTTTTTGCAATGTTTGCAAAATGTGTAATATAGTTTTTTTGTTTTTATCATTCATGTACAATAATTATTATGAGAATTTAATCCAGAAGAAAAAATGTTAATACTTAAAGCTTTTTGGTTATAGCAAAGTGTCTATGGCCATACCACCCTGAACAAGCCTAATCTCATCTGGTTATGGCAAAGTAAATATTAATTTAAATTTTTATCATATTCTGTTGTAGAGAAATATGATTAGGATATGAGTAAGACTATTAAGTATAAAAATGTTACATTTAACAAAATTCTATGAGGGATGTGGAATAGAAATAAAAAATAAAAGAGGAGGCAGGGATGGGGGGGGGGCGGGGTGGCTCACGCCTGTAATCCCAGCACTTTAGGAGGCTGAGGCGGGTGGATCAGTAGGTCAAGAAATCGAGACCATCTTGGCCAATATGGTGAAACCCTGTCTCTACTAAAAATACAAAAATTAGCTGGGTGCGGTGGTGCGCACCTGCAGTCCCACCTCCTCGGGAGGCTGAGGCAGAATGGCTTGAACCTGGGAGGCGGAGCTTGCAGTGAGCTGAGATTGGGCTACTGCACTCCAGCATGGCAACAGAGCAAGACTCTGTCTCAAAATAAATAAATAAATAAATATAAAAAGAGGAAACAAACCATGTAAATTTTAAGGGAGGAGACAATTTTAACATTTTACTTTATGTGGGAACGTATACATCTCTTACAACTATTAAATTCATTTTTAAAAAATAATAACCCCCGAGCCATCACTCCTTAAAGAATGTGGTAGTGGTACAAGTTTAAAGAAAGTCTTTTGAGAACACTCTATTGGAAAAGTGAGCAGACCAGGGAATAACAATTTTACCCCCAAGAATTGTTGTAAAGATTAAAAAGGAAAGCGCTGTCGCAGACGCTCAAACACGGTGCTGGCTTTGCTTCCTTCATCAGTTCCTAGGGTCATGGGACACAAATACTAAAATATTTCCACTACTGGTAACGATGCTGGCGAACGCTTTCCTAATCCAGTTCAGACCGACCTCTCATTGGAGCTTGTGTGACCCGCAGGAGTCCGTGCCCCGACTCCGCCGGGACTGAAACGCAACGGGAAGTGCAGTGCTGGATGCGCAAGGGAATGGGAGCGTCGTGGGACCTCCGGAGCCTGGGCGATCAGAGGGTAGAGTCAGGGCCCCCTAGTTTTGGACTCCATTGCCGCACTGCAGGAGGCTTCTCGGACCCCACCGTTGAAGCACCAGGCCCCCCGCCCACCCAGGAGCAACCGGGAAACACAGCACAAACCCACAGCTCCCGACACGCGCTCCCGCGTGTCCTGCCTCCCCGAATCCCAACCCACGAAATCTCCGCCCCCTCGCCACGCCCACATCCCCCCCGTCCACAGTCGGGGAGGGGCGAGGAGACGTAAGCCTTGTGGACCAGGCCGGGATTGGTGGGCGGGGCGGAAATGGAGCTGGGAGAGGTGGCGTCGCCTTCCGCACCTGGCTCAGGGCGGAAATGGGGCGGGGAGTGAGTGACATCACCCCTCTGCCTCTGGCCGGATTGGTGGGCGTGGCGGGGGCGTGGCGGGGGCGTGGCGATGCCTGCCCCCCAGACAAGGCGGGGTTGGTGGCCAGGGCGACAGCGGGGCGGGCCAGCGCCGGGGGTCGTGGCCGGGACACGTGGTACGGAACCGGCGCCGCGCTTGCTGCTGGTAAGAGGGCCTTGCCTGGTGGGCCTTCCTTCCCAGGTGGGTCTTCCTGATGGACCTTCCTTCCTGGGTGGGCGCCCTGAGCTGGGAACGGGCTGGGCGGGGAGGACCCGGGTCAGCGGCGAGAGTCACGCCTCATTCGTGGGGCAGCGTGGGGCGCCCGGCTGCAGCCAGGCGAGAACAATGGTGTCCGGGCTGTTCCCGAGCGCGCGGTCGGGGGCCGAGGCCCGTGACGGCCATGGCCCCGGGGCCTCTCGCACCTCCGGGCCACTCGTGTCCCAGCAGCGCCGAGCGCGTCCCCGGTACGCAGGGACAAGCTGGGCGGCGCACTTGGCCTGAGCCTGCGTGGCCCTCCCTGTTGGAGTCGGGTGGAACGACCCGGGTTGCAGATGGGGTTGCGGGGAGCCGAGCGCTGGTCAGGCCACACCCCTCCCCAGGGGCCTGCTGAGAACTCCAGCCTTTCTCCAACGGATCCCTTTCCCAGAGACCTGGGGTGGGGGGTGTGGCGGGACAGAAGCCTCCCAGGTTCAAAGGGCCCTGGACAGGGTCCCTAGCTCCCGCCAGCATTTGAGGCAGCGTTTAAGGCTATAGGAGGAAGCGTCTGAGGGAAGACAAAATTCCCATGCCAGCTTGATGGTCTGGGGCAGGTGTCTTATTCAGTTGGCTTCAGTTTCCTCATCTGAAATAGAGACAATATTTGGTCCTCACAGACAGGGCCACCAAACCAAACTCCCCACCGCCTGCCAGGGTCAGATTCCGTAGATCATCCAAGCATAGACTGCAGGAAGAGGCGGAGAACCCGGGGCCTGCTACCAATACCTTCCTTGTCCCTAATGTTTGCAGGCAGGAGTGGAGAAAGAGAAGTCCACATTATGCTTAGGGATCAAGTTCTAGCTTGGGCAGATTGGAGATTCTTTTATTTGTTCTTAATCAGACATGAAGGTGTGATTCAGTTATTTGTGTTATATATGCCTTCAATTATCAAGGGACAGGGACTGAGATTCTCAGAACTAGAAGACTCATTTGTGTGTACTACTGACGGTTCCAGGTGCCACAGCAATTTCTCCTTCCCTCCACTAGTCTCAACATTTAAATCATGTTACTCCCTTGCCAGGCATGGTGGCTCATGTCTGTAACCTCGGCACTTTGGGAGACCAAGGCGGACAGATCGCTTGAGTCCAGGAGTTCGAGACCAGCCTGAGTAACACGAGGAAACCCCGTCTCTACAAAAAATACAAAAATTAGCTGGGTGTGGTGGTGCACGCCTGCAGTCCCAGCTACTTGGGAAGCTGAGGCAGGAGGATCCTTTGAGCCTGGGAGACAGAGGTTGCAGTGAGCCAAAATCACACCAATGCACTCCCGCCTGGGTGACAGAATGACAACCTGTCTCTAAATAAATAAATAAAGTTACTCCTTATGAACTTTAGATTTTTAGAGGGGAGTGAGGTGTCATTTAAAAGGATAATGCTTTTGCTCAATCCAGCATACTGCTTTCACCTTAATTAGTGGTGTTCTCCAGAGCATATAAAAATGGTTCCATTTAATGGCTTTGTAACGGGGGAGGTGGGGGGAAGTGAAACAGGAGTAACCCAGAAGTGTGAATGGGAGGAGAAACTGGAACCTGGCCTAGCCTCGTTTGACTGGATGAGTGATTAACAGGAGTTGCTTTTTAGCCCATCTCTGATGGTGGAACAATCTGATCCCTGTTTCCTCTCTTTTAGTGAAAGTTGTAACTTAGATAATTACAGTCATATGTTGCTTAAGGATGGGGATACATTCCAAGAAAATGCATAGTTAGGCGATTCGTTGTTGTGTGCACATCCTGAGCTGCGCTCACACAAACCTGGATGGTACAGCCTCCTACATACCTAGGCTATATGGTGTAGCCTATTGCTCCTAGGCTACAAACCCGTACATGTTCCTTTACTGGATGCTGTAGGCAGTTGTAACACAGTGGTAGGTATTTGTGTATCTAAACATATCTAGACAGAAAATGAACTTTTTAGCTCCATTATAATCTTTTGGGACCACCGCTGTTGTTGATGGAAATGTTATGTGGCACGTGACTATATTTTTGAGTGACTTTAGCTACAATGCCATTGGTTAATTTGACTACAAGAGAATAATATTAATGAGAATGTACCACAGTGAGCTTGGGATTTGTGGCATTTAATAACCAGGAACCCAAATGAAAATCACTACATGTAGCATATTGTCCTGCTAAATAGGATTTCCTTTAATGTGAACAGGTAGCTTCCCTGCGTACATTTTTGGCAACAGATGGATGACAGTGTTATTTATTAACACTGATAAACGCCTCTCCAGCGTGCTCATGGGCTCCATCTTACTTGAGGCTCCTCCAAATGAGTGCCTCAGCAGAAAGATCCGAGCTGGCTGGGAGGTATATAACCATTCCATGCTCTGTGGCTAGTGTTTGAAGAGGAGGAAGAGGGCACTTGAGAAGGCAGTGGTTGGATGTCCCACCCACATAGAAATCACATTTGCAACTTGCAGTGCCCTGCGATTTCATCACCCTGCACAGCAACAGCCACTTTTGAACAGTTGCCATGCTTGGTGTCGTGGTGGATAAAGTCACCTCTCTGTTGAGAAGTCACTTTGAAAGCCTATACCAAGGAAACAACGCTCTTTACCTGCAGCACGTCAGTGCACAGGCGTTTGTCTGGCAGGTAGACACGAGGCTGTAGTAGGTTCCTGTCACTCCACAGCTGTGACTCTGAGGCACTTCATGTCCCCGCAGTTTTGAATTTGCTCAGTACAGCTGTGTGCTTTCTGCTGCGGAAAGCCAATTATAAAAGTCCCAATACCAGAATCATTTTTCCATTGTATTCATTGTGACTAATAAAAAGAGTGTGAGGATGTGTTTTCACCTGTATCTGTGAGTGGGGCGGAAGTTGCTGGGTGTCACGCATGGAAGCGGGGTGAGAGCATGCGCCCTGGAGCCTGTGTGGCCTCTTGGTCAGGTGCTTGTGGAGGTTTAGCTGTTGCCCTTTGGCTGTTTCTGGAGTAAGATCATCAACTTTCTTAAACTGAATCTGGTTTTCCTTGGGCTCTGTCGTCTGTGTTGTGGGTTTGTGGTGGTGGACACAGGATGTGACATTCTTGCTGGGATCCCTGAAGTGACTATATCCTCTGCAATAACAGAAAGTGGAATTTATCTTTGTGCTTTAAGAGTGTAAAAATTTTTATTAAAGTACCAGTAAAACTGAAAGTGCCTACTTTTAGTTTTCACTGTATTTTCTTCAACTCAGGCCCTCCCTCTGTTGTTACCTGCCATCTGACATGGAATTTTGTGTAATTTTCCTTCCAAGTAAAGAAGGGAAGTTTAGCCCCAGCCTCTAACTGGTTCCCAAAGCTTTTGTCTCTGAAGCCGCAGTCACTTCCTGGAGCGTCTCTGGCTGAGGGTGTTGCAGTGCTGGCTGGGAGGGTGGGGCAACAATTTACAATTCTGAACACGTGCTTTCTGGGCAGGTCGACTGTCAGTCCCCACTAGAGACAGGACTGACCAGTTGCTCTTCCTTCCAAGAACCTTCGAGATCTGCGGTCTGGGGTCTGGTTGAAAGATGGCGGCCCTCACTACCCTGTTTAAGTACATAGATGAAAATCAGGATCGCTACATTAAGGTAAGGGAATATTCATTTTAGGAAACAGTAAAATCTGATTTAATCCCATGGGGCCCAGAGAAGTTGTCAAGAGCTAATATGAATTATGCCATTTAAATCCAGGGTTAGAAGATCTGCCTAGAGATCTGTTCATTAGCTTCTTATGGCATAGGTTACACTTTTGGTTTTTGACAAAGTGTTAATGTATGTTTCTAAGAATAGCAAATCTAATTGAAATTTTTGTTTCATCTCCATCAACAATTTCTTGTGATAGTTACAGATTAAATAGTTTGCATTAAGTATGTTCTAAGTAATTCAATAATGTTATATATTAATCTGTTTCTTGATGTTAACTTAGAGCATTATGTTTTAAAGTTATTCTTCATACACACATTACAGATGAAATCTTTAGAATTCTCATGCTAAAATTATACTTTAGAAAATTTGGCCATTGTCAGGATGATAAATAAGCTAATTTGGACTGTGGCAACATTGGGTATTTTCTGTATCTTTCAGTTGTAATTTAGTCACATTCAGATAAAAACTTATTTACGGAACCTGGTACATTTTACATTTACTTCCTCCTTAATCGTTAAAAATAAACCATGTGACATTTTTCTTTTGTACTCCAGTTCTTGGTACAGGGTTAGTACTGTAGCAGGACAAGCCACAGACAAAACCTCTCAGACACCGAGTTGTAGAAGGAAGGGCTTTATTCAGCTGGGAGCATCGGCAAACTACTGCCTTAAAATCCGAGCTCCCTGAGTGCACAATTTCTGTCCCTTTTAAGGGCTCACAACACTAAAGATTTCACATGAAAGGGTCGTGATTGATTTGAGCAAGCATGGGGTATGTGACAGGGGCTGTATGCACCGGTGGTCAGAGAGAAAGAGAACAGGGCAGGGAATTTCACAATGTTCTTTTATACAGTGTCTGGAATCTATGAATAACATCGGTTTTTAAGTCATGAGTTGATTTTTAACTACTAGGTTTAGGACAGCCAGGCCCGGGTCCGGTTTTGGGCCTGGCGCCGGACTGCCTGTCTTTGATTTCACTTCCTTGTTTTTTTTTTGTTTTTAAACAGGTACTGAGTATAAAACAATATGAGAGGGTCTCTCTCTTCCCTCAGTACAAACAGTTTTTAAAATCTTAAACCCAAAGCACACGTGCTGGGTCTGTCCTATTTCCAATCAGCCTGTTCAAACTCAGCAGCCACAGAGGGTGAGCCTGGAACATGGCAACGTTTCGGGAGCCTCTTCTCCCTCAAGGACACCTTTTCAGAATCCCTCGTTGCTTCTTGTCCACAAACAGAAACTCGCAAAATGGGTGGCTATCCAGAGTGTGTCTGCGTGGCCGGAGAAGAGAGGCGAAATCAGGAGGATGATGGAGGTTGCTGCTGCAGATGTTAAGCAGTTGGGCGGCTCTGTGGAACTGGTGGATATCGGAAAACAAAAGGTAGGAGGCAACATTCTTTGCATTGCAGGACCATAGACAGATTCTGCCTGAGGGGTTGACAAGATGCCACAAGTTCTTAAAAGATCTTTTGCTTCAAATACCCCACTCATCTTTAAAACAAAAAAGGAAGGGCCTGATTTGGATGGTAAGTTCTGTACGTGACTGCTTCAGTTGGATTGGGGCAAAGGTTTTGTGGCACTCAGCATTTTTCTCCAGGAAGGAGAACTGCTGACAGTTACTCAGGACTAAGTTAATGTAACAGTCATTCTCAGAGAATGGCTGAGATTCCCATCCCAGCAATCCATAAGCTTTCAAACTAGGAAGTTACACTTTATTCAAGTCCATTTAAAAATTATAAAGACGCCCCCCAACCCCTGGCTCCCCCTCACACACAGTGCTGCGTCCTTGAGCCTTATTTTTTTTTTTTTTTTTTTTTTTTTTTTTGAGACAGAGTCTCCCTCTGTCGCCCAGGCTGAGTGCAGTGGCGTGATCTCGGCCCACTGCAACCTCTGCCTCCCGGGTTCAAGCGATTCTCCTGCTTCAGCCTCCTGAGTAGCTGGGATTACAGGCGTGCGCCATTACACCCAGCTAATTTTTATATTTTTTCTAGAGACGGGGTTTTGCCATGTTGGCCAGGCTGGTCTCGAACTCCTGACCTCAGGTGATCCACCTGCCTCAGCCTCCCAAAATGCTAGGATTACAGGTGTGAGCCACTTTTTCATAAGAGATATTTTGTGTGGGGGTCTGTTGTTTTTCAGTGCAGGATTCTGACAGGTGACAATGGTTTGTTTTCTTGCTAAATGAACAGTCTCACTTTGTGGTACAGTAAGTACTCACGTCATCCATAGGTTCTTAGAAACTGCAACTTTAAGCAAGACAACATACAACAACAGGTCCTTGAATAAGGTAGTTTTGTTCACTTAAAGTCACAGTTTCTAAAAGCCTATCCATGAAGTTGAGTGAGGACTTACTGTGTGTGTGTATATATATGTGTGTTTTTTTTGTCTTTTTGTTTTTTTTTTTGTCGGGACGGGGTTTCTCCGTGTTTCCAGGCTGGTCTCAAACTTCTAGTCTCAAGCGATTTACCTGCCTTGGCATCCCAAATTGTCACGCCACCATACCCGGCCTCTTACTGTATGTTATTTCACTAGTTTATTTCAAATGATTTCAGCCTTATGTTAATTGCATGTTTCATGCCATATATTTTCAAAGTTTGTAATATTCTTTTATATTCTTTGATCTAATGATAAGCTATGGCTTATCTCGGTTCTTTGGCCTGATGATTTGGGTGTCAATCTGAAATCACAGCGCTAGAAGCTTGAGTGTGGCCATTCAGTTCAGCGTGTTCGTTTCATCAGAGGGAGAGAGTGGAGGCCAGGCAGCTCTGTCCACTGGGAGCCCACAGGAGGCTCATGCAGAGCAGGTTCATGCCCAGGCCTCCCGATTCCCCAGGCAGTGCTATTCATTTGAGGTTTTCTTCTGAAAACAAATTTAATAATTGACTTAGGGTATATTATAGCTTCCCACCAATTTTCCCCCATCTTTGGGAGAATAAACCAAGTTTCTTCATGTTGTTTCTTTTTAGGGTCAAACTCACCTTGCTCCCTTTCGTTGTTTTTTTTTTTCCTAATATATTGAAAAATCTAGGTGAGGTAAATCATTTTTAGGAGTTGTTTCATTACAATAGTTATATTTACTTCATTGATCACTGACATTGCTGTGCAATTCTTAAGAAAGGGCCTTTCATAAAAAACTAAATTACTGTTATACTATTTTGAATTACATAACACTGATTTTTATCAAGGAATTGAAAGATTTCATCATTCGTGGAATCTTCTGCAGAGATGCTTGCAGTGTGGGGTGACTACACATCTTCTGTTCTCTTCCCGCATGTCCATGTGGCAGTGGTGTTCTGTTTTTCAGAGTGATGATGACTTGATGCAGGGGTGAAGGTGGAAGTGGGTGTTTTCCTGTGTCAGCGCAGAAGTCAGAGTATTTTCAGCTGATGAAGGAAAGGTGATGTTGGGCGTTTCAGAACAATTTTACCTATGGGCCAAAGCAGTTTCTCAGAAAATGCTAAAGTATTTCACAGGAGCCCTATTGAACAGGAATTTATGTAGAGAAAATCTGTGGTCATTTGAAAATCATTTTTCTGCTCAGGCAAGCTGAGGGCCAGCTGGGACTGCCAAAGCCATGGGTTCCCTGGGACCAGAGCAGGGAGATTTCAGCAACAATTCTTTGTCCCTGGTGGCTACAGGCTGTCCTGGTGAGAACTGAGGCACAGATACAGCCACGGTGATGCTGGGACAAATGAGGGGCGTCAGGCCACATGCCACACACGCAGCCACAGTGCCGCTGGGACAAATGATGGGCATCAGGCCATACACTGCACACGCAGCCACACTGCCGCTGGGACAAATGAGGGGCGTCAGGCCATACACTGCACATGCAGCCACAGTGACGCTGGGACAAATGAGGGGCATCAGGCCATACACTGCACACGCAGCCACAGTGCCTTTGGGACAAATGAGGGGCGTCAGGCCATACACTGCACACGCAGCCACAGTGCCTTTGGGACAAATGAGGGGCGTCAGGCCATACACTGCACACGCAGCCACACTGCCGCTGGGACAAATGAGGGGCGTCAGGCCATACACGGCATACGCAGCCTCACTGCCGCTGGGACAAATGAGGGGCGTCAGGCCATACACTGCACACGCAGCCACAGTGCCGCTGGGACAAATGAGAGGCGTCAGGCCACACGCAGCACACTAGCAGCCTTCAGGTTGCAGGGGTTACTTAAATTACTGGGAACACAAATCCTGGATCCCACAAGAATCCCAGCCACCTGCCCAGTTTCATAAAGTGCTTGTACACTTAGAGCTGGAGGCCCTGCAGTTTGGAAGGGACACTTTTCTCAGCCTATCACCAGCACTGTCCTGATCCAGTTGTCATTTCAGTGACTGCTCATTTTACCTCTTAATTGCAAACTGTTCATTTAACTTCATTATCAATTTAGTTTTTGTGTTGTGTCTGTTAATACCTATTTTCATGAACAGTATTTCCTAGTAACTAGACTAATATATATGTATGTCATGTTTTAGTATGAACAGTCTCTTCCTCCTACAGCTAAACCCATCTCCTGCCACTTGCTTGTGACACTTTGTGATGATCATGGGGTATTTTCCTATTGGAATATAGGCACTGGTAGAGGAGCTACATGGCCACAGGAGTATTGCACAGCCTGAGTAGGCCATAGTCTAAAGTAAAAGGTGGAGACCACTGACCTGATGTGAAAACTGGAAAAGACCTAAGATTGATTTGCCTCCATTTAGATGCAGGGGCGGGCTGGGATGCCTGTCCCGTTCTCCATTCCTATGGGATTGTGGAATATTGGTAGTGCTTTTGGGACAAAGCTCAGAAGGCGTACCTGCTATCACTAACTTTTTAGAATGGCTAAATGTGAATTTAGATATAAAGATTTTTTTTTATATATCTTGGTTTATGGCATTTTCCATGCATAATTGTAATCAATGTACAGAATTTCAAAAATACCTCTTCTGATTTAAGATTACAGTTTATTTTAACCATCATTTCAGAAAATAATAAACTAAGTTGCATCCCGAACTCAGCCTGCGTGTTTTGTTATATAAAAGTCAAAGAAAAACCAGCCTTTAAGAATTTACCAAATCCAGCCAGGTGCAGTGGCTCATGCTTGTAATGCTAGCACTTTGGAAAGCCGAGGTGGGTGGTTTGCCTGAACTCAGGAATTCGAGACCACCGTGCGGGCAACAGCGAAACCCTGTCTCTACTAAAATACAAAAAATTAACCAGGCATGGTGGCCGGCACCTGTAATCCCAGCTACTTGGGCGGTTGAGACCTAAGAATTGCTTGAGCCTGGGAGGCAGAGGTTGCAATGAGCTGGGATCACGCCACTGCACTCCAGCCTGGGTGACAGAGCAAGATTCTGTCTCAAAAAAAAAAAAAAAAAAAAAAAAATTTACCAAACTGCCTGCAGTTGGCAAACATGTACATGTGCTCTGGAGTACAAGAAAGTAAGAAAGTAAATCTTAATTAGTGACTCCATTGAACAGTGTGCTCTTAAACTCTACAATAGAGGTTGATTGATAAGGACAGATAAGGAAGCTCAAGGTCTTTTAATAATCTCCGCCTTAAGCACTGAATTTCTTAAACAAAGGCTGTCCTTGGTTCCTTTCCTCTCCATGCTCAGCTCCCTGATGGCTCGGAGATCCCGCTCCCTCCTATTCTGCTCGGCAGGCTGGGCTCCGACCCACAGAAGAAGACCGTGTGCATTTACGGGCACCTGGATGTGCAGCCTGCAGCCCTGGAGGACGGCTGGGACAGCGAGCCCTTCACCCTGGTGGAGCGAGACGGTGAGCGCCGTGCGCCTATGCGTGCCCAGAGGAAAGGCACTGACTTTTGGAAAGTCATTGCTAGTCCGTTTTTCCATTTCCAGTACAGACCGTTTTTATTTTATTTTATTTATTTTATTACTTTTTAAAAATCTTTTTTTGAGACAGAGTCTCACTCTGTAGCTCAGGCTGGAGTGCAATGGCAAGATCTCAATTCACTGCAACCTCCGCCTCCCGGGGTTCAAGCGATTCTCCTGCCTCAGCCTCCCCAGTAGCTGGGATTATGGGCGCCCATCACCGCGCCTGGCTAGTTTTTTTATTTTTAGTAGAGACGGGGTTTCACCATGCTGGCCAGGCTGGTCTTGATCTCCTGACCTCAAGTGATCCCCCCCACCTCAGCCTCCCAAAGTGCTGGGAATACAGGCTTGAGCCACCACGCCAGGCACAGACTGTTTTTAACGTAAGCTAGAAATGGAGGTTTCTTACAGGTGCCTCTGTTGCTGAACTTTCAGAAAGCCTGCCTTTTCGTGTGCAAATGAGCCCCCCGTGGCTGGCGTCTGCCAGGCTTCCTCTACTGCTGATGCTTTTTCTCAGAATGCACATTTGGAGTCCAGGCAGGGCCTTCCTGAAAAGCCTGTCCCCTCGTCCCCCTCCCCCACCTTTACCAACAGCTGCTTCTACGGTATATGTTAGTGGCCTCCTTCACCCTGGCTGCCCCAGTGGGGGTGGCGATGTCCCTGTTATTCACCAAGTGCTTCCGTGGGCCGGGCACCTGCAAGCCTTTTGAGGCCCCTGCTGTGAGGGACCCCGCAGGCCAGCCTCTTTTCTTCCTGTTCCTTCTGGTGTAAAGGCCTTCTGCTTTCATTTCTGAATTTCCACATGTGCCTGCACGGGAGGCTTTGACCAGATGAAGAATCCTCCCACCCTCATGCTGGGCCCCTCTGGGCTAAGTTCCAGGCTCTTCTCATCGAAGCCCTTCCAACTGGATCATTGCATCTGTGTTCAAACCTTTCCTGGCCCAGTGTCAGTTGTGTTCATTACTGTGCAAAATTGAAAATGACTTTACTTAAAGCAACATTTTTTATGAGATGTAATTCCGTGTCATTGTCCTTGTCACGGTGGAATTACTAACTTGCGGTGGATTGTAGGATTAACCCTCTCTGTGCACTTGG
Organism: Pan paniscus; assembly: GCF_029289425.2. Classification (NCBI taxonomy): domain Eukaryota; kingdom Metazoa; phylum Chordata; class Mammalia; order Primates; family Hominidae; genus Pan; species Pan paniscus. Next base: position 92,042,872 of record NC_073266.2, read on the forward strand.
GCGCCCCTCGAGCGTCAGAAACACATGTCTGCTTGGCTGTGCCCTCACTCCGGGAACTCGCTGTCTCTGAACAGAAGTCTTTGTCTTTGCTCCTTGTCCGCTGTCTTACAGTCTCCGTGGATGGCACCATCTCTCTGCCACCTGCACTGGGAACTGGGTCCCCATCCCTGCCAGGCTCTCCTCTGGGACCACTGCCCTTCCCACATTGAAAGCTTCCTGTCCCCCTCACCCACTCCGTGGCTGGGTCCTGCTCTCCACTTCTGGGCCTTCACGGTGCCACTCCTTTTCTGGGCTGCTCCCAGAGTGACCTCAACATGCCACTTCTCTTCTTGACTCCTCTTGGGGGACCCAGGATGGCACAGAGGGTCCCTCCCCTCACCTGCCTTCTGCCTGCCCCTTCTCCCACCTGTACCCAGCCACACAGGACCACATACAGCCCCCAGGAGCCTGTGCTGCTCCAAACTGCACCTGGGCACCTGCGCGGGCGTCAGCCCCATCACCGCTGCCTCGTCCTCTGTGAGGCCTGCCTCCAGCCATCCTCTTAGCCCTCCCTGTCCCAGCCTCAGTAGGCTCCTGACTGTCGAGGAAGCTAGAAGAGCACCTGTACTGTGGGAAAGCTTCACTGCCAGCTGCCCGGCCTCCCTCTCCTTGTCAGGGAGCCCTGGAGGGTGGGGGCAGGTCACATTTGTTGGCAGCTCTGAGCCAGCACCGTGCCAGCCACTGTAGTTGTTCAGCGTTTGTTGTAGGGATGAGGATTTTTTTTTAGAAAAGCTTATATTTGATCTTCAGTTTTTGTGAAAGGTTGGGTTTCATTCGTCAAAGGAAATTCCCCAGGTGGTGATGACTTTCAGCCTCATACTACCTTGGGCTGCGTCATGCTGAGACTGCGGGACCTGGGAAGCAGCCTGAGCCCTGGGAGGTCACGAGACTGGCCGGGCAGACCCAGGCCCACGAGAAGGCCACGCCTTGAGGACGGCTCCCTCCTCTGGTTCCATGAGGCCGGGACTGCGTGGCAGAGGATAGAGGAGGGGTGGGGCCTTGTCTTCAAGTTGTCGCTTGTGTTGTCAGCTTCCCCAGAAGCAATTGTGGTGAGGGGCCACTGTGACTGATGACGCTGATTAGAAGCAGCGTCTTGTCTGTAGTTTTAAGAGTGATAACTACAGAAAGAAAGAAGGAGAGGTTAAATGATAAACATGTTAGTTCTTTGTTTTTTAATCAAATTAGGTGTCACAATTGGGTGGGGGTGAGATTATGGTTCTTTTTTGACAACGGTGCCTTGAGGTTCCTAAGTGACTGGGCTTCCTGTCCCCATTGCTCCCTGCTGCTTCTGGTAAATGGGTTTTAATGAACTAAGCAGCTGGCTGCGACTCCCTGGAGTTAGACTGGAGGTCTCCACCCTGACCCAGCAGGAAGCTGTGCCCCCACCTGACCACCATGACCACGGTGGGAGAAGGAAGGGGTTCTCGGGAGCATCCACGTGGCCTATCTCTTTGATGATGCCAAATTCTCTGACAAATTTAACAATAGTGTTGGGTGGAGATTGGGGGCTCCTGATCGGAAGGGGAAGCCTCTCTCGTGTTTGCTTGGCTAAGGGGTTATCAGATGTGCACCTGGGACATGCTGCTTCTGGGTTCCTTGTAATCATCACTTTATGAATTTGTGGATTGCTGTTCTAGGCAAGCTGTATGGGAGAGGTTCGACTGATGATAAGGGCCCGGTGGCCGGCTGGATAAACGCCCTGGAAGCGTATCAGAAAACAGGCCAGGTATGTCCCCCACGCTGACTTCTGCCTGAATCCTGGGTTCCATCTGAGCCATACAAAGACAGGCTCTCTGTTCACACAACAGCTTGTAAGCTCACAGGAAAAGACAAGACAAGCGTCCCCCAGCCCTTATCAGCACAGATGACTCGGATGTAAGAGTACAGGTTTGTTTTCCAGCTTTAGGAAACATTCAAAGTGTAATTGTTTTACAGCTGCTTAAAGGTCACAATATTGGCGACTCAGCATGATTTTTGCCACCGCGTGAAATGTGACTTTTCAGTCCCTGCCTGTCTCCGTGAGTGTGGTCCCTTGCCAGGACGCAGTGCAGGCTCTGTGACATCACACAGGCCCCTCACTGTCTCTGTGTGGTTTACATCCTCCTAAAAATAAATTCTGATTTTTCAAATGTATTCTCTGGCTGGGTGCGGTGGCTCACACCTGTAATTCCTTTGGGAGGAATTCCTTTGGGAGGCTGAGGTGGGCGGATCACTTGGGGTCAGGAGTTCGAGACCAGCCCGGCCAACATGGTGAAACCCCGTCTCTACTCAAAATACAAAATTAACCGGGCATGGTGGTGGGCACCTGTAATCCCAGCTCCTGGGAGGCTGAGGCAAGAAAATCGCCTGAACCAGGGAGGCAGAGGTTGCAGTGAGCCGAGATCATGCCACTGCACTCCAGCCTGGGTGACAGGGTGAGACTGTGTCTCAAAAAAAAAAAAAGCATTCTCCTACCTGTGAAATATCTGCTCGTTGTTCAAAGTTTGCTAAAAAACGGACAAGTAGAGAGAAAAATACTTGCCTAGAATCCAAAGACAGTTAGTATTTTGAAATCTACCAAGATTTTCTGTTGCTTTTTGCCTAGTTGTGATCATGCTGTATAGACATCTTTGCATCTTGCTTTTATCTTGTATCATGATGACATAAGAATAAGATAAGCATTTTTGTCAAAGCATGGAATGTTCGGTCTGAAAAGGGTCTTAGCCCTGCTGGTCCGGGGGATTACTTTACATGGTGGGGAGGTGACACCCAGAACCACCTGGCCTGGTGCGGCCGAGCCTGCATGCTGGGCGGGAACTAGGAAGCCTCCCCAACCTCTGGCCCCGTGGAGCCCTCAGCCTCAGCTGCAGTGGAGGCACCTCGGGCTCTGGGGCAACCAAGTGTGACAGGTGGCTGTGCACGGGCAGAGGTCCTGTGGAAGATTTCATGTGACGGGCAGAAGAGGAGGGGGAGGCAGGGGAGGAAGTGCATCCAGGAACAGGGCTGTCTGGGGGCAGCCTGGGTGGTCGTGAAATAGGACTCAGTAGCCTTGAGTCCTCATTTAGGCCCTGATGTTCCTTAGCCTGCCTGGCCTTTGGCAAATCGCCAGCTTCATGCACAACCTCATTTTTCACCTTTGGGTGTGGGGGTCAGAGTCGGGAGAGCACCTGCGAAGCCACAATGATCCAGACACACGGCAAGGTGGGCACGTTCCCATCAGGCTCCTCGGGGAGAGCAGCGCTTCTGTGCCCGGGAGCAGCGAAGGTCACACAGGGGGACCCGCACCTCCTCGTGTCGGTGGCTCCACTGGTATAATCAGGACTCATGTGGCGTTCTTCGTGTCGTGGCCCTTATTGCAGAGGGAGCAGCACAGGCTTTCCTGGAAGCTCCCCTCGGTCATGTGGGGTGACTCCAGAGAGCCCCGCCTTGCGAGACTGGACCAGTCCAAGTGGCCTGGAGCCACAGCGGCCTGGCAGTACCTGGGGAGGGGGTGATGACAGGTGCACACGGAGGCCCATGTGGTCGGTCTGGAGAATGCCGGAGATGTGAAATACGTAATCCTGAGTGTGGCTTCTAGAAGGAAGGTTCGCAAAGCTGAATATCCACTCGTGCTGTTCCCTTCTCACAGGAGCTTCCTGTCAACGTCCGATTCTGCCTCGAAGGCATGGAGGAGTCAGGCTCTGAGGGCCTAGACGAGCTGATTTTTGCCCAGAAAGACACATTCTTTAAGGATGTGGACTATGTCTGCATTTCTGACAATTACTGGCTGGGAAAGAAGAAGCCCTGCATCACCTACGGCCTCAGGGGCATTTGCTACTTTTTCATCGAGGTACAGTGCCAAGCTGTACGGTTCACTTTTTTCTAATCCCTGAGTCTCCTGGTTCTTCCAAATGCAAAGTAGGCAAGGACCCAGAAGTCAGGTGCACAGGAAGCAGAAGCACAGGGCTCACTTAGTACCCCAATTCCCAGCTTCCATAAACCACCGTCATATACCAGGGTGGACAGCAACACTTCCAATGATCAGAAGTTAATCTCACAGCAGCATCAAGCTAGGACAGTGTGATTTGTAATGTTGCTTTGGAGCGGCTGAGAGGGGATTAAATGCTAGTTCATTTCAGAAGATGCAAACACATACAAAGCATTTTAGAAACACTTCCTTTTGAAGGTGGAAATATTTATATGTTAGCACTTAGGCTCCTTATCCCATGACTAAGTGACTGCACGGGAAAAAGAGAAACCAAGGCCGGGTGCAGTGGCTCACACCTGTAATCCCAGCACTTTGGGAGGCCGAGCCAGATGGATCACTTGAGGTCAGGAGTTTGAAACCAGCCTGGCCAACATGGTGAAACCCCGTCTCCACTAAAAATACAAAAAGTTAGCCAGGTGTGGTGGCGGGTGCCTGTAATCCCAGCTACTCGGGAGGCTAAGGAAGGAGAATCACTTGAACCTGGGAGGTGGAGGTTGCAGTGAGTGGAGATTGCACCATTGCACTCCAGCCTGAGCTACAGAGCGAGACTCTACTTCAAAAAAAAAAAAAAAAAGAGAGAGAAACCGAGGCAGCACCAAGAGTGGGAAGGGACAGGCCTGGCTAGATTCTGCCGTTCACTGGCTGGTGGTCATCTCCCAATACCCCACAGGATGACTGTGGTGATTAAATTAGGTCCTGTCTGCAGACGTCATTTATAACCTGAACAGTGCTAGAAATCACTGCAGTTGCTGCCCTGAGCCCTCACTCTGAGCAAGGTACTGTTCTGGTTTTAAAAGTGGCTGCCTGTCATCCCTGGTGCTGGGAGGAGCACTACGCCTCTTCTCATTTGCAGGCGAGGAGGCCGGGCACTCAGCAGGCAGCTGCCCTACGCTGGGTATGCAGCTGCTCAGTGCAAGGGCGAGGTCCGACCCCAGGTCTCCGGCTCCAGGCTTGTGGTGGGTCTCATTCATGTTGGGCTGCCCTCTCAGCAGAGGTGCAGGGTCTTTGTTAAACTTCTAGCAAAGGCTTTGAGTGGTAGGCAGATTGCCCTGTGGAATGCTTGTACCTGTGGCTAGTGTTACCGTCTTATCTGTGGTTGGCATATGCCACAGATAAGCTGGTATTTTTTTGTTCCTGCCTAGGTTTTTAATTTGGGAAATGCCTTGCTTTGCTCCCTGAGGGAGCAAATTTTGATTTGGAAAATTGTCAGGCCTTGTAAATGCTCTTTGTTGAATTCACTGTCACATGATAAAAATAAGCTCCCACTAGGCAGCCAGATACAGTGGCCTTTGTTTCCGTGCAGGTGGAGTGCAGCAACAAAGACCTCCATTCTGGGGTGTACGGGGGCTCGGTGCACGAGGCCATGACTGATCTCATTTTGCTGATGGGTAAGCGCGGGATGGCATTCAGTCCGCAGTTGAGGGGAAGTGGATGGGCGTGACTTCCAGGCTGTCTGTCATCAGCATTGGGTGCATTTCAGCATTCCACATGAACCAACTTCTGTCTCAGTTTCCTACTGTGCCTCTCCCTCCTTCCACTCACTTGTCCCTCTGAGAGGCCCCCTTGTTTTATTTTTGCCCCTGAAACCCTCCTGTGCCTGTCACCACCTGGTGAAACCTTGCCCTGCCTCCAGCACCCAACTCAGTCGCCCCCAGGTCCTGTCTGGCCAAGCCCCTCGAGGCACGTGGTGCTGTCCTTCCTCTGGTGTGGTCATTTTCCATCTCTCGCAGGGCGTGTGTTTTGGCCGGTCTTATGTATAACTGGCCCCATCCAGGTCCCCCTGTCTGATCAGCTCTTTGAGAGCGGGCATCCCATCGTGCTGTTCCTGGCGTCCTGCTCTGAGACCAAGCACAGCCCTCCCTTCCCGCACCTTCCACAAGCTCTCCATTCCTCCCCGCCGATGCCAGCTGCCTGTGTGACATCCACTCTGTTATACCCACAGTTTACCCCCCTCAGCTCAGGAGCAGCTTGTTTCTTGTGGAATGCGCATTAAAAAGGCACACGGGGCAGTGCGGTGGTTGTTAGAGTGGGGCTGCGTGAAGCCAGTCTGCTGGTTTGCGTCGTGGTCTATGACCAAGGACAATTTCCTTTCCCCACTTGTTCCTCAGTCTCCTTACCTGAGAAATGGGAATGCCCAAGCTGCTCCCTCATTGGCTGTTTGGCTGATTACATCACTGGCTGAGCCTGAGGCCCCGGACGGTGCCTGACAGGCGATACGTGCATGGGATGCATCTGCGAGCATCATTCTGTGGACCCCTGTGGCTGCTCTTGGCCCCTCCTCAGCCACGTGGCTGTGGGGCCTGAGCCGCATCTCTCCTGAGCCCGGCTCCCTGGGGTCGGTGCAGGAAAGAGCAGCTCGTCTTGGTGCGGCCTCCCCTGAGTGCTGTAACCCTCTCCGGCTTCCCTCAGGCTCTTTGGTAGACAAGAGGGGGAACATCCTGATCCCCGGCATTAACGAGGCCGTGGCCGCCGTCACGGAAGAGGAGCACAAGCTGTACGACGACATCGACTTTGACATAGAGGAGTTTGCCAAGGATGTGGGGGCGCAGATCCTCCTGCACAGCAACAAGGTCTGGTTCAGGGCTCGACTCTGCCACCTGCCCGGGCCACGCTGTGACACAGGTGTCCCCCAGGCCCTGTCACCTTCCCTGGGTCCAGGGGGTCTCTGAGGGAAGAGCTGGAATGTCCAGTGCACATGAGTCACTCAGAAAGCAGACTGTGACCAGGTTGCTGGTCGTTGGAATTTTTTAGTTTCAAAATCTACTTTTGATTCCATCAGACCTGGAGAAGCACGCAGAGGGGACATGGGCTGGCTCCTGCTGGCAGCGGCTCTGCTGTGTTTGTGTTTATAGAGTAACCTCCTTACCGCTGGGCCCAGGGCTCATTTAAGCCACATCAGAGCCGAGTGCTAGGTGGAAACTGTGCCGAACGTTTACCTAACTTAGGGGAAAAGTGGGTCATGACTTTTCTCTTAATAGGCTGTAGGTTTATGTGGTACAGATGTAAGTTCCGCAGGCTGTAGGGTTATGCGGTATAGATGTAAGTTCTGCGGGCTCTAGGTTTATGTGGTACAGATGTGAGTTCTGTGGGCTATAGATTTATGTGGTATGGATGTAAGTTCTGCAGGCTGTAGGTTTATGTGGTATGGATGTAAGTTCTGCAGGATGTAGGTTTATGTGGTATGGATGTAAGTTCTGCAGGATGTAGGTTTATGTGGTATGGATGTAAGTTCTGCAGGATGTAGGTTTATGTGGTATGGATGTAAGTTCTGCAGGCTGTAGGTTTATGTGGTATGGATGTAAGTTCTGCAGGCTGTAGGTTTATGTGGTATGGATGTAAGTTCTGCAGGCTGTAGGTTTATGTGGTATGGATGTAAGTTCTGCAGGATGTAGGTTTATGTGGTATGGATGTAAGTTCCGCAGGCTATAGGTTTATGTGGTATGGATGTAAGTTCTGCAGGCTGTAGGTTTATGTGGTATGGATGTAAGTTCCGCAGGCTGTGGGTTTATGCGGTATGGATGTAAGTTCTGCAGGCTGTAGGGTTATGTGGTATGGATGTAAGTTCTGCAGGCTGTAGGTTTATGTGGTATGGATGTAAGTTCTGCAGGCTGTAGGTTTATGTGGTATGGATGTAAGTTCCGCAGGCTGTGGGTTTATGCGGTATGGATGTAAGTTCTGCAGGCTGTAGGGTTATGCGGTATGGATGTAAGTTCTGCAGGCTGTAGGGTTATGTGGTATGGATGTAAGTTCTGCAGGCTGTAGGTTTATGTGGTATGGATGTAAGTTCTGCAGGCTGTAGGTTTATGTGGTATGGATGTAAGTTCTGCAGGCTGTAGGTTTATGTGGTATGGATGTAAGTTCTGCAGGCTGTAGGTTTATGTGGTATGGATGTAAGTTCTGCAGGCTGTAGGTTTATGTGGTATGGATGTAAGTTCTGCAGGCTGTAGGTTTATGTGGTATGGATGTAAGTTCTGCAGGCTGTAGGTTTATGTGGTATGGATGTAAGTTCTGCAGGCTGTAGGTTTATGTGGTATGGATGTAAGTTCCGCAGGCTGTGGGTTTATGCGGTATGGATGTAAGTTCTGCAGGCTGTAGGGTTATGCAGTATAGATGGAAGTTCTGTGCCATTGAGTCAGCCAGCATCAGTTGAATTAAGCAACTCAGCCCCTGGGACACAAGGGAAATAAGGCCCGGCTGGGCTCTTGAGTTTTGTCTCCCAGAGACAGACAGGCAAGAACTCTGGAAGGATGTGCTGAGGGCCACGCTGGGCAGTACCAAAGGCTGTGGGCCTGCACGAGGGGAGGGTCATGGTGCTGGGAACGGCTGAGGCTCATCAGGGTCCTGTCAGCCAGCAGAGGTGCAGGGCAAGGCTGGCGTGCCCGGTCAGCAGGAGCACAGACATATCAGCTGCTTAGGGACAGGTGGGCAGCAGGGTGAGGCCTGGGACTGAGACTGACATGCCGGCCTGATGGCCTGGGCGCTGCCGTGGAGCTCCGGGTCTTCCAGGAGATGGTGAGCCTGGCCAGGATTTGAGTTCATCAGATCTCACATTGGGAAAGATCATGGGTCAGGATGTCGGAGCTGAGTCGGTGGAGCTAGGAGACCCGTGAGGCTGTTGCAGGCACGGGAGCCTTGGCTGGCATCAGGAAGGAGCCTCTGGAATAGGAAGAGAAGGTCCCCACTGGCAGTGACTGGACAGTGATGTCAGGGACCGAGGGGTTGGGCACGGGGAGGAGCGGGCCTGGGAGAAGGTGGGTCTATTTCTCCTGCCCTGACCCTCAGGCTCGTGTTTGCTTCTGTGTACAGTGTTTTAGGGCCTTGTCTATTCCTCCCAGATAACACTGAGCTGTTTGGTTGACAAACAGAAATCTACACATTCAGTGGCTAAGTCACTGAGGAACCTTCTGGAAGCCCCTTTGGGGGCACACCTACTCTCTTGACCCACCTTCTGCTACTGCAGGGACACGGGGGGCGGGGGCAGGCAGGAAGGTCATGATGTTGATGACACACTCGGGAAACAGGAGATGAAGTCTCTCCTGGTCTGAGGAGATGGCATCATCGGTATTCAGGGGGCCGTACCAGATGTGCTGGTCAGCCTGGCTCCCCTCTCTCAGTAGGAACGGGCTGCTCGCCTGTGTCCCATGGGCCTGGGAGAGGCCTGCACACAGCCTGGGCTGCATCCCCTCTTACTCCTGGTGCCTCTGGCTCATCAAGAGCTCCAAAGTCTGTGGGACCTTGACACCCCCAGTTCTACAGGTGCTCAGTGGCCAGCGTGGCTCTCCTAGTTCTGCCAGGTGGACCTGAGCCACCCACGCTGCAGCGACGGGCAGTGAAATGCCTCACCTGAGGGTGTGCAGCCTGTCAGGGGCCTCCTTTGTGCTGAGTCACTCACTGCAGTCGCACCTGCACCTGGACCTCCTGCCTGTGGTTGTCAGGGTCCTGGGCCAGGCCCTGTCTCATACCGCTGATTTCCCAGACAACATTCCCAGCTCCTCGGTGAGCAGACAGGGCTGGCACCGAATGCCTGAGATGTCCCTGACCCTCTGATTTTTCTGCAGAAAGACATCCTCATGCACCGATGGCGGTACCCGTCTCTGTCCCTCCATGGCATCGAAGGCGCCTTCTCTGGGTCTGGGGCCAAGACCGTGATTCCCAGGAAGGTGGTTGGCAAGTTTTCCATCAGGCTGGTGCCGAACATGACTCCTGAAGTCGTCAGCGAGCAGGCATGTGGGGCTGGGACACGGGGTGGGGGCCAAGAGCTACTGTGTCCGGGCAGAGACTTGGGTAATAAAGGCTGTTACTCGACAGACACCCGGGCCATGCATGCCCCTGCTTCCTGGCTCTGGCCAAGTCAGTAATTATGACAGTCACGGTTCAGAAGCTAATCAAAGATAATGCATCACATGTAAGTGACCTTTGTTACTGATGAGGCAGGCCAAAATCTGGCCTTTGACCTCACCTCAAGGCTCCAGGCCAAACACCAACGTTGGGCCAAGTGTGTTCTGGTCAGAGTACCGGAGCCGCCCCTTACCATGGTGGCTTGTGGAGGGGACTCTGGTGGCTGGAGGTCAGCCCAGCTTCTGACTGTCCCCCTCAGCTGGGATTCCTGGGGAGATGGAGTCTTCCCACTGGGAATGGGAGGGTGGGGCTCGCCCTTCATGCTGAATACTGAGGTCTTGTCATGAGGAGGTGTCCCCGGGTCAGCGCCTGGCTCTATCCTGGGTCTGGATGCAGTGTAGCCTGTGGTCATTGATTTTATGAAGTACCTCGGTCTGCTCAGGCTGCCACAATAAAGACCACAGACGCGGTAGCTTACGTGGCAGAAACGGATTCCTCACTGTTTTGGAGGCGGATGAGTCCAGGACCAAGGTGCCGGCAGCTGTGGCATCTGACGAGGGTTCCTCCTGGCCGTGGCCGCTGCCCTCGCTTGTCCTCACATGGCAGAGGGCAGGCTCTCGGTATCTTCTCACCCAGGCCCACCCTTCTGGCCTCATTTAACCTTTGTCTAAATAAGGTTTAGAAAGAGAAAAAAAAAACTACTAAAGAAAAAAAGCTAGGCTTTTAAAGAATTCAAGTTAGTTTTATTCAGGCGTCTCACTGAGGAACGCGGACTGCGGCCCGGGGCCCAGGAGCAGCCTTGGAGAGGTTTGGCCGGGCTGCTCCGAGAGAGCGGCTCAGCCCGCAGCTCATCTGCAGGTGGAGGAGCTTCGGTGCGTGCAGAATCACATCGCACCTGTCAGATGTTACATTCCAGCCAAGCCACGCTGCGCCTCGGTGTAAGAGCACATGTGGTCAAAGGTCACAGAGGCGCAACCACTAATGCGGTCAGGTGCTATCTTATGTGTGGGAAAAGGTAAGGACAGGGTCATTTATCTCCTAAGGAATGCAGCGACTCGGGCAAGAGGCAGGGGTGGTGTGTGCTCCCCCGTTTTGTCTTCAAAGCATCTTTCCTGAGAGCTACAGGTAGTGGCAGGGTGGAGCCTGTGAAATAGGCCGGCAAGCAGAATGGTGCAAACGCAGCTTCTCACATTTGTGACTTTGTCTCACACCTTAGTTACTTCTGTTAAGTCCCCAAGTGTAGTCATAATGGAGTTTAGGGCTTAAATATATGAATTCTGGGGGCACGCAAACATTCTGTCCATAATATAAAGCAGGTCAGGGAAGATTGTTTTTAAACTTAATTTAAATAGTATCATCCTTTAGAAGATCTTTGGAAAGAGTGAATTGCTTGATATTAAAACTTTGTCTTTTACTTTGAAATAACTGGGTTTTATTTTTTGATAAGAAGTCCCCTCTTTCTGGCCAGGCGCGGTGGCTCACACTTGTAATCCCAGCACTTTCGGAGGCCAAGGCGGGCGGATCACGAGGTCAGGAGATCGAGACCACGGTGAAACCCCGTCTCTACTGAAAAGACAAAAATTAGCCGGGCGTGGTGGCGGGCGCCTGTAGTCCCAGCTGCTCAGAGAGGCTGAGGCAGGAGAATGGCGTGAACCCGGGAGGCGGAGCTTGCAGTGAGCCGAGATCACGCCACTGTGCTCCAGCCTGGACAACAGAGCGAGACTCCGTCTCAGAAAAAATAAAAAATAAAAAAAGAAGTTTCCTCTTTCCTTACTCTAGTTATGTAGCTCAGTATTAAGCAACAGAAAATGAGACTCATCGTAGACTCAGCATAGACCCATCACAGACCTGTCAGAGGCCGATTGTAAGCTCGCTGTAGACTATGATAGCAGACCCGTAGGTCACTAGCACTGGATCAAATGCAAGCTTATAAAGCATTGTATACCTCTATTCTATTTGTGGTTTAGGTCACAAGCTACCTAACTAAGAAGTTTGCTGAACTACGCAGCCCCAATGAGTTCAAGGTGTACATGGGCCACGGTGGGAAGCCCTGGGTCTCCGACTTCAGTCACCCTCATTACCTGGCTGGGAGAAGAGCCATGAAGACAGGTTGGACGCTCTCCTTGTGGATGATGCCGCGCAGGGCCCTTCGCACGTCTGATAGGACTCTGCTATATCGTGTGGGCGTGTAGCTATGTCGGGGGCACTGCTGTATCGTGGGGGCATGTAGTTAAGTCAGCATGAGGACAGCCAGTGTGTGGGATGAGCCTGGACCCCTGGCGGACCTTGAACACGGGCTTGCTGTCCCCAGGGCCTTGCACAGCATCTGACTGAGTGCTGCTGAGTAGTGGTCTGAGACAGATCCCCAGCCTTAGGGCCCCAAAGCTCACCGTTTATTTTATTTCATTTCCCCCTAGTTTTTGGTGTTGAGCCAGACTTGACCAGGGAAGGCGGCAGTATTCCCGTGACCTTGACCTTTCAGGAGGCCACAGGCAAGAACGTCATGCTGCTGCCTGTGGGGTCGGCGGATGATGGAGCCCACTCCCAGAATGAAAAGCTCAACAGGTGAGAGTCCAGGGTGCGGCCCAGGTTGGTGTCTCCTGCACAGCGTCCCTCTCGCCCCTTCCCCTTCCCCCCATGTGCAGCTGCCAAGAGAAGCAGGTGGGGGCGATGGCCCCGTGACCTGCCCTCCTGTATTTGTGTGAAGTGGGAACTTCAGATGGGAGGCAGGACGAGGCCTTGCAGGAGAGGGGTGCTAAAAACAAGGTTCATGCAGTGTTTATCTCTGCATTCATCTGCCCCTCTCTCCATTTCCTTTTTTTTCTGTTCATTTTTCTGTTTCCTTTTTGAGGAATTGCAGTGTCATTGCTAACTGCACACGTTGCTGCTTTGACACATCCCTGACTTGGGCGGACGTAATGGGAATTCTTCCCACAACGGGGCGGGTGCAGCCTCTGAGCCAGCCTTGGGAGCAGGAGAGGCCCACCAGGCAGGGGTCTCGGGTAGTTCCGGGGGAGGCCTCTGGCCCCTAAAATTGCTGAGGAGGGCAGAAGGCAAGAATGCATCCTGGGGTAACCAAGGCAGACGATCAAGGACTAAGACAGAGGCAAAGACCCTGCAGGAAGGAGGGAGGGGGAGACAGAGACCTGGCTGCGAGGACCAGTGGGGAGGCCTGGTCTTCAGAAACAAGCGGATAATGGGAGGAGCCCACGATCCAAGCTTGACATTTACTACCGGGGCACTAGGGGACCAGGATTGGTCTCTGGGCTGGGCAGTCAGACTGAAGCTGCACTTGAGAACCGGGGTGCTGAATTCTGAAGGCAAGCAGGGCTCAGGGCCCCCAAGCTGGGATGGGGGATGCTCCCCAGGAAGAAGGCAGAGTGTGTCTGGGCTCGGGAGGAGTCACCCCACACCTGGGTGTTGGCTCACGACACCAGCCAACACAATGATGTGTTCCTCTCTACTAGGCATAACTACATAGAGGGAACCAAGATGCTGGCCGCATACCTGTATGAGGTCTCCCAGCTGAAGGACTAGGCCAAGCCCTCTGTGTGCCATCTCCGACGAGAAGGAATCCTGCCCTCACCTCACCCTTTTCCAACTTGCCCAGGGAAGTGGAGGTTCCCTCTTTCCTTTCCCTCTTGTCAGGTCATCCACGACTTTAGAGAACAGACACAAGTGTATCCAGCTGTCCACGGGTGGAGCTACCCGATGGGCTTATGAGTGACCTGGAGTGACAGCTGAGTCACCCTGGCTAAGTTCTCAGAGTGGTCAGGATGGCTTGACCTGCAGAAGATACCCAAGGTCCAAAAGCACAAGGTCTGCGGAAAGTTCTGGTTGTCGGCCGGGCACCATGGCTCACACCTATAATCGAGCACTTTGGGAGGCCAAGACAGGAGGATCGCTTGAGGCCAGGAGTCTGAGACAAGCCTAGGCAACAAAACAAGACTCTGTCTCTACAAAAAGTTTAAGAAATGAGCCAGACATGGTGGTGTATGCCTGTAGTCCCAGCCACTCAGAAGGCTGAGGCAGGAGGATCACTTGAGACCAAGAGTTTGAGCCTGCAGTGAGCTGTGAATGCACCACGGCACTCAAGCCTGGGCAATGTAGCAAGATCCTGTCTCTACAAGAAATTTTTTAAAAATGAGCCAAGTGTGGTGGTGCATGCCTGTAGTTCCAGCTACTCAGGACACTGACGTAGGAGGGTTGCTTGAGACTGAGAGTTGGAGGCTGCGATGAGCCATGAATGCCCCACTGCATTCCAGCCTGGGCGACAGAACGAGACCCCATCTCAAAAAAAATAAGTTCTGGTTGTCATTGAATTGGGATAAACAGAGAGCTTGATGCTTTCTGCCTTCTGTCTCAGGTGATGCATTGCACATTTGGGATATTTGGAAAGGAAATGAGGAAAGAAATCAGGGCCTCCTCTGATCTCTCGCTATCTGCGGGTCCTGTCCTTTTCTCGAGACCTTCACCATTACTGGCGTTTTCCTGTCTTCTCTTTAGTATGATCCCTCAAAACCTCACTAACTGGAAGGATGATTTTGTCTCAGTTTGTACTCCTAAATAAAAAGTAAACATGACACCTCTAAAAGAATCGCTCCGTCTGAGTTGCTCGTTGCGTGCACACCATGCTTATTGAGTGGTGTCTGGTTGATGGTGTCAGCTCAGGGCAGGGGACAGCAGGCAGGATCTGGAAAACAGAACCCAGGTCTTCCCAGGCGAGCACTCCCTCCCTCGTCCACACAAGTGGAGGCTCACTCGTGGCCCCCTGCATGTTCCGAGAAGTGTCCCTGTCCCTGCTCCTTATGGCTGTGGGGCCACAGGAAGTCCAGCTGGCTTAAACAAAGAATTGATTGGCCCACTTGACATAAAAGAACAGAGTAAACTCAATGAAAGGAAAAGGCTCCTTGAAGTGGTTGGTTCCAGGGCTGGGCAGGGAAAATGCAAGATGAGTCTGGACCCTCTCACATCGGAACGTAAGGATGCGCTCCTGAGGGTGTGGGGCTGCGTCCGAGGACGCAGGAGCCAGCCTGGAAGAGTTTGCAGGGGCCCAGGGGAGCAATTGGAGTGAGAAAATAGCAGTAGTGTTGGATTTTTACCATGGAATAAATAACAATCCATGAGTCCATACTAATATAAATAAATAAAGTGACAAAGTGGGTGAGAAGGACCAGTGCCCCTGGATGAAGAATCTCCGCTCGTGGGAGGAAGGTGGGAGATCAAAGCTGGAGCACTTGCTGCTGCAGGTGAGTCCCCTGACACACTCTCAAATTGGTAGGCAAAGGTTTAAAGAACGGGATATTTGCTTAGCTTAAAAGCACCTCCCAAGGGGAAAACAGTAACTTCACAGTGGAGAGACCTGGCAGGCACCACCCTCAGATCAAAATGAACCTCAGCAGTAATGACACGTCCACATCAGCACCCCCGACACCACTCCCTGAGGAGGACATGCCAGTTCTGGGAACATCACACTCATCGTGAAAAAACATCAGACAAACCCAAACGGATGAAACGTGAGGAAAATCTGTAGTTGGTTTTACGCGGATGTTAATCTCTTAGTTTTGATCGTTGTGCTGTAGCTGCATAAGAGGTTAGCTGGGTGAAGTGTATCTGGGGACCCTCTATGGCTTTTGCATCTTTTCTCTAAGTCTCCTGTCATTTCAAAGTAAAAACAAAAAAAGAAGACAAAGGTAGCGGCTTCAGGTACAGCTGGACCCAGCACTCAGTGCTATCTGGGCTTGTGGCTCCAACTCAACTCCTCCATCAGAACTGTGAGAAATGCATTCTTTCAGCTTCTAATCCTGCAAAAAGAACTGCATGGTCTTCCCCCAGAAATCCTAAGAGTAGCTGCTGGTGTCTCATGCATGCGAGCTGCGTATGGGCCCCCGTTAGTCAGGAACCCATGCTGAGAGGTGCTATGCTTTGAATGTTTGGCTCCTCCCAAACTTGTGTTGAAACTTAATAGCCATTGTAACCGTATTAAGAGGCAGGGCCTTCAAGAGCTGGTCAGGCCATGAGGGCCCTGTCCTCCTGACTGAGTGAATGCTGTTATTGTAGGAGTGGGCTCCTTACAACAGGGCTTGTTTGGCCTCCTCTTGCTCTCTCTACCCCTCTCTGAGCCCTTGTGTTGTGGGATGACACAGCCAGAAGGCCCTTGCCAGGTTCCGGCCCCTCCACCTTGGACCTCCCAGCCTCTCGAACGTTGAGCCAATACATCTCTGCTCATTGTAAATTACCTAGTCTTGGGCATTGTGTTACAGCAGCAAAAAGCAGCCTGCGGCAGTCACCATGCTAACACCTGCAGCAGCCTGCGGCAGTCACCGTGCTAACACCTGCAGCAGCCTGTGTGGCTCAGGCCAGTCAGCTTCCCCTGGAAGCAAGTGTGAGGTCGTCGCCTCTGGAAGTGCTAGCAGAGGGTGATCTCCCGGAGGAAATCAGTGGTGTTCTACTAGAAGGCCGCTGACTCCTGGGTAAAGTGCCAATGCTCACCTCCGTCTCTGCAAGCTCAGTCCCTCGTGGAATTTCCAGGAGCACAAGGGCAATCTCGACAGCTCCACGTTCCCAGTGCCCGACCCAAGCCTGGCCCATGATCAGATAAATGCCTAAGTGGGGTGGCATGGACGTTTGCACACGTCCAGACTGCTTTATGTTAGAAGCTGAGCTGGCATGCCACTAGCTGGTTTTGATGTAAACAACAATTTTGTAAAACCCTGGACTGAATGGGTCTGACTAACGGCTGGTTCTGTGAACTTGAGCCTCAGCGTCCTGTGTCAGAAGAGCACAAACCACTTTCCCAGAGAGGTTATGAAGACAGAAATGACCCTGTGACCCCTTTGCAAAGTATGAAGAACGGTTCCCACTCATGCATGGAGCTGGATCGTCTCAAGTGGGAAACAGGTGTGGTAAATAGATACTGTTGTTTCAGCCGGTGTAATCTGGGACCAGTTTTTTTTAAAGCAAGTCTAAAGTTTTTTTCAGACTACTACAATATGGTACATGATAGGAATATTGAAATTTATTAAAAACAAAAGACTTTCTCTGAGTGTCACTTCTAATTTTTATTCAAAAAGCAGATATATCTTAGGTCCTTTAGAGAAAGGTGTTTCATACATCAAGAGGCATTGAAAACTGCAGTCACTTGGCCCTTTAAACATTATATTATCAAACTCTTTTATTTACCGAAAAGACAACATCCTTTGAAAAGTGTCCATGAATCCAACGGTGGTCTGGAGATTCACATACAAATTATTTGAATATTTCTAGAAGGGCAACAATAGATTTATGTCCACACTATCTACTGGCCTAACAGTTGCAAGAAATTGTATTAAATGGAAAAATGTGAGAAAGTAAATATCTGCTGCCTGACATTGAAGAGGAAAATTGCTACTGTGTCACCCAAGTAAGGAGCTGCCAATTTTATGGATCATTTCCCTTTGAAAAATGATTGACAGTACCTTTAGGGGGAGTTAGAGTTCTTCCCAAAGGATTCGTTCATTACTATTTATAGAATTCATGTTACAAAGGGCTTTAAAGATGTTTGTCTAATGTTTCATTGCATCCCGGTGAAATAGGAGGTTTTTTCCCTGTGCTATAGAGGGGACAGGCCTGAGAGACCTTGTGATGGCCTGCCATCACTCAGCTCCTGGGAGGCAGCCTTGGGACCCAGGCCTTCCCCTCTTCCCCTCCCCTCGCTGGGGGACACTCATGCCCTCCCCTCCATGGCGGGAGGCCAGTTGTTCCTGGCGTGCACTTGGCCTCCTGCCTTTCCCACTGAGGTCTCAGCATTTCTCCTTTCGGTTTCCCCCATGGTGATTTATTGTTGACAGCTTTGGTAAGTTACAATTCATAGACCAAACAATCCGCCTGTTTAGTGTGAACAATTCAGTGGCTTCTCGTATAGTCACAGAGTTGCACAACCATCACCAGTTGATTTCAGGACATTTTCATTGCCTCCAAAAGAAACCCAGTACCTGTAACCTATCACCTCCCCCACACAATCACCCTATCTCCCTCAGGCCCAAGCATCCACTAATCTACTTTCTGTCTCTATTGACTTTCTTTTCTCTCTTTTTTTTTTTTTTGAGATGGAGTCTGGCTCTGTCACCCAGGCTGGCATGCAATGGTGCGATTTCGGCTCACTGCTGCAACTTCTGCCTTCCGGGTTCAAACGATTATCCTGCGTCAGCCTTCTGAGTAGCTGGGATTATAGGCGCACGCCACCACACCCGGCTAATTTTTGTGTTTTTTAGTAGAGATGGGGTTTCACCATGTTGGTCACACTGGTCTCGAACTCCCAACCTCAGGTGATCCGCCCACCTCGGCCTCCCAAAGTGCTAGGATTACAGGTGTGAGCCACTGCACCTGGCCTGGACTTTCATATAATTGGAATTATGCAATATATGGCCTTTGGCTTTTGTTTGTTTGTTTGTTTGTTTTTAAGAAACAGTGTCTTGCTCTGTCATCCAGGCTGGAATGCAGTGGCACCATCTTGGGTCACTGCAGCCTCAACCTCCTGGGTTCAAATGATCCTCCAGCCTCAGCCTCTCAAGTAGCTAGGACTACTGGATGCGTGACCATGCCCAGCTAAGTTTTTGTAGAGACGGGGTCTTCCTATATTACCCAAGCTGCTCTCAAATTCCTGGCCTCAAGCAGTTCTCCCACCTCAGCCTCCCAAAGGCATGAAGCCACCATGCCTGGCCTAATACGTGGCCTTTGTGTCTGACTTCCTTCACTCAGAATAATGTTTTCAAGGTTCATCCGTGGTGTCCCATGCATCAGTACTTCATTCCTTCTTATAGCTGAGTAGTGTTGATTTTAAGTATAGACCACAGTTTGCTTATCCATCCATAAGTTGGTGGACATTTGGACTTTCTCCACTCTGGCTATTATGAATAATGCTGCCATGAACATTCGTGTCCCAATTTTTGTGTGGACACATCTCCTTATTTCTCTTGGGTATTTGCCTAGGAGGGGAATTGCTGGGCAATATGGGAATTCCATCTTTAGCTGTTTGGGGAACTGCTAGACTGTTGTCCAAAGTGGCTGCGCCATTTTACATTCCTGCCAGCAGTGTACCAGGATTCTGATTTGTCCACACTCTCAACAACACCTGCAATCTTTCTGATCGTGCCATTCTAGTGGGTGTGACATGGTATCTCAGCATTTCTCCCTAGACCCAATCAATACAAAAATGATCTTGCTTCCAGATCCTGAAGGTTAGAGATAAGACTTATAGTCAAACACCTGTAGAATCTGAGAGTTGGGAGGGCAAACGTAGGGAGCAGCCATGACTCCTGGGACAGAGAGGGCGAGGAAGAGCCGCTCCTCAGGGCTAAGTCCAGACCTTGCTGGAGATAGCATGGCCCTGGCCCAGTGCCCGGCAGAGAAGTCCCTGTGGAGAACTTGCTGGAATGTGACCCCCAGGGATGCCAGGGAAGTTGTGTACAGGGAGGTGTCTTGCTGAAGGCACTGCATGATGAGACTTCCCCAGGAGGGCGTCAAGGGGAATGCCAGCTTCCAATTGCTGCTGGTCACCATGCTTCCAAGAGCATGGGCGGCTACAGGAGCTCCTCTGCAGGAAGCTGTCCACGAGGGGCATGTTCTGCTTTGTCCCTCCAGGGCTGCAGTGGGAGGCTGCCTCATTCTGGGAATCGGCATAGGATTACCTACACATACAATCCGTGCTTTAAAATATCAGCTTAATTAATTACAGTCCGCTTTGCTATTTTGACTCATAGGTCGGAACTTGGACGGGAAAAAGAGGTGCCATTGCCCAGACCTCTCATGCCCAGCACTTATTAGAAAGGAGGGAAGAAATTGGAATACCTCTGCTCCCCGGGTGCCTGCCCTGGGGTCATCCCTCAGGGTCTTCAGCAGCAGATGTTCCCCACCTCTCCCAAGTCCTCCCTAAGCCCTGCAGCTAGTCCTCTCAGGGAGGTTTATCCTAAAAAAACAATTTGATAGCAATCATTTCACATGCTTATGTAACCCAGATCTCCCTCAAGGGTCTTTGCATTCATCAACAAACAGTTCCAGGAGATGCTGCTTTGGGAGCCTTTTCTCTATGGCCAAAAGCAAAAGCCTGTCCTGTATCAAGTTCAGGCCACAGCACAAAGTTGGCCAGTGAGAAAAACACCGTAATCTTGTCTGATGTAGAAAAAGACAGAACTTGTTGTGCCACATTCTTAACCTAGAAGAGAGTCAGCTCAGTGAGCCCTTCTGACCTGAAGGAACAGTTAACGTCCCCATGTGACTTAGAGAAAGTCAAGTTCATTCTTTGCTTGTTATTTTTTGGTGTCTGGGCCAGATAAATCATGCTAGAAATGTTCAGGATCCTTAATCAACAGTGTATTAATTAGTGAGGATAAGTCTAAGCTACTGTGACCAAAATGATCAAGGCTTCCATGGGGTGAAGGTTTACGCATTTGTTCTTCACACAGAAGTCTGAGCAGCAAGTTCAGGGCTGCTTTGGGGGCTCCTCTATCATTTGGGACCTGGATTCCTTCCATTATGAGCCTCTTCCTTCCTCAATTTTATCTCACAGGCCAAGATCTCTGCACCAGCTCCTGCTGGAGCCGCCAGTGGGAAGGAGGAAAAGAGAGGGCAAGACATGATCCCTCCATTTGAAGGTACAAGCCACAATTGAAAGTTTCGACCCCTTGCCTCTACTCTCCAGAAAACAGTCAGATGGCCACATTCAGCTGTATGAGAGGATGAAAATATGCCTAGCTAAAGATTCTACGTGGGAGAGGGAGAACAGATGTTAGAAAACAATAATCAGTTTTTTGCAAATTGGATGTCAACCTTTAAGTTCCTCTATTACATCAATTATACCATGACACCTGCCCCAAGGAAAACAAATGAAAAAAAAAAAAGAAATAAAAGGCATCCAATTTGGAAAGGGAAAAGCAAAATTTTCTGTTTGCAAATGCTATGATCTTACATATAGAAAACCCCAGAAGAACTCCACCAAAATACTCTTAGAACTAATGAATAGTTCACTTACTAAATGAATTCAGTAAAGGTTTTGAATACAAAATCAACACATAAAAATTAGTTGCACTCCTATACACCAAAAATAAATTACCCAAAAAGAAATTAAGAAAATGATTTTATTTACAATAGCATCAAAAAGAATAAAATACTTAGGAATAAATTTAACCAAGGAGATGAAAGATCTGTAACCAAAAACTGTAAGACATTGATGAAAAGGAAGATACAAATGTAAAGGTATCCCACGTTCATGGATTGGAAGAATTAATGTTTTTACAGTATCCATAGTACCCGAGGTGATCTATAGAGTCAGTGCAATTCCTATCAAAATATCAATGGCATTTTTCACAGATAGAAAAAAAATCCTAAAATTTATATAGTATCATGGAAGACCACAAATAGCAAAAGCAACCTTGAAAAAGAGAACAAAGCTGGTGGCATCACACTACCTGACTTCAAAGTATACTATAAAACTGTAGTAACCAAAATAGGGTACTGGCATAAAAACAGACATTTAGACCAATGGAACAGAATGGAAAGCCCAGGAATCAATTCACACACTTACAGCCAATTGATTTTCAACAAAGGTGCCAAGAACATATGGGAAAGGACAGTTTCTTCAATAAATAACAATGGGAAAACTGGATATCCATATACAGAAGAATGAAATTGGACCTTTAGCTCACACCATATACAAAAATCAACTCAAAATGGATTGAAGACTTAAATGTAAGATTTGAAACCATAAGACTCTTAGAACACAGAAGAAAATCTTCATGACATTGGTCCTGGCAATGATTTTTTGGCGATGACACCAAATGCATAGGTAACAAAAGAAAAACAATTGGGACTTCACTAAACTAAAAATTTTCTGCTCAGCAAAAGAAACAACAAAATGAGAAGGCAACCTATGGAATGGGAGAAAATATTTGCAAACCACATATCTGATAAGGGGGTTAACCTGCAAAATATATAAGGAACTCACACAACTCAGTAGCAAGAAAAAAAAACAACAACAAAAACAAAAAAAAGTAACCCAATTTTGAAAATGGACAAAGGATCTGAATAGACATTTTTCCAAAGAAGATCTACAAATGGCTAACAAGTATATAAAAAAATACTCAGTATTATTAATCATCAGAGAAATGCAAATCCAAACCACAATGAGGTATCACCTCACACCTGTTAGTATGGCAAAGACAAGAGATAATAAGTGTTGGAGATGACGTAGAGAAAAAGGTACCCTTGCACACTGTTGGTGGGAATGTAAATTAGTGCAGCCATTATAAAGATTTCTCAAAACATTAAAACTAGAACTACTATCTGATCCAGCCTTGTTGCTTCTGTGTATTTACCCAAAGGAAATGAAATCAGTATGTCAAAGAAATGTCTGCACCCCCGTGTTCATTGCAGCATTAGTCACAATAGCCAAGATAGGGAAACAACTAAACGTCCATCGGCAGATGAATGGATAAAGAAAATGTGGTCTATATACACAATGGACCACTATGCAGCCAGATAGAAACAAGGGAATCCTGTTATTTGTGACAACATAGATGATCTTGGAGACTTTAAGCTAAGTTAAACTAAGCCAGACACAGAAATACAATGCTGTTAAATCTCACTTCTATGTGGACTCGAAAGTCAAACTCCTAGAAACAGACTAGGATGGTGGTTGCCAGAGGCTGGAGGGAGGCGGAATGAGATGGTGAGCACAGGGTACAGACTTTCAGTTACAAGATAAACAAGTGCTGGGGATTTACTGTACGGGAGGGGTGGTGATGTGTTCATTCATTTGATTGGGATAATCATTACACAATGTGTACATATATCAAATGATTACATTTGACACCTTGAATATATACAATCTCTATTTGTCAACTAAATTTTTTAAAGTATATATAACAGATAGAGGAAAGACCCATGGAACACACTTTCTTATCAATTTTTTGAAGAGAACTCACCATCTGCATCAGCCCCGAATCTGTGGGAAGCATGCAGCATGGGGGGAGAAAGCAGTCCTGGTAAATGGTGCTCACGGCCCTCCTGTTCCTTTCACCACTGCACAATCAGGAGGCAACTGTGGACCCTCTCAGGCTTGCAGGGCCCCCTGGGCAGGTGGTTCCTCGTTGATGACTCTTCAGTATCGTAGGCACCTGCGTGTAGTAGAATCTGTTACTACTCTACATGGTAAGAGAGTGGAGTTTTCACTCACTTATGCAGAATTCTGTCAGTCTGAGTTTCCTCAAATGGCCTTTGACAGGAGTCTGGTTCGACAGACAGGTGCTAACTCAAAAGAAATAGTGGTTTAGTCACAGCAGAATTTCCTCAGAACAACAGATGGTCATGACCAAACCCCACCCAAAAGGGCGCAGAGTGGGCTTTGACTGAGATGTTCGCATGAGATGGTCCTGTGGCCTGAACCCCTGGGGTCCGGGAGACCAGCCAGGGTGAGGCTGCTGGAGCCACGCAGGAGGAGGTCAGGGCCTGGACGCCCTATGGAGTGGAAAAGACCAGGAGATCCGAAGCCCCATCCAATCCTCGGATCTTGCATCTTGCTTTCTGCTAATGGGCGCCCCTTCTGAGAAGACGGGTTTCCTGCTTGCCCTTGTTGCAGCCCCATCCCCACCCAGAAGCCCCCACTTCCTCTGCCTATCCCTGTTTCTCATCTGTCCATCTGAAATCGGATGATTTCTCTGGGGATGGGCCTCGCCGCTGGCCTTTTTCAAGCTCCCAGGTGATTCTAGCATGCTTCCCGCTGGAGGGCCCGACCTCTCCATTCCCACCTGCCCTACAGGAAGGCTCACCTCCTCCAGCTCCCCACTCCTGCCCCAGGATCTGCCCCAGCATCTGCCCCAGCATCTGCCCAAAGCGTCCTCTTCCACGTTCAAACCCAGGACTTCTGTCCACGTGAGTCACTTAACCGTTAGCTGCATGCTGCTGGGCCATTTCATACATTTGTCCTGTCTCCTTGAAGGCAGGGCTTGGGCACTTGCTCAGCCATTGTACCCAATGCAGAGCAGCACCCAAGATGCGCTCATGAAATCTCACTGAGGTGGGCAAGGCCTGGGGGAGTCTGGGGTGAGCTGGAATCATGTCAGCTCCTGTTCATTGTGCACCTACTGTGTCCAGTACTGCGTACTCGGCCCTGCGCCAGGTGTGATACACGCTGTTTCCACTGCCCGGACAGGGCTCCCAGACGGCAAGAAGGTCACAGGGTGCAGGCCACACCTGGGCTTGCCACTTCTGGGAAAGCTTCCAAGAGAGAAGGAAAAGCTAGATTTCTGTGGGGTTATAGAGAGTTGAAGGGACAGACAGGAGAGTGTGTGTGGAGATTTATTTTCCCAGAACTTGAATGGAAGCTGTTACTGTCAACTTCATCTCTTAAGAGCCCTCTTGGACATGTTTTAATGTCCCAAGACAGGGCAAAAGGTCTGTTTTCATCTCTAATCATAACAATAACCAGCTTTGCCTCATTGAACCCAGAGAAGGTAGGTTACTTTCTCCTCTTTCCAGGGAAGTAAATGGGAGACTTGGAGAGGTGGTTCCCACCGGCTCTGTTTGAGTCCTGGAGTCAGGGAGGACTCTTTGCAGACCAAAGCATGGAGTTTTCAGTGCTGCAGGATTCAGACTGATCGGCATCGTGGTGCATCATTACACAGATCCTTGGTGGTAGTAGCTTGGTCTAGATGGTTGAGGAAGAGGAGAAAATGGAAGCTGGTGAATACCGCTGAGGTAGCAGATCTTTCCCTCCCTCCTGGGAGTACAGGCTGCCTGAGGTCCATTTCTCTCTCCACTGGGTGTGACTGCAGGGCGCCACATGCTTGTGCTACACCAGATACAGAAAGATGCCACACTGCAGGGAAAAGGGCCCCAGGCATGCTCAGGAAGCCTTCATGAGCCCCAGCTAGCTGGGATAATGAGTTCCAACTCTGCCACTCCAGAGGTTTCTTAGTTGGTAAAAAGTATTTGTCCTTTCATTCAACAGTTACAGAGTAACTTCCAGTGTGCGAATCCCTGCAACAGTTATCAAGAGAGAAATGATGCAAAAGAAGACGGCTTGTAAGTGAGTAAAGTGCCTCCTGGGGAGTGATGATGCCTTATGAAAGGTATGGAAGGTGCTAGGGGATCTGGCTGAAGAATCGTGATAGGATTTTGACCAAGCGAGGTCTGCAAATGGGGCATGTCATTGGCACACAGCTTATTTACCAGGCACAGACCTAGGATGTATTTCTCTCTGCCGACGTGGTGTACATCATACTCCGCCGACAGACACAGGTGGTGGCCTCTGACACAGCAAAGTTAGAGGAAAAACTAGCTCCAGGCACTGCCCCTCGTACTCTCCAGTGGAAACCTGGGAAGCTGAAAAGCACAGCCTAGCTTAGGTTCACATGTGTTAGGAGTAGGGAACCCAGAGTAGCTTCTTCGTCTGTCTCTTTCCCTCTCTGTCTTTCCCCCTCTCTCTCTCCACCACCATCTCTCTCTCCTCTCTCCCTTTCTCCCCTCTCTTCTCTCCACTGTCTCCCAGATTTAACTGGCATCGAGATGAAGATCTGTGAAGATGAAAGACTGAGAAGGCAAAATAATTGGAATTCTTGTAGGAGCACTTTCCCCTGGACCTGTGTTTGGCTTCCGTTCTTGCTAATATCTGTTGGAGTCTTTCCTTCCTTCCAAACTATATTAGTAATAGAATCAAATGTCTTCTTTTGTAATCAACTAACAAAACATTTTTTAAATTTGTATTGATTTATTTTTAATTTTTATAAAGATGGGGACTCACTCTGTTGCCCAGGCTGGTCTCCAACTCCTGACAAGGAATCCTCCTGCCTCAGCCTCCCAAAGTGCTGGGATTCTAACAAAATATTTGAGCCAGCTCTGTTTTCCTCTTTTCTAGAAAAAAAATTATTGTGAGGAACACTCATATCTCACATATTTTCTGCAAGGAAAGAATAAAGTGCATTTGACAGAGGCTGGGAAAGAGGAATTCTCTGATCTGAATTACATGGGCTTTTGAAGCCCTGGGCTCGCCCGTGCTCTATGCTCTTGCCAGAGGTGACCTTGGCCGGGTAGGGGCAAGGTTTTCCACTGATGACTGCAGGCAGCAGGGCCCCCACCCTCCTAGGATCACAGCCCACACCTGGGCCCAGCCTCACCCTCTCCTTCCTTTCCAGCCCTCGGAATTCTGAGTATGATCCCAGCAACTTGGCCTTCGGAAGAAGGGCCAGGCCCACTTCCTGGGAGCTGCTGTGCTGGGCCTGGAGCTCAAGGAGCCCAGCCTGGCAAGTGTCAGGGAAAGGGTGTGAGGATGGGGAGGAGGTGCAGAGATGCAGCTGGTGGAGACGCTGCCCCTCTGCAAGGGAGAGGGGCCCGGCCCTGATAGCCACAGCTAGCCTTAACTAGCAGGGATAATGAGTTCCAACTCTGCCTTTCCAGAGGTTTCTTTGTTGGTAAAAATTATTTGATTATTTGTCCTTTCATTCAGCAAACAGTTAGAGTAACTCTCCAGTGTGCCAATCCCTGCAAGAGTTATTCAGAGAGAAATGATGCAAAAGAATCCCAGTCCCCCAGAAAAGCCCCGGGACCCCTCAACCCAAGGCTCTGGCCTGTGCCCTGCTGCCTCCTTTTCTCTACTGTCCCCTGACCTTCCCACCAAAATTTATATGTTGACGTCCTAACCCCCAAGACCTCAGAATGTGACCTTCTATGGAGATAGGGTCATTGCAGATTGAATTACTTATCTTCAGATAAGGTCACATGGGCATAGGGTGGACCCCTGATTACACACAGCTGTGTCCTTATGAGAAGGGAAAATCTGGACACACACACATACACAGGGAGAACATCATAAGAAGATGAGGGCAGAGATCGGGTGATGCTTCTACAAGACAAGGGACACCAAGGACGGCCAGCAGCCACGCGGGTCGAGGCCTGGAGCACGCCCTTCCCGCTCAGCCTCAGGAGAAACCTGCCCTGCCCATACCTTCATCTCAGACTTCCAGTCTCCAGAATTGAGACCGATTTCTGTTGCTTAAGCCACCCAGTGTAGGGTACTTTGTTAGAGCAGATGTTGGGGCTCAGAAGCCAATACCCCAAAATATGGTGCTTTGTTCAAGCTGAACTGAAAAGGAACTTCAAGGCCTCTCGGCTCCCCCACGCCCACCATCTCTCCCGGAGTTCCTGAAGTGTCCTTATCTCCTTCAAGTCTGACCCACCAAAGAAGAAAGGAATGACCTCTAGTCCCTTCCCTGAGTTTTCGTTAACTGAACCCATATCTCAGGAAGGAAGGCTGACACCGAACACGCTGGACAGACTTGTCACGACCTTTGTCTGCTCTGGGGCCCAGCAGACTTGAACGAAGACCGTGGCGTGCTCTTCAAGCCCACCGAATCCTCCCTCGTGAGTGCTGATTGCCCTCAGCTGAAGTCCTCTTTTCTCCTCCCATAACCTGTTGCGCCAGGATCTAAGCCGTCACTCCTTGTGGAACCTCAAGAGGGTGTCTCAGCTTCCCAACCCCATTGGGGATTGGTCCTTCCTTCTGAAGGCTCCCATGTCACTTAAAACTAGGACCAAATCAACCTGTTATGCCTCTTCTCCAATTCAACTGCCCTTTGCAAGCTGATTTTGCAGCGAACCTTCAGAGAGCGGGGAAAACTCTACCCTCGGCCCCTGCACAGCCCTAGGAAGCTAATCCTTGGCCGTAACATTCCATCACAAGGGCCCACAGCCACAGTGTGTGGGGGCCCGTCACGTGAGGGGGCTGTCACCTGAGGGGGCTGTGCCGCTGGCTCAGCTCTGCCTGCTGGCCGGGGCCCTACTCCCTCTCAGAGATGACACACAAGTGCCCCCAAAGAAGAACCCGAGGAGTCGCAGGCTGGGCCAGGCTGCTGGCTTCCAGTGACATCACATGACTTTGGGGCCACTGCCTCATCCCGTATCTGCGCGTATGAGATGCATTGTCTCTTCCTCTGCAGTTGAGCTGAATGAATACCTCCGAAGCCGCTTTGTTCTCCAGATGTGAATAGCTCCACTATACCAGCCTCGTCTTCCTTCTGGGGGACAATGTGGGGCAGGGCACAGAGAGATATTTAATGTCACCCTCTCGGGGCTTTCATGGGACTCCCTCTGCCACATTTTTTGGAGGTTGGGAAAGTTGCTAGAGGCTTCAGAACTCCAGCCTAATGGATCCCAAACTCGGGAGAATGGTGAGTAGGACCACCATCAGAGTCCGTGCATTGGGCGCCAGACTTCCCTTTGTCCCGGGAGCATGTGCGTTAAGCCCAGGTGGGCAGGGCAGGCACCCAGCGTGGCCCCAGATGCTGCTCCTCATGGTGTTCTTAGGTGCTGTCTTGGCCGAGGAATGTGGTATTTGGAATTATATTTTATCAGTAATGCTTTTGGGTAGTTGTGTGTTCTTAACAATAATTAAATGGCATTATTGTCAAGTAGTTCATATTCAAATTGTTCATGAACTCAGTCTTCTTAAATCAATTTTTTTCTGTACGTTTTCTCTTTAAAAAAAATGAGTTTGCTTCCTGGAAGAATTTGCCTAAATAATGGTAACAGACAGTGTGCTGTTTGTCCTGGTCCCAGGTTCCCGGCTTAAGGGCTAGCTTGCGAGAGCTAATCACCGGGCTGAATCACCCCAGGCCTTTCTCGGGGAGGTTTCCATGGCTCAGGTGCAAACCTGAGTGTGTGTGTGGCGGGAAGGCTTCTCTCTAGGAAAACAAGCAGGCAGGTACCTTTGGCTGTGAGGTTTTGTGGGGTTGTGTCCCAGACTACTTGGAAAGATAAAATTCATGGACGCTTTTTATTTCCATTGCAAACACACACATACACACACACAGAAATTTTCAGAATTTTGTGGAAGGTTGATACGTAGAAGACTCTCAAAAGACATACTGAAACAAATACATGCAAATGCGAGGCTAGAGACACAGTGAGCAGGCAGGTGGTGACCTGACCACAGCAGGATTCTAGAAGTGGGCTTTGCCCACCTGCAAGACCATGAGATTCCCACACCATGCTGCAAAATCACTGCTCTGAGAGAAAGAACCTCACCCTGTGGTCTGGCCATGCTTTCCATTGCTGACTTTTTTTTTTTTTTTTTTTTTTTTTTAAAGAACCCATGACTGGCCAGGGCATTGGGGTGGGGGTTACAAGAGGACATTTCACTGAATACTGTCTTACTTTAAAAAATTTTTAAACTGTGTCATGATAGTATCTATTCAAAACATTAAAGTTAAAAGCAACATGAAAGAAAATAATTTCCCTGGCTGGGCATGGTGGCTTATGTCTGCAATCCCAACACTTTAGGAGGCCAAAGCAGGAGGATCACCTGAGCCCAGGAGTTCAAGACTGGCCTGGGCAACATAGTGAGACCCTGACTCTACAAACAATTTTAAAAGTAGCCAGGCAGGGTGGAGCATGCCTGTGGTCTCAGCTACTCAGGAGACCAAGATGGGAGGATGGCTTGAGCCTGGGAGGTCGAGGCTGCAGTGAGCCATGATTGAGCCACTGCACTCCAGCCTGGGAGGCAGAGTAAGACCCTGTCTGAAACAAAAAAGAAAGGAAATATTTTGTTTTGGACTCAATATAATACCCTTTGATATGAAAGAGAGGAAGAGATTGTACTATATATTTTCCCCTTTGCTATTCTTTTACTTTTTTTTAACTTTTATTTTAGGTTTAGCGGTACATGTGCAGGTAGGTTTGTTACATAGGTAAATTTGTGTCCTGGTGATTTGTTGTGCAGATTATTTAATCACCCAGGTATTAAGCCTAGTACTCATTAGTTATTTTTGCTGATCCTCTCCCTCCTCCCGTCCTCCACCCATAGGCCCCAGTGTGTGTTGTTCTCCTCTATGTGTCCATGTGTTCTCATCATTTAGCTCCCACTTACAAATGAGAACATGCAGTATCTGGTTTTCTGTTCCTGCGTTAGTTTGCTAAGGATGATGGCCTCCAGCTCCATCCATATTCCTGCAAAGGACATGATCTCATTCTTTTTTATGGCTGCATAGTATTCCCCATGGTGTAGATGTACCACATTTTCTTTACCCAGTCTGTCATTGATGGACATTTAGGTTGATTCCATGTCTTTGCTATTATGAATAGTGCTGCAGTTAACATTCACATGCATGTGTCTTTATAGTAGAATGATTTATATTCCTCTGAGCATATAACCCAGTAATGGGATTACTGGGTCAAACGGTAGTTCTGTTTTTAGCTGTTTGAGGAATTGCCACACTGCTTTCCATAATAATTGAACTAATTTACACTCCTACCAACAACGTATAAGTTTTCCCTTTTCTCTGCAACCTCACTTGCATCTGTTATTTTTTGACTTTTTAATACAGTTGTTTGACTGATGTGAGATGGTATCTCATTGTGGTTTTGATTTGCATTTCTCTAATGATCAGTGATATTGAGCTTTTTTTCATACGCTTGTTGGCCACATGTATGTCTTCTTTTGAAAAGTGTCCGTTCATGTCCTTTGCCCAGTTTTTAATGGGATTGTTTGTTTTTTCTTGTAAATTTGTTGAAGTTCCTCGATACTGGATATTAGATCTTTGTCAGATGCATAGTTTGCACATATTTTCTCCTATTCTGTAGGTTGTCCGTTTACTCTGTTGATAGTTTCTTTTACTGTGCAGAAGCTCTTAAGTTTAATTAGATTCTATTTGTCCATTTTTGCTTTTGTTGCAATTGCTTTTGGTGTCTCTGTCATGAAATCTTTGCCTGTTCCTATGTCCAGGATGGTATTGCCTAGATTGTCTTCCAGGGTTTTTAAAGTCTGGAGTTTTATGTTTAAGTCCTTAATCCATCTTGAGTTGATTTTTGTATATGATGTAAGGAAGGGGTCCAGTTTCAATCTTCTGCATATGGCTAATGGCTAGCCAGTTATCCGAGCATCATTTATTGAATAGGGAGTCCTTTTCCATTGCTTGTTTTTGTCGCTATTGCTGACTTATTACCATCACCTTTTTCTAATACTGAGAGAGAAAAGAAAGTAATCAATTCTATTCTTGGAATCTTGAGCCCAAGATTGGGCAAACTCTTTCTTTTACTGTGACACAGATCAAATGCCCATCAACAGCCAGGCTGGATCCCTGGCTGTGGCCCAGGGGGACTGGATGAGGTCTGGGGAGCTGGACCACAGGATGCAGAGGGGGCTCTGTGCTGTGGGCACTCACCCTTTGGATGGGGCACATGCAGTCAGCATGTGTGATGTGCCTCCTGTGTGCTCTAGTGCCCAGGCCCAGTCACTCTGGGCAAACAGTGGTACCTGGGATGTGGACTCTGGGACCAGGAAGCTCCTCTGCGGGGAATGAACCAGGTCATATATCACTACACTTTGTCCACACTCCTTGTTTCTTTCCACAAAAAGCGGCATTCTTGTTAAAACCGTAGAGTAGAACTTCTAGCTGCTGAAGACAAAAGACAAAGTACAATTTAGACGAAGGTGAGAAGTTACCCGTCCATGTACAATTTACTGCCTTTTTCACTAAATCCCAAACTCAGGTTTTTGTTTTGTTTTTTTTTCTCTCAAACTTTAGTGTGAGCAGTTTTAGGGTAGAGGCCCAGGAATCTGCACTTTCAAGCCATCATTCAGTGACTTTTAGTATATTCACTGACATGTGCAACCATCACCACCATCAATTTTAGAACA
This sequence comes from Pan paniscus, assembly GCF_029289425.2. Classification (NCBI taxonomy): domain Eukaryota; kingdom Metazoa; phylum Chordata; class Mammalia; order Primates; family Hominidae; genus Pan; species Pan paniscus. Next base: position 92,074,359 of record NC_073266.2, read on the forward strand.
TTTTCCTCACCTCAGAAAGAAACCCATACCCTTTAGCTATGACCCTCCTATTCGCCCCTCCCTCACCTTATCCTTAAACAACTACTAACCTGTTTTCTGTCTCTGTAGATTTCCCTATTCTAGACTTTCATATGAATGGTATCATATAATATGCGGCCTCTTGTGACTGGCTTCTTTCACTTAATGTAATGTTTTCAAGGTCCATTCATGTCATAGCATATATCAGGACTGCATTCCTTTTCATGGCCAAATAATAGTCCATTGTGTGAATATGCCACATTTTGTATTTATCCATTTGTTTGTTGGTGGACATGTGGGTTGTTTCCACCATTCGACTGTTATGAATAATGCTGCTATAAACATTTGTGTCCCAGTTTTTGTGTGGACATGTATTTTCATTCCTCCAGGGTGTGTACCTGGGAGTGGAATTGCCAGTCGATACGGTAGCTCCGTGGATCAGTGTCTGAGGAACTGCCAGACTGCTTTCCATGCTGGCTGCACCATTTTACATCCTCACTAGCAGTGTGTGAGGACTCCAATTTCTCCACATCCTCAAAACACTTGTTATCTGACTTTGTGATTCCCGGCATCCTCTGGGTGGGAAGTGGTGTCTGGTTGTGGTTTGATCTGCATTTCCCAATGCCTAATGATACTGAACATTTTTTCATTCACTTCTTGGCCAAAAGATCTACCATTTTAACCATGACCCTCCACCTCATCCCAGTCAAGGGATTCTGACAGAGAACCTATCGCCTTTGACAACATTTTCAACTTCGAGTATAAAAAGTCTCCCTAGATTTTTCTTGGCTTTTCCAGGGTGTATCACTTGCTCCAAGGTTCTGAACCTAAGCCCAGTTCTTATTGAATCTAGGGTTCAGCTTATTTCTAATTAATCAATTCTGCTGTGGATTTGCACAAGATAGGAGCTGGCATTCTCTCTCAAGCAGCCTGTTAAAACTAAACAGGGAGAGATTATGGCCGGAAAATACATGGACATTCGCTGCAAACACTGTCTTCCTACTACAAGGTTTCTCCCTCATCTCAAAAAAAAAAAAAAAAAAGCCTTCCCTATCAGCAGGGATTTGACTAAGGAGATCTACACCTGTTTGTTCCCACCAGCTTTTAGTTCTTTATATTAATAGGCTCCCAACTTACGATGGAAGGATGCAGGCTTTTCCCAGAGCCTGGATTTCTAAGTAGGTGCGTGCTAATTTTCCGCCATCCACTTCTCCTGCACGCTGTCTCACGAAGGGTCTGAGGATGCAGGACTGCCAGGTGGGCTCTTTCCCAGCTCCTGGAGGCTTCCTCATCTCTCATCCCCAGTGCCAGCAAATGCCGGAGGGAGCTATCCTGCGCATGAGGCATTCGGATCCTTCCTTGGCCAGCACTGCTCATCCACAGCCAGGGAGTTTCCCCACCTGCAGGATTCCTCCGACCAAACGCCTTGTTAGTGTTGTTGGTGCACATGGGCCCCCAAGCACCACCACCTGCTCCTGAGCAGCAAGTGGTTCCTGGGATCAGTGGCGTTATTGCAAACACGGTGGCCATGAGCTCAGGTTGGCCCAGGACACTGCCTGCTTGCCAAGGCTCAGCCTGCCCCTAACCCTGCTCTCTCGTTTTAATGGAAAGTTTCAAACATGCACAAACATAGACAGAAGAGGATAGTGAGTCCCCATGTGCCTATCAGCCAGTTCCAACAATTACCAACATGTGGCCCATCTTGTTTCAGGAGAGCCCCTCCCAGGACCCCCACTCTCAGCATCCAGATAATCCTACAGCAAATTCCAGACATTGCATTATTGCATCTGTAGGTTGTTCAGCACATATCTTGAAGGTGAGCACATGTGTGTATATCAACAATACCATTAACACACTATAAAATAGCAATAATTCCTTTAGATCAACAAATATACAACCTACAACCTGTGGTCAACTTTATCATATTGTCCCATAAAAATATTTTTACCACTGGTCTTTCGAATCAGAATCAAAATAGGATCTACACTTTACATTTGTGTGGTATAAATCTTTTTTTTTTTTTTTTGAGACGGAGTCTGGCTCTGTTGCCCAGGCTAGAGTGCAATGGCACGATCTCAGCTCACTGCAACCTCCGCTTCCTGGGTTCAAGCGATTCTTCTGCCTCAGACTCCCTTTTAGCTGGGATTGCAGGTGCCCACTGCCACACCCGACTAATTTTTGCATATTTTAATAGAGGCAGGGGTTTCACCATGTTGGCCAGGCTGGTCTCAAACTCCTGACCTCAGGTGATCCACCCACCTCATCCTCCCAAAGTGTTGGGATTACAGGTGTGAGCCACTGCGTCTGAACTCTTCCCTGAATTTCTGATCTGACCTTGAGTGCCTGGAATGGGCACCCTGCCTCAGCCTGGCCCCCTGTACGTGACATAAGAGGGAATGGCAGCAGCTCTCTTGGGGAACCTCAGTGAGGATTGGAGGGCAAGTCAAGAAAGGAGAGCCGTGTTTAGATGTGTGGGGGTGTAACCTACCCATCCTGGCTGTGTGATCCCAGGCAGTCTCTTGACCGTAGGGGTGTAACCTACTCATCCTGGCTCTGTGATCCCAGGCAGTCTCTTGACCGTGGGGGTGTAACCTACTCATCCTGGCTGTGTGATCCCAGGCAGTCTCTTGACCCCTCTAGTGCTTCAGGTCACTTGTCTGTGAAATGGAGCCACAGTAGCTCTGCCTTACTGGGTTTTTAGAGTGATTGGCGACATTGTGGCCATGAGTGCTAGGCTCAGTGCCTGCCCTCCAAGCGTGTGAAGACGCAATAAAAATGTAAATGTGACCTTACTGCAGATGGACACGACTTCTGTTAATCAACAAATCACATGATGTGTGGAATCCCTAACTCACTCCAGCACTAGAATCTGAGGAATGCTGCAAACATCAAATTTCAGATCTGGCTTCTAATGAAGTGATGCCGATTTTCTTGTATCACGGGTGGTTTAGCATAGACTGCTATAGACATTAAATGCTAGTTCCACACACCCACTAGCAGCGTTCTGGGAGAGGCCTGCGAGTTGTTGGGCACTGGAACACACTTTTCTGTGGTTCACACCGGAAACTTGTAGGTTCTGAAAATGGAGGGGGGAATGGGGCTGCAGTTGGGAGCCATCACCTGCTGGGGGCTCATAGTGAGTGCAGCCCCGGTCATGGGCTCTGCCGATGCACCTGGGGAAGGAGATGGCAGGTGTGCAGAGGCACCGTTTAGCTGCCATAGGAGCTGCCAGGAAAGGCACAGCGATCGGATCCTCCCCTGAGCGTGCACTGTCTAGGGCAGCTGTCCTAGCTTCTCAGCAGGTTGTCATCTGCGGCTCACCAGAGAGAGATGCTGCCCTGGTGACTGCCACTCTGCTGGCTCGGGACCCTGGCAGGTTCAGGAGCTGATGGCATCTGGAGGGTGGGTGGCATTTGTTGGCTGGAGCTGAGAGCCAGCTCCTGGAGGAGTCACAGAAGGAGAAGGGGTGGGTGGGTCCAGCCACCACCCTACTGATCCCAGTGCAGAGCTCCTGCCCAGGAGGAAATATGCACATGCGGTTGGTTTATGGGAGGGAGCCTGGGCAGTCTGTTGCACGGTTGGTCTCACCGTCACAGGGCAGGCAGCAGCAAGGCTGGAGCAGGGGACCTGAGCCCTGAGGTCCTCCCCAGCCCCATCGTCCCAGCCCTAATCAGGAGGTAGGGGCTTTCTGTCCCCAGAGCACCTCTCCTCAGGCCCCACAATGCCCCAGTGTTCCAATTCTCAATTGCTCTTTCAAGCGGTTACAATCCGCCACTTCTTCAGAAGCACTGTGGTTGGGACAAAGGTACCTTTCATGGTACACGTGGCTCAGCTTCCGGCGCCACAGGACATAAAGTTGGGGTGCTGTCCCCTGCTGACCTCAGAAGGAATGGGGCGCATTGTGAAAGGGAGAGAAACAGTGCTAAGACAAGGCACGCACAGATGGAACTCCCCAAAGACTGCAGATGAGGAGGGGTCCCCTGCGCCTTCTAGGACCAGCTCCAGTGCCCTGGGATCCCAGAGTGCATGGCGCTCAGGGAGAAATGCGTTTGCATGTTTCAGTTACACAGTTTGCCTGGGGCGGTCTTGTTACCCAACTCTGTACCTTGTACTGCAGGCCAGAGGTGTGCGCAGGAGCACTGCCCTGGGGCCATCCCAGAAGCCTTGTCCCTGCTGACAGGGTGAGGTTTGCTTTTTGAGCTCCTGGTGTCAAGGCCTAATTTATTAGTCATTATTAGCCAATTCCTGGAGGCTGAGGTTATCCAGGATACAAACATTTATGCCTTTTAAGGTGTACTGAACAGAGCTTGTGGGCTTTTAAGTGGACCCTTTTTATCTTCACCCAAATCTTGCTCTCCTCCAGTTTGGGAAAGTTTGCACCAGGTAGCGTTCCCAGCACTGCGCCTGGCACTGGGCCAGGCTGTAGGGACATTACGTCCCAGGAAGTGAAATCATTGTAGGGCAGTCCTGATCAAGACAAAGGATGAGTTCACCCTTAAAACTCCCCATCCACTTCAAGCAAAGCAATTGCATATACTTCAGGATTTTGTTTGTTTTTTTGTTTTTGAGACAAGATCTCACTCTGTGATCCTCCCACCTCAAACCTCCTGAGTTGCTGGGACTATAGGTATGCACCACCTGGCCTAGCTAAGTTTTAAAATCTGATTTCATTTATGTAGAGACAGAATTTCTGTGTTGCCCAGGCTGGTCTTGAACTCCTGGGCTCAAGTGGGCCTCCTACCTTGGCTTCCCAAAATGCTGGGATTACAGGTGTGTGCCACTAGAACACTGTTTGAGAACTGTAAGCCACCAGTTTAAGACCTGGACCTGGAATGGGCATCTTAAAGCACCAGGTGGAGGCAACCATTGCATTTTAGGCAGAACTCATAACAGAGAAGGAGAATAAAATGACTATCATTCAAGTTGAGGCTGCAAGCCAAAGTTCTGAAGTGTGTAAGAAAGACATGCCTTAAGAAAAATAGCTTTTGCAATGTGTTAGGAAATGGGTTTACCAAGACTGACATACAAAGAGTAGAACATGTTTAAAATGGATGCAAACGAAGTATGTTTAAATTCTTCAAGAGACAAATGAAAGACTAACACCCATATTAAAGAATGAGAAAATACAAAATGTAAGCAGGCACCTATGAATCAGAAGCAGACAGGGGCCGGGCGTGGTGGCTCATGCCTGTAATCCCATCACTTTGGGAGGATGAGGCAGGCAGATCACTTGAACCCAGGAGTTTGAGACCAGCCTGGGCAATATGGTGAGACCCCCCCGTTTCTACAAAAAATACAAAAAGTAGCTGGATGTGGTGGCATGCACCTGTAGTCCCAGCTACTTAAGAGGCTGAGGTGAGACAATCACTTGAACCCAGGAGGTTGAGGCTGCAGTGAACGATGATCACACCACTGTACTCCAGCCGGGGCAACAGAGTGAGATCCTGTCTCAAAAAATAAAACAAAATAAAATAAAATAAAATAAACAGATGGGTATTAAAATCAACCAATTAGACATCCTGAAAATGTAACTAGTTATTGAAATAACTGAACAGTAAAAATTCTAGACTGGGCACAGTCAAAGTGAGAATTAATGAACTGAAAAATATTACAGAGAATATGCCCAGGAATCAGAGCAGAGAGATAACAAGAAAAAAAGGGAAAAACTAAGAGATCTGGAGGATATATGATAGATCGAAAGACTCCAATGTAGTAGGAGTTCTGGAAGAAAACAGAGGAAATGAGGCCAGGCACTGAGGCTCACACCTGTAATACTAGCATTTTGGGAGGCCAAAGAATGAGGATCAGTTGAGCTCAGGAGTTCCAGACCAGCCTGGGCAACATAGTGGGTCCCCATCTCTAAAAAAAATTTAAAAATCAGTCCAGGTATGGTGGCTTGTACCTTTAGTCCCAGCTTCTCAGGAGGCTGAGGCAGGAGGGTGGCTTGAGCCTGGGAGATCCAGGCTGCAGTGAGCTATGATCACCCCACTGCACTCTAGCCTGGGCAACATAGCAAGACCTTGTCTCTACAAAAAGCTTAAAAAATAAGCCGGCTTGGTGTTGCACACCTGTAGTCCCAGCCACTCAGGAGGCACAGACAGAAGAATCACTTGATACTAAGAGTTTGAGTTTGCAGTGAGCAGTGATTATGCCACTACACTCCAGCCTGGGCGACAGAGGGAGACTCTGTCTCAAAAAATAAATACGTAAAAATAAATGTGCATTGGCATCTTCTTCTATGATAGACAGTACATAGGCTCTTGGGGCTATTGAAAGAAGAGAAACAAAGTCCTGGCCCCCATGGAGCTTATGTCATGAGAGCCAGACAGATAATTATTAAGTAAACAAATAATGGAATGTTATATAGTGATAAGAAGGCCGGGCACGGTGACTCATGCCTGTAATCCCAGCACTTTGGGAGGCCGAAGCAGGTGGATCACCTGAGGTCAGGAGTTCAAGACCAGCCAGGCCAACATGGTGAAACCCCATCTCTACTAAAAATTCAAAAAATTAGCTGGGCGTGGTGGCAGATGCCTGTAATCCCAGCTACTTGGGAGGCTGAGGCAAGAAAAATCACTTGAACCCGGGAGGTGGAGGTTGCAGTGAACCAAGATCACGTCACTGCACTCCAGCCTGGCAGCAGAGCGAGGTTCTGTCTCAAAAAAAAAAAAAAAAAAAAAAAAGGATATTATATAGTGGTAAGAAAATAATAACCAGGGTGTACTGGGTTAAATAACATTCCTTCAAAAATGCCTGTCCACCTGGAACCTCAGAACATGGCCTTGTTTGGAAACAGGGTTTTTACAGATGTAATTAGTTAAAAAGAGGTCACTCTGGAGTAGAGTGGGCCCTAAATCCAAAACTCAGTGTCCTCCTAAGATGAGAGTACACAGAGAGACACAGAAAGAGGCTGGCTGTGCACACACGGAGGCAGAGACTGGAAGGACACAGTCACAGCAAGGAGCGCCAGGGACTGCTGCCAACACCAGAAGCTGGAGGGGCAGGAAGGACCCTCCCCTAGAGCCTGCAGAGGGAGCCCGGCCCTGCCAACACGTGATTTAGGTTTCTGGCCTCTAAAACTATGGGAGAATAAAGTCCTGGTGTTTGGCCCCCGGTTTGGGATGCTTTGTTCCAGCAGCCTGAGGAAGCTAGTGGAGACCGATGGGAAAGCCCCGCCCTCTCCTCGAATCTGCCTTGTTCTCGACTTTACATTTGTTGGACTTTTGTTCAAAGCCAAAAGGTGGCCTGAGATGCCATCGCCAGAGGTGGCCAAGCCCTGGGGTCCACCCCCGCCTTTAACCGGGGACCTTGGTTCACAGGCACCAAGGACGCCTAAAGCCTGGCACTTTGAAGTCAAAGTAATTTTGCTGTGAGCTGAATGTATAAGATAACACTTTAAAGGCTGTGTACGTAATTACAGGTTTCTAGAAAACAAACGCGTTATTTGGTGCTGTCTGCATTTTGGTGTCTCCACCTTGGCCCACGGTCCCACCAAAACCCTGCCAGGCTCTCCTCTCCTGACTCCGTGAGAAATCTCTGCTCTCCTCCTCGCCACCCCTCCTCTGTCCCCAGTCCGCGTCTCTCTCAACTCCCCACTCCCTCCGACCCTCCTCCTCCTCTCTGCTGTTCTGCGGCCGGAACATCTTAATTTCACGTGCTGCCCCCTGAGATTGTACAGTCTCCCCTGCAGGTATTCTGTAAATATCCTATCGACACTTTTACACAAAAATCACTCAAATGAGATTTAAAGGAAGAAGAGCCAGTGGCTCTGGTGTGGCCACAGCTACGAGATCTCCAAAGGAGAATGTTCGCCTTGGGTTTTGGCTCCAGCGTCAGGCACAGCCTCATGGACCCCTTAGGATTTACACCTCTCACCCCTCAAAACCGAGAGCCATGCCCTGTTTCCCCATTGGAAACACGCTTTTGCCTCCGAGGAACTCAAAGCCCAGCCTTGTCTGATGACACCACTGTCCCTGGTAGAGTATACTTCAATGTATCGATTTAACTGTCACGAGATTCTGGCCTGTTGGAGAAATAACTGAAATCACTGGTTATTTCATTCACTCTTTTTGGTCATTGTTGTTTGACTGGCTCTGTCATTGTGCTACAAGTCGCTGTTACGTTTCTAGATGACGGAAGGTTCCGGAAGTAGTGCAAAGTGGTGCTGTGCTCTCTCTCTGGCTGATGTCTGGCGAGGCTCAGATCCCTGTCCAGACTGTGGGGAGTAAAAGTGTCTGAAGGCGCATTGTTCCCGTTAGCATCACACCAGCCTCATACCCTGACACTGCGAGCTTTCTCTTCCCCACCGCCTACCCACGAGGACCCCAGACACAGGTGGGAGCACCGACGGCCCACCCTAGCGGCTTGGTTGCTGGACTAGCTGTCTTCTGCCCAGGAGAGAAGACGCTGTACAGTGCCTTGGGCTGTGACGTGCCAGATGTGGTATTGTCTCGTGCCACCCCCCTTAAGGTGCTTGGTAGGTGCCACATGCCGTATTATCTCGTGCCACCCCCCTGAGGGCACATAGTAGGTCCCACTGTCCCTGCTTCAGAGCCTGTGTCCTGAGCCAGCCAGTTCCTAAGTGCTAGTGCCTGAGCTCTAGGCCAGCTCTCCCTGCAAACCACAAAAACACCCACCCCGTGACTGGCACTCAATTCCTCCTCCATCCCCTGGCTTCTGCAGTCTCTGACTTCTTGCAGCTCTGCTCAGCGTTCAAGGAGCAGCTCTGTTAGGATCCTAGCGAACTGGGTAAACTTTGTTAGTATTTCCAGCCATTTCATGTGGTGTGTGGCCTCACATTCTGGGAATGAGTCTAAGCTGAACTTGGCCTCAGGCATTGTTCTTCTCCAGGGTCAAGCTCACAGGTTAGGCTGGACCAGAGGATGATGGAGGGACTCACAGTTCTTGGGACTTTCTGGGGAATTTTGCTCCCTGGAGTTTCTCCAGGATGCTGGCTGAAGGAAACCACACCCTTGCTGACTCCTCCATGGGGACTTGCCGCCAGAGTGAGTTAATCAATCTGCAGAAGCCACGTTGGCTCAGCTCCGTGCCTACAGGAAATCAACAGAATCCAGAAAAACCCATTTTTGTTGTTTTTTTAAAATCCTGTGATGGTGAGATAAGCTAGGCTAATAAAACATTCTTTTCTGTGTTATAACAAATTCATCAGAGCAGACCCAGGACAGAGCAACCTCTATAAAACAATCCCACAAGGACTCTAGACTAGGAGGGCAATAGAATTCTCGGCTTCCAGGATGACTGACGGGCACTGAGGTTTCTTCCCCTGAACAAGGGTCTGGCTGATTGGCCATTGTGTGGACACCAAGGACCCACCCTTGGCCTGAGGCTTTGTGGGGGGTGGAGGCAAGAGTGCTTTCTTTCATTTTCTATTCTTTCTTCTGTTCAACACCCAAAATAAACAAAAACAACCAGTGCAGAAGTGGGGTTTTCCCACAGCACCCCTGCTCCATCCTCCTTTAGGGATGCCTGCTCGTTTCCTGGCAGGAGACAGAAGTGTCCTTTGTTAAAGTATCCCAGGCCACTGTCAAGACCTCCATCAGCTAAGCCCACAGGGCATGCAACTCTCCAGTTGTTAGCGAGAACTAGGAGGGAGGTGGAGGCAAAGCCAGTGCCAGTGTCCGCTGGAAGCTCGGGCAGCTGTGGGAGGAGAAAGAGGAGAACAAGATGTCAAGACACTAAGAAGACTCAGGAAGTGCCCCAGGACCTCTCGCTTCGGGGGAACGACAGGTTGTGATGGTAACACAGCAGAGGATGTAAACCTCCCGCTAAGAGTTACAGTATAGAGAAAAGATCAGCACAGGGGCACTTGGAACTTTTGTTCCAAATCTAAAAATCTAAGAATAACCACCTGGAATAAACACAAGCCTATGCAGCAAGTGGGGTTCCCCTCAGGGTCCCATAGCCAGTGGGAGCTTACCACCCTCAGCTGGGCAACTGCCCACCCCCGCCGAAAAGATTCTCTCAGTCCAGGACTCACCCTGCACATCCCTAACCCCAGCCCCCACCAAGGGCAACTTCCTGTTCTCCAGCTCCTCTTTCTTCTTTTTGCAAGGTCAAAAGCCAGGAATAACCTTTCTACATCCCTAGATTTTCACCGGGTGATGAGAGTTTGGATCTGTGTCCCTGCCAAATCTCATGTTGAGATGTGATCCCCAGTGTTAGAGTTGGGGCTTGGTAGGAGGTGTTTGGGTCATGGGAGTGGGTCCCTCCTGGCTTGGTGCTGTCCTCACAATAGTGAGTGAATTCTTGCAAGATCTGGTTGTTTAAAAGTGTGTGGTGCTTCCTGCTCTTGCTCACATTCTTGCCATGTGAGGAGCCTGCTCTCTCTTCACCTTACACCATGGGTAAAAGCTCCTTGAGGCCTCCCCAGAAGCTGAGCAGATGCCAGCACCATGCTTATACAGCCTTCAGAACCATGAGCCAATTACACCTCTTTTCTTTATAAACTACTCAGCCTCAGGTATTCCTTTATAGCACTGCAAGAACAGCCTAACACAGAAAAGTGGTACTGAGGAGTGGGGCATCGCTATAAAGATACCTGAAAATGTGGAGGCAACTTCGGAACTCGGTAACAGACAGAGGTTGGAAGAGTTTGGAGAGCTCAGAAGAAAACAGGAAGATGAGGGAAAGTTTGCAACTTCTTAGAGACTGGTTAATGGTTGTGACCAAACTGCTGATAGTGATGTGTGCAGTGAAGTCCAGGCTGATGTGGTCTCAGATGGAAAAACTGATTGGGAACTGGAGCAAAGCTCACCCATGTTATGCCTTAGCAAAGAGCTTGGCTGCATTGTGTTCATGCCCTAAGGATCTGTGGAATTTGAACTTAAAAGTGATGACTTAGGGTATCTGGCAGAAGAAATTTCTAAGTAGCAAAGTGTTCAAGATGTGACCTGGCTGCTTCTAACAACTTATGTTCAGATGTGGAAGTAAAGAAATGACTTAAAGTTGGAATTTATATTTAACCCTTTTCCTGGTTGCCCCAAGAATACTCACCAGTGGCACTTGTGGCTGCAGCATTTACCCTGAGATAACTTTGCCATGAACTATCTTGCTTTTATTATTATTATCACATCACTCTAGTATATAGACTTTGGAAACAACAGACATCATTCTATTTGTAGCATTCTGGTTTTAGTTAGTGGTATTTCCATTTACAAAATGTAGTAATTTTCAACTGCTGAAAATGTCAAATCCTAGAAAATGTAGCATTCCTACACGTGATGTTAACATTGTTCTTGAACAATTGTGGGTCAAAGATTCATTTAATGAATCTGAAATAGATGTTCTGATGATTCTGATGTTAGTTCTTTTTAGAAAGAACTCCCTAAACAGTTTTTATATTTTATTTTCACATTGAAAATCAGTCAGATTTGCTTCAGCCTCAAAGAGTGAGTTTATATAAAATTAAATGAGCACTGGCAGTGAGCTGCACTTTTTTTTTCTAAATGGGAAAAAGATTAAAAGGAAAGCAGAGCATAAAGTTTGGAAAATTTTCAGCCTGGCCATGTGGCAGAGAAAGAAAAATCATTACCAGGAGAGGAATTTGAACAGGTTGCAGAGCAACCACTTGCTAAAGAGACTTGCATGACTAAAAGGTAGCCAAGTGTTAAAAGCCAAAAAAAAAAATGAGAACAAGGTCTTGATGGCATTTCAGAGACCTTTGAGGAAGCCCCTGTCACCACAGGCCCAGAGGCCTAGGAGGACTAAATGGTTCCATGGGCCAGACCTGGGACAGCACTGCTCTGTACAGCCTCAGAAGGCTCCAGTTGTGGCTCAAAGGGCCCCAGATACAGCTCAGGCCACTGCTTCAGAACATGCAAGCTGTAAGCCTTGGCAGCTTCCACATGGTGTTAAGCCTACAGACACACAGAGTGCAAGAGTGAGGGAGGCTTGCCAGCCTCTACCTAGATTTCAGAGAATGTATGAGAAAGCCTCAGTGCCTAGAAAGAACCTAGAGGTGGAGGGGTGGAGCCTTCACAGACAGCCTCTACTAGGACGGGTCAAAAGGAAACTATGGGGTTGGAGTCCCCACATAGGGTCCCCACTAATGAAGCTGTGAGAAGGGGGCCATCATTCTCCAGACCCCAGAATGGTAGATCCACTGGCAGCTTGCATCCTAACCTTGGAAAAGCCATAGTGGTGGAGCTTCCCAAGGCCTTGGGAGCCCACCCCTTGCAGCAATGTGCCCTGGATGTGGGACATGGAGTCAAAGGAGATTATTTTGGAGCTTTAAGATTTAATGACACTCTGCTGGGTTTTACACTTGCATGGGGATTGGAGCTCCTTTCTTTTGACTGATTTCTCCCTTTTGGAGTGGGAACATTTACCCAATGCCTCTACCCTGATTGTATCTTGGAAGTAAATAACTTGTTTTGATTTTACAGGCTCATAGGTGAGAGGAACTCATCTCCAGATGAGATTTTGGACTTGGGAGTTTGGAGTTAATGCTGGAATGAGTGAAGACTGGGGGACTATTGGAAAGGCATTATTGTTTTTTTTTTGTTTTTTTGTTTTTTTTGAGACAGTCTTGCTCTGTCACCCAGGCTGGAGTGCAGTGGTGCGATCTCGGCTCACTGCAAGCTCCGCCTCCTGGGTTCATGCCATTCTCTTGCCTCAGCCTGTCAAGTAGCTGGGACTACAGGCACCCGCCACCACGCCTGACTATTTTTTTTTTTTTTTTGTATTTTTAGTAGAGACGGGGTTTCACCATGTTAGCCAGGATGGTCTCGATCTCCTGACCTCATGATCCTCCTGCTTCGGCCTCCCAAAGTGCTGGGATTACAGACGTGAGCCACCATGCCCAGCCCATTATTGTATTTTGCAATGTGAGAAAGACATGAGATTTGAGGGGCCAGTGACAGAATGATACAGTTTGGATACGTGTCCCCGCCTAACTCTCATGTCGAAATGTAATCCTCAATGTTGGAGGTGGAGTCTGGCGGAAGGTATTTGGGTGCTGTCCTTGCAATAGTGAGTTTATGCAAGACTGGTTGTTTAAAGTGTGTGGCACCTCCCTGATCCCTCTTGCGCCTGCCCTGGCCACATGACCTGCCTGTTCCTGCTTCACCTTCTGCCATGAGTAAAAGTTCCTTCAGACCTCCTCACAAGGTGAGCTGATGCTGGCACCATGCTTCCTGTACAGCCTGCAGAACTGTGAGCCAATTAACCCTATTTTTTTTTTTAATAAATTACCCCGCCACAGGCATTTCTTTATAGCAATACAAGAATAGCCTAATACGGGTAACTAATTCAAGGTCAAGCACAACTGTAACACACACACACACACACACACACACACACACAAAAACAAAAACAGAGGCATGGAGGAACAGGAGAAAAATGGATAGAGTCTCAGATCCCACTCAGATGGTGAAGGCAGGATTCATGTCCAAAGTCAATGTCCATGAACCTGGACAGCAAATGGACTATAGCAGGCTGCCCTGCTCTGTGGGGAAAAGGGAGGGAGAGGAGGAAATTCATTAAGGGAGGGAGGATGAAGTCGTGCACTTCCCCTTGTCAGACCCCTGCTGTCAGGGCCACTCTGTCAGGTCAGGGCATCAGGTCAGTCTTTTATTCGAGACCAGGGCTAAGCTGCTCTCCCCAGGCCAGAGGAGGAGGAGGCTTCTGCTGAATCTGAACTATTCTGTCCTTACAACAATCATTGTTTTCATATTTTTTTTCCTGCAGCTTATTTCCTTCTTCCAACTGTCCTTTTTTATTTTTCACTGTAGAGGAACACCAAATAATTTTTTTAATGGAACTTGTCTGAAGGAAAAATAAAAGCTCAAATGTTAATGTAGATGGATCGATTGGATCGATTGCAAAAAAAAAAAACAAACAAAAAAAAACACAGTAGCCACTGTTGTCTCCAAGAGCCTTTATTGAAGCCTTCCTCACACCTGAGCTCCCTCTCTGGCTACTGGAGGGCCAGAGGAGTCTCTCCCACTGGCTTCATCTGCCGCCCCTGGCTCCTGGCTAAGTCCCACAGAGCTGGGCTGGATCTGGCTTCAGCCTTCTCAGTGCAGGGTAGCCAGGGAGATCATGAGTGGCTCATTAGCACCACCTACTGGACGAAGTTCTTACCTTGACCTTGCTTTTAACCACTGCATAGCTTCCTATATCTACAGTTCTCATATTCAATAATATATTTGTATTGTCAAATGAGTAGTTATAGCTATGATTATTTTTATAATGACTGTATTGTGATATAATTCTTATACCTTACAACTGGCCCATTTAAAGTGTGTAATTTTAATGGCTTTTAGTATATTCAGAATTGTACAACCATTGCCACAATTGGTTTTATAACATTTTCATCACCCCAAATTCATTAGCACTCCCTTCCTATTTTCCCACTGGGTAACCACCAATCTACTTTCTGTCTCTATGAAGTTACCTACTCTAGACTGTTACGTAAATGGAATCACAATACATGGCCGTTGTGTCTGGTTTATTTCACTTAGCACAGTGTGTTCAAAGTTTGTCTACACTGTAGCATGTACCAGTACTTCATTCCTTTTTATGTAAGATAAAAATCATTTTGTATAGCCAAATAATATTTCAGTGAAATATACCACATTTTATTTATCCATTCATTCATTAATGAACATTTGTCTTGTTTCTGCCTTTTGGCTACTATGAATAATGCCGCTATAAACATCCACGTACCAGTTTTTGTGTGAACATATGTTTTCACTTGTCTTGGATATGTACTCAGGAATAGAATTGCTGGGTCATATGGTGACTCTATGTTTAATTGATCAAGGAACTTTCCGACTGTTTTCCACAGTGGCTGTAGGCTTTTGCATTCCCATCAGCAGTACATGAAGTTTCCAATTTCTCTACGTCTTTGTCAAAACTCATTGGTGTCTGGCTTTTTAATTCTAGCCATCCTAGCGGGCAGGAAGTGGTGTCTCATGTAGTTTGATTTGTGTTTTCCTGATGGCTAATCATGCTGAGCCTAAACTTTCCATGTGTTTATTGGCCATTTGCATATTTTCTTTGAGGAAATGTTTATTCAAATCCTTTGCACATTTTTAATTGGGTTGTCTTTTATTATTGAACTGTAATTGTCATTTATAGTCTCAACATAAGTCCTTTATCAGATATATGATTTGCAATCCCTCCCCCCACATTCTATGTGTTGTCTTTTCATTTTCTTGATGGTGTTCTTTGGTGCACAAATGTTTTTATTTTTGATGAAGTCCAATTTATCGATCTTGTCTTTTGGTGTCATATCTAAGAAACCATCACCTCATCCAAAGGTAGGAAGATTTACAGCTATTTTTTTTTTTTAAGAGTTGTATGGTTTTAGTACTTTCATTTAGGTCTTTGATCATTTTGGGTTAGTTCTTATATATGGTGTGAGGAAGGGGGTGAAACTTTATCATTTGCTTGTGGATATCCTATTCTCCCAGCACTATTTATTGAAAAGACTGTTTTCCCCCATTGAATGATCTCCGCACCCTTGATGAAAATCAGTTGATCATAAATGTGAGGATTTATTTCTGGATTTTCGGTTCTATCCGATTGATATGTATGTGTGTCCTTAAGCCAGTTCACTCTCCAGAATATTTATAACTATTCTTAAACTTCACAATTTCCTCTCCATTATTATCCAGCATAATTCAGACCCTTATTAGAATGTTTTGATACATTCTCCTACTTCAAAATGAGGAAACTTCCAGAGGTTAAAACTTCTGCCCTGAATGCCTGCCCTTCTCCAAGCTTACCCTTCCTTCCCATCAGTGTTCAGCACCAGTTTCCTCCAAGATGCTGCTGTTGACCATCCCCACCCCATGACGGGGCATGGTCTGCGCTTCATGGCACATCTTACTGCTTTCCTGACAGCTGGTGAGCTCTCTGTCCTCTCAGAGCCACACATTTTTCTATAGCTCTTTGGTTGGGTCCTCGGCCACTGTGAGGCTCCCAGTCCCTGATGACAGCTGAGGAAATTCAGGCTCAGAGAGGTACCCGAAGGAGTACAGCTGGGATCTGGCAGGGCTGAACTTGGTGCTGGCCCTCCTGACTGTTAGGCCTGTGGTCTCCCCGTGATGCCACCCCGACTGCACTGCTTTATCCACATGCCCTCTTCCAGCATTGACTCTCACTCTGCCACTTTGTTTTGTGAACACAGGTTCTCTGTGGTCACTCAGATTTTATGCCAGCTGAATCCTAGCTGAAAAGTTCTTGAAGCCTGAACATCCCTGTAGCATTTCAGTGCTGATCTGACAGAAGGTAGAACAGCCTGGGAGTGGCTTCCCTTTTGGGCATGGGATGGATTGACCCCAGGTGCTGAGTGACACTCTGGTTAGGGAGATACACTCTTTATTGCCGTCTGGGACATTTTCAGTAGGACCAGATGTTTTGTTGGAAGTGAATTCCTAGAAGAGACAGAACACAGCTCCCTGTGCATAAATTCATTTCAGATGCACTGTGCAATGTGTTGGGGGGCTCGTCAGTTTGGATGCTCCCCAGCTCACCTTCACTCTATGGGGGCTTGAGGCCAAGGGATGGGCAGGAGCATGGAGGAAGATTCAGCAATGCATTTGGGAACACATGGGAAGTGATGGAGGGGCCCTGCATGGTACCCCAACAAGGGAGGAGGTCTGGTGGGAGAAGCAGGTGGGCTCCACCATGTAAGACCTGGGAGCCATGGGGATATTTGCTTTACCCCAAGGGCAATGGGACCTCTTGGAAGAGTTAAAACAGGGAGTCTTGCGATCTGCCCCACCTTTAAAAAGATCACCCAGGCTGCTTCGTGGAGGGTGGATTAGAGGAAGCCATGAAAGTGACAGAATGAAAAGTGAAATATTCAACCAACTGCTTTTCAAACAGCCTTGCAGATGCTCCATTGTAAAATAAGCAACATCGGCGGGGCCACACCCGTGATGAGCGTCCTCTCAAGGACGCTCTCGAGCACATCTGTCTCTCAAGGTCTCGGGGATGGCACTGAGACTTCACCAGCCTAGTTCCCCTTGTTCTCCCCACAACCCCTGCTCACCTCCACCTACAGAAAGGTGGGCATTTGAAGAATCATAGATTAAACAAGTCAGAATTTGATAACGTAAAACATCTCAAACATTTAAAACAATAAAAGATGGGATTCCAGAGACAAAAATAACAGAGACAGGCTGGGTTAAACTCTCCCCTCCTTCCTCCTGCTGCAGGAGGGTGGGTTTGGCTTCTAAAGTGGAGCCCAGCTGGTCTCCTGGGGATAGCTGGTGGCTTTCCTAGCCAAGAACCTGACGTAGGGGGTCTGACCAAGGGCTGCAGCCCCCTTGGCCCTTCCCGGCCCTCGCTCCCTCCCTCCTCTTCTCCCGCCCGCCTCTGATGGCTCGGGCTGCACTGGGGGAGACGTTGCTGATGGCCCCTCCAGATGTGCAGGTGGCCCCTGGGTCTGATGCCGGCAGCTCCCACTCCAGACAGGGCTCTGGGGGGCCTCTGTGAAGGGGTGACCTTGCCCACTTTGCCACAGGACCTTCCTGTCAGGGGTCAAGGAGGAATGCTGGCTCTTAGGCTCCCAAGGACACCCAGGTGGAGTCATCCCAGAGGTGGACGGGCTGGGGAGACTGAGAAGGGGTCAGGGAGGGGAAAGGAGGGAGGAGACAGGGTTGTGGATGGGTCTCCCAGAGATGGGGTTGCACCATGTTGGCCAGGCTGGTCTTCAACTCCTGACCTCAAGTGATCCGCCCACCTCGACCTCCCAAAGTACTGGGATTACAGGCATGAACCACCACCTCAGACCTTTTTCTTCCTTTCCTGTTAAAGTACTGTGATTTCAGGAGCCAGTGGAAAGAAACCCCACAACACTGGATTTTAGGCATTGCTCAGAAATTCTTTTGTCTAATAGAGCAGTTCATCACACATGGAAGATTTTTGCGTGTTTGTTTTTGGTTCTACCTTGCTCTTTTCTCTCTTGTAAAGATCACCCTTCACTCCAGGGCAGCAGAACTGGGCCTCCCCAAGGGGCCAGGAGGAAACACCTTATCCTAGGAATAAACGGAATGATGTTATTTAAAGATGAGCTTGTTAACTTGGTTTTTGTATTATTAAAATTCTTTAGCATTGGAAATAAAGTGTTTGGGGAAGGACGTAGCAAAAAATACATGTTTGGTTCTACCGCCTTGTGTTATTTTATTCCGACTGACCGGAGGCAGCTGTGTGAGGTAACAGACCTTCTTGAGGAATTTGGAAGTCCCGAAGTCCAGCAACTGGCATCGATTTTCATTCGTTCCTCCCGTGTCAAACCCTTCCAGGCTGCGTCCCTGCTGGCTGTGCTGCTGCTGCTGCTGCTGGAGCGCGGCATGTTCTCCTCACCCTCCCCGCCCCCGGCGCTGTTAGAGAAAGTCTTCCGGTACATTGACCTCCATCAGGATGAATTTGTGCAGGTAGGAGAAAGAAACTACACACAGAATGCTTGGATTATATCCTTTGGTATTTGGGTGAGACAATTATTTGCTTGGAGATGTGGATTTTTTTGCCTAATTCCATTTAAAATGCCTATGACTGCTCATTGGGTTAAAAATCTTCAGTATTCATTAGACAGATGGACGAGATCCCTCCTAGCCATTCCTCCTGTAGAGGGCACTGGGTCTTCATATCCAGCACATTTGGTCCAGGGATGTCCACACAGAGATGACCAGCACCTCCGCTGAGCTCAAGTCTGCCCTGGTCCATCAGGTCGCCCATTCCTAATGCCACCTGACGTTATTGTAAAGCCTGGGCAGAGCTGGGGAGCCAAGCAGCTCTGCAAAGTTCAACAGCAGCGTTGTTTGTTTTGTAGCATGTGTGCAACAGGCACTTTATCTCCTTCCTTCCTTCCTTCCTTCCTTCCTTCCTTCCTTCCTTCATTCATTCATTCAATTTATTTATTTGTTTTGAGACAGAGTCTCACTCTGTCGCCCAGGCTTGAGTGCAGTGGTGAGACCTCGGCTAACCTCAACTTCCCAGGTTCAGGTGATTCTTCTGCCTCAGCCTCAGCCTCCCAAGTAGCTGGGATTACAGGCACCTGCCAACACACCTGGCTAATTTTTGTATTTTTTCAGTAGAGACGGGATTTCCCCATGATGGGCGGGTTGATTTTGAACTCCTGACCTCAAGTGATCTTCCTGCCTCGGCCTCCCAAAGTGCTGAGATTGCAGGTGTGAGCCAATATGCCTGGCCCTCTTTTTTTGTTGTTATTTTTTGAGACAGGGTCTTGCTCTGTCACCCAGGCTGGAGTGCAGTGGCACAAACACAGCTCACTGTGGCCTCGACCTCCTGGGTTCAAGTGATCCTTCTGCCTCAGCCTCCCAAGTTTATAATCCTCTGCTTTACCCCTAATTCACTATACAGGGTCTGTACATATACAGGTTGGGAGTGGGGGTAAAGTAGAGGGAGGATGAGGAGGAATGGCAAAAAGAGGGAGGCCTGGGGAGCAGGAGGAGACAGGAGGAGGCATGGGAGAGCAGGAGCTTGCCGGAGCCCGCAGACTCACCAGCTCCTCCCCACCCCCACTCTCCTAGGCTCTCTTGTCCCCTCTGTGGCCCTCTGGTCCCATCCCTACACACCCCCATATATGTATCCCCACACACCCCCACACATGTGCACACTGATGTGTTGTTGTCTGTGTTCACCAGACGGGGAGCTCCTTGAGGTCTCCCTGGACTTTGTACCCCAAGCCCCCCACATCATGTCTGGCACAGGACAGGCATTCAGTATACATTTATTGGATCAATCAACCAATTTTGGGAATATTATGCAATTAGGCTAAAGGCACGAGGCTGAATGCCCAGCCTACTGTTCCTAAATCTGACCTTCATGCAATCCTTCTTCTTACTGAAATATTAACTAGGCATCAATGCCTCTTGGATTTTTGAAACCTGAGTGGGGTTTCCAGAATCAGTGTGTGGTGGGGATTTAATCCTGGTTTAGGCCTTTCAGCCAAAACATCTCTTCCTAAGTCCCTCAAACATACCCAAATCCACTGAACTTATGGAGAAGCCAGCAGTCTCTGCTCTGTAAATTCCGGTTTAAAAATGTCAAACACAATATTCCTTAGGGTTAGATAAATGCCTTCATAATAAAAATAAAAGCTCTACAACCAGAATAGAGAGATCAAACTCAAATAAGTCAGGAAGAGAAGTCCAAGATCAGTAAATCTGTGTAGTTTTTCATAAAAATGCTGATTGTCTCAGTATGAGCCACTCAGGTTCCAACACAGGCATGTGAGTGGTTCTTATCAGTCATTCATACCAGCCAGCGCTGCTGGAGTGGCTGCCAGGTGCTGGGCACTGTGCACACGTTACCTCAGTGGTCCTCACCATCACCCTATAGTTAGGGAGCATTACTTTCTTTTTTTTTTTTTTTTTTTTTTTGAGATGGAGTCTTGCTCTGTCACCCAGACTGGAGTGCAGTGGCACGATCTTGGCTCACTGCAAGCTCCGCCTCCCAGGTTCACGCCATTCTCCTGCCTCAGCCTCCCAAGTAGCTGGGACTACAGGCGCCCACCACCACACCTGGCTAATTTTTTGTGTTTTTAGTAGAGACGGGGTTTCACCATGTTAGCCAGGATGGTCTGGATCTGCTGACCTCGTGATCTGCCCACCTGTGCCTCCCAAAGTGCTGGGATTACAGGTGTGAGCCACCGCACCCGGCTGGGAGCATTACTTTCTCATGCAGATGAGAAAACTCAGGCTAAGGGAGGTTAAGGAATACACCCAAAGTCACAAAGCCATGACAGGCTGAGTTTAAGCCCGAGGCCACAGTGCCTGTGGGATCCTAGAGGCACAGGGAGGGGCAGGCCAGGGAATCTAAATGCAGAGCATGTTAGGAGGGACCTGCAGCCCAGCAGAGGCCCCTGTGGGGTTCAGTCACGGCTTGGAGGCTTCCAGGACCAGGTGTGGGAAGCCAGGAGTCCTGGAGAAAGCTGAGAACCCACCAGCTCCTCAGTTCTTAATAATTAGAAACAGTGGGTGGGGACTTGCCCTTCTTTACAGCCCTGGTGAACCCAGTGAGGACCCAGACCATCACCTTTCTCCCAGCCCGTCCTGCCTGACCTTCTATACTAACCAGGCGTCTCTGGCTTCTGGGTTCCTGATTAAATCCCCAGCTCTTCTGTCTGTTACTCTTAAATGTCACAGTGTTCACTGGCACTGTCATAGGTCCTCAGGTCCTTGATCAACACAAAAGTACCTGGGGACTCGCTGTCTCCTGCCCTCCCTTCGCTCCCCCCGCAGAGCAGATGTGGGACCCCCATGCTAATGGCCTGCTTGCTCTTCCTCCTAGACGCTGAAGGAGTGGGTGGCCATCGAGAGCGACTCTGTCCAGCCTGTGCCTCGCTTCAGACAAGAGCTCTTCAGAATGATGGCCATGGCTGCGGACATGCTGCAGCGCCTGGGGGCCCGTGTGGCCTCGGTGGACATGGGTCTTCAGCAGGTGCTGTGCGATTCCCTCCCACTGAGGGAGGTGCTACTTCTAGACGTCAGTCATGCCTTCCCGGGGGTGGCAAGGGAGAGGCTCACCCTGATCCTCAACCAAAACCCCCCATAACCCCAATTCCCAGTGAAGATGAAACATTCCCCTGGTCTCAAATGAAGCCGTGTTATTGCTTTCCAGTCTTGTCAGGACTCTGGGGAGGGGTTGGCCCTTAGAAGCCAGTGCAGATGACAAGTGAAGGTCACCTTATCATGGAAAGGACCCCCTTGTACTTTTCACTTCCTGGACACAAAGTTCAAATTTCTCCTTTAAGGAAAAGGAAATTGTCCTTTTCTTTAAATTCATATGCATCTTTCTCAAAGGGGTTGTATCTGGAGCTGCATTTTTTTCATCAGAACCATCTCTTAGAACTCTACTCCATCATGAATGTCTTAAATCTAAGCACCCGCTGCGCTTACTTTAGCACTGAAGAACCTTAGGATCATCCATGTTTTCTAGGATTTGTCCACCTAATTTAAGCCAGTTGTCATCTGCATTTTTTTTTTTTTTTTTTTTTTTTTTTTGAGACAGAGTCTTGCTCTGTAGCCCAGGCTGGAGTGCAGTGGTGCAATCTCAGCTCACTGCAACCTCCGCCTCCCAGGTCCCAGGTCAAGCAATTCTCCTGCCTCAGCCTCCCGAGTAGCTGGGATTTCAGGCGTGCACCACCACACCCAGCTAATTTTTGTATTTTTATTAGAGACAGGGTTTCACCATGTTGGCCAGGCTGGTCTTCAACTCCTGACCTCGTGATCCACCCGCCTTGGCTTCCCAAAGTGCTGGGATTACAGGCATGAGCCACCGTGCCCGGCCCGTCTGCATTCTTGCTGAAGAGGACATTCAGCTAATGATGCTAATTGTCAGTGTGGATCTAAAGAAGCACTTTACTTTTGATTAGGTTTTATATCTTAATTAAAAGTGTCTTGGCTGGGTGTGGCATCTCACACTTGAAATCCTAGCACTTTGGGAGGCTAAGGCGGGCAGATTAGTTGAGCCTGAGAGTTTGAGACCAGCCTGGGCAACATGGCAAAACCTATCTCTACCAAAAATACAAAAAGGTAGCCGGACATGGTGGTGCACGTCTGTAGTCTCAGCTACTTATGAGGAGGCTGAGATGGGAGAATCACTTGAGCCTGGGAGTGTGCCACTGCGCTCCAGCCTGGGCGACAGGAGTGAGACCTGTCTCCAAAAGAAAAAAAAAAAAGAAAAAAAAAGTGTTTCATGGGACTCATTTTAGAGATGGAGAAACTGATGCTCAGTTTCTCCCAATGTCAAACAAGACTCCCAATATCATGTCTTTGAATTTTCTGGAAGAACAACACAGCATTTTTGAAAATGTGATTCCTGATCATTCTGCAGCTGCCCGATGGTCAGAGTCTTCCAATACCTCCCA
The DNA here is from genome assembly GCF_029289425.2 of Pan paniscus. NCBI lineage: Eukaryota > Metazoa > Chordata > Mammalia > Primates > Hominidae > Pan > Pan paniscus. Next base: position 92,097,244 of record NC_073266.2, read on the forward strand.
TCATCCTGGCCGAACTGGGGAGTGATCCCACGAAAGGCACCGTGTGCTTCTACGGCCACTTGGACGTGCAGCCTGCTGACCAGGGCGATGGGTGGCTCACGGACCCCTATGTGCTGACGGAGGTAGACGGTCAGTGAGGCGCCCAGGCTACAGTGCGGTGCTGCTGTGCTTGCAAGATTGAAGGGGTGAAGATGAGGCTCTGTCCCTGGGTTTTGGGTCTCTCCCTGTCATTAAGAATGCATAGGCCGGGTGCGGTGGCTCACGCTTGTAATCCCAGCGCTTTGGGAAGCCAAGGTGGGTGGATCACTTGAGGTCAGGAGTTCAAGACCAGCCTGGCCAACATGGCAAAACCCTATCTCTACTAAAAATACAAAAAAACAGCTGGGCATGGTGGTGGGCGCCTGTAATCCCAGCTACTTGGGAGACCAAGGTAGAATTGCTTGAACCTGGGAGGCAGAGGTTGCAGTGAGCTGAGATCACACCATTGCACTCCATTCTGCTTGGGTGACGGAGTGAGACTTCATCAAAAAAAAAAAAAAAAGAATGCACAGAGAGGCGGCTCTCAAAGTCTACCGATCGGTTCACTGAGGCTGGTTTTCTTTCATTTGTGAAAAAAACGGTAAACTTTTGTGTCCCTGGATGGAGGTTCTTGAGTTGTGAGGAAAACAGTTGTCTAGGCCACACACTTTGGTTTTGAACAGTATCAAATGTAATTCGCCTTTTATAAAGAAAAAGAAGAAAGGTTAATAGAGATATACACACATCTTTTTTTCATTCTTCTACTAACTGTAAAATCCCCAAATGAGAGGCTATGCCACATGGCACTCTGCAACAAATCCCCGGTGGGTCTCTCCGGTGAACTTGGATAAAATAGCTAATTATTATTAAGGACAATGGGATCTGTATTGCAAATTAGCTTATCTTATCTGACTAGCTGATGACTGTACTATTTGTCAGGGAAGAGATCCAAGGATCTCTTATGTACAGTCTTATTTGTACATAAGAAATCATACTTTGCAATTTTATGCAAGATTTGAGCCTGGAATATTATTATAGAAAGCACTGTTAACATCAGTACACATGAAACAACATTGGTTTTTAACTCACATGGCAGAGGTGTCCACACTTCTCTGAACATTCTTCTCCCCTTTTTAAAGGGAAACTTTATGGACGAGGAGCGACTGACAACAAAGGCCCTGTCTTGGCTTGGATCAATGCTGTGAGCGCTTTCAGAGCCCTGGAGCAAGTAGGTGGCAGCTGTGTTTGGGAGAGAGGAGGAGGAGGATGGTAATGACAACTTTCTTTGAGTTGTTTGCTGTGTTCTGAGCAAACTGCCTTAGGTCACTTACTCGCCCCAACAATCTTTGGAGGTGTGTGCGACAATGGTATCCATTTTGCAGATAAGGACAGTAAGTCTTGGGAAGGTCAGAGAACTTACCCAGAGCAGTGAAGCTGGTGGCAAGGCTGATACTTCAAGGATGGATTCCAGCCTGCACTGTTAACCATGTTAAAAAACAAGACACAGCCAAAGACACAACAAGCCTGTGGCCAAGCTGCTATCTGATGGGACTGGTCTTTTTTTCTTTAATTCTTATTTTATCTTATCTTGTCTTTTTAAGTCTTCTTTTTCTTCTTATCACAAAGTATGATTTGTTAGTAGAGACACACACACATTTTTAAAATGTATCAGCTACTTTGCAAATGATCAAGATAGGAATCTTGATGACATTCTGCAGGAATCCTTGGATCTCTTCCCTGAGAGCACAGTGGTTCTCTTTAGATGTCCAAATAAGGGCTCTGGAGCAGAGGCAGGGGTACATATTTGAGGAGGTGGGTCCCCTCTTTCCGGCCTCCAGAGGACATTGTTGGTGGACCCAGGTTTGCACCTTTAACTCTCTCGTGTTTCAACACAAGGATGGTTTTATCTCAAGCCACTCTTCTCCCCTCTCCTAATGAATGTGCTTAGAAACCAGCAGAGGATTGGATCTAGCTGTGTGGCCTTGGGCAAGCAACTTGACCTCTCTGGGCCTCGGAATCTGTTCTGTGAAAATGTGTGCACTCCTCCAGGTCAGCCCTGGGGTCTGGTTTCATCTCCCCTGTCCTGGGCGCCGCCTCAGCCCTGTCCAAGGCTGCAAGGCTCTGAGGGCTGAGGGGCCTCCCTGGCACCCTGTCCTGCAGAGCAGACCTGGGCTTCTGGGGTGTCTTTTCCTGAAGGTTATTTCATCAGGTGCCAGGGGCTTCCCTCTCAGAAGTTTATTTTCTCCTGAGACATAAGCAGATGGGAGGGGAGTTAAGTACTCTGACTCCACTCCTGAGTCTCACAGAAGACACGCTCAGGAAATCAGCACAGGTCTCAGCGGGCTCCTGCTGACCACTGCAAAGGTGTCTTCTTATCCCTGAAGCTCGCATCACATACGCCCTGAGCATTCGATGTGGCCTTGGTTTCTATCTCTGTCTCCCTCTCTCCTTTCTTTCTCTCTCCCTCTCCTTCTCTTTCTTCCTCTCTCTCTCCTTCTAAGGGATAGCAATATTTATAAGATTGTTCTGATAAAAAGGCCAAACTCTGTTTTGCTTTTTAAATTTCGACTCTGAAAATTACGTAATCACGAAGAAAACAGAAGAAATATTCACTGCCCTGGACAAGTCAGTTAATCTCTGAGCCTGACTTTCCTCATCTGTGAAGCAGGAATGATAGTTTCTACCTCACAAGCTCGCAGGGATTCAGTGAAGAAACATCTCCATGGGGGATGGTGCACGAGGTCCTTCCAGAGAGTCCCTTTCTTCCTCCCTCCCTCCCTTCTTCTCTGCCTGCCTTGCCTACAGAGCTCTTAGGACACATTCCCTCCCTGGGTTATTTTCTAGGAGGCAGAGTGAGCACTAATATCCATATTTCACAGGTAGAGCAGTAAACTGCCAAGGGGAGGCTTGGCAGACCCAGCTGCTAATGCATGCGGCCTGCACACTGAGTGCTATGGGTTTGTATTTTATTAAACGTGACTTGCCAGAAAATTCTTAGGATTTCCAACTACTCCTCAGCAATTGTTTGCTAGTTCAATGTTCACACAGAACCTTCAGATATGAAGATTTCAGAACTTCAGATGGACTTCCTAAGACACACAGAAACACAAGGGATACATAGGAACAAATTACTATCCCCCAAAAGCTCTTATCCAACTGAATGACTGATTTTCTAATTTTCTCATTTTAATTACCACATAACTTATTATTCTCTCATATATAATCCCGTGCTCATGTTGCATTTGTTAATCTGTGGTGAGTCAAGCCCACTTATTAGAACTGATTACAGTGTGTGCCGTGTCGTTTATCTGCTTGTAATCACTTTTAGAGTTCTGCACGCATCCTGTGCTCTAGGAAAAGACTTTGACCTCTCCTCTTAATGTGGTTCTCAAAGATATGAAGTTATAAATTATAAAGATATAAAAAGATCAAAACCAAATGGGGGAAGAAGCATGTTGTAAAAATTTTAAAGGAGCTATTCCATGCCCTAATATTAACTAGAAAAAAACTCAAGTTCCATTTTGCTGCAAGATCAAAGCCTTTGAATAAGTTAAAAGGCAGATTGAAATCATAGCTGAAAAATAACAGATACTTGAAGTAAAAATTATCCCGAGGCTTAACAGTCTTTCAAAGGAAAAAGTTCTCCTTTTTCATGCTCAGAATTATGAGGACAGAAAAGCGATTTGTAATTGCCTAACCTTTCTTGAAAAATTCCTTTTGGGGAGAAGGAGAAAAATGCCTCCCTCTGCAGCCACACAGGCAAGCTCTGTAGTATAGAATTTGCTTTTCTGTAGCTGCTCCTTTCCCCAGTTCTTGATCATAGCATTAAATTGGCAGGACATGTTGGAGGGCACACACCAGGCATTACCTTGAATTCTCCTTCACAATCGTAGTTACAACTCCATTGCTGTAACAGAACTGTGGGGAATGCAAATTCATACATTGAAGGTAAATAATAATTTCATGTGTTTATGTTATATGCAAACAAATAGTGGATCTTCAAAGGTGAATGGGCAATGTATTAGTCCGTTTTCATGCTGCTGATAAACGCATACCTGAGACTGGGAAGAAAAAGAGGTTTAATTGGACTTACAGTTCCACATGGCTGGGGAGGCCTCAGAATCATGGCAGGAGGCAAAAGCCACTTCTTACATGGCAGCAGCAAGAGAAAATGAGGAAAAAGCAAAAGCTGAAACCCCTGATAAACCCATTAGATCTCATGAGACTTATTCACAATCATGAGAATAGCATGGGAAAGACCTGCCCCCATGATTCAATTACCTCCCTGTGGGTCCCTCCCACAACATGTAGGAATTCTGGGAGCTACAGTTCAAGTTGAGATTTGGTGGGGATACAGCCAAACCATATCATTCCACCCCTGGCCCCTCCAAATCTCATGTCCTCACATTTCAAAACCAGCCATAATTTCCCAATAGTCCCCCAAAGTCTTAACTCATTTCAGCATTAACCTGAAAGTCCACAGTCCAAAGTCTCATCTGAGACAAGGCAAGTCCCTTCCACCTATGAGCCTGTAAAATCAAAAGCAAGCTAGTTACTTCCTAGATACAATGTCAGTACAGGTGTTGGGTAAATATAGCTGTTCCAAATGGGAGAAATTGGCCAAAACAAAGGGGTTACAGTGTCCATGCAAGTCTGAAATCCAGGGGTCAAACTTTAAAGCTCCAAAATTATCTCCTTTGAATCCAGGTCTCATGTCCAGGTTACATTGATGCTAGAGGTGGGTTCCCATGGTCTTGGGTGGCTCTGCCCCTGTGGCTTTGCAGGGTACAGCCTCCCTCCTGGCTGCTTTCATGGGCTGGCATTGAGTGTCTGCGGTTTTTCCAGGTGCACAGTTCAAGCTGTCAGTGGATCTACCATTCTGGGGTCTGGAGGACAGTGGCCCTCTTCTCACAGCTCCACTAGGGAGTGCCCCACTAGGGACTTCATGTGGGGGTTCCAATGCCACATTTCCCTTCCACACTGCCCTAGCAGAGCCTCTCCATGAGGGCCCCACCTCTGCAGCAAACTTTTGCCTGGGCATCCAAGCGTTTCCATACATTTTCTGAAATCTAGTTAGAGGTTCCCACACCTCAATTCTTGACTTCTGTGCACCCGCAGGCTCAACACCACATGGAAGCTGCCAGGGCTTGGGGCTTCCACCCTCTGAAGCCACAGCCCGAGCTGTACATTGGCCCCTTTTAGCTACAGCTGGGGAAGCTGGCACACAGGGCACCAAGTCTCTAGGCTGTACACAATACAGGGACCCTGGGCCTGGCCCATGAAACCATTTTCTCCTCCTGAGCCTCCAGGCCTGTGATGGGTCGGGCTGCCGTGAAGGTCTCTGACATGACCTGGAGACATTTTCCCAGTGGTCTTGGGGATTAACATTAGGCTCCTTACTACTTATGCAAATTTCTGCAGCTGGCTTGAATTTCTCCCCAGAAAATGGGTTTTTCTTTTCTATCACATAGTCAGGCTGCAAATTTTCTGAACTCTTAAGGTCTGTTTCCCTTTAAAAACTGAATCCCTTTAACAGTACCCAAGTCACCTCTTGAATGCTTTGTTGCTTTGAAATTTATTTTACCAGATACCCTAAATCATCTCTCTCAAGTTCAAAGTTCCACAAATCTCTGGGGCAGGGGCAAAATGCCATGAGTCTCTTTGCTAAAACAAAACAAGAGTCACCTTTTCTCCAGTTGCAAAAAAGTTCCACATCTCTACCTGAGGCCACCTCAGCCTGGATTTTATTGTCCGTATTGCTATCAGCATTTTGGGCAAAGCCATTCAATAAGTCTCTAGGAAGTTCCAAACTTTCCACATTTTTGTGTCTTCTTCTGAGCCCTTCAGACTGTTCCAGTCTCTGCCTGTTACCCAGTTCCAAAGTCGCTTCCAAATTTTTGGGTATCTTTTCAGCAACAACCCACTCTACTGGTACCAATTTACTGTATTAGTCCATTTTCATGCTGTTGATAAAGACATACCCAAGACTGGGAAGAAAAAGAGGTTTAATTGGACTTACAGTTCCACATGGCTGGGGAGGTCTCAGAATCACGACAGGAGGCGAAAGGCACTTCTTAGGTGGTGGGTGGCGGCAAGAGAAAATGAGGAAGAAGCAAACCCCTGATAAACCCATCAGATCTCGTGAGACTTACTCACTATCACAAGAATAGCACAGGAAAGACTGGCCCCCATGATTCAGTTACCTCCCCCTGGGTCCCTCCACAACACGTGGGAATTCTGGGAGATACAATTCAAGTTGAGATTTGGTGGGGACACAGCCAAACCACATTAGGCAACTTGTGCAATTTTTTTCCTCTGTTGTTACTTAGGATCTTCCTGTGAATATCAAATTCATCATTGAGGGGATGGAAGAGGCTGGCTCTGTTGCCCTGGAGGAACTTGTGGAAAAAGAAAAGGACCGATTCTTCTCTGGTGTGGACTACATCGTAATTTCAGATAACCTGTGGATCAGCCAAAGGAAGCCAGCAATCACTTACGGAACCCGGGGGAACAGCTACTTCATGGTGGAGGTATCCACAGACAGCAGTGCATGGATGGAGGCCTGTGGGGGTTGTGAATGGGAGCACCAATCCATTCTGGGATCTTGGAGAGGAAGAAAGAAAGCTTTCCTGAGGGCAGAGGCCTTACCTGGGACACACGGCCTCAGGGGAGGTGGGGTGGGTGCAGAGGTCTTGGGGTTTGGGGAGGTCATGAACCCCCAACACTTGGAGTGGATGTGGCTATGTACCTTGTTCTGGAGAGGGGATTCACAGGGGTTTGTGACTTACAAAGCAAAGCTTGGAAACTCTGGCCATGGGATTTGCAGGCAGGTATGGCAGCCACAGGGAGGTAAGCAGACTGCGCGATCAATGCAGGGGCGACTTTGCTGTGTCCTGCTCCCAGCGTGGGCCTGCTGGCCACAGTGGCAGGAGACCCCCGTGCCATGGTCACAGGGAAAGAGAAGGAGCATTGGTGTTGCCCGAGGCCAGCATCTGAATCCTAGCTTCTACCATGCCCAGCCTTGTGCAGGTGGTTTCACCTTGAGCCTTGGTTTCCCACCTTGAAAGATGGTACAATAACGCCCCCTCCCAGGATGACTGTGTCATTACATGCAGCCTTTAGTTGAGGTTTGACACATAATCAGTTTCCTTCCCCTTTTCTCTTTTTCTAGTAATACAGGCAATCTGTGATAGTGCATAAGACATAGAAAGTCCCTCCTGGGTAAATAGCTAATTATTTCATCATTTCAATCTGTTTTCTCATATAACAATGTGTAGGCTGATAATCCATGCTCTATCCAATCCCTAGGCAGTTTTGAGATTCAGATGTCAGCACATACACGGAAACACACATGGCTATGCGTTTGAAAAACAGTGAGTGCCTTCTATTTGTCAGATAGGAGGATGCTAAGTCCCAGGGGTATAGGACTGAATAAAGTAGTCTCTGCCCTCAGGAAGTTTACTTCTAGTGAGATACAGATACTAAAGAGATGTGGGAGTGACAGAGAAAACAGGAAGCAGGGACTGTCCTCTGGAACCCGCTTTCAAGAAACATGGCTGTGAAAAGTGGGAGAGAGCTGGGATGATGGCTAGAGGAAGCCCTTGGGAGGCAATAGACAGAGGGAGCAGTTGGAGACCTGGGAGGGAGGGGGAGAATTTTTGAGAACAAAGGCACTGAGGAGGTGGGAGGGGGCAAGCTCCAGACCCAGGGGAAGAAAGTAACCTCTTCTGTGAGGGCCTTGGGTAGGTAGAGAGCTCCAAGTCCTAGAGCTTCTTCCCTCTTAGCCTCCATTTTTTTCTGTTTAGTAGGAAGTGAGTGTATCTGCAGAGAAGTGATGGCTTGAAGTGGTCACTTTGGGACAGGGGGAAGAGAAGGGATGGGAGGATGAAGAAGGGCCAGGCAGTGGTAAGGTCTGGAGTCATCTGTCCATGCAAATTGCTGGCTTTCTGCAGCATGCTCAGTGGCCAGGGACAGAGAAGCCTGGCCCAGGGGTTGAGGTTACCCCAGAGGGTTGTGGTGGAGAAAGTAGGGAAGAGCTCATCAAGGTGTTGAGCACAGAGGGGCTGAGGTGATCAACGGTGGTATTCAGGTTGAACAGGGGAAAAAACAAAGGCAGGAGGGCAATGTGGGACATCTTGGAAGGGTCAAGGGACTGACGTCTTAATGAAGACCGAGAACAGGTGGTACAGCAACGTTACAAGAGAGGACAAGGGGAGCTGTCATCAGAATGTGAGACAGCCAGCTCAAGGTTTCGAAGTGAGACCGTCCACACTCCAGAGTAATTTAGCTGGCATTATTGCCTAGTGAACGGAAAGTCTTAATGCTAAAGTGACCAAACCGAAGATTGCTCTGGTGCCACATTGAAGATGAAGGGGAACAGAGAAAGACCAGCTGGGCAGGAAGGATGGGAGGGAATGAACTGAAGAATCAACTTCAAAAAAGCCCAACCTGTAGAAATTGGTAATTGATTGGATATGGCGTATATAGGAGAAATCATGCTGGTAGGAAGTAATTGCAGAAGAGATTGAGTTTGGGTCTAGATCTCCTGAGTTTTGGAAACTGGAAGCATGCTCAAGTGGAAGGCACCGTAAGCATTCCAGAGTTTTAGGTCTGGTGTTTAAGTAGAAGGTCAGACCTCCAGGGATGAACATTGAAGGGCATGGATGTATTAATAGTATCTCTGCCCTTAAATTAGCGTGAGCACCGCATGGTCAGAGATAACCAGGTCCACACATGTTTGTGTCGTTCCACATTGTCAGGCTTTTACTGATGCTATCTCAATAATAAAAGCCATGGGCTCCATGGAGTTCCCAAGGAGGCAATTCTCCTTAGTGACTCCCATTCATTCAGAAGTCAGAGTGCAGGCACACAGGCTCAAGCTACTCCACAATGCAGTCAGTATTGTAAAGCATACATTGTGGTATACCTAGCCGATATGTGAATGTTATAGACTGAACATTCCACAACAAACAAAGTAACATTTACCATCAAGAGAGAAGGAGCTGGGCACAGTGGCTCATGCCTGTAATCCTAGCACTTTGCGAGGCTGAGGCGGGTGGATCACCTGAAGTCAGGAGTTCAAGACCAGCCTGCCCAACATGGTGAAACCCTGTCTTCATGAAGAAAATACAAAAAAAAAAAAAAAAAAAAAAAAAAGCTGGGCATGGTGGCGTGCACCTGTAGTCCCAGCTACTTGGGAGGCTGAGGCAGAAGAATTGCTTGAAGCCGGGAGGTGGAGATTGCAGTGAGCTGAGATCGTGTCACTGCACTCCTGCCTGGGTGACAGAGCAAGACTCTGTCTCAAAATAGTAATAATAATAATAATAAATAATAAAAAAAAGAAAAGAAAAGTGATAGGAAAACAGGTTAATGAACCAGTCCAGGGAGAGTGACGTAGACAAAAAGAAATCCTGGCTTGGCCCGGGTGGTCCAGTGGTCTTGTAAGGAAGAGCCTTTGATCTGGGCAGAGCCTTTGGTGGCACATGCTGGGCGCTTAGCACAAGTGACAGCAGGACAGTGTCTGTTAAGTTTTGAGCTGCTGACATCCTGGTCGTTTTATGACTGCCAAGTCCTCTGATAAGAACTGATAGTGGAAGAATGTGTTTGGCTATGTCCTTATCCAGCTGGAGGCAGTCTTTATTGATCAGGCAGAACATCTAGTCCCTGTTGGCAAAGTCCCTTAGGAAAAGTAAGATGGAGTCTTTTTCTAAGATGGAGTCACTTATGTCAAGGGTGCCATATACATAGACACTATCCTGTGAGCTCTTGAAGCTCAGGTAGAGGAAGGATGAACCAAGTATTAAGCTTTAGAGGTAGAGGAAGAAGAGATATTATTACAGGAGATATCAATAGAATTGTCCTGCAGGTAAGAAAAGAAGAAAGAGAAGAAAGCTTCTCAGAAACCAAGGGAAGAGAATTTTTCCAGAAAGAGGAGTGATCAACAATATGGGATGAAACCAAAAGGAAGACAGCTGTGTAAACGTCAATCATTTGGCCAAGGAGAGCCTGGTGATCTTGGCTAGAATAGAGTTGGTGGAAGAGCTGGGGAATGAGTCAGTTTCAGGGGATTCAAGAGATGGTGGCAATGAAGCAATCGACAGTGGGTAGGAAATCCAGTCCCCATGACTGAGAAACACGGAAAGTGAAGTCAGGTCTGGATGTCACCTACCTGAGTTCTGAGGGACACACGCAGATATGTATTTCACCATGTGAAATGCTTACACTAAAGGAACCAAGGCAGGAAGTATATCTCTTACCTTTTATCTACTCTGCAGGTGAAATGTAGAGACCAGGATTTTCACTCAGGAACCTTTGGTGGCATCCTTCATGAACCAATGGCTGATCTGGTTGCTCTTCTCGGTAATGCCTTATTTTGTTTCACTTTTTAAGCATCAGGGATCAACTAAAAGACAGTTCTACTTGATTTTATGTGCCTCTCCTTGCGTTCTGAACCAGCTTTGAACAAGGGTGTAGATGCTTAGATTTTCCTCCCCTTGGCAAACTGTTCCCTCCACTTTTAAGTAAGTCTGCATTATTTCTTTTCATGGACTGAAACTCTTCTTCAGTTCATCCATTTTGTTTTATTGGACATTGTGACACATCCAGCCATACTTAAGGACAAGAGGGCAGAGACTCAAAGGATACAAAAGACTGACAGGCCACCCTGACTCCCTTACTGGTGCTCCTAGAATGCCAGGCCGGGTGGAGGTGTGGTATTCCCAAGCAGCTGAACCACAAGTTCAACTTCATTAGACCTGGCATGACTTTTTGACTGAAGATAAATCAACAAAGGGATGATCAAAAGGGAAAGGAACTAAGCAACACACCAGGTGAGGCCCTTCACCCACTTTCTCAAGAGCATCTTGTTTTTCACGACAGACTGGCCCTTCCGCAGACCAGCCTGCACCTTGTAGCATGTGGGTTCTGGGTGCGGGTGACCAGGTATGTCCTTGCTCTGCCACAGACCACCTGTACGACCTTGGTAAGTTACTCGAGTTCTCTAGTCTTTGGTTTCTCATTTGTAAAGGGGCACAATCGTCTGTTCACCTAGTATTGCTTTTAGGATGCAAAAAGGTGATGTGTGCAGAACACTTGTCACGGTGGCTGGAATGCAGCATGTCCATCAGTGAGTAATGGCCTGCCCTGGCCTGACTCCAGAAATGGTGTCAAATATGTCAGCACCACTTGGCTTCATTTTTCAAGGTTGCTGTGGCCCCGAGTGGCACAGCGACGCCGACGAGTTCCCCGATTATCCCGGTGCTATCTTTGATTTCCCATGGATTGCTGGTGTGTGCAAGAGGAAGTTGTATGTTTTTCTCGGGGAGGCTGTTTGCCCAGGCTCAATTCACCTGCAGCTCTTCTAGGCATCAGAGCTGCCCATGGTGGGTTCCCTGGGAAGCTAAGGAAGTTTAAACTCCAGGGACCTCACTTACAGGAGCTCCTTCCACAGTCCCTACTCATCATTTTATATTCATAATTTGGTGTTCTTTTAAAAAAGAGGTTCACACATTACCTATGTTTTAGACCCTGCAAAACCTCGCTGTGCTCCACGTGGCATGTATAGCTCCTTTATGCAAATTTCACAACATGGCCAGGCATGGTCACTCACGCCTGCAATCCCAGCACTTTGGGAGGCCAAGGTGGGTGGATCAGTTGAGCTCAGGACTTTGAGACCAGCCTGGGCAACGTGGTGAAACCCTGTCTGTACAAAAAATACAAAAGTTAGCCAGGCATGATGGTGTAGGCCTGTAGTCCCAGCTATTTAAGGGGCTGAGGCAGGAGGATCGCTTAAGCCCGGAAGGCAGAGGTTGCAGTGAGCTGAGATAATCGTGCCACTGTACTGCAGCCTGGGCAACAGAACGAGACCCTGTATCAAAAAAAAAAAAAAAGAAAAAAAAAAAAAGAAAAGAAAAATAATAGAAAAAGCAAAAAAAAAAAAAATGTTTAATAATGTGCCCCTTTTGGGCAGACAAATTGCCAGAAAGCATTTACTCCCTTGGCCTCAGTAGTCCAGGCCATGGTACAATCAGCCCAGATGGCCCAGGTGTTGGGAGGATCTTTTCAAGGTCTTCAGCATCATTTTTAGTTGCACAGCTTTCTCCTTCATTCTCCCAAACTGAATAATGAAATTTACCTATATTTCTACGATCTATCTAGCTATCCATCTATCCATCTATTATCTATCCATCTATCTTTCTATTCATCCATCCAACTATCCATCCATCCATCTATTATCTATCCATCTATCATCTTTCTATGCATCTATCCATCCATTATCTATCTTTCCATCTACCTATCATCTATCCATCCATCCAACTATCTGTCTATCCATCCATCTATTATCTATCCATCATCTTTCTATCCATCCATCCATCCATTCATCCATCCATCCAACTATCTATCTATGTATCTATCTATGTATCTATGTATCTATCTATCTATCTATCTATCTATCTATCTATCTATCTATCTATCTATCTATCTATCTATCTATTCTTCTATGGCCTTCTAGTTTTCCTGAAATGTAGCTCTTGGATGATATTTCCCATGCTTGACAATTCAGACAGAATACACCCAGCCATTTTCCCTTAAAGAGTTTAAATGGTTTCCAGAAGAATCAGATGGTATGCAACTCACGATTTTGGGGAGTGGAGGTTAATTTTCTGTTTTACCAGAATGAATGTTTTCTTCCCTAGGAACTGCATCTGAAATCTTTACAGCACATTTTGCTTTTCCCACAAGCATGATTGCTGCATGGCATCTTTTTCAGCTGCGTGGCTTCAGCCAGGCATCGGATTCCGTGCAGCCCCACAAAGGCACATTGCTCTGCTAAGGAAGAGTTGGCTCGGGCTCATGAATGAAGTCAAAAACGTGGTTTGACTTTCTTTAGTTCTTGATACAAATCAAATAATCAATCAACAGCATAGTAATTTCTGGATTGTGTCCTCTATGTGGTTTTCATATGTTTTGTACAAAAACATAAGGACATAGTGTTGAGCTTCAGTGTTTATGAGATGACAAGCAGGAATTTTGCTTGCCGACAGGCTGGGCTGTAGTGGAGATGCCCGGACTTCCAGGGCCCCCTGATGTCAGGTGAGAGTCGGCTGTGCTGTGTCCACTCCTGCAGGCTGACAAGCAGGCATACACACTAGTCAGGATGTGGGAATCCACAGGCAGCCCTTGCCTTGTGCAAGCCTCCTCACCTCTCTGTCTCTGCTGTGATCATGAACAGACAATAAACGCTAGTGAGCACCAGCTCTGTGAAATGCATGATAACCTCCACTAAGGTACAAAGCAAAACCAGGTTAGTTCCCTGTCTGAAAAGGGGCTTAGTATGCAGGGGAGGCAGGAGCTGCTAAGAGGATACTTGGGTTTACAAATCGAGCTCTAACCTTCTGTAGTTTCCCTTTGCAGACACTTTCCTATTCTTTGCATTTCCCTAAAAGCCATAAAACAGAAAAGGCCATTGCACCAAGGGCATTTTTATAAGCACCAAATATGTGATGTTATTTAAAATGTTCAAATCCAAGATGGCTGCTAGGCATGCAGGATTCTGTTTCCTGTGGGCAGTTTTCAAAGGCACCTTCTGCCTTCCCCGCACTTCCCAAGAAGGCTGTGGTAACTGCAGAAATGACATCACATCATGATTACAAGAGGAAAATGAACAGGAGGGGAGGGGACGAACTCTTAAGCATACTATTTTCATTCAAATGCTTTCAATATTAAAGAACTAGGGCAAAGAAATATGGAAAATGGGATCTGTGAAGCAGCATTATTTCTGAATAGCACAGACATCAATGGCTCCCCTTTCCCTGTGATGGCATTTCAGGCAGGGCCAAAGTGACTGAGCCGTACTCCACAGCTCTCTAATCAGATTTTTCTGCAAGCAAATTAAAAGGGAAAGGAAGGCCAGGTGCAGTGGCCACAATTGTGCCACTGCACTCCAGCCTGGGTGGCAGAGCAAGCTCTGTTTCAAAAAAAGGAAAGAAAGAAACAGAGAAAAGGAAGAAAGGAAGGAAAGGAGGGGAAGGAAAGGAAGGGAGGGAGGGAGGGAAGGAAGGAGAGAAAGGAAGGGAGGGAGGGAGGGAAGGAAGGAGAGAAAGGAAAGAAGAAAGAAGGAAGGAAAGAAAGGAAGGAAGGAAAGAAAAAAGAAAGAAGAAAGAAAGAGAAGGAAGGAAAAGGTAAATGAGGAAATCCTTTCTCTTCCTTCTCCCAGTCCAGCAATAGGGAAGGCTGCTTTGTATACTGAGAGAATAAAGTTGTAATTTAAAATGATGCCGAGAACAGAGGCCTGGATCGTTTTGCTAGTGGGTACAGTGCGTGCTTAGAAGGCACGCACTCTGCAACTCTGTCCTTACACAGAAGACTGTCAGCAGAAGTTTAGGGACATATGCTCAAGAGGAGATCTCATGATTGCATTATCAGTGGGGACTCATTAAGCTGCCCTGGAGACATTTTTGTGTCATTTATATCAGTCTACTTCCTGGCTGCATTTTGCCTTTGATACGCATTTTCTCCAGAGAGTGGGCAGTATTTACTAAATCTCAACATCTGCTGCTCTTATGGATATTTAGTGATGATTTTTTTCCATTTGTATTGATCTCCAAACTCTTTCATGAAGAGCATACTAGTGTATACAGGGGATTTTGTGGTCATGATGGTATCTCATAGAGTAGACCTGAAGGGTATAATGCTTTTAATTAAAAATGAGTCTTTATTATAATATACTGTGTGTGTGTGTGTGTGTGTGTGTGTGTGTGTGTGTGTGTGAGAAGGGGAAGAGAAGTTGAGAAGGGATGACAAAAATTTTTGGTTTCTCAGGTATGTATGTATGTAGGTGTGTATACATGTACTTGTGTGTGTGTGTGTGTATATACATAATTTTTTTTTTTTTGAGATGGAGTCTCACTTTGTCACCCAGGTGGGAGTAGAGTGGCGTGATCTGGGCTCACTGCAACCTCTGCCTCCTGGGTTCAAGCGATTCTCCTGCCTTAGCCTCCCCAGTAGCTGGGACTACAGGCATGTGCCACCATGCCCTGCTAATTTTTTGTATTTTTAGTAGAAACGGGGTTTCATCATGTTAGCCAGGAGGTCTCGATCTTCTGACCTCGTGATCTACCTGCCTCGGCCTCCCAAACTGCTGGGATTACAGGCATGAGCCACCGTGCCTGGCCGTATAATTTTTTTTTTGAGACGGGGTCTGACTTTATCACCCAGGCTGGAGTGCAGTGATGTGATCATGGCTTACTGCAGCCTCAACTTCCTGGGCTCAATGATCCTCCCACCTCAGCCTCCCCAGTAGCTGGGACTACAGGCATGTGCCACCATGCCCTGCTAATTTTTGTATTTTTTGTAGAGACAGGGTCTCGCCACGTTGCCCAGGCTGCTTGGGAACTCCTGGGCTCAAGCGATCCACTTGCTTTGACCTCCCAAAGTGCTGGGAGTACAGATGTGAGCCACCGCACCCAGCATGTATTTTAAATGTTTTATAATGAACACATATTACTTTTAAAATCAGGATAAGACAAAACTAAAAAACCTTGTTTATGTATAAAAGGCATAGCCGAGAACGTGAACGTGATGCAGGTAACTCACTCTGACTTCATTTGTTGCAGGCCCAGGTGTTTTCAGCCACACCTTTGACAAGGTGAACACTAAAGCAGGGCTGACTCCAGCTGCGTGAGCCTGGTGACCAACTCCTTTCTCTGACAGTCACTTCTTGGATGGAGTTGCTGCCAATGGCTTTGGCCACGGGGACCCAGACAGTCAAGAGGCCTGCTGCAACCCTGAAGTGTCCTCCCACAGTCTGGCTCCAGGACCACAACATTGGCACACTCCTTTCTACCTGGCTTTGTTTTCTGTGTGTGTTTGTAGGTAGCCTGGTAGACTCGTCCGGTCATATCCTGGTCCCTGGAATCTATGATGAAGTGGTTCCTCTTACAGAAGAGGAAATAAATACATACAAAGCCATCCATCTAGACCTAGAAGAATACCGGAATAGCAGCCGGGTTGAGAAATTTCTGTTCGATACTAAGGTATGGCCACAGACTGATGGATAAGCTGGAAGAGGCATGAGGCTAGTATATCATATTTTCCCTCTGTCTAAGTCATTGTCTGGTGCTAATCTCCGTATCTTAGAATCCAAAGCAGATGTGAATTCCCAGGCATATTTTTGACATTCACAGCCACTTCCCCGTGGGCTGGATCAACCAGTCCTTTTTCAATGGGGTCTAATTGGCACTGGCTTCTGGCACTTAACCACAAGCAGTTACCTATTTCCCAGCCATGTTTTCCAAAGCTGTTCATTAACCTAAATCCCACGTCAGCCTTCAGCCAGTGAGCTGGACTTCTTACCTTTTCAAAGACCAAGAAAAGTCTGAGATGATTCCAGCTCCAAGACCTCTAACTGTTCATTTTTCCAGACAAAACCAAGAGCCTTAGGGGCTAATCTGTAAGTGAATACATCATTGCCTCAGTGGACTAAGTAAATACAAAGCTGAAAACATTCCTTATAGGCAAATTTAGAATTGTTTTGCTTTTCTCCTCTTCCTCTTTCTGGGCAGCATGCTTGCCTGACAAGGTGTTTGGTAGCTAGGGCTGGTTCCTGGGGAAGGGGCCGAGAGGGGGAAAAGCCAGCTGAAAAGAAGCGGTAGAGTGAATTATTATGAAGCAGGCATCTTCTTGCAGACCAGCTCCAGGATGGCCAGAAGAAAGAAAACTGGCTTAAACATCTGAAGAGTTATTTGATGTCTTCTGAATAAGAAAATGCTTTCATTACATAAGTTATTATTGTAATTTGGGGTTAGAAATTTATAATTGAACCCACATTTCTGAAAGGGCTCCTTTATCTATGGCCATACCACATTGAACGTGCCCGATCTCGTTTGAAAGGGCCCCTTTGCCATTTGTTAACTGAAAACTGCAGATCTTGGGCAAAGAGGGGCACTCATCAATGGTGAGCATTGGTAGTGATGGGTAGTGAAGGCATCTGAGGACAGCAGAGAGTTTGTGTCCTGAGGAAAAAGTCCTTGCGTGAGGCACAGCTGAGTAAGGTGACAGTTAACGTGTCCTGAATGGTGTCTCAGAGAGGCAGAGGGTGGTAACACAAGCAACCCAGGTCCACTGGGTTCTAATTAAGCATCCTTTGGATAATTTTATTTTAATATAGGAGGAGATTCTAATGCACCTCTGGAGGTACCCATCTCTTTCTATTCATGGGATCGAGGGCGCGTTTGATGAGCCTGGAGCTAAAACAGTCATACCTGGCCGAGTTATAGGAAAATTTTCAATCCGTCTAGTCCCTCACATGAATGTGTCTGTGGTGGAAAAACAGGTAACAAATGCTTATTGTGACAATAACATGTTTCAGTAACATGGTTTCTGAATACCGCACATCACGGCTTAGTGAGCAGTGAGGTTGCTACCACTGGAGTATCATTTTTTTCCAATACAAGAGGAGTGGAACAAATGTCAAGAAACCAATATTGCCCAGTGCAGTGACTTGTGCCTGTAATCCCGGCACTTTGAGAGGCCAAGGCTAGAGGATCCCTTAAGCCCAGGGGTTTAAGGCTGCAGTGAGCTATGGTAGCACCACTGCACTCCAGCCTGGGTGACAGAGCAAGACACTGTCTCTTAAAAAAACAAACAAAAATAACCCAGTCTTTTCCCTCAAGTATATGCAATTACAGCAGTCAGATAAATAACCATTTGAAACTAGTGTGCTAGGAAAATTTGAAAGTTAGATGGTAGATATAAAAGCAAGATTGGTTTACACATAGATGGAGTAGGGACCTGCCTATGCTTGGACAGAAGCAGAAAGTCTCAGGCCTCAATCATTAGATCTTCATGATGTCTGAAATTAACACTTTGGAAGCAGCCATTTTAAGGAAAATATTTTCTAGAAGGAGTTATGTGTCCAAATTACCAACCAATCATCAATTTGCCTCAAGTTAGTTTAACAGAAAGTAGACTCTTGAATGAATGAGCTGAAGAAATATTTCATCCCAACAGTCATTCTCTCTCCATCCCATTATCCCCCTTTATTGTCTTGTTAGCACTAATTACATTCTAAAGTAGTCTCTCTTTCTCCCTCCCGGCCTCCTCCCCTCCTCTCTTCCCTCCCTCCTTCTTTCCTTCCTTCCCTGCCTCTCTCCTGCCCTCTCTCCTCCCTCTCTCCCTCCTCCCTTCTCCCTTCTCCCTTTCCTTCCCCCTTTCCTTCCCTTCCCTTGCCTTCCCTTCCCTTCCCTCCCCTCCCCTCCCCTCCCCTCTCCTTTCCTTTTTCTTCCCTCCTGTTCCTTCCTCCCGCCCTCCTTCCATCCTTCCTTCTCCTCTCCCCACTCCCCTCCCCGCCCCTCTCCATCCCCTCCCCCCCTCCCCCTCCCTTCCCTTTCATCTTTCTCTCCTTCCTCCCTTCCCTTCCTTCTTTTTGGAGGTGCTACCCCCTTTTCTCACGACATATAAACTCCATGAGGGCAGGGCCTTCCTTGTCTTGTTCACAGCTGTATCCGCAGCACCTAGAACAGTCTCTGGGACATGACATGTGTTCTATAAATGTGTGTTGAAGTAATTAATGGAAGAAATTTGAGTATGGCACCTCCCCGGGAGGCTCTCAACAGTAACAATGAAAAAAGAGCAGGAGGGGAGAGAAGGAGGCTGAAATGAGGCTCCTCCATAGTTGAGCCTGGAGTTGCTCCCACGTCTTGGAAATTTCCCAAATGCTTAATGCTTCCAAATCATTCAGAGGGTACTGAGGAGTCCAAAAAGAGGATGATTCAAAAGAGAAGTCCTGCTGTGTTAGGCTTCATCACTTTCAACAAGCGATGCTCCAGCACCTCTGTGTGTGTGAGACACTGTGGTTGGAAGGGGGTGGGCCGGGGCCAGGATTGCAGGGTAGAGGATAGAGGGGAATCTCCCTCTGGGCACAGCCCAGGGTTTCCTGCTCTCAGCACTGAAGAAGGATCTCACTCTCGCCCTCTGGCAGAGTGAAGGGAAAATCACAACACTTGCATGTGTCAGGCTGGGGCTTCAGTTTCTTGATGGAAGAGGCTATATTAACTGTATTAATCAGTTTCTTGATGGAAGACTATATTAACTGTATGAGAGAATAACTTGACACTTTCTCTTATCATTGAAAACGTCACCTTTTAGGTGACACGGCATCTTGAAGATGTGTTCTCCAAAAGAAATAGTTCCAACAAGATGGTTGTTTCCATGGCTCTAGGACTACACCCGTGGATTGCAAATATTAACGACACCCAGTATCTCGCAGCAAAAAGAGCGATCAGAACAGGTGGGACCTTAAGATCTTCTGACTGGCCAATCTGCACTGGGACTCAGGGGTGGTACCCGTGGGACCGTGGGTAAAGCAGACACTTTTAAAACTCAGAAATCAACTCTCCTTTTAATACAGAGCACATTGTTGAATGCATGCCATGTGCAGGGCACGCTATACACGCCATCTCAAGTCATCCTCCCAGTGGCCTTCCCCATCTAACAGAGGAATAAATGCAGGCTTACAGACATGAAGTATTTTGCCAAAGGGTGCCCAGCTCACAAGGGGCAAAGCCTGTGTTCAAATTTAAGTCTGGAGACCTGAATTTTGAAGAAAATGATGGACTAGAAAATCTTCAACCCCCTCCCCCTGAATACGAACTCATAGAAATGCTGGCCAACATGTAAAAACATCCTTTCAAAACACAGATTAGCCCAGGTGTGATGGCTCAAGCTTATAATCCCAGCAGTTTGGGAGGCAGAGGCAGGAGGATCGCGTGAGCTCAGGAGTTCAAGACCAGCCTGGGCAATATGGTGAGACCCCCATCTCTATAAAAAGTATAAAAATTAGCTGGGCGTGGTGGCACATGCCTGTAGTGCCAGCTACTCAGGAGGCTGAGGCAGAAGCATGGCTTGAGCCCAGGAGGTTGAGGCTGCAGCAAGCTGTGATCATGCCACTGCCCTCCAGCCTGGGGGACAGAGTGAGACCCTGTCTCAAAAAATGAAAAACAAAAAATACAGCTTAGCTTGTATGACATCAGAGGAAATCCTTCAGGGTTGAAAATGAAGGAGAAGCTAAACTCTAGGGGAGTAAAAAAGCAGACCCTGGGCTGGCCGGCAGGGATCTGCTCTTCCTGGTCACAAAGAGACTGGGGCTTTAATGGCCTTGGGCCAGAGTGAGGCAGGAAGTTGAAAATGAGACCCATTATATACAGGCAGGGCATCCCCGGAGAGCCACACCTATCCTGTGTGTGTGTGTGTGTGTGTGTGTGTGTGTGTGTGTGTGTGTAAGCTTGACTGCCTTTGCTTGGACGTTGGACGGACACAAGGTCTCCCCTGAGAATTTTTAACCATGGACCCTTGCTCCTGTGGGTTTGGGTGTTTAATTTTACCTAGTGTGTGGTCTGGTTCTCACTAGTGCCATGGCTGGACTGCCTGCTGATGCAAGCACAGCACTGCCCAGGAGGACACAGCCCCCAGGCAGGCCAAGGAGATTCCACAGGAGCTTCTTGGAGATGAGCTCACTGTACACAATTGCAAAACACATGAGAAACCCAGTTCCGGTGTGTCTGACCCTCAAGCCAGTGGTCTCTTCACAGTGCCACATCGCTTCCCCAGAAGGCAGCACAGCTCTATTTGGAACTTCTTTGGTGGTGCCTGTTTTAATTCCATGCACTTCAAGGTCCTGCGTAGAGCCATGTGCTGGGCTGAGCAGAGGGTGTGTACTTGGGTGCTGGCTGTGGCGTCAGGGAGCAGGGACACCCAGTCTTTTTGGCTTCTGCACCAGGAGGGGGACCCTGCCAGCAATAGCAGAATGGGGGCTCTTCCCAAAGCAGGGGGTTCTAGGTCTCTCCCAAAGCTAGGTGGAAAAGCAGTGGCATGCATTTAGGTAGACCTATGGCATCCTATTACAGATGAGGCCTGAGGCCTGAGGCCACATTGGCTAATGGTGGCAAAGCCAGAAAGGGAAGCCCAGATCTCCTTGAGGCACTAACTCTCTCTCAGGGTTATCAGTACAAGGGACACAGACACGGAAAACTACAGATCAAGTCCAAGACAGGGAGCCATGCTTCTTTCCATCACCATTCCTGCTGCCCCCAACCTTAGCAGGTATTTCACCAGTAAACTTTAGGATTGAAGAAATGTAATGGCAGCTGAAGAGAGGTGTGTGTTTGAAATACCCAGGTTGACAACAATAAATAGGTCTGAAATAGCCTTTCAGGAATGCATAAGACACCTTGCGGTCTATTTGTGTGCTAAACTGGTTCTGCGAACAAGGTACATCACTTCGATTCACATCCACATCTTGCTTTGTGAATACAGAAGAGGTGGCATGTTCTCTCTGGTTTCTTTGTTTCATTTTTCATCCCACTCCATCACTGGCAGCATGTCCGGTAAGCTAGAAGGTTTGAACTCATCTCTTTCTAAAACCTACGATAGCAGTTAAAACTATTTTGTGCAATACTTTGAAAATTGCCAGAAACATTGTGACATTTGAGCGATAGTACAGCTATTGGCATATCTGTCACCAAAAAACCCAAAGAAGTCCCACTTCCATAATATTTAATTCATGAAGAAACAATATAGGGACATTGTCTTGTGTTGTGCCAAAAATGCATGACCTCTTGCAATCACGAGATAACATCAGACAAACCCAGAGTGAGGGATATTTTACAAAACTACCGACTGATAAGCTTCAAGATGGTCAAGGTCATGAAAGACAAGGAAATACTGAGAAACGTCTGCAGCATACAAGAAACTAAGAAGCAATAATAAAAATGCAGTGTGGATTCTGGATCAGATCCTGGAATGGAAAAAGGGAAAGACCGGTGAAATTGAAAGTCTGGAGTGTAGTTAACAACATTGCACCATTGTCAGTTTCCTTGTTTTGATCATTTTGCAATAGTTATATAAGACATTCATATTAGGGAAAGCAGAGTAAGAGATAGATGGGAGCTCTCTCTCTACTATTTTTGCAACTTTTCTAAATTCTACACTTTTCTAAAATTAGTTCAAAATAAAATTTTTATTTACAATTGTATTTATTTATTTATTTAGAGACAGAGTCTCGCTCTGTCACCCGGGCCTGAGTGCAGTTGCAAGATCTCGGCTCACCGCAACCTCCATCACCCACGTTCAAGCGATTCTCCTGCCTCAGCCTCCTGAGTAGCTGGGATTACAGGCATGTACCACCATGCCCAGCAAATTTTTGTATTTTTAGTAGAGACGGGGTTTCACCATGTTGGCCAGGCTGGTCTCAAACTCCTGACCTCAAGTGATCCGCACACCTCAGCCTCCCAAAGTGCTGGGATTATAGGCATGAGCCACTGCACCTGGCTCTAAAATCTTTTTTAAAGTAGGTAATTGTGAAGAAGACATCCATAGTTTTCTTCTTGACTCTAGTGTCTATCTTAGAATATAGTTGCATGATATCAAGGGGCTTCCTTACCCCAAAGCACCAAATCTAATGGTAAAAAAAGAAAGATTAACAAGGAAAAAGAGAGAGGAAGGTAAAGGAGGCACTGACCTTGAGGAGCTTCCTGGGGGTGTTCTTGTCCTTACCCTATTCAAATGCCTTCTTTTCCTGTTTCAGTGTTTGGAACAGAACCAGATATGATCCGGGATGGATCCACCATTCCAATTGCCAAAATGTTCCAGGAGATCGTCCACAAGAGCGTGGTGCTAATTCCGCTGGGAGCTGTTGATGATGGAGAACACTCGCAGAATGAGAAAATCAACAGGTCAGCTGATGCCTGTGCAATGTGCCTCTCTCTTCTTCCTTTACTGCACACACCCGGGTCTACATGTGGGTGAGCTCCTGTTCAATTTATGCGAGAATGGAAAATCGTCCAGACTGGGGGCTTAAAGAGCAGACATTCATTCCTCACAGTTCTGGAGCCTGGATGCCCTAGATCAGGTGCCAGGCCATTTGGATCCTGCTGGGTATGGGCTGTCTTCCTGGCCGTCCCTGTGATGGCGGGGTTAGGTGGTTCTGGTGTCTCTCTCTTTATAAGAGCACCAGACCCATTGGATTAGGACCCCCATTTTAACCTCATTTAACCTTTATTATCTCCTCCAGGCCCTGTCTCCAAATACAGACACACTGGGGGGTTAGGGGTTCAACATAGGACTTTGAGGAAACACAAATGTTTAGTGCATAACAAAAAAGGCTATTAGGAATGTTTGCTTTATGCGCTACTGGCAGATACTACAAGATCTCCTAAGCATCCCAGACTAGTGAGAAACAAGAAATTGTTTGACCCTGATATCCATATCAGTGATAAGAAATCAAGGAAAATTGACTTTTGGATTTGAGTCTAGGACTGATTCTCATCTTCTTAATAATAATAATGCAATTTTCACATGGAGCTTACTAAGTGCTTTTCATACTGGAATCTCAGAAGTATGCCAAATAATTTAAATGGAATTTATAACATCAAATCTTCCTGTCTAAATGACAGAATATTTTTCCTCCTTCATTTGAATGGAAATTGTAACAAAATTTCTCTTTGTTTTTCCTCTTCTTAGGTGGAACTACATAGAGGGAACCAAATTATTTGCTGCCTTTTTCTTAGAGATGGCCCAGCTCCATTAATCACAAGAACCTTCTAGTCTGATCTGATCCACTGACAGATTCACCTCCCCCACATCCCTAGACAGGGATGGAATCTAAATATCCAGAGAATTTGGGTCTAGTATAGTACATTTTCCCTTCCATTTAAAATGTCTTGGGATATCTGGATCAATAATAAAATATTTCAAAGGCACAGATGTTGGAAATGGTTTAAGGTCCCCCACTGCACACCTTCCTCAAGTCATAGCTACTTGCAGCAACTTGATTTCCCCAAGTCCTGTGCAATAGCCCCAGGATTGGATTCCTTCTAACCTTTTAGCATGTCTCCAACCTTGCAATTTGATTGGCATAATCACTCCGGTTTGCTTTCTAGGTCCTCAAGTGCTCGTGACACATAATCATTCCATCCAATGATCACCTTTGCTTTACCACTCTTTCCTTTTATCTTATTAATAAAAATGTTGGTCTCCACCACTGACTACAATGATTTCCCCGTGGATTCATTTTCAGAGGAGTTACTAAAGCATGGTACTATATTAACCTCTTGCCTCCCCTTCATTTATTTTTTCCCACTTCTTGAAAAGTTCCGAAGCTGAAATGATCAATATTCATACCCGTATGCCATTTGGGAGTCCTTGTGCAAAGATGAGTATTTTTTTTTTATTCCAAGCTTCTTTACCTTTCCTGAGATCGATGCCACCTTGTCAGCTTCTCTGCCTCCCGTTCCTTCTTCCTGTCCCATCAGAAAAGGCCCACTCTCTCTCTGTCCAACATCTGTGCACAGGTTGCACCAGAGCAGAATTAATCCTGATAGAATTTCTCTCACCCCATTGGAGTTTTACTCAATGACAACATCTAAATTGCTCAAAGCTTTTAATAGCATCAGTTTTAGATAGAGAACTAATCAACCCTGACATCAGTAACACACGCTAAATTTAAAGCCATCAGCTAATGCTGCATTCATTAATCATTTTAGTTAACCATCATGTTTGGCTTGATTGGATTTGATGGTGTAAACAACAACAAAAAAGACAGTCATTTTTCTACAGTTGAGTGTATATAAACAAATTCAATCTTTATGAATTTATTATTTAAATCACATTAATGGAGAATCATTTAGGGGCTTATTAAATTTTTTTCTATTATGACTCCAAATAAAAACAAAGCAGAGGGCCAGGTGCGGTGGCTCATGCCCATAATCCCAGCACTTTCGGAGGCCGAGGTGGGCGGATCACCTGAGGTCGGGAGTTCGAGATCAGCCTGGCTAACATGGTGAAACCCTGTCTCTACTGAATATACAAAATTAACTGGGCATGGTGGTGCATGCCTGTAGTCCCAGCTACTCGGGAGGCTGAGGCAGGATAATCGCTTGAACCCAGGAGGCGGAAGTTGCAGTGAACTGGGATCATGCCACTGCACTCCAGCCTGGGCGACAGAGCGAGACTCTGTCTCCAAAAAAAAAAAAAAAAAAAAAAAAAAGCAGAACACATTTGCGTTCAACTTTTTTCCATCACTCTGTTGGTTCTTGAGATGTCAGTGTCGGTTTAAAAACGTGCTGTACCACCTTTAAAAGGACTGGAGCAGGCAGTCAGTGATTCATTTCACCTTGACTCTAGTCACAGAAGTGGACCCAACTGAGGGCTCAACCTAGTTGTGGGCATTTGTGAAGGATTCCAGTTAGTGTTTTCTTTGGAAGCAGGAGGCTTCAAGCCATCACATCTCCAATTCTATAGAATATCAAGTCATCGTTAAAGAACAGCAGCAGGTGTTTGATATTTTGTGCTATAAAGTGTAGTTTGCGCTCATCTAATTATGCAGGGTTTCGTGGTGTTTCTCGATTTTGTTGAACCTACCTGATGCATTTGGCATTGTAGATAAGGACTAACAGTAAGAGAGATTTAGAGTCTTCATGTTAGTCCATTAACATAAGTTTATTATAAAATACACTGTAAGCATTTCTGACTAATGTACCATCAGATTTAAGAAGTTACCAAACAATATGTATTCGCTGATCTTCATTCCTGCTGAATCTGAGACCAGCAGTGTCTCAATTATTACGTTGCTGCCAGGAGAGAAGGGGAGGAGAATGAATAGTTATGGAAGTTGTAGAATCTAGGATATTCCAATCCTGGATTGCCAGAGTTCAGAGTCCATGTTTTTCTGTCACCCAGGGTCACGACTGGTCTCCCCAGCTCTTCCCTCCTGTTTTTCCACCCAATTCTAAGACCTGTGGTGACCCAGACCCTACCCTGATGTGGGAGTCAGAAAGGAGTATCTTCCAAGCTCCTTGTACTCAAAGGGATAAAAGAAAGCTACTCAGTTGTTATTCAGATATATTAACCAGCTATATGGAGGCAAAAAAGGGAGAGAGAAATTTAAATATTTGTTTTTTAACATTTTAATGATGAAATATATGCACTTGGACAAAAATGATCACCCAGTATAGTTGGGTGTACATTGTGGCATGCCCATCAGGGGGACTTTGTTGTATTGGAGGAGGGCAATGTATCCGGCTTTGTTAGTAGACGTAGCGCATTAAAGCGTAACTATTGTGATAAGTTTAGGGGTTAGGAATATCATTTGAGTTTGGTAGATGCTTTTCTGGAAAACAATGAGGCTGGGAATGTTTCTGGCTTTATGTTGTATTCATAAAAATAAAATGTACTGGCTTGGAAACTTTGGTGATTGTGCGTCAGACAGTGCAAGAGCCCTGGTCAGTGACACTGTTCCTTTGCACTTGCTGCTGGGAGAAGGGAGTGAGCGAGGGCTCCCCCGAGGGCTTGCTCCCGGACACTTCTCACTGTTCACACTCATGCTGGGAACTCCGTGGCCTTTGTACTCGCCAGATGCCCATGACTCCCAACCCAGCCCCCTCTTCCGAGAATCAGGCCCACCCATCTTCCTGCCCATTTCACATCTGAAACTCTACTCACCTAGCATGAAAACTTCCATCCATTCCTCGAGCCTGTTACCCCTCTGGTGCTCCCTACCTTGGTAAGTGGACCATCGGCTAGTTGATAGCAGAGCCCTGCATCGTCTTCCACACTTCCCTCTCTTTCCAATGCAATTCAATATCAGGGCCAGTCCAGCCCGTTTCTCAAAAGCCACCACTTCCTTCTAGTTCCACTGTCACCTCGCATAGCTCATAAGCCAACACTCTTCAGTTTTGCTGGGTTATTGCAGAGGCCCCTAACCAGCCACTGCTTACACGATAGCCCCTCTCACTGTACATGCCATGCGGCAACTGGCTTGTCCCTCTCACCGTGCTTAAAGCTCTCAACTGGCGACATGGTCTGAGGATGAAGTCAGACATCTCAAGAAGGTCTACAAGTCCTGCTCAACCTGCTCTCTGCTTACTCTTCTGGCTTGCTCTGCCCTCACTAGATACACCCTGACAACCCCATCCTTCAAATCCTCCCAGTTTCACAAACACCCAAGAGCTTCCCTGCCTCAGAGCCTTCTCAGAGTCTCTCCCTCCTCCAGCAACACCCTTACAACCCCCTTGGTCTCACTAATACCCCTCCCACCCACCCTCCACATTATTCTTCAAATCTCAGCTTAGTCGTAATTTTTCAGGGAAGCTTTTTCTTATTCCTCATGAGTAAGTGAGGTGTCCCTATTATGCTACCATAGTCTCCATAGTTCCTTTGTAGCATTTATTATCATTGCCATTAAATACTTAGTCAAGTACCACATACTGACAATTTGGCCAACAACAAACATATATGACAGTGGTCCCATAAGATTACAATACCATATTATTACTGTACCTTTTTCTATGTTTACATACATAGATACTTACTACTGTGTTGCAACTGCCTACAGTATTCAGTACAGTAACACACTGCACAGGTTTATAGCCTAGGAACAATAGGCCACACCATGCTGCCTAGGCGTATAGTAGGCTATGCCATCTAGGCTTGTGTGGGTACACTCTAGGGTGGCTGAAGATGTCCAGACACACATTTCTCAGTATCCCTGTTAAGTGATGCATGATTGTATTTCTACAATTTGAAAACTGCCAGCTCTCCTGCTAGACTGTAACATCTTTACAGGCAGAGATTATGTCTGTTTTGTCTATCCTGATGTCTTGAAGGTTCCAGGCATACTGTATGTCATCAGGAAACATTTAAGTGTTGAAATGAATGATTTCAACATTTGTATCATCCATTCTCATGCTGCAATGCACACTCATGATTTCTGTGCATCTCTCTCCCTCCTATTAAACTTCACGCTCTATAATATTAGCGACCATATCCTACTAATCACTGTACTTCAGGCATCCAGTGGGGTGTGCTGCACACATTAGATAATCAGTATGATTGCTAAAATCTTCCTCTTGACTTTGCAGCTGCGATTTGTGGGGTCTTCCCTACCAGGTGTGCTATACCCTTCCTGGACTTCTCTCATCTTTATACTCTCCACTTCACATTGTTCCTAGTTTGAAACCTTCTTGGGAGCAGCTAGTACTGGGGAGAAGCACAGAAAACAAGCCATGCAGAGGTGTCAATGGCTAATAACTGTTCGATGTGTTAGGCTTCCCAGCAGTGCTTGTATCTTACCAGGGGCCACACCTTCATTCAGAGGCCACAAACTGGAAGCCTGGGAGCCCTGCGCTGGCTCCCTCACCCCCGCTGATGTGGCTCTCACGGTGTCCTAAGCACTTTTGAATGGGAAGCTGACATTCCAAAACTGGAAGATTTCACACACACACACACACGATTCCTCTTGAGCAATCAGAAGACAGAGTGAGATGACACTGCTCTGCCATTCCTGCAGGTGACGAGAAGCTAAGCTGAGGAGAGCACGAAGCCCAGCATCTGACCATTTATTTAGACATGCTCAACAAAGTTCTTAGAAGAAGCAGAGTAAGGAGAAAGCTCACAAAAGAAAACAAATGCTATTTTATCTGACTTCTCACTTCTACGGATAGTTGTTTTCACTTAAAAACAAATCCCCAAACTGTTTCATGATAGGGCCAAGTGACTTTTAAACACAATCTAGTTTAGTAGATAGTATACTATACTATTTTAAGGGCCAGGCGTGGTGGATCCTGCCTGTAATCCTAGCACTTCGGGAGGCAGAGGCAGGAGGAGACCAGGAGTTTTGAGACCAGCCTGGGCAACATGGGGAGATCCTGTCTCTTAAAAAAAAAAAAGTGTACTATACTATTTTAAATGTCTACTTTTAAATGAATTCAGTGTTATCTGTTATTTTTAATGTTATTTTTCAGATCAAGTTTGAATATTAATTGTACATGTAATGGCTAAAAAATTAAATCATGATTTGAGATCCTGATTATACAAAACACTTGTTTCTATCTTAATGTACGATGGTTAGATCTAGCATAACTATGTTAACGATCTGTAATACTACTGCCTTTCATAACGAAGAAAAACTTAAACCAAGTTCTAACATTAGCACATATTCCTTCTGCTCTTCCACTGACCAACTTTGTAACATCTACATTCTGTATTGCAGAGCACTTATCTTACTCTTTACCATGTTGAGAAAGCTTTCTTCTTTAGGAAGTAAGTTCTTGTAAGGCAGAGGTTGGGTCGGATATGTTCTATACTTTGCTCAGCTCCCCAAAGCCCTAATCAATTGATAAAATACAAAGACAAGAATGCAGGAGATTTTCTGAAGCAACAAAATGATGCATTCTTTTTAATTCCTAGCATGATGTAGAAGAGAAGTGATGGCAGGTGTAATAATTTCTTCTCTTTTTCTTTCTTTTTTTTTTTTTTTTGAGATGGAATTTCACTCTTGTTGCCCAGGCTGGAGTGCAATGGTATGATCTCGGTTCACTTCAGCCTCCGCCTCCCAGGTTCAAGCAATTCTTCTGGCTCAGCCTCCCAAGTAGCTGGGATTACAGGTGCCTGCCACCACACCCAGCTAATTTTTTTGTATTTTTAGTAGAGATGGGGTTTTACCATGTTGGCCAGGCTGGTTTCGAACTCCTGACCTCAAGTGGAGGTCACCCATCTCGGCCTCCCAAAGTGCTGGAATTACAGGCTTGAGCTACCATGCCTGGCAAGTATAATTTCTTAACAGTTATGATAAGTAAACGCTTTGGAGCTATTTTAGTTTGGATAGAATTGAAAAAAATGTCATTATGTGGACAAATTTTATTTAAAAACATTATTCTAGTGTAATTCCTTAGGCAGAATGAAAAAAGATGTCAGATAAATTATGCCTTTGACTATAACAGAAAATCTGAAGCTTTAAATCATCTCACCTCCCACACTGAAATTCACCAAAACAGCATTCGAGAAGAACTTAGATTTAAAATTCTAGTGTGGGTGGTTAAATGTTCATAGCATATTCTTATTGCCATTGTAAGTACGCATTTGAATGGAATGACAAAAAATGTTAATTTAAAGGAAATGAAACTTTAAATGACAGTTAAATTAGTCATCAAAAATGACTAGTCACCAAAAATGACCAATGCTTCCTTCAAATTTTAAATAATTATAACCAAATAAAGGAAGCCACCTACAGTTTATTTAAAATCCCACTTTCAACCCCAGAAGGCAGAGTTCAGGGATACTTTAGCAGGTGAAGTAAAGTAAGGGGAGGCGGCTCTGAAAAGGAGAGATAACAGAGAAAAAACAACAAATTCAGCATACTCTGCCTAAATCACTGGTTGATCTCTGAACTATGCATGTATGAGGCAGATTCAATTCTTTCAGCGAAGGCTAAAGAACTACATGAGATTTTAGTTGTTCCCCATGAAAGGAGAGACAATGTAGGGAGTGTGAATACAGCCAAAGGAACTACCTGCTAAAACAAAAGAAACAAAAAACCCTCTAATGCTTGTCGGAGGAACATAATAGAATCAGGAATGTCTAGAATACAACCACAAGATTACTAGACATTTAAGAAATAAGAAAACATGAGTAATAATAAAAATAAATGGGAAAAATTAATGAGAATTAACCTCAAGATACACCAGATACTTGAATCAGCAGACAAAATTTCAAAGTAGCTATTATAATTGTGCTTAAAGACATAAACGAAAATGTACCTGTAATAAATAAGCAAATAGGAAATCTCATCAGAAACAGCAATTGTAAGGAAAAAAATAAAATTTGAGAACTTAAAAATATAATATCTGAAATAAATCACGAGATGATTTTAACAGAAGGTTGGAGGTGACAGAAGAAGGAATCAGGGAACATGGGAGACAGATCAATAGAACTTATCAACCTGAAGGTCAGAGAAAAAATAATGGAAAAAGAGGACAGAGGTTTGGTGAGCTGTGTATAATATCAAAAGGTCTGACATATTTAATTGGAAACCAAGAGAAACAGAGTAAAAGAAAATTATTTGGAGAAATAATCATCCCAAACTTTCCAAATTTGGGGAAAGACATATATTTACATATTTCTAAAGGTCAGAAAGTGCTGAGCAGGAAAAATCTGATGAAAATCATGTCTAGTCATATCACAAATTATGGAAAACCAAAAATAATGAGAAATTCTTTAAAGCAGACAGCAAAAATGACAAATGACACATAGGGAAACATAAAGGCAAGCAAACATCTGAATGGCCTCTGATTGCTTATCAGAAGCAAATGGAGGCCGGAAGACATTTAAATATATATTTTAATTTAACAAACATCTCTTATAGATGGCAGATGGGTAAGATTTGCCTCTTAATCCATTCTGGCAATCTCTTCCTTTTAAATAGAATGTTTGGTCACTAACATTTAATGTAATTAATAACAGTTGAATTAAGGCTTCTCATTTTGCTATTCATTTTCTCTATGCTTTATAACTCTCAGCTATAAACCCTTTTGGAGGTTATATGTAAAAAATATAGGGGAACAAGACAAAAAAATGAGTGCAAAAATATGAGTAAGGTCTGATTATTGGAGGGAAGTATTATAACCTGATTTTGATAATTGCATTGTGGTGGTTCAGAAAAAATATTCATAAAACCATAAAATATGGTAAAATGTGGATAATTATAGAATCTGGGTGAGGGGTATATGGAAGTTCTTTGTCCTTTTAATAAACTTTATGGTAAGTCCAAAATTATATTAAAATAAAAATTATAAAGCAAAAAAAATGAGGCCAGAAATTAAATGCTGTCTAAATTCCCGGTGAGTCTGAATGATTAACTTGTAAGACGAAAATTAAACTTAATATTTTTTCTTGCTTTTTTATCCTAATTAGGGAAAACACACCATTGATCATAAATTCAAAAGTTCTTCTGAGACGGTCCAGGTGTCCATTCTTCCTGTTGACAAATGTCTCCTGTAATATTTTTAGCTTCAGATGGGTGAGAAATGTAGTGAAAGGGAAACTTGAAATTAGTTAGCCTAAAGCAGAACTCCTGAGGAAGAGGATCACTTGGGAATGAGAGTATATACCATAAGCTATCATTCACTGCTCTTGGCCTTGGAAGAAAAGATTCTGGTTTAAATTCCTTGCTGAAGAGGCAACATAATATAGCACAGTGGTTCCCAAACTTTCCTCCACGTTGGAAGTACCTGGGGACTTTAAAAAGTACTGATGCCAGGGTTCCTCTTCCCCTGCCCGATTTTCTAATTTACTTGCTATGGGGTATCACCCGGGAATTTTTTTTAAGTTCCTGAGGTGATTCTAATGTTCAGCAAACTCAGAAAGCACTGGTGTAGAGGTGAAAGTGTGTTGAATGGACTCTGGTTCAAATTTGGACTCCAGATTTTACCAGTTGGATAATCTTGGGCAAAATACGTTATTTCTCAGATCCTTGGTTTCCTTAGCTGTAAAGTAGGAATGGGAACATCTTTATTGCAGCGTCGTTGGCAGCACAATGACAATATATGCAGAACACTTAGCACAGTGCCTAGCACGCAGTAGACACTCAATACATGGTGTTACTTATTTTTGTTATTTTAATTTTCTATTTTTCCATTTATAAATAGATAAATATTCCACAAACAATTTCTTAAAGAGGAATAATTAGAAATCAACTTAAATGTGCTGCTGGGGTGTGTATAATGCAGCTACAAGTTGGGATCCTCTTTGTTCTGAAGTTGAAGTCTCTTGCTAGAAGTGTCCAGGTACAGGAAGACAGTAGCAGTGAGGACCCAGGTCACCACACGTTCTTGGTATTATTACCTCTGAAATCTCAACAGAGAATGACAGATGTCATATTGTCCTTGCACTTTTTTTTACTTCATTGATTGAATGTATTAAATTAGATCATCACATTCATAAAGATGAAATCAATCATATTTGTTGAGATAACTAAACTATTGGCTTCATACCCTGGATCCATTTCTCCTTTTCCTTCCTAATTCTTACTTTATTCATGTTTCCATCCCTTTCCCACTCAGCCAAGTGCCACAGGTAGAGCTGACACCTTCCCAAGATCCAGGTGGTCTCTGAGGCCTACAGGTGATCCCGTTCCTGTTTGCAGTGCTTAGCTCAGGGTACACATGTGAGCCACTTCTGGCCATGGGATGTGAAGGCATGCTTGCTGGGGGCTTTTGGGAAGTTCCTTTTCTCTTAAGAAAAAAATCGTAAGAAAAGGAGTTCTCTTTTTTCTCTCTAGATGTTATCCCTGGAATCACTCTAGCCATCTTACTACAGCCTGATGTTCAATCGGGCATTGAGAATTGAAGTGCAGAGTGATGAGAAAAATCTAGGTCCTTGATACCAACATTCAACTCCTGAGTCAATAAATTCTGAAGCCTCCTTTATGTCTGGATGACAAATTTGTGAGCTGATACACTTTTTTATTGATTAAAGTAGTGGAGGTTCATTTCTATTATCTGCAGCTAAAAGCCTCCTGGTATAAGTGCTTTGTGTTATCCTTCCAATTATTCTACATTTCACCATCACTTTCAAAGCAGTAATATTATACATTTCTAATTTGCATAACTTACTACAGTTTTCAATTTTTTTTACCCTAGTTAACACAAAGTACTTGAAGTGAATATCATCTTTATCATTATTTTATTTTCGTAATAAGAAACTGAGGCTCAGAAAGTTTAGGTAACACAGTAGGAAATGATGAAACTGAAAGAAGAAATCATGTCTATTTGATTGTTTTTTTCCTGTAAAGACAGTCATTAATGCTCTTCACCAAATGTTTTCATTTCTTCTGACACATGCCAAGATCGCACTTCCCCATCCTTTTGAAGTTACTTGCAGCCGTGATAATTGCCCTGGCCCAATGCAATGTGAACAGGTAAAAGACATATTTTACTTCTGGGCCAAAGCTTCAAGAACCAGTGCATATTTTGTTGTCTTCTCTCTCTCTAATGCAGATAACAGAAGTCCCATGAGCCTGGGTCCCACAAAGAGACATGGAGTGTAGCATCCAGCAATGTCGTTATAAATTTGTAGTGGGAATTAACAATACACATTTGTTGTTATAAACTAAGATTTGGTTATAAACCACTAAGCATAACCTAGCCATTGCTGACTGATTAATTCATAAAGTGGCTATATCACTTTGTGTTTTTAAGTGGCAATAATTTAACTCAGTTCTCTATTAGATACCTCAATTCCAAATATTTTTTTTTCTGAGAAATGTATGTAAATTTTATTCAGAAATAGTAAAGTTTTAAAAATGTTATTTCGATAGTTTTTGTGGAACAGGTGGTTTTTGGTTACATGGGGAAGTTCTTCAGTGGTGAGTTCTGAGATTTTGGTGCACTCATCACCCAAGCAGTGCACACTGTACCCAATGTGTAGTCTCATCCTTCACCCCTTGAGTCCTCAAAGTCCACTATATCATTCTTATGCCTTTGCATCTTCGCAGCTTAGCTCCCACTTACGAGTGAGAACATACAATATTTGGTTTTCCATTCTTGAGTTACTTCACTTAGAATAATGGTCTCCAACTCCATCTAGGTTGCTGCAAATGCCATTATTTCATTCCTTCTTATGGCTTAGTATTCCATAGTGCATATATATCACATTTTCTTTATCCACTCGTTGGCTGATGGGCAGAAATAATAAATTAATTAGCTAGAAATACATTTACATAGTCATCATCAAACCAGGTGTACATTTAGGTTAATAAAACTGTAGTTCCTGATAGCTTTCTTTGAGACAAACAGACTTACATCAATTTTTCTCAACAATTGAATCCTAGGCATTCTCTGTGTATTTAAAAATGTTGCCTCAGTATGGAGAAGTTGTTAGGATGAAGTGCTAGTGCCTTATCTGAAAAGTATCTCCCTCCTCCCAGCAAGCCACTCTGTTGGGACTACATCCAGCACGGAGGCCCAGAACAGAAGCAGCATGCAGGTGAACGTATGTTTAGGGTATTAGACAGGGGGAAATCGTCACCAGGTATCCAATATAGACAGAATCAGAGAACATGACGTCACTTCTTTGAACCTCATTTTTCTCATCTGTAAAATGGAAATAATGTGTCTATTCAGAGTAGTTATAATAATTATTTGAAATAATGCATATAAGGTTTGTAGCATAATGCCTGGCATTTATTTAATAGTTGATATATTTTAATTTCTTTTATACATTCTCATTTTGTCAACTTGCTATTGTAAAAGTGTTTACTATTCATTATCCAATGGAAAAATATCACATATACCCAGAAAAAGATGTGAATATATTGATTGCTTTCTTTTCTCAGACATGATAAAAGTATACATTTTGAACTTATGAAGACTGAAAATCTTTGCTCTGAGTTTTTCCTTTGCAACTTTCTTAAGACTGTAACTGGTATATTTGGAAATAAAACTTCTGTTATCATTTAGGTTGCTTCATGATGCGAATAAAAGAAAACTGGACTTAAATAAGAAAAGGATTTTTTTTTTTTTGGTTAACAGGTCTCAAGTGTGGCTGGCTGGCTTCGAGCAAGTCTTGATCCCAGGGGTTCCTTGTGTCATTGTAACCACCCAACGGGTTCATCTTGCCCGCTGCCCAGACAGCGGATTCATCAAGACAAAGGAATTGCAATAAAGGGTTTAATTCACACAGAGCTGGCTAAACAGGAGACCAGAGTTTTATTATTACTTAAAGCAGTCTCCCGAAAATTCAGAGACTGGGATTTTTAAAGGATAATCTGGGGGAGTAGGAGACCAGGGAGCGGGGAGAATTGATGGCTCTGGTGTGACATGAAATCATAGGGAGTTGAAACTGTCCTCTTGCACTGAGTCAGTTCTTGGGTGGGGGCTACAGGACTAGATGAGCCAGTTTATCCATCTGAGTGATGCCAGCTGATCCATGAGTGCGGGGTCTGAAAAACATCTTAAGCACCAATCTTGGGTTTTACAACAGTGATGTTATCCTTAGGAACAACTGGGGAGGTTTAGAATCTTGTGGCTTCTAGCTGCATGATTCCTAAACTGTAATTTCTAATCTTGTGGCTAATTTGTTAGCCCTAAAAAGGCAGTCTGGTCCCCAGGCCAGAAAGGGGTTTGTTTTCAGAATGAGCTGTTATCATCTTTCTTTCAAAGTTACACTATAAACTAAGTTCCTCCCAGAGTTAGTTCTGCCTATGCCCAGGAATGAACAAGGACAGCTTGGAGTTTAGAAGCAAGATGGATTTGGTTAGGTCAGATCTCTTTCACTGTCATAATTTTCTCAGTTGTAATTTTTGCAAAGGTGGTTTCATCACTAGGACTCTCTGTCTTCATTAAAAGTCTATGTTGTCCATGTCAAGCATTATTCATTCAAAAATAAAGAGAGGAAGAAAAAAAAGACTTCCCTTTTTCCTTAGAATCAGAAAATTAGTCTTGAATGAGATCTATGGACTCTCTCAGTTGGAAATGAGGTCAAACTGACTTCCTTAAGGTCCTGTCTTAGTAACTCAAAATACTCAACTTAAATTAGAACTGAAACATAAACTTAGATTTTACTTCACTGCTCAGGGGAGGAACATAAGTGTTAACTAAACCCCCAAGGTAAGAAAGGTAGCAAGATAAATCACCCAAAGATCACAGAATGCCCAATCCATATACAGAATTGTGCTATTGTTATTGTCAAGAAATTTATCACCTTGTCATACAAGACCAACACTGTTGAAATAGCTATTAAAACACTGTAGGAAGTACTAAATTTTCAATTAAATTTTAAATTTCAAGTGAATCTTTGAAGGCAGAACCCAGTTTTATCTTTTATATAACAGGCACCCAATAAATGTTGGTTAATGGAATACAAATAACATTTGCAGCTGCTCACTTGTGAGGAAATTGTTTCCCACTTTTTTCTCTAGAATTTTTAATTAACTATTACTATTAAACTGAGTCTACATGATAGATGGAAAAGCTTGACTCTGGAGTTTTAGGTTGAGTTCCACTTTTACTAGCTGTGTGATCTTGGAACAGTTTATTAGTCTTCTAAATTACTGTTCCTTACTGTGGATAAGAGAATTCATGTGGATTACAATCAGAATTAAACCAGAAAATGTCTACAAAAAGTTTTCTATGAACTATTTAAAAAGGTAAGGAATTATCACTCGAATGTATTCTGATTTAAACTGAATTGTGTTCGAATTGGCCTTGAGTGACGATTTGGTCTAGAAAGCCTATCTTCAGAACATCACACACACAAAAAAATCCAATTACTTACAATGTTTTTTTTGAGATGGAATCTCGCTCTGTCGCCCAGGCTGGAGTGCAGTGGCGCAATCTCGGCTCACTGCAGCCTCCGCCACTGGGTTCAAGCTATTCTCCCGCCTCAGCCTCCAAGTAGCTGGAATTACAGGCTCGCACCACCATGCCTGGCTAATTTCAAATTTTTAGTAGAGACGGGGTTTCACCATGTTGGCCAGGCTGGTCTGAAAATCCTAGCCTCAAGCAATCCACAGACTCGGCCTCCCAAAGTATTGGGATTACAGGCGTGAGCCACCCCGCCTGGCCAATGATCTTCCTAAACAGAAATCTGATCACATAACTTCCCTTTACAGAGTCTAACCCTAACCCTGTGCCTACAACATAGTCAAAACTCTTTGGCAAGGCAGATGACCTCAAGCAAGATTTCACTGCCTCTTTGTCACAGCACTTAACAAGCTGTGATGTATTTATTTTTATTCGTCTACACAGGTCTTCCCTACTAGATTCTGAGTTTCAGAAGAAAGGCCTCTAACTCGAGGTTCATGAATGGACCTGCACGAGGGGGCGGACGGGCTGTTAACCACCACATCCTGAAGTCCTGCCTTTTTTTTTCCCAAAAAGCCCGTATGCTGTGCCGTTAACGTTCATAAAAAAGTCCTTGACGAACGTTTTAAACAGCCAAGGTGTTTCAGCTTTAATAAAAGCTGAAAGTTTGGCAATACCAAACAGGTCACCAAGCCATAGTCCGCTTCTTGGCCTCCTCTTTGGTATCAGAGTTCGGCTGGCGGCTTCCTGTGGCCTCTTAAAAAAGGACCTCATTTTGGGAGCCATTCGAGAGATTTTTTCTCATCATCTAAAGTAGCATTCTCGTCTTGCACAGCTGAAAGTCATTTCTCGAAATCGGAGCGCCAGAAGCGAAAGGAGCCACTCCAGGCCCCGGGGAAGCGAGCAAAGGGGCAGCGGGCTGCGTTTGCCAACGTAGGCCTCTCGGGTCCCGCGCCGTTCTGGGCCTTCTCCGTGTTTCCGGCGCCGCCCTCGGGGTTCCTTACAGAGGGCGGGAGGCGGGTGGAGAGACGGGGCAGGAAGCAGGAGGGATCGGCCCGGGAAGAACCCGTTCTGGGACCCTCTAGAAATCCCAGACACCCCTCCCGGGCTGACAGCGCCTGCCTTAGAGCCCGACGCGCTCATCGAATTTAGATTGACTCCTTCGGCTCTCCGTTTTCCTTCTCTAAGGGAAGGGTGGGACTTCCTATTTTATCTCTGAGCAGCTTCCGGCAAGAGCTGATGTGTTAAAAACAAGACAGCACATGGGCCTGCCGGCCACTCGGATAAAAAACAAGGAACTCGACCTGGATTGTACTAAACCAGTTCCAAGATTCTGTTTTTCGGTTGTGGCGTCCGGCGCTGCATCCACTACGGAGCCGCCTTGGAAGCCACCGGAAGTCCTTCCACGGAGAAACAGGATGTCCCGCCTCTTCCTCCCAAAGGGAAGACGGTGAGCCGGAGGAGTCAGTCAGAGGGGCGAGCAGGAGCGATTCCGTCGCCAAACAGGTAAGTTATTCTCTGGCCGGGGCGGGGGGTTTGGAGGCGGGGACCGTCCAGCGTCAGCGCGGGGCCTGGGGGCGGTGGCTTGAGGGCTCGAAGCCGGGCGGCTGGGCGCCCAGAGCCCCGTCTGGGCCCTTCGCTCTTTCTCCTCCCCCCTCCCCCCGCCTCCGCCCCTCCCTGTCGCCTTCCTTCCCGACACCCGCCCAGACTCACGCCCGGACACACACCCTCGCTCGTTCGCTCACGCTGCCTCGCCGCCCTCCTCCCCCCGGCCCCCGCTGCCGCCCTGCCCTCTCACCCGCTCGCTCCGCAGGCCGGTCCCGCGGGCAGCCTCGCGCCGCGCCCTTGCGCGAGCGGAGCTCTTGTGGACACCTCGGGGCTGCGGACCTAGCGTGGCCTCGGTTTCCCCTGCCCGGTCCGCCTGTCCGCGCAGAAACAGCCCCCCGTTCCTTCGGGACGCACCCCTGCACCGAAATCGGGCCGTTCTCGCTTGCCCGGGTTGCTCTCAAGTGGAAAACAGATGCCCCCCTAGCTGCACAGCTGCAAGCTTTAGTGTCTGGTTTCCAGCAGGGGCTCCCTGGACCGCCCGCCCACTCTCGTGTCACCCCCTAGGTGCCCTGGCTGCGCCGCTGCTACTCGCGCCTTCTTCCGTGAAGCGACGCTGGTGTGGGCGGGCGGAGGGCACACAAGTGCGGTGGCCGAAAGCACCGCGGTGGCAGCGAAGGGTCCTAGCCATTCCCGACTTCAGCCCGCTTTGCGCCACTGCGGGGAGACCCGCGGCTGCCTGACACCGCTGCGGGCAGCAGTGGGTTTCTCAGTAGATGCTCACCTCTTTCCAGCCAGCTAGCACGCCCTGGGTGCTTGGCCTCCTTCTGGAGTTTAAGCTGGTGGAGGCGGGGTGCAGTGGCCGCTGACCTCTGTCGGTTGCGCTGGGTTTTGAGTAGCCATTTATTTCATTGGGGAGTTTTGGAATAGGACAACACACATCCGTGGACACACATGTAGAATACTTTTATTTTATAAGTAATTACAGTCTTAATAGTGATTTGAGTTACAGCTTTGCAGTCTATGCCTGGTGACATCCTAGTCGTAGTATGTATCTGTTTTGTGGTGAAGTGCTGGTCCATTTAGAACACTGTAGACAGGGGCCCTAACATATACTCATCAGAACCTTATTAAGAGCTCATATGTCATTTGGCATACTCACTGTGCTTCATTTAGTACAGCAATCTTGTGTAGTAGAAATTATTCCCTTTTTACAAACTGAGACTCACTTTGCTATATACAAAATTACTGCTACTGGTACAAGGTAAAGCTCTCTTCTTGCATGACATGTAAGGCAGGTGTGATTATTGCTCACAACACAGTTGCTACTGGTGCATTTTTTTAAAAACTTTATTTCGGAATAAATTAAGATTTACAGAAAAGTTGCAAACAATAGGACAGTTCCATTGGTACCTTTTAAGCAGAGCAAAGTGGCTCCACTTCAAAAACACTGGTTCTTGCTTTATGCCAAACACCCTTCTAGGTGTTGGAAATAGTAATATACTTCCCTAGAGGATTTTGAGATCTGGTTGAATAGACACATAAATAAATATATATAATACCTTTTTCTGCTTACTAAAATAGAGATGTGGGAGCACAGTGGAAGTTACGGCTGATTGATGGTGGGGAGTGGTGAAAGCTTCTTGCAGGATATATTATTTGAGATAGGTCTCAAGGACTAGTGGGGATTCAGCTGGTTGAAGGGACATTTTCCCCAACATTCATTCCAATTAGGTTTGTTTTATTAGAGTAGAACTCGCTAATCTTAATAAAATATACTCTCCTAGTTTGATTCTTCTCTTTCTCATCTCCTTTTAAGAAGGTGGTTTGTATCTCAGATAGTGAGAAGAAGCCTAGTTTCTAAATCCATGAATAGGTGAATAAATTAAGCTGTGTGTTTCTAATTGATAGTTGTGACTCTTTCTACTGTAGTTGAGATTGGTTTTTTAGGAATGCACTGTGGTCCTCCACTGAGCGTTTTCCTTGCTTTCCAACTCTGATGACTAGTGGAATTAAGTAATGCATTCAGGAAACATTTATCGCATGCTTGCTTTGTGCCAGCCATTGCACTAGAGTAAAATGATGAACAAGATAGTGGGGAATATAGACAAGCAAATGCGCATTGGCAGTGCAGTCTGATGGCCTGCCCACAGAGTGTCACAGTGCCATTCATGATTCTTGGTTGTCAACCATGGCAACGGACTTGGCTGACTTAAGCAGAAAAGGAATTTATTGGAAGGCTATAGATGGCTTTCAGAATTGATGGGAAGGCTGGGGAACTGGATTCAGAAAATAAGCAGCAACCAAAAGAGGCTGGCTGGATGGGGCCACATCCAAGGCAATATCACATAAATAGCCTGCCTAGAATTTTGTTGCTGGTGACATTGCCACTGGAGAAACTGCCACCTCTGTTGCTGGACTGTTGACTCTCTTCTACCACTGAAAAATCTCTTATTGCTCCTGCATCTTTGTGACCTTTTTTGCCAAGCCACTGTAGTTGTCAGGGAGCAGAGAGATGGAGAGAGATGGTCTTTATCCCTCGCAAAGACCCACACCTCAAAGGAGTCCTACTAAATAGAAGGAAGCTTGGGCTGTGGGTAGCCCTAAAAGCAAAAATGTCCAGCGTAACCACTGAACCTGGCAAGCCTAAAGAGGTTAGGGAGGAATACCAAGAGGGAATGGCGACCAGAGAATGAACAGGAACTCACTGGGCAAAGAGATAAAGAGCGGTTAGGGAATCCAGTTTCGGATAGAAGACTTCCAAGCGTCAAAAGGTAATGTGGAAC
This sequence comes from Pan paniscus, assembly GCF_029289425.2. NCBI lineage: Eukaryota > Metazoa > Chordata > Mammalia > Primates > Hominidae > Pan > Pan paniscus. Next base: position 92,138,726 of record NC_073266.2, read on the forward strand.
ATTTCAAGAATTAAAAGGTGTTTAGGATGGCTGGATCACGGAGTATAAGAGGAGGTGTGGAAAATAAGGCTGGAGAGGCCCTCTTGAAGAAATGTAGGCAGCATAGTGACATGTACACACTTTTGCTTGTTTTAAGCACTTTGATTGCAACTACGGAGACCAGTTGGCATGGTGTAAGGCTAGGGGACAGGGATCTTTCAGAGGCTGTTGCATTTATACTAGGTTAGACATCACAGAAGTCTGAACTAGGATAGTGGCCCAGAGGTAGGGGAAATGAGTGGATTGTACATGCTCAGTTAGTGGAGTGGATTCGGGGATGGAGTAGGTGAGATGGACAAGTCAAGGTGGACACTGAAGTGTCTGCTTCGGGTGACTGGGTGGAGCCTGGTGTTCCCTGTGTGGCGATGGAAGGTGAGCAGTTGCCCCAGTAAGATACTTCAGTGTGGGCTCATTTCTGTGAACATGTTGAGTGGGCAGTTGTATGGATGAGTCTGCAATCCCAGAGGACCACCAGCATCTCACTGCAGCCTCGGTTCCTTCAGTTAGTTGTGTGTGTGTGTGTGTATATGTCTCTGTGTGTGTGTGTGTGTCCTTTACAAGATTATGGCAAGACCGGCCTTCATGTGTATGCATCCCAAGTCTCTTGGCATGATGTCTTACACATAGAAGGGGGTGTTAGGCCATTCTTGTATTGCCTAAAATGGAGAGATAGCCAAGGCTGGGTAATATACAAAGAAAAGAGGTTTCATTGGCTCATGGTTCTGCAGGCTCTACAGGAAGTGTGGCACTGGCATCTGCTGGGCTTCTGGTGAAGCCTCAGGAAGCTCTCCATCATGGCAGAAGGCAAACGGGGAGCTTGCATATCCCATGGCAAGAGCAGGAGCGAGAGAGTGGGGAGGTGCTATGCACTTTTAAATAGCCAGGTCAGATGGGAACTCACTCACCATCTCAGGACAGCACCAAGCCATTCAGGAGGGACACCCCCGCCAGAATTCAATCACTGCCCACCAGGCCCTACCTCCAACATTGGGGACTACATTTCAGCCTGAGATTTGGAGGGGATGCACATCCAAACTGTTTCGAGGGGAATCAGTAAATATTGTGGAATTTAATGGAGTATGAGTCATTTGGAGCAGAAAGGAAGTACAAAACATGTCTCTATACAATATATGCATACATATCTGTATATATAGCTACACCTACATATGTATCTTGCTTGCATCACTAGTGAGGGATCCACATCTGTATATATTTTTTGTAGTGGAAAGGCTTTTTATTCTTATCAGTGTTGTCTTGTGACTAGAACATCTCCTTATGGTAATTATATGGGTAGATCATAATTGTAGTAACTCCCTGCTTACTTGATTATCTTGCAATTCCAACTACCTGGAATAAAACTCAGAAATAGCCTTGCAAGAAGTTGATGACGGTGTAGGAGTGTAAAGGAATTACAGCCTCCCTAAATAAAGTAAAATCTAGAACTTCTAGAATTGAGCACTGAAGGGAGAACCTTTTGCGGGAGAAGGTGGAGAGAGATGATGGTCTCCAACATTGTCTTCTTTAAGTGTCATTTTTCCTTTAGAGGATTATTGCTTTTATTCATACAGTAGTTTCCAGATATAATAATCCTGGCTTAACAGTTTGCTTCTCGAGTATAGCTGAGAAAACCGGACGTTTTCAAAGTATTAAGTACTTAGGGACAGTAAAAGGCAAATAAACATAGAATTCAATGGTGGTAACAATAATAATGTTTTTGAGCTCTTTATATAAACACTGTGCCAGGTGCCTCTGTACATAATCTCATTTAATTCCCCCAAATCTTTTGAGGTATATACTACATTTTATTGATTTATGGGACACTCAAATTTAGGATAAATAGCTTGTGCAAGGCGACACAGCTATTAAATGGTAGAGCCAGGATTTGAACCAAGATGGTCTGACTTCCGAACCCCTATTTTTAGTCACTAAGTTACATTACCTTCTACAGTATTTTAGCATTGATTCATTCAACATTTTTTTTAGCTCCTCTTATGTCCAGTGTAGTCTGTGAGTTAGTAGAGATCCAGGAAAGGGTAGGATAAACACATTGCCCTGGTCCTGCTGGGAAACACACATCCTGCGCTGTGTTGTGCAGCCCAGGATGCGATAGGCTGAGTGTGTGAGGGGAGTTGGGGGCAGGGAAGATGCCTCAGGGGGACTCCTGCACTGACCCCTGAGCATGCCCAGGTGTGTGGGGACAGGGCATTCAGGAGAGAGCTGAGGCTCCCAGGCAGCCCGGCAGATCATGGGGCAGTGTAGCATTTGGAAGCAGGGGCCAAACTTGAAGGCTGAGGTAATACTTGAAGAGTTTATTGTAAGGGCACTGGGGAGCCAGTAATAGGTTCATGCATTTGTTCATGTCTTAGCATTTATTTAAAGAAAGTTTTGAGTCCTGCAGCACTCACTGTGCTGCACAGATGCTATGAGAGTTGATGATAAGGAATCTTGCTTTAATTTGGAAGAAGGTTTAGGGAGACTTCTCAGAGGAAAGGAAGTTCCCCCTGCCCTTCAGTTATTTATTTAGTTGTTTACAGTTGAAAAACCAGTGCATGCACACAATGAAAAATTGCAAATAGTACAGCGATGCCTCAGACTCTAGGGCTGCTCTCCAGAGACAATCACTATTAACAGTTTCTTGAGTTTGAAAGTGCCCATTCTTTTAATGTGAGCAAAGCAAATGACAATAGTATCTTCTCTCTATGAAGCAGTTCTGACAGTAAAGCCCAACCATGTAAGGCAGGCCACGTAATCAGTACCTGAAAGGCACCTTTCATCAATTCTGTACCGAGGAAGTAGCTTAGGCTTGGGTCTCCTAGAACCTCAGTCTGTTGGTGAGACACCATTGATGCCTGTGAAACAATAGATCCATTCCACATCTTTCTTTATTCTTAAGCATTTTTTTTTTTTGGTAGTTCTTGGTTTTTGTTTTAACATTCAAGCACTGGAGAGAATAAGTTCTCCCTGATTTCAGGCACTTTTCCATAGGTAACCACTGTTAAGTAATTTCAGACTGAACAGGATGTCTCGGTGAGCTTCCAGTGTTACCTCAACTATGTAATATTTTCTATTATGGATATATTAGCTTATTTAAACATTATTATTATTATTTATTTATTTTTTTTTTTGAGACGGAGTCTCGCTCTGTCGCCTAGGCTGGAGTGCAGTGGCGCGATCTCTGCTCACTGCAAGCTCCGCCTCCCGGGTTCACGCCATTCTCCTGCCTCAGCCTCCCGAGTAGCTGGGACTACAGGCGCCCGCTACCACGCCCGGCTAATTTTTTGTATTTTTAGTAGAGACGGGGTTTCACCGTGTTAGCCAGGATGGTCTCGATCTCCTGACCTCGTGATCCGCCCGCCTCGGCCTCCCAAAGTGCTGGGATTACAGGCGTGAGCCACCGCGCATTATCTTATTAGTGGACATTAAGGATTTCTGGCTTGGGTGATTTTATGGGTTGTAAAGCTATTTACTGCCATAAAGAACAAAGGAAAAAGGAGTAAGTTTGTGGGGGAAGTTGATGAGTGCATGTAACATCCAAATGGACTTAGGGGTCTGGTACCTACAGAGCTGTTGGCTAGAGATAAAAATTTAGGCATCATCGTTAGTGGATGGGAATGAAAACCATGGAAGTTCACTTGGTCACTAAGGAAGAGGTGGATGAAGAGATAAGAGAGGTCACCTCCTCACAAAGTACAAGGTTTGATTCCATTGTAGCTCCTTTGCTTCTTGGGATTCAGGGAATTCCATGAAGTTCTTTAGACGGGTCCTTGCCTAGTTTTTCTCCTTGTTAGCTCTTGGTTTGCATCCATGTGGCAAGTTCCCCTCTCCCTATCCCAGAAGCTTCCTCATGTGCATTTTGATCCTTTGCTTGTCTGCTATGTCCACCAGGGGTCTTAGGTTTAACTCACACTTCCAAGACCTCCATAGGCCACACCTGAACAGTCTGTGAAGAAGGGGAAGAACAAGAGCCACAGCTTGCCAGCCCAAAGTGACAGATCTTCTCTCAGGGGTGGTCCTTGCAATTGTCTACACAGCTGTGCAGACACTGTCTTTCCAGGTGGCTGCTTCAGTGCAGGGACATGAGAGCCACATCATGGATGTAGACACAGCCTTATCTTTGAAATCTCATGCCCCATAGGGAGCAAGTGTTTTTGAACATTCCATAGGCTTAGCTTCTAGGATCCTTGGCAGAGGATAATAAATAAACACAGAATTCAATGGAAGTAACAATAATAATGTTTTTGAGTTCTTTATATAAACACTGTGCCAGATGCCTCTGTACATACATCATGTAATCCCCCCAAATCTTTTGAGGTATATACTACATTTTATTCATTTATGGGACACTCACCATGTATAAGAGTCCTTGCATCCCAAGGGCACCCGAAGCATGGTGTCCCCATCAGATATTTATAGTTCATGCATAGTTCATCAAAGTCTGGATGCAGTTTACCAGTTGTGCCATTCTTACAGTAAGCAATTTTGCTTAGTGGCATAGTTGACATTCTTACCCTTATTAGGTTACCAGAGGGAACAGAGCCAGATGGTTTAACTAACAGTCTAATTTTTATGTATCAGGGAAAGGGTTTTGTTAACCTTTTTACTCACCGTTTGCCACACCAAGAAAGAAATGGAGTGCATTCTCTTGATATTTGGGGTCTGCCTTCCCGGGGCCATTTCTGGGGTAAGAGACATTCCGGCGGTGACTTCAGTCTTGAAGAGCACCTCCTTCACCCCCAGCTACTTAGTGAGGTCTCCAGTCCATTTCCTAATCTTATAAGGACTGGGAAGCATGGGCCTTGCATCTGCTGTCTGCAGCTCCTAGCTGTGTGACTTCAGGTAAGTCTCTTCATCTCTCTGAGCCTCAGTAACTTCACTATGAAATGCGTATTATCTTGTAGCTTTTGTGTGAGTGCTAATTGGTGGAATGTGGATAAGTCTTCATCCAGGAGCTGACAAAGCCAGCCCTCACTCTGTTACAGCTGTTATCCAGTAGTGGTCAGAACAGTACTGCCCATGCCATGAATTAAGCACATAGCATAATACGGAGTTTGAAAAAAATAAAAAATTAAAAAAATCATGGGAAGTTTGTTTCCTCATACATAGCAGTAAAGGTTTGCTGTCCAGCACAGCAGTGGTTACCCTGAATCGTCAAGAAAATATGAAATTATATTCTATATACATGTTAAGAAAGTAGGGAATTATATAACTTTTTATAGGATTTCTATGAAAACCACATTTTTTTAAACTTAAAAAATTAACTTTATTATGAACCCAGTAAGATATAATTGTGGGACACACATTGGTGTACTAGAAAGGTACGTCATTAACCAGCCAAACCAGCAAAAACCCAGCCCACGTCTGTGTGTGTTACTGTTGGACTAGTGTGACAAGCAAGGAGATTCTAGTTCCTGGACCGTCGGTGGAGACTGCAGTCCTGGGTTCTTCATCAGAGCTTTTCCTGACTTCCTAAGCCCGATGAAATTACCTGCAGAATAATATGTTTCTGTGAACTTTTGGAGAGGAAAGAGGCCATGGTTTCACGCCAAAGCGCCCTAACCCTTCAGATTGTCAGGGATCACTAGCGGCGAGCCTGGGCCTGGGCTTGATGTGGACATGAAGCGCTTTTCCAGAAAATAAATGAGAGCAGTTTAAGGAAACAGATGAAAAACTTCTGGGAGATCATTTTTGTATTTAATAGCTAAATGGTGACCTTAAAAATAAAATTTGGAAATCTGCTATGTGAAAAAAATGCAGTAATTGATTTGTAATGAGTTTCAGGTTGAAGCTCATCGTGTGTAATGCTGAATTCTATCTGGAAAGGTGCTTTTTAGAACTATTATGAAGAAAATCTGGAAAGAACCAGTTTCTTATGACATAATGGAGATACCTACATTTATATATTTTTCAAAAAATATATTTTAAATATATTTTGAGTAGATACGGGGTCTTGCCCAGGCTAATCTCAAGCTCCTGGACTCAAGCAATGTCTCCTGCCTCAGCCTCCCAAAGTGCTGGGATTATAGGTGTGAGCCACTGCACCCAGCCTAGATGTAAACATGTAAAAATTCTTTGATTTTCATACTTGTTTTATTTCTTGTGATCTCATCACACGTATTCTTTATGTGACGACACAGAGCACAGTCCTGAACTGTGGCAGCGTTTATTATGTCGGCACACCTGAGGAGACATTTGAGTGTCAGTTTTCTTGGAATTTTTGGAATTATTTCAAAGTAGACTTGATATAGAATTAAATAAGAGAAATGGTTAAATTAGATGGCGTTAGCTAAAGCAAAGTAAATGCAATTTTATTTAAAATAGAAGAAATAATTTTAGATATATCCAGTGTAATTCAGAGACTAGTTGATGAGGAAATTTTACTTATTTCACTTTGATGAAAGAGAGAAACATCTGGTGAAATACTAGTGGTGGTCTTTTCACTTTCAGGCCTTAGAGGAATGACCGCTCCCGTAGGGTTATCACCTTTTAGAGGGAATAAGGATTGTGGCAACCCTATTCCGACTCCTCATCGTCTACTAGGAAAGCTGTGCCCTACAGGAGGCAGGTGTTTCGTCAGTCTCAGAGATTAGTTGTAGAACAAGGATTAGAAGCCAGGCCTCTTGATTCATGGCTGGTCTTTTTGCTCCTCCATTGGTGGTTCTCAATCCTAATGTGTATCGGAGTCACCCAGAGGGTTTGGGCATCAACCAGAAACTGGCTCAGCAGGCCAGGGTTGGGGCTCAAGAATCTGCATTTCTGACAGGTTCCCGGGGTGACTTTGCAGCTGCCAGTCCTGAGACCACACTTCTGTAGCCTCAGCATCACCTGATGTGGCGTTGATCTCTCAGGCCGCTTGTAAGAGGAGATTAAGTAAACCTTCCCAGGTTTATACCAGACCAACCTTTTCCCTAGTACTCGGATAATCTAGTTCTTTAATTTTATGTTAGAAAAAAGAAATGCACATAGTGATTAGATGGGGGAAAAAAAAAGAAATGGAGTATTTCTCACAGAGTCACTGTGGCATTTTCAGTCTAAATTTGGAGCTAATTCTGTTTGTCACGACCACTGGCCATTGACGGGGCTGGGTTTGCGCTGTGAGGCCCAGTCTTAGCAATGTTTTCTGTGAAAGGGTGTCCAGATTGATTGCTAGAGTGTATAGGAGTGAAAAATTAGTTCTGGTTTTGTGACTCTGTACTTTTCTTTGTTATTTTGTGTACTTAAATATCCCTTCTTATATATAAAAATCTCATCAGGCCCTAGCACACTTACATGCACATAGTAGATGACAAATAAATGAGTTGAAATGGATTAAAAGAGTAAGGGGGAAATAACATAGGTCATTTATCTGGAAAGACTTCAGTGCCCTGGAGAGTTACTCTGTTCTCTAGAGTATCCCAATCACAGGCTCTTCCTGAACAATTGTAATTTATTTATTCCAGCTTAATCCTTATTTGTAGTTATTGAACATTTTTAGCACAAAAGTTAGAGATAGCATATTTTTATGTTAGAGTCAATAATCCCTCCCTTTTGTCTTTTTATCTTTCATCTGAAATGACTTTTTAAAACTTTCTACTTTGAAATAATTTTAGAAAAAAGAATTGCAAAAATAGTCTAGAAAGTTCCTATGTGTATACGTTTTGGCCAGCATCTCCTGTTGTTCTCATGTATCCATAACACAATCATTGCAACCAGGCAATTGCTAACAATTAATCTAAAACATTTATTTGAATTTAACCAATGGTTCCATTGATATCCTTTTTTTCTGGTCCAGGATCCAACCCAGTATCCCACATTGTATTTTGTTATGTCTCCTTGGTCTCTCCAGTCTGTGATAGTGTTCTTTTAGATTTCTTTTTTTTTTTTTTGGAAACAGAGTCTTGCTCTGTCACTCAGGCTGGAGTGCAGTGGCTCATCTCGGCTCACTGCAGTTTCCGCCTCCTGGTTCAAGCGATTCTTCTGCCTCGGCCTCCTGAGTTGCTGGGATTACAGGAGTGCACCACCACATCCGGCTAATTTTTGTGTTTTTGGTAGATACGTGGTTTCTCCATGTTGGCCAGGCGGGTCTTGAACTCCTAACCTCAAGTGATCCGCCTGCCTTGGCCTCTCAAAGTGCTGGGATTACAGGTGTAAGCCACCGCGCCTGGCCAGTTCCTTTAGATTGCTTTGTCTTTCATGACTTTGATACTTTTGAAGAATACTGGCCAGTTATTTTGTAGAATGTCCCTCAGTTTGGATTTGTCTGATGCTCTTTCTTGTTAAATTGAGGTTTAGGCGTTTTTGGTGGGAATACTAGCACAGGGGTGAAATCATGTCCTTCTCAGTGCATCATATGAGGAGGTATGTGATATAGATATGTCTTCTTCTGGTGAACGTGAACTTTGATCTCTTGGTTGAGGTGATGATGTGTCAGGTTTTTGTACTGTGAGGTTAAACATTTTTTTCTTTTTGATTAATGACTCATTTTTTTTTGATTTTGGTGCAAAAAGTTTGAAACAAATGAACATAATATCAGAATCTTTTGAGTTTGACTTTAACTGTGGGGTATTTCATATCTTGAGAAGGTTTGTTATTATTTATTAGAACCAAACATAGCAGGGGAGAGGTAAAGGCTTAAGCTGTTGGAAGTACATGCATTTGCTGATCTCCGTCAATCAATCAGTATTGAATTGGCAGCCGAGGAAGCTGTCCAGTTCTTTTGCTGTGGTTCTGCACTCTGTCTCACATTTGTCTTCCAGTGAATGACTTTCCCTACCTGTGCAGGGGGGATACATTCTTGAGAAATGCCTCTAGGTGATTTCATTGTTGTGTGAACATCACAGAGTATACAAACCTAGATGGTGCAGCCTGCTACACACCTGGGCTATATGGTGTGGTCTACTGCTCCTAGGCAACAAACCCATATAGCATGTTACTGTACTGAATGCTGTAGGCAATTGTAACTCAGTGGTAAGTATTTTGTGTATCTAAATCTATCCAAACATAGAAAAGGTGCAGTAAAAATATGGTATAAAAGATTAAAAAAAGGTATACTTGTTTAGAGCACTTACCATGATGGAGCTTGTGGGACTGGAAGTTGCTCTGGGTGAGTCAGTGAGTGAGTGGTGAGAGAATGCGAAGGCCTAGGAGATTACACTTTCGTATAACTGGCAGTGTAGTAGGTTTGCTTACACCAGCATCACCACAAACGTGAGAAATGTGTTGTACTAAGACATTACAACAGCTAAATGATGTCACTAGGCAATAGGAATGTTTCAGCTCTGTTGTAATGATAGGGAACCATCATCATGTATGTGGTCCATGGTTGACCAAAACATCATTAGGTAGTGCATGACTGTGTTTCAGTTCATCAGAGGGTAGTCACCCTAAGTATCCTGTGGCTTATCCATTTGGTGGTTCCTAGAGCTGGGTAGGTATGTTTTATTTGTAGATCATGTGGATGACATTGCTGTATATATTATATATGCTATATATAATATAAATTGTCTGTATTCTCAAAACACATATGCCTTTATTGTCCCAACTGGAGCACATTGGAAGAAACATATTGGATATATCCTTCACAGGCTTGTAAGCTTCTTGGAGGCAGGGAACAAGTCTCTTTTTGTTTTCCAGTGACTTGCTTGGGACCTGCAATACACAAGGCACTCATAAATATTTGATGAATAAATGAATACTATACGTGCATTTTGTTAGCTGCTTTTGCAAGTTACCAGAATTTTGTGAAATCTTTTCACATGATTGTGGAGCTGTGTAATCTAACAGTATTCAACTAGATGGATTGCCACATTAGCTTTACTTTTAACCATCCCCCATTGTTGGATAGTAGGTTGTTTCCAGTTTTTCTCTACAGTTCATGGTGAACATCCTGAGATCCACATTTCCCCTCTCCCTCTCGCTCTCTCTTGTGCGTGCATGCGTGCAAGCAGCTTACCCTCCAGATAGGTAATTACCCATTTAGGTAGTTACCATTTGAGGACGTTCGTTTTCCTGTACTTTCCCAATGCTTAACTCTTTAGTTTTTTAGAATAGGACTTAAATATTTTGGGACTTTTTTTTTGTTTTATTTTGTTGAGAGGTCTCGTTCTTGTCCCCCAGGCTTGAGTGCAATGGCTCATCTCGGCTCACTGCAACCTCCGCCTCCCTGGCCCAAACAATTCTGCTGCCTCTGCCTCCCAAGCAGCTGGGATTAAGGCGCCCACTACCACACCGGGCTAATTTCTGCTTTTTTTTTAAGTAGAGATGGGGGTTTCACCATGTTGGCCAGGCTGGTCTCGAACCCCTCACCTCAGGTGATCCGCCCGCCTCAGCCTCCCGAAGTGCTGATATTACAGGCATGAGCCACCACGCCCGGCCTATTTTGGGACATTTTTAAGGTTTCTTCCTGGGGTGTAGTAAGTGGGGATCATAGTCTGACTACAGTTTGCAAATAACCTTCCAAATGTTCATGTGAAATTTTCCAATTTTTTGTCTCAATGAGAGAGCAGAATAAACCTCAATGAAGTAATGGTTAACACCTAATGAATATTCCACCACTTTTGATATCCTCTCTAAAGTTACATGTGGTCCTTACCAAACAGGAAACTTCCTGAGGGTGGGGTATGTTTTTAATTCACATTACTCACAAAAATCAACCGCAGGTCAATTAAAGGCTTAAATATAGAAGGCAAAACTATGAAACTTTCAGAAGGCAATGCAGGACAGTAGTTGTATGACTCTGGTGTAGGAAAGGGGTCTTAAAAAGATCACAGAGGGTGCAGACCATAAAGGAAAAGATCAATATGTTTGCCAACATTAATATTGATATAGCTTTTGTTTATTAAGAGAAACCATCAAGAAAGTGAACAGACGGGTCATAGGGAGAATAGACATATTCAGCACATATTACTAATAAAAGGTTAGTATCCAGCAGGGTGACTACAAATCAGTAAGAACAACAGAAAAGGGGACAAATGACCTAAGTAGGCATTTCACAGAAGAGGAAACTTGAATGCAAAAATGCTCAACTTCATTAGTAATTAGGGAAATGCAAATTAGGACCAAAATGATGTATAGTTTCTTACACATTAGATTGGCAACAATGTAAAAAGTCTGACAATATTGTTGGGAGGACAGGAAACAACTGGAATGCTTATATACAGCTGGTGGAAGTGATAGGCTGCCTTTGAGAGTATCTAGTAAAGTTGAGATACATGTATCCTTTGACCCAGTAATTCCACTCAGTCTTTATCTTGGAGCAGTGGTTTCTGAATTGTTTCGCAGCATCATTTGGGAACTTGTTTGAAATGCAGATCTGGGGGCTCTGCTGTGGACCTACTGAATCAGCAACTTTAAGGATGGGCCGGGTTTCTGACTGTCAAGCCCTGTAGGGAATGTGATGCTAAAATATGAAAGGTATTACCCTAGAGAAACTCATGCACATGAGTGCCTGGAGACATGTGCAAGGATGCTCACAGTCACGCTCTTTGTAAGAGGAAAGACTGGGAGCAATGTCCATCAGAGGAGAACAGATGCCTGCATTGTATCATATTCCCATAGTGAAGTCCTGTACAGTAGTGAGATTGAGTGAATGTTAGCTGCATTCATCACCAAGGATAATACGCAGCTGGAACATAATCTCAAGGGGAAAAAAAGCTACTTGTAGAAGAATGCACAGTTTTTTCCCTTTTTTTTTTAAAGTTTAGAAACATGCAAAAACAAAATTGTAGATTGTTAGAAATACGGATATGATAAAGTAATAAAGAAAAACAGGTAAGTGATACATGCAAGACTCAAGTCGGTGGATAACTGTATAAGAAGGAAGGTGATGGGAACACAGAGGGACAAATTATCAGAGATAATTTGTTTTTCTTAAAGTATTATCTGCACTCAGGATTTTGTTATATTTTGCATAACACCTTTACACATATTAAAGTTTTTTATATATACCAAATATCTCAAAAACAAACATGATTTTTTATTTTGCATACTCTATCTACATAGGGACTTTTCTGTTTGTGTGAAAAAGATTTGATGGAGATGGAGAGACAGGTTCTTGGAGGAATGTGATAGAACTTAACTCTTCAGTTGACCTCCTGTAAAGACTCAGGTGTAGAGATATGAAAAAGAAGACTGGATTCGATGATAATTGTTAATACTTACTGAGCACCTACTGTGTGCCAGGCACTGATATGAACACGTGACATACCGAGTTTATATGCCATTAAATGAATGAAGATTGCATCTTGCAGTGACTCTGTGGGGTAGGCATTATTAATAAGTGTTATCCTTGCTTTGCGGAAGAGGCACCTTGCCCATGGGCACAGAGAGATCAGGCACAGAAGGGAGTCTGACTGAGTCACTGCCATGCAGGGTCAGAGGAAGAAGACAAGCATAGGCAAAAATAGTATGTCTGAGAGAGACAGAGGGAAGAAAACAAAAATCAAGGCAGAAATGGGAGTGTGGAAGAAGACTGGTAAATGTTTATTTACGTCCTTTTTAAAAAATCTTAGTAAGTTTTTTTTAAACTAGCATACATGACTTTATCATTCTAGGAGATTACTAGCCCTTAAAAGTATAAGAAGTAGTTAAATCACATTTTGATTTTAGTTCTTGAATATTGAGTCTAAGTGACTTCTAAGGAGTGCATCTTTCAGTTCATTAGAAAGTGGTAGTGTCCTCCCACAAGATTCTGGAAATCATACTTCTTTGCTTAGGCAATTTCTTGCTAAAAAGCAGGGGCACATTTGGGGAATCAACGTTTGCCTATCTTTTCTAACCTTTTATAACTTTGTTTTCTTTTGTCATATTTATCTTATATTATGGGACTTTTTCTTAGATCAGTGTTGCTTCTACTGTAAACCTTATCTTAAGCCATCATATTATAGTCACTCCTTGAACTTAACATGTATAGGAAAAACAAAAAGATGACTCTAGAAGTCAAATTACCTCTCCTGTGAAGCCAAACAGCACTGCTGTTTTTCTTTGATACTGAGTGCTGAAATTGTCAAAACCATGAGAACTGTCAAGCATTTGTAGTTATGTAATGTCATGCTTTCTAGTAGAATCGGCACCTCACTTAGAAGTTGACAGCCCATGAGACTCCTTCTGTGGCAAGGATGCCTGCATTTCAGACACATGTAGTACTTGTAGGAGATCCCTTATGGGGAAATACAGAACATAGGTTTCTTAAACAGATTTGAGGCACTTTAGCTCTTCTAGTTTCAGTTACATTTTGCTAAATTTAGCAAATCCAAATTTTAATTCTCAGTGCTTTTTGGTGTGTTTGATGTTCATACTTCTCTTTAATTTTCCCTTTTATGCTGTGCTTTTCTCCCCCATTAAACAAATCCACATAGTTGTTTTAAAGAAAAACAAATAAGGTAATAAGAAGCCTAATAGGGAAAAGAATTGTTTAACATAGCTGGAGTAATGCCAGTCTAACCATCAAATGTAACCAAAGCCCAGCAGGCTTTACAGTTATCGAATATAATGGCAACTTCATGTTTTAGACCTAGAACAAACAACAGACTTTTTCTTTGAAGTGTGTAATTCACTTGTGATTTCTGCTGGTCGTGAATTATGGATCAGAATTTGATATATGATTATTGGATCAATTATTATAAAATGAGGAATAGCAGTTACAGGAGTGCATGTTAATTTGAAATATAATTTTAAAACCATTATAATTCAATGGTTACTACTAAGGTAGTAATGTACTTTTAAAAATAGCTTAGAAAGAAAAGTAAGTAGAAATTACAGTTTCCAAAAAGGGGATCAAATAATTTTTATTAAGAATCTTCAGGGTACAAAATCTGATTTTCAATATGGGTGGTGTTCTACTGTATTTCACTGTAACAACCTAGGATTTCAAGGTGGTAGGTCAGAGCTATGTTTGCTAAAAGTGGCATTCAGAATAATTTTATGTGGCAAATTATGATGGAGGTCAATGTGTTTGGAGTCCCTGTGTGACAGCCGTATTACGTACAGTGCATGCATGCTTTTTCCTGATTCGCTTATCACTTCCCACACTCTCCTTTTCTTCACCTCAGCACTGTGTCTGGTAAATTTGCATTCAGTGGATATTCGTGTTTTTTGAAGAGTTACGAGAGACTTAGTCCAGTGGTTCCCAAATCTGGCTCATCAGAATCATCCAGGGAATTCTTTAAAAGGACAGATTTTTTGTCCCTATCCCAAACTTTCTTAATCAGAATCTTTGACGAGTAAGACCTAGAGATTTCATATTTTTGATGATTAGCTAGATTTATAAATGATTGGCATTGTCTGTAATTCTCTTGTTTTACCAATGTGGAAGTAATAGCACTAGGGATGCTTTTCGAGTTGCATTTCTGAGAAAAAGGTTTTCATAAGTCTTGTAAAGGCTAAAAGCCTTCGTGAATGGCAGAATGACAAGCAACATGATCATTTTTGGAATGATGTGTGGCAGAGATGGCTAGCTCTCCACCCACTTCATTTCTTCCCTTTGCACAATTCCAGGTTATGTTTTGCAGACTCCCTTGCAGCTAAGCAGATATGAGTGGAAGTGATAGATGCCACTTAAGCATCAAGGCTTTTAAGAGGCCATGAGCCAGCTGCCTCTTCCATGCTTACTTTCTTCTGTCAGCTGGATGCAGGGAATGAGAAAGCTCAAAGACAGAGCTTCAAGGTGGAAGGAGCCAGGATCTCTAAATCACAGCCTGGAGCAGAATGTTTGCTGAGCAGGAATACCTGCCTTTTCAAGAGTGAGATAAAAACTTTTATCACAGGCTGGGCGCAGTGGCTTACGCCTGTAATCCCAGCACTTTGGGAGGCCGAGGTGGGCAGATCACGAGGTCAAGAGACCGAGACCATCCTGGCCAACATAGTGAAACCCCATCTCTACTAAAAATACAAAAATTAGCTGCTTGTGGTGGTGCACGCCTGTAGTCCCAGCTACTCGGGAGGCTGAGACAGGAGAATTGCTTGAACCCGGGAGGCAGAGGTTGCAGTGAGCCGAGATCATGCCACTGCACTCCAGCCTGGCGACAGAGTGAGACTCCGTCTTAAAAAAACTTTTATCACGTTTGAGCTGTTTTAAAGTTAACATATTCTAGCAGTTGTAAGTGAGGGCATTAAATTCTTGTTGAGTTGGTTCTAGCACTGTATCCAAATCTGAAAGGAATGGCAGATTATGGATTTGAAGAAAATTTATATTCTGCAGTTTTCCTTCTCCACATATAACATTTCTGTTTTCTGTTCTTCATGATTTAGAAGAGTAATATTACAGTTAGGACATTTTATGAGACTGCAATATTTGCTTAGTCCCGTAGTCTGAAGGGGGCCACTGTTCATGTGTGAAAATAAGTAATTGAAGACTTGTGATCCCATCTGTGAAAGGTTGCCAGCAATGGGGAAAGAACTGTTTTTTTTTTTTTTTTTTTTTTTAAGATGGAGTTTCATTCTTTTTGCCCAGGCTGGAGTGCAATGGCATGATCTCGGCTCACTGCAGCTTCCGCCTCCCAGGTTGAAGTGATTTTCCTGCCTCAGCCTCCCTAGTAGCTGGGATTACAGGCATGAGCCACCAAGCCCAGCCCCTATTATAGTTTTAATTGTTTACATTTTAATGGGACAGGAGGAACAGTTATCTTTTGTCAATGGGTGATTGTTACTGGTGAATTCAGCATACATTAACCAGTTTTGCCAGTAATGGGAAAAAACCCCATGCACTTCTTTCATACGTGACATTCTGTTTGTATCAGTGTCACCCAGGACTCTGTTTTAAGACTGGTGTGGGCACCACAGTGGACAGGAATTGACAGAAAGATTCAAGTGGCAAAGGAGTTTGAAACTTCTTAGTACAGAGACATAGCTGTACTAGGAAAGGTATAATTTTCAGTAAACCTTCAGTTGAAGATAAAGCTTTTTGGATTCTTGGACGTCTTCATGGTGACTAAGAACTGCTAAGTGGAGTAAAGGTTTTGTCAGGTCTAAGAAAACCTTTGTCGTTTTTATGGAGGTTTATATTCTTTTGACCCTTCTGACAGTTTCTAGAGATGTCGTAGAGGTCTTTGTAAGTCACATGTACAAAACCAGCCCACTCCCTCCACCCCTGTACCCGCATTCTGATTGTTGTTTTTTCACTTTTTATTTGGAAGTGATTTGAAATTTATTAAAAAAATGCACAAACAAAACTAGAAAATGTTTCTAGGACACCTGTATAACCTTCATCCTGAGTCATCTGTTGCGATGTTTACCCATTTGCTTTGTTGTTTCCTCTCACTCTTGCTCATTCATGTCCACACTCTCTTGTCTACCACACACATCCATATCCACACACCACACACATCCATATCCACACACCATACACATCCATATCCACACACCACACACATCCATATCCACACACATGCATCCATATCCATGCACCACACGCATCCATATCCACGCACCACACACATCCATATCCACACACATCCATATCCACACACCACACATATCCATATCCACACAGCACACACATCCATATCCACACACATCCATATCCACGCACCACACACATCCATATCCACACACCACACACATCCATATCCACACACCACACACATCCATATCCACACACCACACACACCCATATCCACACACCACACACATCCATATCCACACACATCCATATCCATGCACCACACACATCCATATCCACACACATCCATTTCCACGCACATCCATATCCACACACATCGACACACTTTACTTTTTCTCCTGAACCACTGAGAGTCATTTAAATGCATTGTGACCCTTTACCCATAAACACTCAGTCTGTATCATCTAAGAATAGGGATTTTTCTCTTACTTGACTGTGGTGCTATTTGCAGTTTTATAAATTTACGTCGGTGCTTTTTATCAGTTGGCCTAAAATGTCCTCAATAGCATTTTCCTCCTGCCAGCACAGGGTCCAGTCTGAGAACAGGCACTGCAATTCATGTATCTTTAGCCTTCTTTAATCAGGAATATTTTTGTATGAAGCCTTTCTTTATATACTTTTATAAAGCCTTTCTCTGTCTTTTATGACATTTTTGAAGACTGCAGTTCCCTCCACCTTTTTTCTTTCCTCTTTAAACAATACATTCCTCTTTTTGTATTGTCCACTGTTTCCTCTTCATTAGCTGGAGGTTTTGTTGGCTGCAGTAATGACCAGGTGATGTCATGCCCTTCTCAGGGGGTCACGTCTGGAGACACACTGTGTCCATCTGCTCTTCATTGAGGATGTTGATTTTGATCATACAGGCAAGGTGTTGCCAGTTTATCCACTGGACAGTTACTGAGATTGTTTTTCCCTTGTAACTAATAAGCAGGTTATGGGGAGATGCTTTAACACCATGCAGACATTTGGCTGCAAATCTAAAACGCCCCCCCCTAGATTTGGTATCCCTTGATGATTCTTGCTTGATATGGTCTTTGCCAGTATGCTTTTCTATCTCCAGCACTCCCTCCATTTTTACCAGTTGCCCCTCAGCCTTCTGCTACAAACAGAGCCATCCTTTTGCTCTTCTCTCCCCACTCCTCTCTCCGTCCATCTCTCCATCTGCCTGTCTATCATTCAGTCATTGAACTGGGCTTACTCGTTCCTACTTGTAATGGTTTAATGGGACCGCATTATTTGGGTGCTCCAATTGTCCCAGATTTGGTCAGGGGGAAGCCCCTTCAAGCTGGCTCCTGTGTCTTTGTGCTTTTTTTTCTTTTTCTTTAAAGCATTTCCCTACTTTCTGCTGTAAGATGCTCCAAGCTTACCTTGTGCCAACCTTGCCCCAGACCTGGAATCAGCCATTTCTTGAGACTCCCAGTGGGCTTTCAGTTGGGAATAGTACTAAAGACCAAGTTCTCCATGCCGGGTGTGCTCCTTGTTAACTGGCCATCCTTTCTGCAACTTCCCAGTCACCCATTCTTGAGTATTTAATGTGAGGTCCAGCGAACCATAGGTAACTTTCTTGGTGCCGATGAGCGTTTGACCAAATTTGGATCCCAAGTGTCTCTGACTGTTAAAACAAGTCACCTTCTGATGTTCACTTGTGGAGTTCTGATTCTGAGTTTAGTCTGAGGGCCTCAATCATAAATGTATTTCCATCTAAGGGCTGGCTTTTTTTAAAAAACAAAAAATGAGGTAGTCATTATTCTCCATTGCTTCAATAACGTTTAGAGACGTTTTTTAAAGCTTCCCATTCAGTCACCTCTTCCCCGCAAAGTAATATATTTTGGAAAGTATAGAAAAGTGCCAAGAAGAGGAGGAAAAGATTACCTACAGTTTCACCATGCAGAGGAAAAAAACTATTAACCTTATTATACAAATGGACTTGGATAGAACTATATCCATTAAAAAATGTAATACTTAAGTTTTTCTCTTTTCTAAATATACTTAAAACTCAGATCCTTGATACCTAATAATTTATATTCCATCTGTCTTGAGGCTTGATAGTTTTATATCATATGTTAGCTTATTGGCATATAGAATTACTGTGTTTTTCAGATTTTGTCCAAAATTAGTAGTTTTTGTCTTTTATCCCCTGCAGTTCTTTGATTAGTTGTCGTATTTCATCTGTTCTCGTGGACCCAGTGAATCTAAGCAAGAACAGTGGTTTATTTTCCCCAGATTTACATTTTGGAAGTACTATTTTTTTCCCTGTATTTCCTGGAGCAAAACCCAAATCCATTATTAAGATACTTTTTTCTACTTTTTGAGTGTTCAACAACTCCTTAATATTGGAAAGATATTTTCTCATTGAACTGAGGAATCTTAGTGCCTAAAACTGTACAAACAAGGAAACCAAGGCTCAGCCAAGTTTTGTGAGTTGCCCTGTGTCCTGCAGCTTATTGGTCCAGTTGGAATGAAAACCATGGCTTGCTTACTGAAGCTTAATGTTCTTTTTCAAAAGTGTTAAACATTTTCACTGTAAATTTATTATATGTTTAATTTTATTCTCCTAATTCTCTTTGCTTTCCTTGACATTCATATGTTATATGCTTTATCCTCTTGCCTTTTGAAAAAGATGAAAGGAAAATTTAAGGAACATATACTAACTTTTATCTTGGAATGCCTTTTTTATGGCTGCTTTATAAATTCTTGAAAATAAAGGGTCTAATGGAAACACTTAATGAGAAAGGAGGGGCTCTATCACATGTCACCTCCCCACCTTTTTTAGTGAATAGACCGTTTAAACTAAATTAAGTAAAGGATATAAATTCTGTTGTTTCAGTTTTAATATTTCATGACTGATTTTATAGATGAAATTATATTTTACAATAAATAGGAAGAGGAATTTATACAGCCTGTTCTATTTGATGTGAAACAGCAAATCCCATTTCTCTGTAGCTGTAAAGAAAATTCATTATAATGTCTTTAGTTGTACGAGATGGTTTCATCGTGATTAGTTACATTGATAATAAAACAACCTTTTTCAAATGGCATAAGATACAAACGATCCTAGGTGTCTGCTTTTAATGGCATTGAATTTTTTCACTTTCTGCTTAACTTGTAGAATTGCCATTCCTTTCCTTTGTTCCCTTTTTTCTATCCCAATAATTAAAAAAAAAAACCAAACAATTAGATGGAAATGCCAACAAAGCATTGGTTTTAAAAATATTTTTTGAGTGGAGAATATATTACATTTTAGTTTTTTTATGTAAATATCTCTGACTACAAAAGATATATTTGTCAGAGATGGTTGATATAAGGTTGTCATACAGTTAATTTTATTACTGGATCAATTTAATATATTTGGAAAATAGTACTTGGAGTATAGGAAGGTTTTGAAAAAAGAAATTGCCAGGTGAGATGGCTGTGCTGATTTTGCAGGCCAAATTTGATTTGTTGTTTTATAAAGCTGTTAGTACATCTGCATGAAGAGTGCTGGCTGGGTGGAAGTCTTTGATAATGAAAGGAATGCTGGTCTCCCGTTCTGTTTTGGCCACTATGGCTTGATCCCTGTCAGGATGGACTTTTAGTGATTGTTTAGCTCTCATTTTGAGCATTAAGGAAATATTTTAATAACCGGCAGGCAAAATTGAATTGGATGTTTGAAATATAACATGTGTGTCCTCTTGAATAGAAACGATATTCTATTCCGACATGAGTGAGAATTTTACTATACTCTGACCACTTGGGCATGGGAGCATGTAGTTCTAGCCTGTTTGCCTTCCAGGTACCCTTGCAGTCTGCCTGGAGAAAGTTCTTTGTAGGGTCAGGCTACATGTGGCATACAGGAAACTTTGGAGGTGGGACTTGCTCAGGTCCACGTCCGATGACCAGAGGCCCCTAAGCTTGAAGGCCTCCTGCCAGGTGAAGGTGCTAGGCTTCTGTAGCATAAGTGGCCAGAGGACTGGGACTCATTCGGCTCCGATGACCTGTGGCTCTACGTGTGTGTACTGTGTAGGTTTGGGGTTATGGCTGTGAGAATTGTAGGTTGCTAAAATGTCTGAGCCAAGCTGGCAAGGAACACGTGATCAGTTACCTCCAAGGCAGGCCCCTTGCTAAGTAGATTCTAGGGGCCTGTTCAACGAATGCCTCCATCCAAAATGAGCAGATTTTTCAGGAAGTGTTAAGATATTTCTCCATTTCCATATAAATCTAAATTTAAAACTCACTCTACTGCATCTCTTTATTATTATTATTTTTTAATGTTTAATTTTGTGGGTACATAGCAGGTGTGTATATTTATGGGGTACATGAGATGTTTTGGTACAGGCAAGCAATGAGTAATAACTATATCATTTGTAAAATGGGGTATTCATCCCCTGAAGCAATAGGTAATTCCTTTAGGAGTTACCTATTGCTACATAACAAATTTGGCCAAAACATAGTTGCTTAAAGCAATAAGCATTTATCATCTCTCAGTGTCTGTGGATGAGGAATTGGAGAGTGGGCTTGCTTGGGTGCTTCTGGCTCCGGGTCTGTCCTGTGGCTGCAGGTAGGATGTTGTGGGGGTTGCTGTCCTCTGAAGGCTTACCTCAAGCTGGAGGATCTGCTACCGAGACAACTCACTGCCCTCTGGCTGTGGGCAGCAGCCCCCAGCTCCTCACTGGCTCTGAGTCGGAGGCCTCATTTCCTCCCCCATGGGCCTCCCCACAGCTGCTTAAATGTCCTTGCTACATGGTACTGGCTTGCACTGGACAGAGTGACCCTAGGGGAGGGCATGCAGGAAGCACAGGGCCTCTTAGAACTTTGTCTCCAGCATGCAGCATCCTCACTTCCACTATTTTCTGTCCCTTACAAACAGCTCCACACTCAAGAGGAAGGGAATTGGGCTCCATCCTTTAAAGGGAATGTCAAAAGAACTCATTTTAAACCACCGAAGGCATTTTCCTGGGTAGGGAAATAAACAACTTTACAAACGTGTAAATTAGGAATGCAAGGTAGCCTGGTCTCAGGACTGTGAGGACGTGGGTTTCCTGGACCCCAGTGTTTATGTGCTAGTCCTCTTGTGAGGAAGACAGACCCTATTACATCTACACGTGGTGAAATTGCCTCCGCTGTTACCTAGTGAATGGTTTTTTAGGGTGTTGTATAGTCTCTTCTCGTGGATGAGTTTGTACAACTTGCAGTTGTAAACCTTTTCATGGAAGAGTGTTTTTTTTTCCTTCGTAGGATCAGATACTTGATTTTGTGGTCTTTGTTATAAATGGATGTTTCTGCTGGGAGGAGACTGGTGGGGAGAGGGTGGAGTGCAGCGCCCTTTGGTTACCCTCAGATTGTGCACATGGGGTTTCGTGACTACAACTAATACTAAGCTGCCTTTATGCATGGACTTGGTGGCTGTTTATTAAATAATACCATAAGGGCAAGACACATTTTCAACAGGAAGTCAGCTCACGTGACAGATGAAGAAAGAGATGCGAGTGGCCGCCTAGTTTCTGTTGACTCTTACCTTGCCCAGCCATTGCCCTTGCAGCTCGCAGGGGGCTTGTGGGCAGCCCTGCCTGCCCGGCCTTGCCCTGCGAGGAGCAGGGAATCCAGTTCTGCTGGAGGGCGGTCATCACTTCTGGGATTCGTCCTTTTTTTTGTACTCCCCAAAGAGAAAGAACAAAAGACCACTAGGTGTTTTCATACACGCGTGTGTATGCACACCTGCCTTGTCACACATACCACTCAGTGAAGTTACTGTGGGCCTGGTGACAATGTCACACTGCCTGCATGACGAATTTGGGTGAATCTAGGAAAGGCGAAGGGTGTGATGGGGCTGGATGGGAGAGGATGGGTTCTTTATGGCATCATCATAGTGGTGTGTGTCTGTGTGTCTGTGAATGCATATTTGTGTGTGAGAGTGCGTGTGTCATTGTGTCTGTCTGAATTTGTGAATGTCTGAATGTGTGTGAGTACGTGTGTGTATCTGAATGAGTGGGTGTGCAAATGCATGTGTGTCAGCCTACAAGTGCGTGTCTGAGTGTTTTAATGTCTGAATGTGTGAATGTCAGTATCTGTGAATGCGTGTGTGTATATATCTGTGTGTCAGTGTATCTGAGTGCGTGTGTCAGTGAATGAGAGTCCGTGTGTCTTAGTCTGAATGTGAGTTGGTGTGTGAGTGCATGTATGTGTGTGAATGAGTGCATGTGAGTGCAGATATGTGTGTATCTGTATCAGTGTGTGTGCGCGTGTGTATCTGAGTGCGTGTCAGTGTGACTCTGGGTGTGTGTCCGTGTGAATGTGAG
The DNA here is from genome assembly GCF_029289425.2 of Pan paniscus. Lineage (NCBI taxonomy): Eukaryota > Metazoa > Chordata > Mammalia > Primates > Hominidae > Pan > Pan paniscus. The sequence continues at coordinate 92,161,412 of NC_073266.2, forward strand.
TGCGTGTGTGTGTGTATACGTGTGAATGTGAGTCCGTGTATGTCTGTATGTCTGTGAATATGTGAGTGCGTGTGTGAGTGCGGGTGTTAGTGTGCATGTGAGTGTGTGTGTGTGTGCATGAGTGTGAGACTGCGTGTTTCAGTGCAAGTGTGAGGGCGTGAGGGTGAGTGCGTGTGTGAAACTGCATGTGTGAGTGCGAGTATGAGTGCGCGTGTGCGTCTGTGACTTTGGGTGTGCGCACATGAGGGCCGCAGAGCGAGAGCTGCAGCTCGCTTCGTGGATACTCCTTAGGAGGGAGAAAGGCAGAGAGAGAAATGAGAGATTGAAATGAGCGAAAAGTGGAACAAAAGGATGAAAATGAAGGGAAAAATGTCATGCATGCCGCCCTAGCGTGTGAAATGGTTTCATTTGACTGAAATAATTGTTTCTCAAATTCTTCCCGAAATGCCTTCTTTGATATGCAGAAAGAAACGTCCTGTGAGAAGCGGCCAGCAGGTGTCATCAGAAGGCTGCGCTTGATTTGTTTCATTGTTGTTCACAAAAAGTATTTTAATTTCTTTCTTGAAACGTTTTTTTTTCTTTTAAATCATAGGCAGAGAACGATTTCAGTTTGAGCATGGACTTTGTTTTGTGACAGTTTCTGGGTGAATTAATAATTTATAGGTAGAAATGAAGATAATAAAGCTACATGGAGCTTATGTTGACAGTCAAGGAACAACTGCTTGAGTGGGTAAGATGGATACTTGGGGAATCTTGGTGGCACAGTGAAGAGATGTGTGGAAAGGGAATTGATGATTTGAATAGGAAACGTAATGCTTGAAGAAGACTGGGTTTAATAACACATCCATTATTTTAGTCTAGATACTTGTCAGGTCTTCTCAATCTGGAAACCTTACTGTGGGAAGAAATCTGAGGCTCATTCTACTTCTCCACTGGGTTACAAGCACTGGTACTTTGAGAGGGAAAGGAGATCACGCCTTCCTCTGAGAGCTGGCAGTGAGTCTTCTGCCTGTTCTCGCTTTGTTCCGGGGAGAACCAGAGGGGCTTTCTGGTTCATGATAAGCTTTCAGTTCATGTTTGTTGAGTGAATGACATGAAATCTGCCTCAGAAAAATGAGCCCTTAAACTGTCCCAATTGGATGATTTTTGAATTCTTCTTTAAAAAAGAGCCGTTCCGGCTCTGTTGGTAATATGCTACTTGTTCTAGTAACCTTTCCCAGTGAACTAAAAACAACTTTTACATCAGCATAAACTTTCTCACCTGCTGAATCCCTTCTAGATGGCTTTGAGATACCTATTAAACCACTCCGCATCCCTGCTTACTGATGTCATTCTAGTTCTGGACCGTATTAAACTCTTACACTGAGCTCTTTCTGCCTTTAGATTGTCTCTGCCTTCAGTATGTCTTGCATCTTGAAAAATTAATCTTCCTAAAGCAGGGCTGTGTCTCAGTGACTCTCCACTGGCACCAATGAATAAAATCCAGCTCTTAATATGGAGCCTTCTGTGATCTGGACCTGGTCGATCAGCTGCCAGTTTTCTAAGTCAGTCTGTGGTAGAAAGCCAGTGCCGTGGCCCTCTGGATGGCTGAGAGCTTTCTTACGTGCTCGTGGTTTGTGTTTTAGGGCTTTGCCAGATCGCTGCCTTCTCCTTGAGATGTTTAACTGTTCTACTTGCCCCCTCAACAAAAGACAAACAGTTTTAATTTCCTCAAGGTTAGGCTCAAATGATATTTTTGCTATCTGAGTTAAATATTCTACTTGGGAGTATGATTCCTTGCTCATGTATACTGTGTAGATCTTAGTTTGCATTGTGCACATGATCATGTATGGCCTTGTATTGAGGTCCTTGGTGTGTATGTCATGTGGCCCCCACAGAATCTTACCCCAATGCATGAGTACATTTGTATGACTACAGTTCCTTTCATGTGGTAGCATTCAATATTTATTTGTTGAATGTTTGCTGTTATTTCTTGATATAGTGAGATATTGGGTTATTTCATTAATTTAGAAATTCAGTTGTGAAATAACAAATGTGGAAACTTTTTTCCTTTTGTTTTAGAATTCTTGGAGCCATTATTTAGAAGATTAAGGCTCTCATTATTTTGCTTCTTAGTTGTCATTCTTTTTGTCTGTAAAAATATGAGTCAGATGCCCTCAACAGAGTGTTCGCTCTAAGCAAATGTGTGTGTGTGTGTGTGTGTGTGTGTGCCTGTGTATGTGCATACGTATGTATGTCTTCCCTAAGTAATGTGGTGTTGTGTGTTCCCTTTGTGTATTTGGAAAGTGGAACTCCTGCTGGTGCCTAGTGAAAGGGACAGTCGTGCACTGCAGCAGTGTTTGCAGATGAAGACGTGGTAGACTGGGCATGGAAAGGGAGTTCCTGCTGTTTTAGACTAAGCATTAAAATGTTTTTAAGCAGAACTTCTGTTACAGATTTTTTAAACATTGTATCTATCTATCTATATAGATATAGACATATACAAAAGTTGATAGAATAGTATAATGAATCCCCATGTGCTTGTCACTCAGCTTTAATCATTATCACATAACTTCACCATGTCCCTCTCCTGGACTATTTTAAAGTGTATTGCAGGCATTTTTAATTTCATCGGTAAATACTTAGATATTAGACATTTCTTATATCACAATAAGACATTCATTCATTCTAGTACCTTACAAGTACTTGGAACTGTTCTAGGCTCTTGGGCTATATGGCTGGATAAAATAAATCATGTCTTTACAGTCTAGCGTGTAGAGACAGAAAATAAACTAGACACATAAATAACCATAACAGAAAAAGCATTGATTTCATCAGAATTTAAAACTTCTGTTTATCAAAGACACCATTAATCAAATGAGAAGGGAGGAAATGTTGGTTAAACACATATCTAACCAAGGATTTATATCCAGAATACGTAAGCAGTTCAATAATAAAACAACCAAATTAAGAAATAGCCAAAAGACTAACAAAGCACATTAAAAAGTATTCAGTGCCATCACCAGGCATCAGGGAAATGGAGATTAAAACCATACGTACTAGAGTGACTAAAATTTAAAAGACTGATATCAAATGTTGGTGAGGGTGTGGGTCAAACAGAATTCTTATACGTAGCTGCTAGCAACGCAAAACAGTACAGGCACTTTGAACATCAGTCAGGCAGTTTCTCATAAAGTTGGACGTCCATCTGCCCTATAACGGCAGTATCACTCGTTGATATTTACACAAAAGAATGAAAAAATATGTTTGTAAAAACACATGGATATTCTTGCTCAAGTATACTGCTGTAGATCTTAGTTTGTATTGTACACATGATCATGTATGGCCTTGTATTGAGATCACTGGTGTGTATGTCATGTGACTCCCACAGAATATTATCTCAATGCATGAGTGTGTTGGTATCACTACAGTTCCGTTCATTTGGTAGGTGCTCAGTACATATTTGTTGAACTAAGAATATTCATAGCAGCTTTCTTGTAATAGCAACAAAAGGAAACAGCCCTAATGTCTATCAGCAGAATTGTGGTGTATCTATTCAGTATACTACAACCCAGCAGTGCAATGGAACATGCTACTCACACATGCAGTAAAAGCGTCAGGCTGAGCCCAGGAGGCCAGACCTCCCTTCCCCCACAGAGCATATTGCATGGCTTCATTTTACTAGACCAGGCAAAACTAAACTATCGTGGAAGAATTCTGAATAGTGGTTGCTGTGGTGGAGGGACCAGCTGCGAAGGTGCATGAGGCATCTTGCTGGAAGGATGGCAGGGCTGTATCCTGATAGGGATTCCTGGGACGTCACCTCTGCAGATCTCTGGGCCTCTTTTTCTCTCCACTTTTCTCCTCTCCTTTGTTTTATCCTCAACTTATAATGCCCCTCCTTGTGCTATGGCCTTCGTACTTTCTCAGGCAGAAAGCTGGACTCACCTAGTGTGTTCATCTCAGGAATCGCTGTCCTTTGGTGTCTGATGTCCACTGTCTTGCACTGTTGCTTCGTAGGTTTCATTTACTTTTTTTCAGTTGTTTCAAACATGAGAGTAAATCCAGTCCCTGTGATCTTGACCAGAAGCAGCTGCCCTGGGTTGGACAATGTATCTGTTTTAAGCAATGTATTGTCTCGATGTCTCATCTCTTACAGTGTAAGCTCTCACAGGACTAAGATTTTGGGTGGTATTTGCTGTATATCCAGCATCTACAGGCAAGAATACTTGATATACTGTAGGCACTAAGTGAAGGTTTTGAAATGGGTGCATGATTCTTTCTTTCTTCCTTTCCTCCCTTTACTCTTCAATTGCAAATGTTGAATAGCAAACCAATGCTTTATAGAAAAGAGCATTTCTGTCCCCCTCTCCTGCTCTTCTTTTTTGGTTAGAGATAGGGTTTCACCATGTTGCCCAGGCTGGTCTCCAACTCCCAGGCTCAAGTGGCCTGCCCACCTTGGCCTTCCAAAGTGCTGAGATTACAGCCATAAGCCACTGTGCCCAGCCAGAAGAGCATTTCCTAAGGATCTTTTGCAATACCAGTCTCTTGATTCTTTATAAACAAAGCGTTCTGTAATCAAATAAGGTTGGAAAGAGCTTGTGTACCGAGAAATCCTGTGGTAAAGAAATGTTTGTTTGTTCAGTTTTTTTTCTCTCTCTCTCTCTTTCTCTCTTTCTCTCTTTCTGCCCTGCCCTGCCCCGCCCCGCCCCGCCCCGCCCCGCCCCGCCCCTTTTCTCTTCTCTTTCCTTTCTTTTTCGAGACAGGGTCTCACTCTGTTGCCCAGGCTGGAACGCAGTGGTTCAGTCGTAGCTCACTGCAGCCTCAAACTCGGAGGCTCAAGCGATTTTCCCACCTCAGACTCCTGTGTAGCTGGGACTACAGGTTCACACCACCACAGCTGGCTAACAAACTAGAGGTTTCTAAACTTATTTGACCAGAGATGTTTTTTCACTTAAAACAGCTACTCTTATATAATTTATATTTTCTGGAACCTATTCTGAAGGAATGTATCTGAACTAATGTTGAATGTCTTATAAGTGCAATAAAACTAAATAAATTTATCTTTTTACTCTTTTTCAAATACTTTTATATTATAGATAATATATGACAATTTATATATTTTAAACAGCTTTATTGAGATATTTGCAGTTCAGTGGATTTTAGTATTATATTCATGGATGTGTGCAACTATCACCACAGTTCATTTTAAAACACTGTCATCACCTCAGAAAGAAACCTCTTACCCTTTAGCTATCATTCTCCATTCTGCCTGCCTACCCGCAGCCCTGAGAAACCAAGGGCTGTCTATTTTTCTGTCTGTATAGATTTCTCTATTCTAGACATTTCATATAAAAAGGAACCATATAGTACATGGTCTTCACTTGGCATAATGTTTCTAAGGGCCATCCACATTGTGGCATGTTAGTACTTCATTTTTATTTTTATTTTTATTTATTATATTTTCAGAGACAAGGTCTCTGTCTCTGTCGCCCAGGCTGGAGTGCAGTGGTGTGATCGTAGCTCAGTGCAGCCTTGAACTCCTGGACTCAAGCAGTCCTCTTGCTTCAGCTCCGGAGTTAGGACCACAGGCACTTGGCACTAATTTTTATTATTTTTTTATTTTTTTAGAGTTGGGGTCTTGCTGTGTTGCCCAGGCTGGTGTAGAACTACTGGACCCAAGCCATCCTCCCTCCTTGCCCTTCAAAAGCATTGGGATTGTAGGCATGAGCTACCGTGCCTGGCCAATACTTCATTCTTTTTTATGACTGAATACTATTTCATTGTGTGGATACCGCATTTTCTTGATTTATTCATCCATTGACAAACATTTGGGTTGTTTCCACCTTTTGGCTGTTATGAATAAATACTGCAGTCAGCATTTGTATACAAGTTTTTGGGTGGATATATGTTTTCGCTTCTCTTGGTTGTGTATACCTCCAAGTAGAATTACTGTGCTATATGCTAGCACCATGTTTAATTGTTTAAAGAACTGGTAGACTGTTTTCCAAAGTGGCTGCACCATTTTACATTCCCCTTAGTAGTGTTACGAGGGTTCCAGTTTTTCCACATTCTTGCCAACACTTGTTATCTGATTTTTTGAGTATAGCTATCTTAGTGGGTTTGAAATGGCATCTCCTTGTGGGTTTGATTTGCATTTCTTTAGTGACTACTGATGTAGAGTATCTTTTCATATGTGTATTATGTATATTTTCTATGAAGAAATGTATTTCATATTCTGTGCTCATTTTAAATTGATTTATCTTACTATTGAGAATAAAAGTTTTTAAAATATATTTTAGATGCAAGTCCCTTATCAGATATCTGATTTGCAAAAATGTGTTCCCATTCTGTGGGCTGTGTTTTCACTTTCTTGATAGTGGCTTTTGAAGCATAGTGTCTTTTGAAGTTTTTAATTTTGATGAAGTCCAATTTACTTGTTTTTTTCTCTTATTGTTCACACTTTCAGTGTCCTACATTATAAGTATATTTTTGTTGCCTAATTTTAGCTGAGTCAAAGCAATAGGCTTCATTTGATTTGTCAATGTTATGGAAAAAATAGCTAAAATAGTTTAAAATAGTTGTCATTAGCCTTGAGACTATAATACGTTGATGCCTTTTTATTAACGTGGAATCAAGTGGCATTTGGCTGAACATTCCCATCATGGTGTAAAGTAAATGGAAAATGATATGTTTTAATTGAATTAAATAGCATAATGAAAAATAAAATCAATATTACTGATTTCAAGGCATTTTATTCAATAAAATTCTTTTTTTCCTCAAAATTTACTCCATTAATTCTACTCTACCACTGACATTTCCCTTTGCCATTAACCTTCAGACAATATAAAATGACAATTAGATGAGGAAATTAATGATTGACAGCTGGACTAGAAGTGGCTTTTCATTGGTAAAAGAGCTTGAGCACGAATGGTGATATGTAATGAGATTATACGTGTTGTTCATTGGAATATATTTAGAAAAATCATGGTAAAGCTCTTTGCTTTAGGAGAAAAGGAGGAAACAGTGGTGTTTTTTTTTTTTTTTTTTTTTTTGAGACGGAGTCTTGTTCTGTCGCCCAGGCTGGGGTGCAGTGGTGCAATCTCGGCTCACTGCAAGCTCCGCCTCCCGGGTTCACGCCATTCTCCTGCCTCAGCCTACCGAGTAGCTGGGACTACAGGCGCCTGCCACCATACGTGGCTAATTTTTTTGTATTTTTAGTAGCGACAGGGTTTCACTGTGTTAGCTAGGATGGTCTCGATCTCCTGACCTCGTGATCCGCCTGCCTCGGCCTCCCCAAATCCTGGCACTACAGGCGTGAGCCACCACACCTGGCCGAAACAGTTGTTTTAAAATTATGTTTCTTTTGCGTAGGACTTGGGCTTCTGTTAGAGGTTGAGGAGGGGAAGGCCTCACTTCTAGACTTGCGTCACAGCAGTTTTGTTTTAATATATTTTACAGAGTAGGAGCTCATTGAAATGTTTTTTGAAAGGAGAGCTTCTCTTTTTGTTTTTTTTAAAAGGGTAGTAAATTGAAGTATACTGGTACAGAGAATTGAAATATGGGAGTTTTTCTGCAAGCTTGTTGAGAAATCACTTTTTCTACCAAAGATACCATAGTATTTCTTCTGGAGTCAACAATAGGGTGACATGGTGTTCCTAAAATCCTACTTCATACTTTTTGATAAAATACTTTAGACATGTAATCAAATTCATCTCAGTATAAAGGGTGTTTCATTGGGGCTAACTTCATGATACTTTTTCATCTAGTTTTAGACTAATACGTGTGTCTTTATATTCAAGATTTAATACCATGTTTGTTTACTCCACAGGTTATGAGTGCCAGTGAGCCGCCTTAGATAGAAGCATCATCAGCACTTTATTAATGATGGATAGTGAGAATAAACCCGAAAATGACGAGGATGAAAAGATAAACAAAGAAGCACAAGACTTGACAAAGCTTTCATCCCATAATGAAGACGGTGGGCCTGTATCTGATGTGATAGCAAGTTTCCCTGAGAATTCTATGGGCAAAAGAGGTTTTTCAGAATCATCGAACTCTGATAGTGTTGTTATAGGAGAAGACAGAAATAAACATGCTTCCAAACGCAGGAAATTAGATGAGGCAGAGCCCCTTAAATCTGGAAAGCAAGGTATTTGTAGATTAGAAACTTCTGAGAGCTCAGTCACAGAAGAGGGTATTGCATTAGATGAAACAGGGAAGGAGACCTTTCTGAGTGACTGCACAGTTGGAGGCACGTGTCTCCCAAATGCCCTCTCCCCTTCTCGCAATTTTAGCACTATTGATGTTGTTTCTCTGAAAACAGACACTGAAAAAACATCTGCTCAGGAAATGGTTTCCCTTGATCTGGAAAGAGAATCTCCTTTCCCCCCGAAAGAAATTAGTGTTAGTTCTACCATTGGGAATGTAGATACAGTTCTCAAATGCAGCATCTGTGGGCATTTGTTTTCTTCTTGCTCTGACTTGGAAAAACATGCTGAGTCTCACATGCAGCAGCCTAAAGAACATACCTGTTGTCACTGCAGCCACAAAGCAGAGAGCAGCTCAGCGCTACATATGCATATCAAACAAGCACATGGGCCACAGAAGGTCTTTTCTTGTGATCTTTGTGGTTTTCAGTGTTCAGAAGAAAACCTGTTGAATGCACATTATCTTGGCAAAACACATCTCCGTCGTCAGAATCTGGCTGCTCGTGGAGGATTTGTACAGATCTTAACAAAACAACCTTTTCCTAAAAAATCACGTACAATGGCAACAAAAAATGTTCACTCAAAACCAAGAACTTCTAAATCAATAGCAAAGAATAGTGATTCAAAAGGATTACGAAATGTGGGAAGCACGTTTAAAGATTTCAGAGGAAGTATTTCTAAACCAAGTGGTAGTAGCAGTGAGCTTCTTGTTGAAATGATGCCTTCCAGAAATACTTGGTCACAGGAGGTAGAGATTGTTGAAGAACATGTTACTTCCCTTGGTCTAGCTCAGAATCCTGAAAACCAGAGTAAAAAGCTAGACACCTTAGTAACCTCAGAGGGTCTCTTAGAGAAATTGGAATCTACAAAAAATACCCTTCAGGCAGCACACGGTAACAGTGTAACCTCGAGGCCAAGACCCGAGCGAAATATTCTCGTGTTGGGTAATAGCTTTCGTCGACGAAGCAGCACTTTCACCTTGAAGGGCCAGGCAAAGAAAAGGTTTAATCTTTTAGGAATTAAAAGAGGTACAAGTGAAACTCAGAGGATGTATATGAAACACTTGAGAACACAGATGAAAACACACGATGCAGAGTCAGTGCTGAAACACCTGGAAGCGTGCAGCAGTGTGCAGAGAGTGTGTGTGACTACCTCAGAAACCCAGGAGGCAGAGCAGGGCCAGGGGAGTGCCCGTCCTCCGGACTCCGGGCTGCATTCCCTGACAGTGAAGCCAGCTTCTGACTCTCAGACGTTGTGTGCTTGTACAGACTGTGGGCAAGTAGCTACAAATAGGACAGATTTGGAAATCCATGTGAAAAGGTGCCATGCCGGAGAGATGAAATTTTACTGCCGTACTTGTGACTTCTCTAGTATGTCAAGAAGGGACTTAGATGAACATTTGCACAGTAACCAGCATCAGCAAACTGCTTCTGTCCTGAGTTGTCAGTGTTGTTCATTTATATCCTTGGATGAAATAAATCTTAGAGACCACATGAAGGAAAAGCACAATATGCATTTTCTTTGCACCCCTTGTAATCTGTTCTTTTTGTCTGAAAAAGATGTGGAAGAACACAAAGCCACCGAGAAGCATATTAATTCATTGGTTCAACCAAAGACTTTGCAATCATCTAACAGTGATTTGGTTTTCCAGACTTTACCTTTGAGTACTTTAGAATCAGAAAACGCAAAAGAATCTATGGATGACTCAGGAAAAGCATCTCAGGAAGAACCTCTGAAGTCCAGGGTAAGCCATGGTAATGAAGTGAGGCATTCCATTAAGCCTCAGTTTCAGTGTAAGAAGTGTTTTTATAAAACAAGATCTTCTACTGTTCTCACGAGACATATAAAGCTTCGGCATGGTCAAGACTATCATTTTCTTTGTAAAGCTTGTAATCTTTATTCATTGAGCAAAGAAGGAATGGAGAAACACATTAAAAGAAGCAAGCATCTTGAAAATGCTAAGAAAAATAATATTGGCTTAAGCTTTGAAGAATGTATTGAAAGGGTATGTATAGGTGCAAATGATAAAAAAGAAGAGTTTGATGTTTCTGGAAATGGAAGGATTGAAGGCCATATAGGTGTGCAATTACAAGAGCATTCCTATCTTGAGAAGGGCATGCTGGCGTCTGAGGAACTGTCACAGTCTGGTGGTAGCACCAAAGATGATGAATTAGCTTCAACCACTACTCCAAAGAGAGGGAGACCTAAAGGTAACATCTCACGGACGTGTTCACACTGTGGTCTTTTGGCCTCTAGTATTACAAACTTGACTGTTCACATTAGACGAAAACACAGTCACCAGTATAGTTATTTATGCAAAGTGTGTAAGTATTACACTGTAACTAAGGGAGATATGGAACGTCATTGTGCCACCAAGAAACATAAAGGACGGGTAGAAATAGAAGCAAGTGGAAAACACAGTTCAGATATCATCGTTGGCCCTGAAGGGGGTAGCCTTGAAGCTGGTAAAAAGAATGCTGGCTCAGCAGTGACCATGTCAGATGAACATGCTAACAAACCAGCTGAGTCACCCACCTCCGTTTTAGAGAAGCCAGATCGTGGAAACTCAATTGAAGCCGAAGTTGAAAATGTATTTCATTCTCTAGATGGAGAAGTTAACAGCCATCTTCTTGATAAAAAGGAGCAAATATCTTCAGAGCCAGAGGACTTCGCCCAGCCGGGGGATGTGTACTCCCAGAGAGATGTTACAGGCACAGGTGAGAATAAGTGTTTGCACTGTGAGTTTAGTGCTCACTCCTCTGCTTCTCTAGAGCTGCATGTAAAACGGAAACATACAAAAGAGTTTGAGTTTTATTGCATGGCATGCGATTACTACGCGGTGACTCGTCGCGAGATGACCAGGCATGCAGCAACAGAGAAGCACAAAATGAAAAGGCAGTCTTATCTCAACTCTGCTAATGTAGAAGCTGGTTCTGCAGACATGTCCAAAAACATCATTATGCCTGAAGAAGAGCATCAACAAAATTCTGAGGAATTTCAAATAATTTCAGGTCAACCATCTGATACTATTAAATCTAGAAATGCTGCAGATTGCTCTATTTTAAATGAGAATACTAATTTAGATATGTCTAAAGTGCTCTGCGCTGCTGACTCTGTAGAAGTTGAGACTGAAGAAGAATCTAATTTCAATGAAGACCATTCCTTTTGTGAGACTTTCCAACAGGCTCCTGTCAAGGATAAAGTTAGGAAACCCGAGGAGATGATGTCACTTACTATGTCCTCAAACTATGGCTCCCCAAGCAGATTTCAAAATGAAAATTCAGGAAGCTCTGCCTTAAATTGTGAGACAGCAAAGAAAAACCATGAGATATCGAATGATGCAGGTGAGCTGCGTGTCCATTGTGAGGGTGAAGGAGGAAACACAGGAGACGGTGGAGGTGTTGTCCCCCACAGACACCTGTGCCCTGTGACGCTCGATGGGGAGTGCTCGGCTGAAAGCCCTGCACTCGTTGTGACAAGAATAACCAGAGAACAGGGAAATCTGGAGAGCGGGGGTCAGAATAGAGTTGCACGTGGGCATGGTTTGGAAGACTTGAAAGGTGTCCAAGAAGATCCCGTTCTGGAGAATAAGGAAATTCTGATGAATTCACAACATGAAACAGAATTTATTTTGGAGGAGGATGGCCCAGCTTCTGATAGCACAGTTGAAAGTAGTGATGTCTATGAAACTATAATTAGTATTGATGATAAAGGGCAGGCCATGTACAGTTTTGGTCGATTTGACTCCTCCATAATAAGAATAAAGAACCCTGAAGATGGTGAGTTGATAGACCAGTCTGAAGAGGGCTTGATAGCAACGGGAGTGAGAATTAGTGAGCTGCCCTTGAAAGACTGTGCTCAAGGTGTGAAAAAGAAGAAATCTGAGGGCAGTTCCATTGGTGAGTCTACACGAATTCGCTGTGATGATTGTGGCTTCTTAGCAGATGGACTGAGTGGACTGAATGTTCACATAGCCATGAAGCATCCTACAAAAGAGAAGCACTTCCATTGTTTACTCTGTGGAAAGTCGTTCTATACCGAAAGCAACCTTCACCAGCATCTGGCTAGCGCCGGCCACATGAGAAATGAGCAGGCCAGTGTGGAGGAGCTTCCGGAGGGAGGGGCCACCTTTAAATGTGTCAAGTGCACAGAGCCCTTTGATTCTGAACAGAATTTATTTCTACATATTAAAGGACAGCATGAGGAATTGCTGCGGGAGGTGAATAAGTATATAGTGGAAGACACTGAGCAAATCAACCGCGAGAGGGAGGAAAACCAGGGAAACGTCTGCAAGTATTGTGGGAAGATGTGTCGAAGCAGCAACTCGATGGCCTTCCTGGCACACATTCGCACTCATACAGGTATGTAGCTCTGCAGCAAGCCAAGTCAGTGAGGACATGGGGCCATTTGTTCCCATCCAGATATGCAGCCCTACCTGTGGCTGCTCATTGGCTTTCCACCCGGTTCACATTTCACTGCCGTGTGCTGCTCTGCTTGTCTGCAATAAGTCATTGTTGACACTTAACATTTTTAAGGGTAATTAAGCCCTAGTGATTTCAAAGGCAGGTTAGCTGACAAGTTTCTTTTAATTTTGTCAAAAAGCCTAGTCCCTCTGATGCCTTTTAAAAACTGCTGTCTGTTGGCGGCTTTTCAGTTGTTTCTGAGTCCTAATTATTTGATTTTCCAAAGTCTGTATTAAGTGGCACCTTATAATTTCAGAAGACATGTTAAGTGACTTTTAAGGAATGGAATAATCAAATTTTCTTACAATATTAGGGATGTAAAAATATTCATCATTAGATATTTTATATCCAAAAGTGTAACTTCTGGGTAACAAGATTCTACCTTTGTGGATCAAAATTAGTCACCACTTTCCAAAGTTAACATGTGCTGGGGATCTGGTGTTCCTGGAGGTAGCACCTGATTTAGTCTCTGTGCTCTGTCACAGTTAGTGTTCCATTTTAATGTTTAATTTTAGGTGGAAAGTTTTTTAAAAAACATTTTTTTTTGGTGGAAAATGCATAAGCTACTGTTCTAAATTTATGTAAAAATTCACTGCACTGTTTCTGTAAACCTGCCATACATTCTTTATTTTAAATAGACAGCTTTTCTAAATCATTGTGCTCCGCTTAGACAAGTTCTGTCTCCATGGTTGAATTTATGAGTGGATTTGAATAATAAATTCACATTTCAGTGAACATATTTTCATTAAAACTGTAAGGTTTATTTTACTGTACTTTTAAATAATGGCTTATTATTAAAGCTATACTTTAAATTCATACAGTTTTTGAAACTTAGTGCATGGTTACGAGGAAGAAGACAAAAGAGTATGAAGCATTATTACTAGTTTAGGGTGATTAAAGATAGATAAAAGTTTTTCACTGAAGGAAGTAATGGGGCAACCTGCATAAGATTAATGTAAATAAATATAAACATTGTACTTGTGATCCCAAATATTCCTATGCACTGCAGCCATTTTTGGGGAATAAGTCCAAATGCTTATTTGTCTGCACTGTCAGTATCTCTCTCAGTGCCTTGTTGCAGCTTTCTTCCTGAAACGATACAGTTTTAGGAATAAGACTTGTTCACATCCGCAGAAAATATGTACTTTCTTAATATGCCCTCTTAAGGCAGATAAAACTGAATAAAACTAAGAGGAAGATGCTAATGGAGCTCTTTTTAGAATTCTTTATGCAACTGTCTGGTCAAGACATGTTGCTTATAATTGATGTGTCCATTACTTGAATTCTCTTGTAATTATAGTCAATAAGTCTTGTAAATGTGTTAAAGCTCACTAAAAGCATACAAATTCAAGAACAGAGTAAGGCTAATAATTTAAAATAATCAATGTAGGCATTTCAGCACTTAATTTCCCTTGTGTGTTGATAGCTGATCATTCTTAATCCATTAAGATTTATTTAGTCGTTTACAATGCAAAATAGGTTTGCACTGGTCACTTGTGCCATTTGAAAATGTCCACCAGGTTAAGTGCAGAATGTAGTCCATTAGTCTTCCTTGACTATATGTATTAATTGCATTTAAAATCAAGTTAATGTGGATGTGAAAGTGAGGTAACTATCAATATGTGACAAAGTAACCCTACTTATATAAGTTACATCATTGATTGTAACATTTAGTAAAAGTTAGCATAGTTTTTTTTTTTTAAACATCTTGTGTTGGTCTTATCAGGAAGTACATTTTTATTGTGCCTTGAAACACTACCAAGAGCCCTGTTCCTGAGGACACAATACGAGTCTACCATTTCAATTTTGCAAGTCATTTTTTGGGGAAGTTGGTCTCCAGGTTTTAATTCAGGGTTTTTTTCTTGGAGCATCTTAAAATGAATTGCTTTTCACATACTTTGCTTATGTCCATAAAATAGTAATGCAGAGACTGTTATTAATGGTTAACTGGAAAAGAGCTTACTCTTCCAATCCCTGTTTTCATATTTTGTGATTTACTATATGTTTTATATAACCTTTGCTTCCCATCCTTAGCAGGATAAAAGCAGCACTATAAGAAATAAATGAGTTTTGGTTATCAAGCATTGTAGGAAAAAGGATCCTAGAGTCTCCCCGTGTGCATGCTACTACGAAGTAATCAACATGACCAGAAAGGGCAGTCTTCCCTTTCACATTACATTAGCAGGACTAAAAAACTTGGTTTTCATTTCTCCCGCATTGGTCTGTCAAAGCTTTTATTTCATGTAACATGGGCTGCTGTTAAGTACCAGATTGTCTGAAGCCATTCATTTTATGTTTAGAGTGCTCTGGTCACTAATGCCATCTCAAAATGTTCCAGGGAGATACGGAGTGTGTGACTTCACTAAGAAATTCTGAAGTTAGGGCTGGTAGTGTTTGTAGCTCAATACGTGACAAAGGACAGACAGCTCGGTAGGAGAGTTAATCTGTAGACTTTAAGCACAGTGACCACAAAGACTTAACATTGTTCACTGCTTCATCTGTGTCCCACATTAGTTGGCTCTTGGTATATCTTGATGAGTGAATAAATGAATGAGCAGATGAATGAGTGAATGAATGAATGAATGAAGTGTTTGAATGTTTAGGGAGGATTGTGGAATGATGGCTCTAGTTGTTAGATGTTGGGTAATATGCAACTTCCTTCATTCCTTTAAGATCTAAAGGCTTTCATTTGGTATTTTCTCTTTAATGCTAATGGCACATCTGTGTATGCATAGCAATAGTCATGACTGATGGTTGAGGAGCCCTCGTAGGCCTGAGTGAAGACCTGGATTTTAAAGTCTTTGAAATTCTTTCGGTAAAGTAATAAGGTACCACAAAGATAGAGAGCCTCTTTAGTTTTTCCCTTTGAAAAAACCTTATGGACCAAATGAAAACCAAAAAACCTGCTGAGGATAATGCTGTTCCAAGGAATGGAACTGTTGCAAATAATATTGTTTTTAATAATCAAAATGTACCTGAGAGAAATATTTAGAGATCTGCAATTTTACAATTTTGTCTTATAAACACTGTGCCTGCATTCATTTCGGAAAGTACATAGCAAACTTAAAAACAGAAATGTTATTAGTTAGGAAACAAGGAAAAAAGGGCCCTTTTTTTTTTTTTAATGCGGAGAAGTATTACCTCTGCTAGTATTTGAATTTTTATGGCACAGAAAGAAGATGTTAACACAGTCTACTCTGAATATAAGATGTGAAGAATAGTCAAGGCCTCCATGATTCTGGGTGAAGCAGTCAACAAAATAACGCATTTATGTATTGTCAGCATGCTGTGCTGTGATCACTGAGACCTGCAGAAACTAGAGTTTTCCACAAAGGAGCCATGGACAGTAAATTGAACACACCAGAGACCCCACGTCCGTTTCTCTGTGGCATCTGTGCCACAGGAGGAGGAGCTAGTCACATGGCAGGTGCTGTGTGAGCAAAATGAAAACTCAAACCCATGAGACCTTTTACATCCATTCACCAAAATTGTAATACAAATATTGGGAGAGGTTGATCTTCTTTGTTTCGAGTCCTGATATTATTGTTACTTAATAATGTCCTAATTACCCTATTATCTTTAGAGCATTGAAATTTAAAGTGTTGGTAAATTGGTTCTTCACACACCTTACAAAAGTCCCATTATAGAATTCTATGTCTTAGTGAAATGTTCAAAGTAGTGATAGGCTTGGTTTTATCAGAATCATTTAAATAAACTGTATTTTCTAATGTGACTGATAGAATGTGATTGCTGTAAGCTGCAGTCTCAACCTGCTTTTGACATTTAAACATATAAACCTAACTAGATACAACCATTCAGGTGCTAAATATATTTTACATCTACTTCTAACAGCAGAAATGGAAATATTAAGAGATCTGGCTTCATTGTCATTGAACTGTGAAATATTCAACCTTGTCTGCCGGTGCTTAGTACTGTTGACTTTTTTATTTCTGTTGGAAGATTAAAATTAAATGCTTCACTTTTTTTGTCAGCTTTTGGGAATTAAATTGAAATTTAAGACTCTAAAATTTTTTACTGAGTGCTTCAATTTCAACAGAGTATTCTTGGAGGATTTTTTTTTTTTACAAGGACACTGCACAAAGGTTCATTGATCAAATATGATTTATTACAATTTTTTTAATTTGAGCTCTTTTTGTATATTTATTAAAGTTCACATATTTCGTGTTCTATCTAACTATAGTAGAGGGAGTATTTCACCATATAAGTACTGAATATGATATGAAAAATCAGGAAACGTACTGATTTTAAACTGGTTTTTACAATTTTGATTTATTTGAAGATGTATTGGTTAGAAAGTTTGGAAATGGTGTATCTATTTTATGTCTTAAAAGAGCGTTATTTCTCATTAATGTGGATGATTATCTGTTAATATGTTTCAGTTTCAATCTTATCTATTACTGACACTAAGTGTGTAGACTTTGAAATAATCTTATTTTCTCATTTTTGAGTATAGTTTAATCTTAATTCTTTATGAAATGACAACAAATTTTGTATGCTTTTTGTGTTAAAATATTTGTTCTTGAAATTAATAACCAAAATGTCAGTTCTTCCAGTTTGTTTAATCATCATCGATTTTTGACTATAAAAATGACCATAAAAGCATAAAAATTTATCTCCTGTATATTTATAAATTGTGTTATTAAAAATATAGATAAGAATTTGGGACAAATGCCAGGAAAAAACCTGAAATATACCATTGTTTTAATGTGAGTAAATTCAAAGCCGGAGAAATATGAGAAAACAAGGAGGTGGCCACAGAGAAATGTATTTGATGATAAATATGCTTTTAAAAATATCAGCTGCCCTGAGTGCATTTATGTTTTAAAAATGTTTTCTTTGAAGTGTTGAGTGACTTTAAGATGTATTTTTGTGAATTATAAGAAAAATATTTAAAATTATGTAGCTCATCTCATCGACTTAGTACTGCTCAGCAGTCTCACTTTTGAGTTTGAATCTTAGGATTGTTAGTAGAAGTTAGGAAGACTCACTGAAACAAAGTCTTCAGAGTAAAATAATTATGGAATCAGGTCTATTCAAGTTATAAATGAATGCAAGTATTCCATTTTGGGTACAGAAATTCTTAATTAGGTTAAAGGTATGATTTAAGATTTAGTCCTCTTTTCTAAGCTATTGGTGATGTATTATTCAAAATCAAATCATATTTTATGTTAAATTTACTCAGGATCAAAACCATTCAAGTGCAAGATATGCCATTTTGCAACAGCTCAGCTTGGAGATGCCAGAAACCATGTGAAAAGGCACCTTGGGATGAGGGAATACAAGTGTCATGTCTGTGGGTGAGTAAATTGAAGCCATCTCTGCTGCGTGAACCAGGAAGCATGTGCAGGATAGCCATTGTTTCGGAATTCAAAACCGATAGGAGTTAAGAGTGGCTAAAATTATGCATGCGTACCCTCCTTTCCATTGTTATGGTAAATTCCTTAAATACAGTTATGACATTCTTCTCCCACTTCTAATCCTGTACTGAAGATGAGCAATTTTATGGGCTACAAGGTCAATTTGAACCTGTAATCTGTAAATTGACTAAATTATAGGATGTTCATTCACATTGCCAGAGAGAACTATAAATTCCATTTAAAGACATAAAAAAATACATAATATAGCTTTAGGAATGTATATGTATGTTTTTTTTCTTTTGCTGTACTGCTTCAATTTTTATCACAGTAGTAGCTCTTTGGATCCATTGGACTTATTCTATAAGGAAAGCAACAAAAGATTTAATTTCAGATGGCTGGTTACTGATTATTAGAGGGATGATGCTGAAGAGAACTGTTGTTATGCATTTTTGTGTAACTTTATTTCAAAACTTATTTCCTTTTTTAGTTAATGGTTCTTTCTCTGAAGAATCATGTACAGTGTTTAACTGTTATTCAAATGTGTTGCATTGAATAGAAAGTGCTAAGGTGCCTTAATGCAAAACTGATTAATTTAGCAGAAATGTTTAAAAGGTTTTAAAATGCTAGATCATATATGGTATAACATAGGACATTCAGAGGTGGGTTTTAATACCCCGCTTCTGATTAAAAGTCTATTTTAATGCTGTTATGCTAGAGAAATTAATAAGTGCATCATATAAAAATTCTTCATGTGAAACCTGAGAAACTTGCAGTTCTTATGGCTAATTCACAAAATACCACAGGCTCAATTACATTATGCAGCGTGCACATATTATATTAGGTTTTTTTTTTAGTAGAAGATTCTGCTGATTGATAGTACCATGTAAATACGTTTTACGTCAAAAACAAGTTCTGTTATTTGTTGGACAGTACATTTCATCCCAGGATGCAGTTGTGTATTTTGACCCTTAGGATAGTTTTACAAATACCTTTGCAAGCACTTTTATGAACCATGGTCTGTGATATATTCATTGGCGGAATTGATGGTTCAGTGACTTGCAGCTAAAGTAAATGAAGATGACCCTTTGCCCTAAAGTCCCCTGAAGATCAGTGGGAGAATGAGTTTTGTTACTACTGATTTTAGCTGCAAGGGTCAAGTGTCAAATGGTTCATTTGAATTGCTGTAGGTCTTGGAAGTTTAAAAGATATCTCATTTATTGTTTTTACCATATGAGTTATAGGAAAGGAGAAGGCCCTGACTCCAGTGAAAATTTGCTATTAGGTGGCAGTAAGCAGTTTTTCTCTCATTTCTGAGAAATAAGTAAACAATTTTTGCATACTGTTGTCAGTAGAGATCTAATTCCATTTATTTTTTAATTAGGGTTACTAAGACCCTGGAAAGAGAAGAAGAAAGCTTTTCACAGAACAGTTTCGAATGTGTCTGGTATCAAAAAGAATACACAATTGATCGGCATTAGTTGCATAATTTGAACAGTGCCCACCCTGCTCGCTAACTGCTTACCTCATACAACTGAAATATTGTATGAGTAGTTCATATATTTGATCCTGGAGATACAGAATTGTAAATGATTATACATATATCGAGTTTTATACTGTCTTCAGAGAGAGAGCTATGTGTATGTGTGCATATGTAGAACAAGCATTCTAGAGTCCAGAATTGTATTTTTTAGAATTATGACAGCATTGAATTTCATCAGACTAGGAAATAATAGTTCTCTTTGTATTTTTACAATGAAATTTGATTTAAAAGTTAGGTAGCAATAATTTTAACAGTGACGCTGAGAGTTCTGAAGAATTGCAGTAAACTGAAGAGTACTTATTGATCTTTGTAGTTGGAACAGAATGGTAGTGAATTAGGTACCCTTCAGTGTTGCAGAAAAAGTATCATAGGTTGTTCCCTATTTCATGTGTTTCAAAGGGATAGGGCAGTGTGTAGGTTAAAAATTAAAGTAAAAAACATAAAAAAGTGCAAGGATTGGTTATCAGATTACTGGCACTAGAGAGTATTTATACATTGACATCACTGACAAAGTCAATTCATTATCATTGATGGCTAAATAATCTTAGAAATGCTCAGTGGACCTATTAGTTCCTGAACATAAGCAGCTCATGCTGCATTTCTTCATTAGCTTTAATCGCTATAAATTTTACCTTTTACAAAATCATGCTTTAAAAGGTGAAGCGATCTTTCAGGAACATTAACTCTATAATTTTGTCACAGACAGAAGGTCCTGCATTATGTTTTCTTTTCCTTAGTAGTTAATATCTTAGTCTCTGCCTTTTAGAATTTTCTTAATGATCTCTTCATTATTTGAGTTTTAAGGAGTTATTTCTCAAATAGTCTTGATTAATAATATAAAAAAATTGGGCAGTCACATTTTTAAAGTGAAATTATTACTCAGAATACTGTACTCTTTTTCTTAGTAACCTCTTGGTTTTCTTGAAGAAGAAAACTAATATTTTATGGTGAAATTGATGGAAACAACAAACAGTATTGAGCTCAATATTAATGTCTCAGATTATTTGTAATTGACCTCTTTTTCAGATCTTTATATTAGATGATTTTGGATGCTCATCAACTGCACGTTTTGTGTTTTTCATTAACACGTAGTTTTAGGGTTGTGACAAAAACTGCCTTTTAAACTTTTGTATAAGTTGTATGAACCTAGACTGATTTTCTTTGAATCTTCAGGATCAGTTTTAAGATACCATTACCCCCTTTTGCCCTGCCCCATTGGCAAATCTTAACTACCGTATATCTTGGGTTTAAGTTAGTTTGACAGAAGAAGCTGAATGTATTAGATGCCTAATTCCTATTAGGTCGTTAGGATTAAGAGTTCAGAATTTAAGTTTTGTGTACTCAAGGTTTACCTGCTCATGTCATGGTAAAAATCTCAAAAATGTATTGCTTTGTACATCATGTTTTAAGTACATGTTATGGATAACTTCACGTTAAGAGCCATTTATTTTACTTTCACTTTTGGGGGAATCTTTTTTTTTTTTTTGAAAAGTTGAGTTTCTTACTTGTTAAAAATATCCAAATGTGATCGAGAGAGGAATTTTATAGAATATAGGTATGTTTATATTTAGGCACTTCATGGATAGTTAACATGAAAATCTGTTATGACTCTGACATAGGGCTTAGTGAGAGAGAAAGTAAGAAATAATAGAAACTATACCTATTTTTTATAGTTAATGCTTTTATTTAATAATTTTGTGTTTAGAAAATAGGCCAAATGCATATTTTTATTACGTCCATGATCTTTACCTTTATTTCTTTCAGTAGTCAAAAACGTAAAAATCTCGATGACTTACAAAAGTTATTTTAGGCACCATGTCTTGTTAAATTCTTTTAAGTTTATTTTATTCTCTATGTACATATAAGGTAGTATACCTGGTACTCTAAATAGTATTTATGCAGTGCATTGTGGTCTAATAAATAGCCTTGATTAACTTTTATCTCACTTGTTGATTTCCATAGCTTTGTGGATTGCTTACCTTATCCTTATTATCCCCATTTTACTGATGGGAAACTTAATATTCAAAATGTTTTCAGTGATGTACTTAAATTAATTAGTAATGGTAGACCACTCTTTCTTCCTTTTAACTATTTCTTTTCTATATTTCTCCACTTTTTGTAATATCTGTTTTTGTTCCTGACTTTAGTTTGTACTTTTTTTTTCTCTCTAGGTTGTTTTCACTGCATGTAGGAAATGTAACTTATCTACTTTCTCCTACCATCCACTTTTATTTTCTGCTTTTGCCCACATTTACATTTTTTTAAAAAATTGCTTACACATTGCTTTACTTTCATATTCTGATATTGTCTCTCTCTCTGTCTCTCCCCAATACTTTCCCTGTTTTATGTTTCCCACTTATTAAGTGTTGTTTTAAATAATTTTATTTTTTCCCACTCATTCATGTGTTGATAATTTATTGCATTTACTTGTGGGTTACAAACTGAACATATTTGTATAATAGCAGGAGGTAAGTGTCTAAAAGTATAAAGATTATATCATCCCATTAAGGTGAGAGGGATATAATTGATAAACCAGGGTTATTTTTGTTCTGCAGTGTTAGTTTTTTTTAAAGAGTTGTAGAAAACTAATAATTGGCCTGTGATTTCAGTAAACCTAAGAAATGATAACCAAGTTTGATATGCCATTATTGAGAAGTGCAGACCCTGCTGTGCATGATTTAGGAGTTGCATTGTTTAGTGATTGATTTACCTAAGTCTCGTCTTGATTCTTGTGTATGGAGTTAAATAGTTGAAATGAATTTACCTAATCAGGAGAGAATAAGGGCATTTTCTAAATCTGTGACATCTGGGTTCATGAAAAGATTCCAGACATTTTAAAATTGTGTATTAATGTGCTTATGAACTGTTTATTCCTAGTTGGTTTAAGAAATCTTAAATAGAAAGTTACTAATGCAGTAAAACTCTTTGTGTGTGTGTGTGTGTGTGTGTGTGTGTGGCATTACCTAGTTTTTGTGCATTAGAAGGGATCTCTATGTAGATGATTATAATGTCACTTTCTGACCTTTGCAGCTTGAATAATTGTAAATCATTGCTTCATAACGTGTCAGAGAATGTCTGTACTAGGCAATTAAATGGCAGAATATAATAGACCAAATTATTGCCTGTCATGTTTTCAACAACACAGTTAGTATTTGAGTTACACTTAATCATTACGTGCATTAGCAACTTCATTGGAATCCAGCTTCAGGCTGAGCATGAAATACATTACATTATTTAAACCTCTAATGGTACAAGTCATTTATTTGTGTTGAAGTGTACAACATGCAGAGTTTCATAAAGCAAGGAACACTTGAGAGCTTAATTTATCCAAATCAAAGTCTAAATGCAGATAAACACAAGTGGCAAAAATTAGTAATTTTTATAGGCTGGAAATATTTAAAAATACATGGTTGTGGGTAATTGTAGGCAGCAGGAATAAATTAAAATCACTATTTTTAGTCTGCTGTGAGAACTAAAGCTGCGTATACCTAAATCATTAAAAGCACCATGGAATTGCATTTTTAGCTGAACAATTAGTTACACCCATCATATCTACAGATATATCCAAATAAAATAAGTATTTGGTTTAGCTGGTTGTTTTGGTTAAAGAGATATAGATAGGAAATGTTTATTCTATAATGTGGCATGAATTATGCTTATAACAGTATAAAGTGCAACATCTCTCAGTTTTGTAAAAAATATTTAGATTAACATTAAAATGCTCTCCCATTGTAAATGGTACGTTATATATTTTATCCATATAATATTTTAATATTTTTTGTTGAATATTTTTGTCTTTAGCTTGAAATTTTAAAAATGCTATGTGATGATTGCTGTCTCTCTACCTCAGTTAGGAACAAAAAATTAACATTATTTGTGTATTCCTCTGATGTTAGAATCCTTGAGATACCTTTTACGTAGTGAATGAACATTTACGATTTTTAAAACTGTACAAATGACTTTATTATGGGAAAGCCTAAGAGTGATCTTGGTTATACTATTCACATATAAAACTTGTTTTCTCAGATATCATCCTCGTGTATTTTCCAGTGAACTGTTTGGTGAAGCCGGGAGAGTGCTGGGGTGTTAGGACAGCAGAGTGGAAACTGAGGCAGCCCCCAGCTCCTCCTCACAGGGGAAGGACAGCTCTTGTCTCCATTATATCCTGGTTTCTTTTTCTGTGGTAGTGGTTTTTAAAATTTTTGCCACAGAAGGGTGGGGTCGTAGATGTATTCCATGGCCAGTAAGTATGATCAACCTATAACAAAATAGAAATAAACTAAATATTATCATTTCTTGGTGTAGTAGTTGAAAACATTGGCTTCTGTGTCTAAAGTCTTTTCCAGTGAAACAATCATGTTCTAGTGACTTAACTCGTTGCTTCTTCTTTTTTTTTTTTTTTTTTTTTTAAAGTGGCTTCCTTGTGATTTTAAAATGCAATTGTGATGGCTGGATGTGGTGGCTCATGCCTGTAATCCCAGCACTTTGGGAGGCTGAGGTGGGAGAATTGCTTGAGCCCAGGAATTTGAGATCAGCCTGAGCAACATAGGGAGACCCTGTCTTTACAAAAGATAAAAATAATTAGCTGTGTGTGGTGGTGCATTTCTGTAGTTCCAGCTATTTGAGGGGCTGCAGAGGGAAGCTCTTCCGAGCCCAGGAGTTTGAGGCTCCAGTGAGCTATGATGGTGCCACTGCCCTCCAGCCTGGGCAACAGAGCGGGACCCCGTCTCTAAAAAAAAATCTTCTTGTAGAGTCTCAGGATTCTGTAACCTTCCTGATCCCCACAGTAGAATATTAGGTGGGTAGCCATTCTCCTGATTTCCTTTGCCTGTTCCGTAATTTTTTTTCTTGTTAACCTTCCTCTCCCTGTTCTGTTTCTTACAGTCCTTTACTTTGTGGGTGCTTTTGCTGTTTCTTTTCACAAGAGCTGGATGAGAAGGAGGTATGAGAAATGCAGATAGAAGGGAAGCATAACTGTTGATTTATTATTTGTTTATTATTTCTCATTTGGCAGATCCTCGTGTTTTCTTTTTTGTGTGTGGGCATGGTGACAAGGTGGTGCCCGGGCTGTCTGTGTTGCGGAAGCCACTCTAGGAGAAGGAGCAAGGCCGAGTGAGAACACAAGGCTGGGAGGACGAGCTCTGAGGAACAGAAGGAAAATCTTTTCTCACAGGAGGGTGATCTTTGAGTTGGGTCTTAAAGGATGAGGGGCCATTCACAAGGCACATTTGGACGTTTTTAACAGAGCGAACATGAGGGGAAGTGCAGAGATTTGGAAGAGCACTGCAGGCAATTTCTGAAGTGTATGTGACTAACTGGGGGAAGTGAGGATTAAACAAACACCTGTTGGATGTCAGTATCTGCCAGCACTGTGTTAGTCTTTAGGGTTAAAAAGGTCAAAACGACACCTGCCTCAAATGGAGAAAGCTTAGGTCAAGAAATGCCAAGTCTCCCTAGCTGCTTCAGAAAACACTTCCTTGGGCTGGTAACATTTGATATGCAGCAAGTGGAAGTTAGGCAGATTAGCAGGGGCAGCCCATTCCAGGCGGGGGTTGCAGCAGGATCAACCATGGCGTGCGGGATGTGCACGAACTACAGGGCAGTCAAGACTTCTGGAGGCTGGATTGTGAAGCCAGGTGGACAGTTCCAGGGACAATTGGGTGAGGTGGGCAGGGGTCAGGTCACAGAGCTGGGCCATGCTGAGGTGTTGAATGCTGGCCTTTCCCTCTGCTTTCCATCACTCGTTTTTTCGCTTGTCTTTCTTCCTAGTTTTCTGGACTGTGTGTAGGCAGTGAAGAGAGAAGTGGAAAGCCTGGTGGGAAGTGAGTTACTGCTTCAGAATCAAGGGGCATGGGAATTGGTCAGGGAGAATTATTTTAAGAGAATTTCACTATTTATAATTTTAATTAAAGGTGCTATGGATTTTGGACAATTGTAATGAAAACAGGTTGATAACTGATCCATATAACTGAATGCAGCATAGTTCCAAATAATAATTAAGAGGACATATGCAGTTACGTAGCCGTGCTACCTATGTCCACATGTAACTAATACCATGGTACCAGATGCTGTAATTGTTTCCATACTTGATCCTCTGGATGGGCAATGTCAGTTGGGACAGGAAACCATTAATTTTTAAAAAGTATGTACTG
Organism: Pan paniscus; assembly: GCF_029289425.2. Classification (NCBI taxonomy): domain Eukaryota; kingdom Metazoa; phylum Chordata; class Mammalia; order Primates; family Hominidae; genus Pan; species Pan paniscus. The sequence goes on from NC_073266.2 coordinate 92,187,134, forward strand.
TGTAGTAATCTACTTACTTTCCTACATCTTAGTCCTGTGGTACTTGTCTTGTTTCTAATCGCTTCTGTGGTCTGTGTTTCTGGAGTGTTCTCCCTCCGCACCCTTGATCCCCTGTCACTTTTCTTCTGAGACCCTGTCTCCTCTTTCCCCTGCCTTAGCATTAGTATACCAAAGTCTGTTGTCTAAGTAGCAAAGTACTGAGAAATAGCAGTTCCAAGCACTGTAGAATATGCTACTATCTAGATATACAAATTTTTAGAAAGTTATTTTTGGTTTGCTATTTCCACTCAATTTAAAAAAGTCCTATT